>NC_134089.1:123725066-124353995 GCF_000715075.1 Nicotiana tabacum | reverse complement strand
AGTTCTAAAATTATTCTAAAATAAAAAATGAAAATAAATTAGAAGAAAAAACCTGTGAATTTAAATTGAGGAGTAATTTCTTCCTAATATGGTAGTCTATATCTATAAAATACTACAAATATATTTTTTATATAGAAAATAATTTGCTACAGATATATTTTTTGATATACGAAATAATTTGATTTTGAATTTAAAGATAAAAATATTATTTCAAATTTATAGATAGAAATATTTGAGTTGAGATAAAATAAAAGTTCATTTGCTTATGGCAAATAATGAAAAATAACAATTATTAAACATATCAGTAAATTTATGACAAAATAGTAAAATCTATATATTAAAATGAGAGGAAAAAGGCTCCACATTAAACCAAGTGGTCACCTCATAATAGGTCACTTGGCAATTTAGGACAAAGTTACTTAGGCTAGATAATAATTAGTTTTTTGAACTTTAATTTTAATTTTAAATAATTTAAATTATGCATTATGTGTTGTTAATCTATATCTATATATTATTGAAAGGAGAGAAAAAAAAGCCTCCATATTAAGCTAAGTGGCAACCTCACAATAAGACATATGGCAATTTGGGACAAAGTTAGTTAAGTTAGGTAATAATTAATTTTTTAAATTTTAATTTTAGTTTTAAAAAATTTAAATAATATATTATGTGTAGTTAATAATTAGTTACTCTCCTTGAGTTAATAAATTTGTAGTTTTAAAATTATTCTAAAATAAAAAAGAAAATAATAAGAAGAAGAAAACTGCGAATTCAAATTGGGAAGTAATTTCTTCCTAATATGATATTCTACATTTATAAAATACTACAGATATATTTTTTGATATAGAAAATAATTTGATTCCTCAAATTTATAGATATAAATATTTGAGTTAAGATAAATAAAAGTTCATTTGCTTATGAAAAATAATAAAGAATAAATAAAGAACAAATAATTTATTTAATTACTATATAATGTGTATACGTTAATTTTGTAATATTTCAGTACACTATATTAAATAATAAAATAATATTATATATTAAATTATAATTTTATAAGATCAATATTCTATCAAATTATCCACGGATTCTAATACTAGTTTGATGATTATAACAAAAAATACTAAAATAAGTAAAAATAAATTAAAAAAAAGGACCAAATTATTAATAAGAAAAAAGAAAGCTCCTTAGTTTTTCCCGTCCTTTTCCTACCAACCCACCCCCTCCCTCTTATCAGCATCTTCTTCTTTTAATTTCTTCTCTTTCTCGTTCAAAGCTTTCCTGGTCATCATCATCACCATTTATTTTTTCGTTTTTCTACAAATCTTATGAGGATTATGTATCAAACCATAAATTATGAAGGGGTATTGATGAAGTTGTCTTGGGTTGTAATTGCTAGGGTTGTTTGCAACCTATTCACGTGGTGATAGCAACAATTAGTGGAATTGAGGTTGATTCATTGTTAGCAGTGATGGCTCTGATGATTTTCGATTTGATAAATTTTTGTCTACTGATTTGAGTTATTTTAGAGAGAATTTTGGAAAAAAATATGGGAGGGATTAATGTCTATTGGGGTTGATTTTTGGAGTAAAAGAGAAAATTCTGAGGTTACAACATGTTTTTAACTAAAATCACTAAGTCAAAGTATGAAAATTGGAGGAATTTTCCAATTTTGCTGGCGCCGTTGAAAATGAGTTTGACATTGGAATTTTATTAGTTGGAGTCTGTAAAGTTTGTTGCGTTTGATTTTTGATTTTTTTTTCTTTTCTGGTGATAGGTCTAATTAATATTTATAGCTGGAGCTTGTGGTGGTGGTAGGCGAAGCTGGTGGTTAAGGACCTTTTGGTGGTGCTTTGGTTCACCATGGAATAGTTTTGACAGAGGTGGAGAAGAAGAGAAAGATACAATAACAACAACAACCCAGTGTAATCTCACTAGTGAGGTCTGGGGAGGGTAGTGTGTACGCAGACCTTACCCCTACCCCGAAGGAATAGAGAGACTGTTTCCGAAAGACCCTCGACTCAATAAGACAAAAGGACAAAAGAAAATAATATTAGTAACACCACAGAAACAATATGAAAGAAATACATTATATATATATATATATATATATATATATATATATATATATATATATATATATATATATATATATATATATGAAAAATAAGAACAACATGAAATCAAGAGGAATGATACCAAGCAAAATCAAAATAGTATCCTTACCAAACTAGTCCCCCAAAGTTATGACATAAGACAATACTCAGCTACCTCCTAGCCTACAACCTTAATACTCGACCTCCACATATTCCTATCAAGTGCCATGTCCTCGGAAATCTGAAGCATCGCCATATCCTGCCTAATCACCTCCCCCCAATACTTCTTAGGCCGCCCTCTACCTCTTCTCGAGCCCTCCACAACCAGCCGTTCACACCTCCTTACCGGAGCATCTGAGCTTCTCCTCTGAACGTGCCCGAACCACCTGAGCCTTGCTTCCCGCATCTTGTCATCAATGGGAGTCACGCACACCTTCTCTCGAATATCACCATTCCTAATCTTATCCATTCTACTATGCCCGCACATCCACCTTAACATCCTCATTTCTGCTACCTTCATCTTCTGGATATGTGATTTCTTAACCGGCCAACACTCAGCCCCATACATCATGACCGGCCTAACCATCGCTTTATAGAACTTACCTTTGAGTGTCAGTGGCACTCTTTTGTCACACAATACTCCAGATGCTAACCTCCACTTCATCCATCCTACCCCGATACGGTGTGTAACATCCTCGTCGATCTCCCCTCCCCCCTGGATAACGGACCCAAGGTACTTGAAGCTGTCTCTACTTTGGATGACCTGTGATTCAAGCCTCACATCCACGCTCACTTCCCTCTGCTCAGCGCTGAACTTACACTCCAGGTATTCCGTCTTTGTCCTGCTAAGCTTGAAACCCTTAGATTCAAGAGCTTGTCTCCAAACCTCCAGCTTCCCGTTAACACCGGTTCCCGTCTCATCAATTAGAACTATGTCGTCAGCAAATAGCATGCACCATGGCACATCCCCTTGAATGTGATGTGTTAACACATCCATCACCAGGGCGAATAGGAACGGACTGAGCGCAGAACCTTGGTGTAACCCCATAACAACCGGAAAATCTTTAGAGTCGCCTCCCACTGTCCTAACCCGAGTCCTTGCCCCATCATACATGTCCTTAATCGCCATAATGTAGGGAACCGACACGCCTTTTGCCTTCAAGCTTCTCCAGAGAACTTCTCTAGGAGCTTTGTCATACGCTTTTTCTAGGTTAATAAACACCATGTGCACGTCTTTCTTCTTATCTCTGTACTGTTCAACCAACCTCCTAACAAGGTGTATAGCTTCTGTAGTAGAACGACCCAGCATGAAACCAAATTGGTTGTCGGAGACGGATACCGTCATCCTCAACCTTGCTTCAACTACCCTCTCTCATACTTTCATAGTATGACTTAGTAATTTGATACCCCTATAATTGTTACAGCTCTGGATATCACCTTTGTTCTTATACAGTGGGACCACCGTACTCCACCTCCACTCATCTGGCATCCTCTTCGCCTTAAAAATAACATTCAACAACCTAGTCAACCACTCCAAACCTATTTTCCCCACACACTTCCAAAATTCTACCGGAATCTCGTCAGGCCCGGTCGCTTTGCCCCTACTCATCATACTCATAGCTCCCACGACCTCCTCAACCTTGATGCGCCTGTAGTACCCAGAGTCAGCGTGACTCTTGGAATGCTCCAATTCACCGATCACAATATCCCGATCCCCTACTTCATTAAGAAGTTTCTGAAAGTAAGTCTTCCATCTCCTCTTAATCTGGGAATCTTCCATCAATACTCTCCCATCGTCGTCCTTGATGCATCTCACTCGGTCTAAATCTCGAGTTTTCCTCTCTCTCAGCTTGGCCAGCCTAAATAACTTATTCTCCCCTCTTTTTTCCCCTAGTTCCTCGTACATACGACTATAAGCCGCAGTCTTAGCCTCCGTGACCGCCATCTTCGCTTCCTTCCTAGCTACCTTATACCTCTCCATGCACGCTCGCCTCTCCCCATCGCCTATGCTCCCCCCTAACGCCCGGTACACCTCCTTTTTGGCTTCCACTTTACCTTGTACAACTTCATTCCACCACTATTCTCCTTTGTGCCTGCCGGAGACACCTGTTGAGACCCCTAACACCTCTCTCGCAGCCTCTCTTATACAGTTTGCTGTCGTTGACCACATAGAGTTCGCGTCACCACTGCTCCTCCAAGCTCCCATAACCGACAGCCGCCCTTCCAACTCTTGAGCTTTGTCCTTAGTTAAGGCTCTCCACCTGATTCTCGGTCTTCCTCGACCCGACATTTTCCTCCTCTTCACCATAATACCAACGTCCATCACCAAGAGCCTATGTCGCGTCACAAGTATCTCACCTGGAATCACCTTGCAGTCCTTGCACAAGCCTCTGTCACGCCTCCTGAGTAGGAGATAGTCAATTTGAGTCTTCGCCACCGCATTTTGAAAAGTAACCAAATGCCCCTCCCTCTTCGAAAAGCAAGAGTTAGCAACCACCAACCCAAAAGACTTAGCGAAGTCCAGTAACGAGGTTCCTCCTTCGTTCCTCTCCCCAAAACCGAAGCCTCCATGCACTTCGTCATACACACCTGCATTCGACCCAATATGACCATTGAAATCCCCTCCTATGAATAACTTCTCATTAGGTGGTACCTGATGTATAATCTCATCCAACCCCTCCCAAAAGCATCGTTTAACCTCCTCATCGAGGCCCATATGAGGCTCATAGGCACTAACGACGTTTATGGTGCACTGACCAACCATTAATTAAAATTAATTTTGATTACACATGTCATTAATTAACATGTCAGACAATAAAAGGCTTAACATATGATATGTAATCCTTGTCAGTGCAGTTGAGGATCATGCTCCGGGGGAGGTGCTTAAAATATGTTTTTTGATCAAGTGGAGTTGTTCCAATGGGAAAAGTGTAAGTTTATTTACTGCCATTTAGAGATTAGCTAACACTTATTTTTGTCCTGAATTTTAAACTAAAAATCTTAACTTAAAGACAATTCAAGATATTTTTGTCCTGAAAAATTGAATTGAAAAACTGAAATTCATGACATAATGACTAATTCCTAAATAGCAGCCTTTTAGAGTGGCTGACATGATGTCATTTGTACGATATATTCTTAAGGAAAGTTTTCGTTCCTATACCATATAAGAAACTATATTACCAAATATGTTCATAGTTTGCATATTACCCTTCTTGCTAATAGTATTTCTACAAAATATAGACAATTCATTAAATAAGGAATCATTGTAGCTGTAGGCTTCCTTATTTAGGCGCGCTAAAATTGGGGGATTAAATATTCTTCCAGATCTCCCACAACGCAAATCACACTCATTAATCTTCTTCGTCAGTTTCGTTTCAAATTTAGCGTCTCTGTTTTTCGATACACTGTGTTTCAAACATTTTTCTGATTTCACAAATCAAAAACGACTAAATCTTCTACAATTCTTCTACATCAAACGCAATTGTGTCCAAATTTCAGTAATACAAAGCAAAGGAAAAGAGAACAGCAATTCCACCATTGACAGCCATTAAAAAGCTTTGAAACTTTGAATTCAAATTTGGGTTTTCAAAAATCATTATATGTTTGGATTGGGTGTTGTTGCAAATAATTAGGAATATGGTTTGAAGTTTATATCTCAATTTTGAGCAGTTTTGGAGAAGATTAGACTTGGTTTTGACTGAATTTCGGATTGAAACTCGAAGAAGAAGAAGGAGAAGACATGACATACATTATATTGCAGAAATTGTAGAAAAATTGTAGATAAATAGTAGACAAATAGTAGACAAATTGTAGAAAAATTATATTCTGTTGTTTATTTATTTTTCTTTTATTGATTTAACTATTGTATGAAAATTGAACAATATTGTATAAAAATTATATTTAAGTGGTATTATATTGTAGTTGTATATAACTTAGTAGAAATAATGTAAACTTTGTAGATAAGTTGTATAATATATAATTAGTTGTATGAAAATTATTTTTACTATGTATAAATCGGATACAAAATATACAAAAGACATATTTTATAAATTTTGTATAAAATTTGTATGTAAGTTTTATGTTATCGTAATTGTATTTCACTGGGTGGAAATAATGTGTGAAAGTTATAGAAAATTGTAGATAACTTGTATTCCTCTATAACGGGAGATATTGGCATATCAAGTAACTTTAGTGTTCCAGACGAACATGCATGAAAATAAAGATAAATTCTGTTATGAACAGTTTGTAGAAAATTTGTAGAAACGTTGAAATCTGTATTTTCATATTAATTTTCAAATGATATGCAGTTTTATTGTAGAATAAATGTAGAAAACAAGCCATTGTGAGTCTTATTTGACTCATTCCTCACATTCAACCTATTCTACAAATTCACGCCTCTTTAAATACAATACAACCATACTTTCTTGAATTTAAAGGTATAGCAATACATATAACTTAAAAAACATCTTCTCATCTGCACAAGTTAGCTCCAAAACAGACGAAGTGGAATAACAAGCTCCCATCAAAACTTTTAACACAAAAACACAAAGCTCAAATTTTATGTTATTGTAGTTATATTTAACTAGGTGGAAATAATGTGTGAAAATTGTAGAAAATTGTAGATAAGTTGTATTCCTCTATAACGGGAGATGTTGGCATATCAAGTAACTTTAGTGTTCCAGACGAACATGCATGAAAATAAAGATAAATTCTATTATGAACAGTTTGTAGAATTTTTTTTAGATAATTTGTAGAAACATTGAAATTCTGTATTTTCATATTAATTTTTCAAATGATATGTAGTTTTGTTGTAGATTAAATGTAGAAAACAAACCATTGTGAGTCTTATTTGATTCATTTCTCACATTCAACCTATTATACAAATTCACGCCTCTTCTTCAATTGCTGATGAGTTGCTGCAATATAATGTATGTCATGTCTTCTTCTTCTTCTTCTTCTTCTTCTTCTTCTTCTTCTTCTTCTTCTTCTTCTTCTTCGAGTTTCAATCTGAAATTCAGCCAAAACCAAGTATAATCTTCAACAAAACCCCTCAAAATTGAGATATAAACTCCAAACCATATTCCTAATTATTTACAACAACCCCCAATCCAAACAAATAATGATTTTTGAAAACCCAAATTTGAATTCAAAGCTTTTTAATGGCTGTCAATGGTGGAATTGCTGCTCTCTTTTCCTTTCCTCTTATATTACTGAAGGAACCCAAAATCATAACCATCAAATCGACCAGGCTTGTGCTCATCTTCCCCGGGCACAAAAACATTGGGACAAGATTGCAGAGGTGCCGACAATGCCTTGGCTATAGAAGAAATAATGGGATTTGATACATAAATCATGTGTGGGGGAGGGAAACGTGGGTGAAGGTGTGGAATTGGAAAGAGAAACATGGAGGGAGTGGTATTAGAAGGAATATACGGTACCATTAAATTAGGAGTGTAATTAATACCCTTAAAAATCACTGATAGTATATAATTGGTAATTAGATATACTAAATATAATTATATCAAACCTTAATCATTCAGGGTAATATAATTTCCTATATGGCATAGGAATGTAAAAATTCCTATTCTTAAAAGATGGATCGGTGAAATGGGCTTAAGCCTTATTGCATATTGGGCTCAAATACAAGTTTGAAAGTTGGGTCGTTTTACCTTGGGCCTTGGAGTCAACTTCCGAAAAGAGCTGATGAGTTGGCTTCGGATTCTTACTTTACCATAAAATTGCAGGACAATATGTCAGCCTACGGGGCGGAATGTCCCTGGTTTTTACTTCTTAGCAAAATGTTCCCGTTTTTTTTACTTGAGCACCATAGTTTTTCAATATTAAAACCAGAAATTTTTGTTTGTTGGTGAAAAATATAAGGCTAACGATCAATTATTGTTAAAATCGTTTAAATATTGATAATTTATGCTTAATTTTTTTAATTCAAACATTGATTTGTAATTTACGTTAAAAGCTAAAAAAAAAAAATTATTGTTGGACCTTAGAAAGTGATGAAAAAGACAATGTGAGTCTTTTTAATTCAATATTATTTGACTAAATTAGTAACTTGGGATTATTTGTGCTGCTATATTTAAAAACTTTGTTTCAAATTAAGATCATTTGGAGCAGATTTGGGATGGTCTGATTGCAATTGAAATTGTAAATTCGAAGAACACTTTATTAAAAAGATACAAAAAAATCATGTCAATCGGGGGTAGACTTTGATGAATACTTAACATATAGGCAGTTAATATTGAATAAACTCTTCCAATTCGGTAACAAAATGCCCGAAGAGCAAAGTCATACCAATATGGTAGACTTTGATGAATAATTTAACAGATAGTTAGAGTAAATATAGTGTAAACTCTACCAACCTGTTACTAAAGAGCAATAACTGTGTGCGAGTTGGGGGCTATTTTCTAAATACTGCCGATTTGGTGGACATTCGGCTAAGATCAGCCCATTACGAGGCTATTCCTACCAATCACCCTATATTTACACAAATATATGTCACCCCTATATTCTTTTTTTCTTTTAGACTCTTGTTTTAAAAGGGAGCAAAACGATATAGGGGTGGCATATATTTGTAAACTTAAAAATCAAATACAATTTATGCTCGATATTCCTAATAGTTAAAATACCTGGTTTACTAAAGGTAAAGGCTGTCAAATCATTTTGTTCGTTTCTCTTATGAAATTTAAAAAAAAAAAAACATTGGCATTGATATAGTCTATTTATTATGCTACATTTTGAAAAGAAATATGGAAGCGATTCACAAATGTTAAGTCCAGTCAAATTCCAATTTTGTAGTGGATAAGTTCATTTGATTTTTGTCCCAAGAGGTACAGCAAACGCTACTGACCTACTGTATCAGCAACAGAATTTTTGCAAAATGGAGGATTTCTATTATAAAATTAGAAGATAACTGCTCAGTTAGGTTTTCTTTATTACATCCTAATTAATTGAAAGGAAAACTAAATGATATTTTTCATGCAACTGTCAGTCGAAAAAAAGTATCAAATGTCGTCACTCCCAATATAATCAAATACTTGCAGGTAACATAAGAGTGTCTGTTGAAAAATAAAGCAAACAAAGTAAAATATATATTTTGCACCATCTTATAAATCTGCACTATGCAATAACTTATCACAATTAGATCTGATAATAATTCAAGAAAAGGTTGAAGGCATTACATAAATAATAATTAAAAAAGGGTGTCGATAAGAGAATAAGAAGGCTGAAGGACATCTGTTTTTGGCCTAAAAATGGTACTCCAAAATTCTCTAGTTTGTCTGTTTACATAGAATAGAGGTGACAATTGACAACTAATAAAATGACAGATTCATTGAATATAATCGATAGAGGACGATTCTTTTTGGCCTTCCTTAGTCTCATCAATCAGTTAAGGTCGTCATTCCCTCTGTTTCTATGGGTCTCCTTCCTATCCCAATTTTTTTCAATCTTTGGTTTTCCTACATACAATGAGACCATGAGGGTAAAATATTGAGTATTTATATTAAACTACTAAATACAAGATAAATGTTATTTTTATATACTTATTTATTACTTAATCATGCTTAGATAATACTTTACTTTAAAATTACAATTGTTTGATTTGTTAATAAGTCGAGCGGGACAAATATTTACGTAAAATTAGACTCAAAATTTCGAGACCACATGACATGACGTCCAAGAAGACCTCCTTCCATGATGTGAAATTCATCTTATCAATTTTCAATCCATTTAAATATCCCTTCTTTCTTTCAAAACTTTCAAACCCTAAAAAAAAAAGGGTGTGGGGTGTGTGGCGGGGTGGGGAGAACATATAGATAACTGTCACTCTCCCACCAAAATTGTTCCTTGCTCTGGCACTATAACTAATCCTACTGATGAAAAAAGGTCTTCCTATAAATTATATGCATCATTCAAGTTTGACTAGGTTGCGTCACTATATACAATTTAATAAAAGTTTAGCTGAGCCGACGATAAAAACTTCCTTTATACTAGAATATAACAAGTCACACGTCCAAAAAGTAGCAATATAAGACTAGCTTTTCTCTGAATCCATGTCTATGGAATGGCTAAATGCAATCTGTTAATTTTAACTCAAACTTTGATCATCTCGTTATTTGCTTATAAACAGTCCATAGAGTCTTTTGATCTACCAGAAACCGTCACATTTACATGATTGGCATCCTAGTATGTAGCCATTTATATGATATGTTTCATATTACTTCAAGGTAGTTTCTTTACACAATATCAGAAATGTTATATTTATGCTTGAGTTAAGTTCAAAGTTTATTTTTCTTTACATAAAGCTTTAGTTGAACGTATAGGTTGTAGCCTCTTTATATAATTTTGGATAATCATCTTATAATATAAACTATAAATCTTTTATATATCTATATTTTGAAAGTACAAAAATGGTTGAATTGTAGCTGATTTATAAAACTTAGTTGACTATGAGAGAAATTAGTCGATTAGACTTCACACAGGAATTAATCGCAGCAGAAATAAATTGAGCAAACATAAAAGTAAAGGAGGCACAACCGTTTTTATACTAGTTCAGTACCGGTGTGGTACCTACATCCAGTTCACCGGTACTGAACTAGTTCCCTTGGGTGATAAGAGTTTTCTTAAATCTTTAGTAAGTTTTACAACAGTGATGGTTTTAGTACGTTCACCACCAACAGTATACAACAACAAAGTTTCTTTCAAGTGTTGACACAACTCTAGTTTTATTTTTCTAACTCTTCCTATTTTTTGCGATACTTGTAGACTCACGAATACAGTGTTTGTACTAAGAACTAGAAATGTGTAGAAACAGATGTGAAGTTGCGTAATCTTCTTTGCCCTTCTACTTCTTCTTTTATATGCTTGATGAGTCTTCTGGTTCCTTATTTTCTGGGATCACATAACAACAATGATTGGAGGTATTTCCTTGTAGGCGTAGGTATTTAAGAGTGACACCAAGGGTAGCCTCATCAATCTAGCTTGAGAAGTGTGGCTAGATTCATTCTTAACTTGAAGAATTGGTTCCTCCAATTATCCTTGATTAGAGCTTCCGCAGATTGTCCTTGATTTGCTCTCCAGCTTTGATTAGTTCTCTTTCCTTTCTTGCGCGCTTGAGAATCTTTAGCAAGTCTAATTAATTGACTTTCCTTCCTTATTCTTTGATTGATTGATTCTCTTTTCATTTGATGCACAGTTCTAAATACATAGCCGCTGGGTTCCTTTGATTTTCTCATAGGATTTTCTTTCCATTCATTAATGCGGTTGCGAATCTACACAGAATGAGATGTCATTAGTCAAGGATCTTTTGATTATTGATCATTATTAAAATTTTAAAACTTAACAATCTCCCCCTTTTTAATGATGACAATAATCCAAAAAGAATTTGACTAATTTAGGGGATACTTCCTTTTACAAGTGTACTTCTGCTCCCCCTGGCTTTGAGCTCTGTTGGTCCTTGTTTATTGCTCCCCCTGTCTTTATACTCCTTTTCTTCTTCCTCTTTGACATCAATCAAAAAGAGAAAAAAGAGAACAATAGCTAATAATAGTACTAGTTAAGTAGGCAAAAAATATATATATACAACTAGCAGTTATGCCGGGCATAATCAATTTATATGTCCATCCAGACACAACGAAAAGAAAAAGTTTTAACATCCAATCACAAAACAAAATAAAAAGATTGTCTAAACAGCCAGACACTTAATTTCTTCCAAAGAAATATTTCAAGATGTTGATCACTTTGGTGCATAAACTATCATAAGAAGCATCAATCTCCTTGGCGACTTTAGTCAGCTTCTCAATTACATCCTGCATAGCCTCGATTCCTTGCCTCTTTGTGGCTTGGAGAGTGATCCTTAGCCTAGCCATATTTTTTCTAGTTTCCTTGGTTACTTCCCTGATCTTGTCCACATGTTCCTGCATAGAGGTTAGCAATTCCTTAATACCTATAATATTTTGCTGCATTAGTAGTAACTGATCTAAGGAAGAGGATTTGCTGGCTTCAGATTTAATCCCTCCAGTATCCTGTTGAGGAGTGGATTCTGGTGCTTTGTCTTTCTTGAAACAGGTTCTCTCAACTAAGATATATCCCATCATGGCAAAGACAATCTTGTCATATGTGTTAGAGATGGTTTTAGGGGCATAGAGAGACAGATCCACTTTCATAACTTGCAAGATGTGAGAGATAAATAAACCATAAGGCAAACTGTTAGTAGAAGACGAAACACCCCTGATGCTTTCAAGCATGTACTGACGCACCCAAGAAAACCAATTAATAGCCTTCCCGTTCACCAGACAGTATAGGACAAACACATCTCGAAGAGACATGGTTCTAAGTGAACCAGTACAGGATAGCAAAGTGGTAGCAATAATGTGGGCTAGTACACGATGTTCAAATTTCAAATTTTTTGGACCAATGTGGGTTTTCAGACAACACACTTTTTGCTTCCTCAAACAACACTTCAAAATTAGCAGGCTAAGAATGTTGCACAAATAAACTATACCCAACAAACTTTGTTGCAAAGATTTTCTCAAACTGGTAAGCATGAAGAATAATACGAGTTCCCCAAACCATAAATTCTAAATTATCTTTATCATTCACAAACAGATTTACATAAAATATATGCACGAACTCTTCATAATTAGTGTCACCAACAGTAGCAAATAGAGAGAGAAGTTTTTGAGTTTCAAACACAGAGATAACATTACAGTGCAACCATAAGCAACCAACTTCCCTTTGAAAGCGACAAACCTCACCTTCTCTTCAGGGCCAAACTTTATGGTTTCTGTTTTCCCTCTATTTTGAGATGATTATTTGGGGATGGACTCTATTGGGCATTTTCCAACCCTTTTTTGGGCGATGAGAATATCTTCTTAAGAATCAGTGGACTCATCATCGAACAATGGATGATCTGTTCTTTTTGAGGACTCTACTGTTAAGTTAAATTCCAAAGTTTCAATGATGACAATGTTCAATTATCTTGTTTTGCAGGAATCATCAAAAGGAAATAAAACAAATGAGATATGTGATTATTGAATTAATGGACGAGAAGAAGGAATAAAAAATTAGCGCATTCATTCAGCCTCGATCAAAGGAAATCATATTTCAAATCAAGGAGCTATTGTAAGCAAATATTCAGATTCTTAATTAAGCTCAATCAAAGGCTTGATTATCTCATAAATGGAAGCTAGTTACAAGGAAAGTCACGATCGAATTCGGCCCTTCCCAAGAGCAGGATTCGAAGAGGCACCCCTTGGGTCAAATCTTTTTAAAGATCTCGTGCCTCTATTTTCTATCAAGGCTCAACGGCTCTTTTCTCTCCTATAAGAAGACTACTAAGATCAAATGGAAGACTTGCTCAACTACATACATTATTTCTAAGTCTCTCTACTTCTTAGCCTAAACATTGTAATCCTTTGTTTACCAGTGTCTCAAGAGATAGGAAGAATTAGAACACAAAAGAGAGTTGTGTCATTATTCAAGATTGATTACTGTAATACTTCGTTAGTGGTGAACAAGTCAAAACCATCTGTATTGTAATTCTTTAAAGATCTAAAAGGAATCTTTGTGACCCAAGGGAAACTGGATGTAAGTACCACACCGGTACCGAACCAGTATAAAATCGATGTGTGTCATTCTCTTTCCATTTACTGTTATCTTACATCCTACTCTTAATCTAGTCAACTAATCATAGCTAGTTGACTATTTTTTAGTAAACCACAATCCCCCCCGTACTTTCATCTACATCCATAGGATCTTCAGTTTGATAGTTTTTCTTGAAGCGATGGCTTCTTCTGGGCATGGAGGAGGAGTGAGAGGGTTTGGTTTTGGCTATGAGTAAGAGAAAGTAGAGAGATAGAATGTCTTTCTTTGAGAGAGTAGGAGATATGATCGAGAGAGAAGAGAGTAAAAAAGGGTTGAATGGACGGCACGATTCTTAGAGAGACGCGTGAAATGCAACTAAAAAATTGCCTTCTGCAAGCCCACTGTCAGTTCGGTCATAAATGTATGTACATGGTAATCAAGTACTTAGAGATTTTTAGGACATAAATTACGACGAACAATTTGGAATTTTTTTTAAATTAGACAAATTTAGAGCAGATAGACGAGAATCACAAAAATACCAATTTTGTCACGAAGGAAACAGAATCATTCTTCAAGCAATGGTTTTGTAAAAATATCTACTAACTGATTTTTAGTATTGACAAATTCTAACACAATATCACTTTTAGCAACATGATCACGAATAAAATGATGCTTAATATCAATATGCCTAGACCTAGAATGATGCACAAAATTTTTTGAAAGGTAAATAGCACTAATGTTATCACACATAATAGGAACACAGTTAAGACGTAAATCATAGTCTAACAGTTGAGGCATAATTCATAGAACCTGTATGCAGCAGTTGCCTACAACCAAATATTACGCTTAAGTAGTAGATAGGGCAACATAGCTTGGTTTTTTGTTGTGCCAGGATATAAGAGATTTTTCAAGTAATTGGCACATTCCACTTGTGCTTTTCCTGTCAATTTTATCTCCTACAAAGTTTGCATCTAAAAAACCTTTGAGATCAAAGACCTTTAAGCCATTCGTACCATAATCCATAGTCGACTGTCCCTATCATATATTTGATAATACGTTTAACATTAGTCAAGTGAGATTCTTTGGGAGCTGACTGATATCTTGCATATTTGTAAGCACTAAACATAATATCAGGTCGACTAGCCGTAAGATAGAGTAGAGAATAAATCATACCTTGATATATTATTTCATCAATACTTTTACCATCTTTATCTTCATCCAAGGTGGTTGACGGACTCATAGGACTCCCTATGGATTTAGCATTAGACATGCCAAACTTTTTGATGAGCTCTTTTTATTTTGTATTTTGTTTGACTAATGAAAATCCATTTCTGTACTTGCTTGATTTGAAGCCCAAGGAAGAATATTAATTCTCCTATCATACTCTGTTAGTTTGTATGGGTCCACCAAATAATAGAGTACCTGGTCATCTACAAGATTCTGCTGAGAGTACTTAATAAAGTAGTAAGTAAATGA
The DNA here is from genome assembly GCF_000715075.1 of Nicotiana tabacum. Taxonomy (NCBI): domain Eukaryota; kingdom Viridiplantae; phylum Streptophyta; class Magnoliopsida; order Solanales; family Solanaceae; genus Nicotiana; species Nicotiana tabacum. The sequence goes on along the minus strand of NC_134089.1, from coordinate 124,338,831 downwards.
GGCAGAGGATTTTTTTACGTGGAAAAATCCTACACAATGGGATAAAAAAACCACGACCTACACCTGTAGGCTTTTAACTTCACTAACTTGTAATCTTACCTATTACAAGCCATTTTACAATAATTCCTATTGCAAAGGATTTACTCAACTAACTAATGATACCTTTACCACAAGCCACTTTGTGACTATCCTAGTTAAAAAGATTTTTTCTAACTTGTGATGCAATCACCGCAAGCCACTTTATAATTTTACGATTACAAAGACGTTTCCTTATGACTAAATCTAGTCACAACATAAACTCAACGAGTTTACGGATTTACAAGAGGATTCCTAATCAGAATGCGTCTAGGTAAGCGATTTAGGAGATACAGTAAGTACAATAACAAAGTTACAACTCAACTAGGACAGTGACAATCTATCTTTTAGGAATTGGTCTGTAGTGGCGTTCAACCTTGTTCTTCAAGCTTGTGAGGATGATTTCTCTATTTTTTGCAAGAGGCTTGAATGAGAACAGAACACTTCCAGTGATGTCTTTTGAATAAAGCTCATTGGATACATCTTGATCACATCACTTGAAATGATGTGAGTACTTTGTTTGGTTAGAGAATGAGTGAGCTGATAGTGTAATACAGTGCGGCAGAAATAGTGCCATCAGTCACTTCACTTCCAGCTGTGTCCAAATGACTTTGTACTGCTATGAGGAAACCACAAGAGCATCAAGTCCTTGTTTTGGTTCCTAGCTCCTGAAGCTGTAGCAGTTCACCTTTAGCTGGAATCCACTTAAAGTGATGCAACAATCCAAGTAGATCAGGTTCCCTATCTGGTTCTTAATAGTAAGTTTGTTAGATCATCAAAACATAAGGCAAGAGTATTTAAGATCTATCAATTTCCCCCTTTTTGATGATGAAAAGCTTAAACAATCATGAGTAGGAATTGGGGCAGTAAAACTAGTTTCAAAGAGTTCCTCCTGAGACTATGCCTTATATTATTTTCTTTTCAAAGAGTGATAGAGCATAAGAACCAGTTCTTCAATGTGTTTCCCCCTTAGTCCTATATTATTTTCCCCCCTTTTGGCATCATAAAAAGAACAACAACACAAAGAAGTCCAGCGAAGCTAACTCATGCCACATATGTGCACACAATCATGAGAAAGAATAGAACACATAGAGAAGGTACTAGACATAATAAAAGAGGATTCATATTAATAAAGATTTAATATGCCTCTGCCTTTTGGAAAAGAAAGAGGCAACATTGGATTTGTTCACAGGAGCAGTAGTAGTACATCCCGACTATAAAAAACACAAAAAAACATCCACCAGCCATCAACAAAGAAACAAAAAAGAGCATATCCAAAAAACTAGTCACTGAAGGGGTTGTTAGGGGGCACTAGGAGAAAAAGGCTTGGAAGCTGCAGCAAGTGTCTGGAGAACAAGGTCTATTCGGGCGTTTCCCGACTTTTGCTCGTTGAGTAGTTTAGCCTTCAGGTTCTCAACTTGTGCCCTAAGATCAGCATTTTCTTGGGTTAAACAAACTACCTCATCATTCTACATGGGAATCGCTCGGGCTTGCTGACCTTCCAGGATAGCATTCCTGGCCTTCAACCGACGAATTTCCTCAGCTGCACTGTTCTGGGTATTGATGAGCTGAGACACAGTTGATGTACTTCCTACCCCCATACTTCTCAATACACTCACACTCTTCCAAGGTTGTCTGTGAGAATGTCTACTTTCGGGTCCCCACTTTACCTATTCCTAATGGAACCTTAAAGAACTGGAACACTGGAGTAAGCAAGAATCCATAGGGAAGCCCATGATTACCGTCCTTGAAATTGGAAACCTTCTACATGTGTTCAATCATTATGGCAGGCAGAATCACAGGGTTAAAACCGTCCAGTTGCTCCATTAGGAATAGGTCAAATTTTGAAGTCACGGACCTCCTTTCTGCTCGAGGCAACATTACTTTGTTAACCAACTCAAACAGCAGCTGGTAGACAGGAAGTAGTGCTTTCTTATGGATCTGGTCCCCTTTTTGATTAGCATTGTCTTTCACCACTGTATTTCGGAAGTTATATTGACAAATATCTCAGACACTCAACACCCCAATTGTAGGAACTTTCAAGATCTCTCCAAGAAATTTCACATCAAAGACGATATTTACCCCATTGACCAAAGCATAGACATGGTCAGTATCAACTAGAAAGAGACTGGCGAAGAAACTCTGTACCTCCTCCTCATACACTTTAGGTGCATCAATGTAAAATAAATGCACCCATTGTTGAAACTCCACCATTTTCAGAATTTGGCGCATTCCAGCCATCTCACAGATTGTTGGGTCAAACGTACGACCCAACAAAACTTTTTTGATGCCTCAGGCGCTCAGAGCCAAGGCGGACTTCACTTTTCATCTTCTTCCCAGAACTAGGTTCTTCAGCAGTTTCAGACTTCGTTTCTTAAGCTTTTCTTCACTGACTTTGCCTTTTCCCTTGGACTTGACTAGTACATCCTTATCACTCACTACCTCCTTCATCTTGGACTTAGATGTTGACCTTTTCTCCATTAAAATAGGCTAAGCCTTTTTCGAGGACCGCCTAACAAGGGAACCAGGTTCCTCATGGGTTCCTTCTTCCACCTCGACTACAGGGATAACCTCATCACTTACAGGTACACCATCCTTCACCAACTTTCTTCTTTTCTTCTTACTACTTTTCTTGCTCTTTTGTAGTGCATAGTCATAGGTCACTTTGACTTGAAGCCTGGTAGTAGGTCGATTGATTTCAGACTCAGGGGCGGAGACAACCCTTCGCTTACTTATGAATGCATCAAGGGCCAGTTATCCAAGTCTTCTTCATCACTAGATCACATTTCAGGTGCTTAAATTTCCAGGGGCACAACATCGAATGCAAGAACATCACTATCCTAGGGATGAGAGTCCTGACCTGGGTCCTCTAGAGAGGGATCAGGTTCCTCATATGATGCCCCAGTAGTGTATGCTACTGCATCCCCTTCAACAGCCATAATGGCCCCTTCTTCCCCCACACTTTGAAACTCATTTTTCTGGGAGGTGATTTCATATAATATCCCATCAGAGGATACTACAAACACAGTTACGAGATCCTTATCTTCTTCAACCAGTGCTTCCACAACCATGGAATCAGCGGCAACGATGGCAGAACCTTCTGTGAACTCAGTACTTTGACCTTGTTCTCCACTTAGGGATTGACTGGTGGGAACAACAGATGACGGGGAGAACGGAACATCAGTTTCAAGGGTTTCTGAGTTGGGTAGAGATTTGGAGACTGGAAAAGGTGTGACTATAGCAGTATGAGTAATAGAGGGTGGTGAAGGCTCAGTGAAAATGAGAGGTTCTATAGATGGGTCAGAGGTAGTTACAGCTGAGGCAGAGAGATCGGAAGTTTTCTCAGCCATTAGAAGAAGAAGTGTGATGATCCTTCCCTTTTGGGTGAGTCTAGAGCAGGGCTTATGGTTAGGAAGAGAAGAAGAAAGTTTTTTTTAAATGAGAGGATAATTATGGAGGGAGAGGAATAGGCACCGGTTTTGAAACGGAAATTGGGCATAGAGAATTGCGATGTTTCAGAGGGAGATGTAATGACTTGAATTGAAGGGATGTGACAGCAGGATCTGAAAAGTTGATGATATGGCAGTTGTATTTTGTACCTTTTTTTAAGATGTGTATTAAAAAGGATGCACAGAACTACTAACCTTTAGTACAAGAACCTGGTTCTTAATTTTTTTTAAAAGAAGCAATCCTCTTTTATCAGTCATGCACTGCATCTATTGCTTCTATGCTCATCATGCGTGTTTACCTGCAACGGTATTGAAGTGAGTTAGATAGGGCCAGAAAACACTTTGAGCTAGTTATTTCTTAAGGATACGAGCCGACCAAAGAGGAATCAGGTTCTTAATTTGGCCTCAACAGTCCTAACTTTACTCTATTTCTTTCAAACTGTTCCCTACTTAGTACTTGGTGAAAATGTCTGCAATTTGATCTTCTGTAATGTAGAACTTCATACATATTAACCCTTTCTCCACATTATCTCTCAGAAAATGATGCCTCACATCAATATGTTTTGTCCTTTTATGTTGAACTGGATTCTTGGCCATATTGAGTGCACTAGTGTTGTCACATAGAAGGGGAACACTCTCAGTGGGTACCCCAAAATCCTCCTGTTGCTGCTTGATCCACAGAAGCTGAGCACAACAGGATGCTGCAGCTTCATATTCAGCTTCAGTTGTTGAAAGAACCACTGAATTTTGCTTCCTTGTACCCCAAGAGATAAGACATGATCCTAAGAAGTGAGCCATTTCAGAAGTGCTTTTTCTGTCCATAAGATAACCTGCAGAGTCTGCATCAACATACCCAATCAGATTAAAACTGTCACCTGATGGATAATATAGCACCAGGTCCTGCGTTCCTTTGAGATATCTCAGTATTCTTTTGGTAGTCTTCAAGTGAGATTCCTTTGGATTTAATTGAAACCTCGCACACAGCCTCACGCTGAAAACAATATCAGGTCGACTGGAAGTGAGATAGAGGAGAGACCTAATGATGCCTCTATACATTGTTTGATTCATATGAGATCCAGATTCATCAATGTCCAGTCGAGTGGCAGTCGCAATGGGAGGGTCTATCACCTTTGATACTTCCATGTCAAACCACTTCAAGAGTTCCCTGATATATTTTTGCTGACAAATGGAAGTACCCTTTGGGGACTGTTTTACTTGAAGACCTAGGAAGAAGTTTAATTCCCCCATCATGCTCATTTCAAATTCGCTTCCCATAGGTTTTGCAAATTCTTCACACAGAGAGTCAGCCGTTGCTCCAAAAATGATATCATCAACATAAACCTAAACAATGAGCAGGTTCCTTCCTCGTTTCTTTAAGAAAAGAGTGTTGTCAATTTTCCCTCTCTTAAAACCATTTTCTAAGAGGAATTTTGACAATCTTTCAAGCTCGAGGAGCCTGCTTTAGACCGTACAGAGCTTTGTCCAATTTGAACACATATTCAGGGTGCTCATGGCATTCAAACCCTGGGGGTTGCTTCACATAGACTTCTTCCTTAAGGAGTCCATTCAAAAATGCACTTTTAACATCCATTTGGAACAAGGTGAATTCCATATGAGAAGCAAAGGCAATTAGAATTTTGATAGCTACCATGTGAGCCACTGGAGAAAATGTTTCATCATAGTCAATCCCTTCCTCCTGATTGTAGCCTTGGACCACTAGCCTGGCCTTGTTCCTTATGGTAATTCCATGTTCATCGAGCTTGTTTTTGAATACCCATCTGGTTCCTATAATGGTTCTATCTGGGGGTCTGGTTACTAGGTGCCACACACTATTTCTCTCAAACTAATGCAACTCCTCTTGCATGGCTGTAATCCAATCTGCATCTTTCAAGGCTTCCTTGATGTTTTTGGGTTCTATCTAGGAGAGAAAGGCTGAGAAGGCAAGTGAATTTCTGGCTCTTGACCTGGTTTGAACTCCGGAATCTAGAGGAGTGATTATGTTGTCTATAGGGTGAGAGCTTTGATGTCTCCAGTTAGATGTCTGAGGTTCATTCTGAGAGGAGGAAAGTATGCTTGGCTGATTTTCCTCTGTCCTTCTCTCAGGTGCCAGTGGAGTTCCATGAACTGCATCAACCACTCTTTCTTCAGCTTCAGTGGTTGTAATTGAAGTGCTTGGTTCTATTGATGATGAGGCAGCATTGTTTTCATTTGGATCCTTCACTTGACTCATCATATCTGCTTTTCTGTTTGTCATGTTAATGACTTCACCGGAACAAGTAAGGGTTCTCCATCTTGATCTTTCTCAGCACTCTTCTCAAATGATGGATGAGATTCATCAAAAATAATATGGACACTTTTCTCAACACATTGAGTCCGCTTGTTATATATCTTGTAGGCCTTGCTTTGAGAGGAGTAACCAAGAAATATTCCTTCGTCACTTTTGGCATCGAACTTACAAGCTGATCCTTTCCATTGTTGAGAACATAACATTTACATCCAAATGTTCTTAGATGAGTCATCTTGGGTTTTCTTCCATTCAACAATTCATACGGGGTCTTGTTCAGAAGTGATCTGGTCATGCACCTGTTCACTAAGTAGCAGGCAGTGTTGACAGCTTCAACCCAGAAGTTCTTTGCAAGTCCACTGTCAATCAGTATTGTTCTTGCCATTTCTTCCAGAGTTCTGAACTTCCTTTCTACTAATCCGTTTTGCTGGGGAGTTCTGGGAGCTGAGAAGTTGTGAGTGATGCCATTTTCATTGCAGAATTCATCAAATTTGACATTGTCAAATTCTGTCCCATGATCTGATCTAATGCATAAAACTCTAGACTCCATCTTCACCTGGATTTTCTTCACAAAGGCCACAAATACTTCAACAATTTCAGCTTTTGTTCTGAGAAATAGAGTCCATGTGAATCTGGAGTAGTCATCCACGATTACGAAAATGTATCTCTTTCCTCCTCTGCTTTGCACCCTCATAGGTCCACACAGATCCATATGCAGGAGCTCAAGCAGTTTTGAGGCGCTCACATCTCTTTTTGACTTAAAGGAGGACTTTACATGTTTTCCTCTAGCACATGCATCACAGACTTTTTGAATCTTGAATTGTGACATAGGCATACCATGGACCAGGTCCTTCTGAATTAGTTTGTTCAGAAGGAAAAAGCTTGCATGGACTAGTCTTCTATGCCATAGTTTAGCATCATCGCCAACCGCCTTCAGACAACTCAGATCACCACTCTATAAAGATTCAAAATCAGCAACATAGATGTTCTTATATCTTTTGGCCACCAGAACTATTACACCGGTCACAAGGTTGGTGACTGTACATATTTTGGACAAGAATTCCACCTTGTTTCCTTTATCACAAATTTGAGAAAAACTCAGGAGACTATACTTAAGTCCATTGATATAGTACACATTTTCAATAGAATGAGTGAGTGACTTCTCAACTTTTCCAACTCCAAGAATGTACCCCTTTTTACCGTTGCCAAAGGATACACTCCCTCCTTGCAGGGCTTTTAGTGAAAGAAAGTCTGTGTTGTTACCAGTAATGTGTTTCGAACATCCATTATCCATGAACCATTGTTGTCTGTTTCCTTTCACTATCCCTTGCACAAGAGCTTAGGAGTTAGTTTTAGGAACACAAATAAGTTTGGGTCCCTTGTAGTAAGCAAGAGGATGAATAAGGGCTCTATTAGTCCATGTAGGTAATGTGCATTTTTTGTGAGTGGAACCTGGTCCCTCTTTTGTGGTCACGGTTTCAGCAGCCATTTTGTCTTTCTGAACTGATTGATTCTTGGCCTGGACACCTTCCTTGAAGCACCCAATGTTCCCACATTGGGTACAAGGCCAGTTATAGATACAGTGACGCTCTTACTGTGAGGGTTGTGAGGAGTTTTCTCCCTTTGGAACCCTGCTCCCTGCCCTTTTTCACTATCATTAGTGAGCAAGGCAGTGGTAGCTTCTGAGGACCAGGTCCACTTTGAGACCTTTCAAGATTATTCATTACTTTTTCTAGATTGGCTTAGAGGAGCTCGTTTTTCTCAATTTCAGCACACATCCTACATCTCAAAGATTTCACCTCATCTTTAAGCCTAAGGTATTCCTCACTAACTATCTCCTTTCCTCTTTCAGAGCTTTTAGGTTTTGACTTAGTCCATGGCTTTACTATTGTTTCCCTTTGGTCTACAATTTCTGCCAACAGATCACTCTTTTCTTTTCTAAGAATTTCAATGGTTTTCTTTTGATCGTAACTGCAGCCACTAAGTATTCTCTAGTATGTTTAGATTTTTCTAGTTCTAGGATCAAGGAATCCCTATCCTCTACAAGACTACAAAAGGCATTAATTAAAACATCAGCTAAACACATGAGTTTTTTTTTTGGAGAATAGGATTTCAAATTTCTCTGAACATCCCTAAAGTTTACCTCTTCGTTGCCATTGTCTTCATCATCATCTGGTTGAGCCATCAAAGCAAACGTTGAGTCATATCCAATCTCCTCGCCTTCAACTGCCATCATGGAACTATCGCCAGTATTAAGGTTATCTTGTTTTACTTGTGTAGTTCCCTCATGAGCTATTTGCAAAGCCTCCCATATTTCCTTTGTAGTGTCGCAGGTAGAGATTCTGTCATACTCTTTAGGTCTCAATCCATAAACTAGAATTTTCTTGGCACGAAAATTCTTTTCCATCGCTTTCTTGTTTGCTTCAGTGTATTCTTTGCTGGTTTTTTTCCATTGAAAATGGGAATTCATCTAGTACTTTGATTGGAACATAAGGACCATCGCAAATGGTATCTCATAGTTCGCAGTCCTCAGCCATGATGAAATCGTGCATTCTAGCTTTCCACCACCAATAACATTTTTCATCAAACTTGGGGGGTCGGTATATGGATTGACCTTCTTCAAAATTTAGTGGAGACGTCATGAGGATCCTTCCTAGGTATTAGCCTGATAGGAGGAACCCACTATGATACCAATTTTTAGTTTGTATGGGTCCACCAAATAGTAGAGTATCTGGTCCTCTACAAGATTTTGCTGAGAGTACTTAATAAAGCAGTAAGTAAATAAGGTAGAGGATTTTTTTACGTGGAAAAATCCCACACAAGGGGATAAAAAAACCACGATCTACACCTGTAGTTTTTTAACTTCACTAACTTGTAATCTTACCTATTACAAGCCACTTTATAATAAATCCTATTGCAAAGGATTTACTCAACTAACTTGCGGCACCTTTACCACAAGCCACTTTGTGACTATCCTAGTTACAAAGGCTTTTTCTAACTTGTGATGCTATCACCACAAGCCTCTTTGTAATTCTACGATTACAAAGACTTTTCCTTATAACTAAATCTAGTCACAACATAAACTCAACGAGTTTATGGATTTACAAGAGGATTCCTAATCAGAATGCTTCTAGGTAAGCGGTTTAGGAGATACAGTAAGTACAATAACAAGGTTACAACTCAACTAGGACAACAACAATCTATCTTTTAGGAACTGGTCCATAGAGGCATTCAACCTTGTTCTTCAAGCTTGTGAGGATGATTTCTCTGTTTTTTGCAAGAGGCTTGAATAAGAAACAGAACCCTTCCAGTGATGTCTTTTGTATAAAGCTCATTGGGTACATCTTGATCACATCACTTGAAATGATGTGAGTACTTTGTTTGGTTAGAGAATGAGTGGGCTGACAGTGTAATACAATGCGGCAGAAACAGTGCCATCAATCACTTTACTTCCAGCTGTGTCCAAATGACTTTGTACTGTTATGAGAAAACCACAAGAGCATCAGGTCCTTGTTTTGGTTCCTAGCTCCTGAAGCTGTAGTAGTTTACCTTTAGCTAGAAGCCATTTAAAGTGATGCATCAATCCAAGTAGATCAGGTTCCTTATCTGGTTCTTAACAATAAGTTTGTTAGATCATCAAAACATAAGACAAGAGTATTTAAGATCTATCATACTCATTTCAAATTCCCCTTTCATGATGTTTGAAAAGTCTTTGCATAAAACATGGTTAATACTACCAAAAATAATATCATCTACATAGATTTGTACTATTCAATTACCTTCAGTCGATTATTTCATAAAGAGAGCAGTGTCAATATTACCTATATCAAACACATGTTCGACTAGGAATGAGCTCAACCTTTCATACCAAGCTCTAGGAGCTTGCTTTAGACCGTATAGAGTTTTGGACAATTTGTAGACATGATTTAGAAAATATTCATTTAAAAATCCTAGAGGTTGCTTAAAAAACACTTCCTTAGAAATGAAACCATTTAAGAAAGCACTTTTCACATCTATGTTAAATAGTCTAAAATATTTGTGAGCAACATGGGCTAATAAGATGGGAATAGATTCTAACCTGGAAACAGGAGCAAAAGTCTCCTCGTAATCAATTCCTTCTTACTGTGAATAGCCTTAAGCAACTAGTCTGGCTTATTTCGTACTATTTGTCCAGACTCATTCAATTTATTTCTGTACACCCATTTTATTCCAATAATGGATGCATTTGGAGGCTTAAGAATGAGTTCTCATATTTTATTCTTCTCAAATTGATCAAGCTCTCCCTTCACTGCAGTTATCCAACTTTCATCCCCAAGGGTCTCATCCACCTTTTTTTGGTTCGAACTGAGATATAAGGGCAATATTCGATGTCTGCTTTAGCGATATTTTAGTTTTCATTCCTTCCTGAGGATTTCCTATTATGTACTTATGTGGATATCCAGGATCACTTTTGCATTCATTTGGAACGACTGATACTTGCTCCTATTCAATAGGACTCGATTGATCAACTGATTATCTACACGATTGTCAGTCGACTGATCCTGTTGGTCAGTCACCTTATCACGAGTGTTTCACCTGTAATTATAGACTTTGGAACTATGAAAATTTCCTCATATTCAAGAAGTTTTTCATTCCTTAAGCAAGGGTTAGTGTCTACAAAAACATATATAGATTTTTCAATAGAAAGGGTATGTTTATTAAAAACTTTATATGCTCTAGTAGAGGGTGAGTATCCGAGAAAAATACTTTTATTGCTTTTGTGATCAAACTTACCAAGATTGTCTTTTTTTATTGTTGTGAATAAAACATTTGCACCAAAAGGATGGAAATAACTTATGTTTGGTCTTTTACCTTTCCATAGTTCATATGGTATCTTTTTGAGAATAGGTCGAATTAAGCATCTGTTGATGATGTGACATGTTGTGCTTATATCTTCTACCCAGAAGTGATGTAGAAGGGAGTTTTCCAAAATCATAGTTCTTGCCATATCTTGCAAGGTTTTATTTTTTCGTTCTACCATTCCATTTTGTTGAGGTGATCTTGGAGATGAAAAATTATGGGAGATCCCTTAATCATTGCAGAAGTTTTCAAATGCTTTACTTTCAAATTCTCCTCCATGGCCACTTCTTATGGTAAATATGTAGTGACCTTTTTCCCGTTGTACCTTCTTGCAGAAGACTTCAAAATTCCTTATGCTTCATCTTTATGAATCGGGAAAATAACCCAGGTAAATCCAAAAAAATCATCTACTATAACAAACACATATTTTCTACCACCTATACTAGCAGTTCTAGTTGGAGCAAAAAGGTCAATACGCAAGAGTTGAAGAGGTTTAGTAGTAGAAACAATATTTTTACTTTAAAAGAAGACCTGGTTTGTTTTCTAGCTGTCATACATCATAGATTTGATCTTTTGAAAATCTAGTTTTGGAAGTTCAATGATAAGATTATGTTTGGAAATTTATAAATAGTATGCATGCTGGCATGACCAAGTTTTTTATGCCAAACCCAAGGATCATCAATTATAAAGGCTAGACAAATCTGATTTCCAAGATTGTCTATATTATTGAGGGCGTAGACATTTTTATCTCTATTTCGAAAAAGAATAACTTTACCTGATTCATCTTCAATAAACCAACCATGCTTTTTAAAACGAACCTCATAGTGATTGTCACATAGTTGACTGATAATGAGTAGGTTGTATCCAAGTTCATCTACGAAGTATACTTCGTCTACATCACATGATGAGCTGAGAAAGACTTTTCCAACTATAGTTAAATTTGCTTTTGATTTGTCTCCAAAGGTGACTGATCCACTATCTAGTTTGGTAACAGTTTTTAACAGTTGTTTGTCACCTATCATATGTCTGGAACACGCGCTATCAAGGTACCATTTTCCTTTTCGATTCTTCTTGCGGTGTTTCTACAAAAATAAATTACTTGTTTTTAGGTACCCAAGCATGCTTTGGTCCTGAATGGTTAGTGTTCTGAATATTAGCTTGACTAGATGACTTAGGTCACTAGATCCATCTACTGTTGTTCTTAAATTTGCAATGTTTAGATGTATGACCAGGTTTTCCATAGGGGGGAGGTATTGAAATTTTCAGAGACTTTTTTCTCTCTAATTCTAAGCCTGCAATGATTAGAGGTGTGACCATTTTTTCCATAATGAGTGCATGTAGAGCAATTTCTGGTTCTAGGTGAGAAATTATGAGGAGTAGACTGAGTTATGACTAGTGGATTTTCTCAATCCATTCAGTTGAAGTTGAAGTTCATTAACTTCATCTGAAAGCATATCTCTCTCAATTTCACAAACTTCTAATTTCAAAGCCTAGTCTTTCTTTTCTCTTTGGATTTTTGGAAGTTCATTCAGAACTTTCTCAATGTATGCAAGAGCAATATCAATAAATTTTTGAAGTTCATGACAGTTAGGACATGTAGGAAGATGTATCTCACTTGTTCCTTCGTCTTTCATGAGATCAAGCTCACCTGATTCTTCATCACCATCTTCTTTGATGTCATGAAACACATGTTGGTAATTTCCTCGTGATCAGATTCTTTTTCATTACTCTAAGCTCCAAAGAATTTCTTGTTTTGGAAATTTTTGCTTAGTTTCTTTTTCAATTCAGGGCATTCGGTTTGAATGTGTCCATGTTTTCCACACTCATAGCATCTTCCGTCATCTTTGTCATTCTCATCATGCATCTTCCTTTTTTTGAAATTTGATTTACCTCTTCTGCTATTTCTGTTTTTCCTCATCATGCTTGTTACAACTTTAGAGAGCATAACTATATACTCATCTTGTTCTCCTCTTTTTTTTTTTTTTTCTGATTCAGCTTCGGTTGCTTTGAACGCAACTGTCTTCTTTTTCTCTTGTTGGACTTGCCTGTCTAAATGTATTTTTTCAAACATAATTAGATCATATATGAGTTCATCATAGGACATTTTGTCAAGATCCTGATATTCCAAAGCAATAACTTTGGGTTGCTAAATTATGCGGAGGCTTCTCAGAATTTTTTAACTTATTCTCCACTTCTGATTGGTCTACCAAAGGATTTCAAGTCTCCAAGGATTTTGTTGAACCTAGAGAACATTTCCTCCACTGATTCTCCATCTTTCATTTGAAATAATTCATAATCTCGAACTAGTAGATTAATCTTTGTCTCTTTCACCTAGTTAGTTCCTTCATATGTGACTTCTAACTTATCCCACATTTCCTTTGTAATTTCACAGCTAGATATATTTTCATATTCTTCTCCGCTTATGGCATTGCACAACAGATATTTTACCTTGGCATTCACTCGGATAACAACTTCTTGTTCATTAGTGTAATTATCTGAATCAAGAGGATCAGATGATACTATGATTTCACCGTCTTTATCCTTCTTTGGCGGAATTGGAAGATTTTCCTTTTTGATCATATACCAAACCTTAATATCATATGACATAGTGTAGGTCTCCATACGCACTTTCCAATGTGAGAAATGCTGGCCATTGAAGTAAGGAGGTCGTACCTGAGAAGGTCCTTCTTGAAACAATGCTCCAACAACTGTGTTTGATGTCATGATCTTTTCCTCACTTGCTGTTAAGCAATATTCGTGAGTCCTCACTCTTATACAAGTTAAAAGTATAAGAGGGAGGGTGAATTACAGCCGATTTGTAAAACTTAGTTGACTATGAGAGAATTAGTCGACTAGACTTCACACGAGAATTAATCGCAACAGAAATAAATTGAACAAACATAAAAAGAAAGGAGGCACAACATTTTTTATATTGGTTCAATACTAGTGTGGGACCTACATTCAATTCCCTTGGGTTACAAAGGTTTTCTTAGATCTTTAGTAAGCTTTACAATAGTGTTGGTTTTAGTACGTTCACCACCAACAGTATACAACAACAAAGTTTCTTTTAAGTGTTGACACAACTCTTATTTTTTTTCTAACTCTTCCTATCTTTTGCAACACTTGTAGACTCAAGAATACAGTATTTATACTAAGAACTAGAAAGGTGTAGAAATAGATGTGAAGTTGCGTAATCTTCTTTGTCTTTCTACTTCTTCTTTTATGTGCTTGATGAGTCTTCTGATTCCTTGTTTTCTGGGATCACATAGTAGCAATGATTGGAGGTCTTTCCTTGTGAGGCATAGATATCTAAGAGTGAGACTCAAGGGTAGCCTCATGAATCTAGCTTGAGAAGTGTGGCTAGATTCATTCTTAACTTGAAGAATTGGTTCTTCCAATTATCCTTGATTATAGAGCTTTCGCATATTGTCTTTGATTTGCTCTCTAGCCTTGATTAGTTCTCTTTCCTTTCTGGCGTGCTTAAGGATCTTTAGCAAGTATGATTGATTGACTTTCCTTCCTTATTCTTTGATTGATTGATTCTCTTTTCATTTGATGCACAGTTCGAAATACATAGTCCTTGGGTTTCTCTGATTTCCTCTTAGGATTTTCTTTCCTTTCATTAATGCCGTTGCGAATTTGCGCAGAATGAGACGTCATTAGTCAATGCTCTTTTGATTGTTGATCATTATTAAAATTCTAAATTTAACATGTTTAAGCTAGGTCGAAGTCCATCTTTTATTTCTAACTTATATAATCTAGCTTTGATACATTAATGTCGTGTTCGTGTGTTATTATCATGCTTTAGAAGTCCAGCTCTGTAACGAGGGGTTAGAATATCATAAGATAGTAAATTGTAGTCTCTTATAATTAAGGATTTTGGACAATTCTAAAGCAGTTTCAAGTTTAAGCCGTCAAATGACAATATATTTTCCCGGGTATTTGCAGCTATAAATTGCATCACTTAGATAATTAAATATTGAATTTCAACAAACATAACAGCTTAAATATTGTTGAACGAACTGCTTAAAATGCATTTTGACTTGGTAAGCAAAGGACTAATAATCACGAAGGACGTATCAATTTGTGCAACAGCCCTGCTTTTGGACATTAACATAAACATTAAACTACTACCCTATTAAAACGTCCAATCTTCCAGTTCATCTTTTTTTTTTTCCAACAAAGAACAAATATCTTCATTGGTGGAGCAGATGAACTGTTTTCTTTAACATTAACTCTTGCAACACAAAGTCGTTCAGATTGAACTGACAACAATTTTCTCAAGTTAAAGTCTATCATGATTATACATTTTACTTGTTTTTGCTGAATAAAAGAACCGTCATCACGAACGACTTTTGGTTAGTCAATCGGACACGAGGTTTTCAGAATTCTTTTTTTTCTTTTTTAAATAAGAGCAACCGGTACACAAGGTATCCTGCGTTCACTCAGGGTCTGGAGAAACTAGAGTAGCCTAAGTGTGTGATGTAAACACCTTACTCTAATGGAATCTTTAGTGGTTGCTTCAATGACTTGAACCCATAATCAATACAGAGACAATTTTACCGTCGTCCGGAGAAGAGCAGCATCCTAAGGGTATGATGTAGACACCTTACTCTAATACAAGCATTAGAGGCTGCTTCTACGGCTTGAATCCGTGATCTATAGTTCATACGAAGACAATTTTACCCTTACTCAAAGACTCCATCCAAGCTTTTCCAAATTTCATAGTTAATTATTTTGTACGGAAAGTGAAGAGAGATAAGTGGGGAGTTAAAGTGAAACGATTACGAGTTAATAAGTTTGAATCCCTTCGTCATTGAATTGCAATATTGGAAAATTGCTTTGAACTAATAACTGTAACAACATATGTTCCACGAGAGAGGTCATGACTTAATGAAAAGAAACATGTGTTGGTTGTCATATGTATATTCTTAGGCTTCAAATTCTGTATCTATTTTAGGTTTTTGGTCAAAATGAAAGGCGACAAGAAAGAGAAGTTGCATAAGGCTCTAAAAAATCGGCTGTATACTTGCCTAACATTTATGTACCGTTGGCTGTTTATTTTGTGATTTTAGTGTAGAAAATCCGGCGTAATTTGATTCATTCCTAGAAGTAGGTGAGCTACGTAGATTCAAGACTAAATTTTAGACTCTTTACCTAACATCAGAAGAATTCCCACTATTCAATCGTTTAAGTATATTCACACGACATATAACTATGTATTAAGCATAGATTTTAAGAAGTGTTCTCGTATGTTTCCAGTTTCTAAACAAAAGAGATTGTCGTTGGTATGACAAAAAATATTCTTTGAATAATGTATCTTGAAAAAAAAAAAATCTATTTGGTTGCCAGAGAAGATATTTTCGGAAATATATTTTTCACCGAAAGAGAGAAAACGGCTTGCTTCACATATATCCACTAGCGGAACTAGAATTTTCACTAAGAAATATAAAAATATTAAAAGTAGAGTAGTAGACGCTTGAAAAAGCTAAGATTATTCAACATAGAATATATATGTAGTGAATTTTGAAAGTATTAAAAATAAATAAAATATTTACCTAGTTACATGTATTTTTCCCGCAAAGGGGTGAATCGACACCCCTTGATATAAAGTGGCTCCATAACTACTAGCCTATTTGGCCAAGCTTTTTTCCCGGCCAAAAGTATTTTCTTCTTCAAAGTTAAGGTGTTTGGTCAAGCTTTTTGAAGGAAAAAAAGTGCTTTTGAGTAGAAGCAGAAGTAATTTTTGAGAAGCAGAAAAAAATAGTTTCTCCCCAAAACACCTTTTTAAAAGCACTTTTGAGAAAAATACATCTAGAGGCACCTTTTAACAGTTTGGCCAAACATTAATTGCTGCTCAAAAGTGCTTTTCAAATTGATTAGCCAAATACAAACTGCTTCTCACCAAAAATACTTTTTTTAAAAGCACTTTTAAAAAAAGTACTTATCAAATAAGCAGATTTTTCCAGCTCGGCCAAACAGGCTATACATATACATCAATTATTTACTTCACAACTTGAAATTTCAGACAGACTTAGCGATAACTATTGTTTCGACCTCTTAAATGCAAAAGTTCAATTTTTATATGCATCTGGTGCAATTAGAGGTGTTTATCGGGCGGGCTTGGACGTGTTGAACGGGAAAAACCCCAGCCCGTTCGGTTAGCAGGCGGGCTGGTTAGCGGGCTGGGGAAACAGGTTGCTGGCGGGTTGGGAAATTTCGGGTTTTTTAGGGCCCGTACGGGTTCGGGCTAAGCGGGTTAGGGCGAGCCGGGCTACAGTTTATTTTTTAAAATTAAATTTTATTTTTCTTATTCAATGTTGTTGATAGTTAAGTATTTGCAAACTTTTAAGGGTTAGAATTAAACTTTGAAGTTTAATGTTTTAAATTTGAAATTTGTATTTTAAAATTATAAAATTAAAAATTTGAAATTAGAAAGTAAGTGACTACAAATAATTATTTAATAAGACCAATAGGCAATATATAAGGAACAAACTCCGAAGGCTTTCATTTTACATTTTTAATACTTCAAATTAATTTGCAAGTTCTTTTTTTATTTTTTTATTTTTGAACTTGCAAATTAAAAGTTTACAATAATTATAAAAAATAAAAAATAGTACATCACATGCTTTGCATCATTTTTGTAAGTTCTTCCATGTCACCATAGGTTCTTACTTTCCGGCATTGGTTGAATCGGAACCATAAACCATTATATCTCCAATTTCTCGGTCCTCCTCTTCGTCTACCTCGTCACGCCCTTGATTTCGCCGTTCTGATCTTATCCAATCTCTGAAGCACACTAGAGTTTTCAAAGCATTGCTGCCCAATGAATGACGAGTATCTCTTTGTTGCTACCTTGCTTGGCTAAATGCGCTCTCTGATGTGACTGTTGAAATCGGCACATTTAGCACGTCTCGAGCCATGTCCGAAAGAACATAAAATTGATTTGAGTTGCTCTTCCACCAACCCAGCGGTAGAAAATCCTTTGTGCGGGGCTCTGGTGACTTTTGCAAGTAGAATTGTAGTTCATCAATATTCCTGCTACTTGTTTGTTGATGCTCTCCTAGTGTAGACCAAATCAGATAATCTTGAACACAATCATCATCATCCATAATTGTTTCAGATGTTGAATGATTAGTTGAAGGAATATTTGCATCTACAACCGAAGAAGTATCAACAATGTTAGCATAATAATTATATAAAGTTTGTAAATGTGTGTAGCTCAGAAATACAAGTGTCTATCAGGAGTTTCAGTTGGTCCAATATCCATATAAGTATATAAAGCTCTAATTAATTGGCAACACTTTATCATTTTGATAGTAAGGTTTAAAATAGCACCAATTAGGTAAATATAGGGAATTGAGTAGAAATATTTTTTAAATTTATCTAGCATAGATTCAACAACAGTAGCATATCCTTCTTTCTGCTTCAAATTATGTAGTAAAAGAGAAATTTCAGCAATATGAACTAAACCATTTGCAATAGTAGGACAATAAGCTCCAGAAAACTCAAGTGTAGCCACATAAAAATTTTGTAAAAATTGTACAACATCATAAATGACATCCCAAGTTTTAGATGTTAACAAACGCCTAGGATCGGTATAGTGAGAATTAGCAACTTCAGTTATAGGCATTTTATATTTATAATAACATCTTAAGGACAAATAAGTATAATTCCACCTAGTAACTATTTCTTCAGGCATGAGTCTTGGTTTTAGTCCATAGTGTACACATTTTTCCTTAAATGCATTTAATCTAGCACTTCTATTATTTTCTTGAATTACACCAACAGCTCTCCTAACTAAAGTAATTTCATCTCTAAATAATTCAAGGCCACTCTTCACAATCAAGTTATAAATATGACGTGCACATCTAACATGAAATATTTCAGGAAGTGGTGGGTGTAGATGCAATTATAATATTGTAATTGCAGCATTGTTGTTAGAAGCATTATCAAATGACATACACAACTTTTTCTGCAAGATTATGAAATATAAAAACTTCATGGATAGTATTACTTATAAATGCACCAGTATGATTTTGATCTTCATCATATTTAAACGCAATAATATGTTTTTGCATACAAAAATGATCATCTATCCAATGGCATGTAACAGTCAAATAATCATTTCCATTTACAGCACGACCAATATCAGAAGTAAGAGAAACTCTACAAGGAAGACTTGCGAACAAATAACGTATATATGTCTGATATTGTCCAAAAAGCCTAAAGATATCAGCTCTACAAGTACTTCTAGGAATACCTTTAAACATAGGGTTATAAAAAATTCTTTGAATATAAGTAACAAGATACGGCGAAGAAGCAAAACTAAAAGGTAAACAACCTAAAACAATCATTTTAGCCAATTCTCCCGATCTTTCTTAATATCGTATTTCCCAAGTAACCCCCCCAGTACTCGGGTTAAGTTTTTGTTGCCCAGATGACTCATCTACTCCCCAATTAAGAGGGTGTTTCTCTTCCATATGCCTACGAAGTTGACCCGTTCCCCCTCCTTTACCGAGCTCATGTTTATAATGTTCACTATAAATTTTACATTTTACATAATTTTTTTGATCTTCTAGTCTTTCAAAAAATATCCAACACTTACTTCTTAATCGTTGATTCTTCTTAAGGGAGAGGAGGCCTACTTGTTGCACCCCTAACATTTTGAGTTTGACTGGCATTATTAGGTGTAGGTGGTGGTATTTCAAGATTATCGGGTGATTGAATATCATCTAGATCATTATCTACACCAAAATTTTCTTGCATTCGCT
This sequence comes from Nicotiana tabacum, assembly GCF_000715075.1. NCBI lineage: Eukaryota > Viridiplantae > Streptophyta > Magnoliopsida > Solanales > Solanaceae > Nicotiana > Nicotiana tabacum. Next base: position 124,319,410 of record NC_134089.1, on the reverse strand, counting down.
CATAATCTACATTTAAATTTTCAGGTGAACTTTCAGAAATATGTGTAAAGCTAGTAGAAGAACCAACACCACCTCTTGTTCTTTTGAAAATTTTCTTACTACCACCTCTACTAGTGCACGCTTTTTTGGCCGCTCTAAGTAAATCCATTATGTAAATTAAATTAATAATTTTAAATAATAAAATAAGTGTACACCAAATAAGAGAAAGAGATGGAACGAGTGTAACAGGATTCTGGATGCCGCACTAATTTTGAATTTTTGATATCAAAAATCAAACTTCAATTGATAGACCAAAACTTGATAGTTAATACGTGGTACTTGAATACTTGATACCACACTTCACTTGAATACTTGATAGTTGATATTTAATAATCATAATTTTGTAATGGCTAAACTAAATAATTGATGAAATTTGAAATAATAAATAATTGAGAATTTGAGATTTGAGAATTTAAGAATTATAATATCAAAAGAGAATTTGAGATTTGAGAATTTAAGAACTATAATATCAAAAGAGACTTGAGAGAGAATTAGAGTAGTAAGAGAGTGAATTGTGAGAAAAAATGAAGAAGAAGGAGGGCTATTTATAGATTTTAAAAGGTTAAAAATGTATTTTTTCAATTATTAGGGGTGAGAGGGCTATATTTTTAATGGGGGAGGGGGGGGGGGGGGCGAAATGGCCATTTTTGCAAAATCTTGTCGTTCCCCAACGGTCATTTTTCTCAATTTGACCGTTGGGAACGGTCCAATTAATTTTAAAAAAAAATAAAAAAAATAAAAAAAATTCCAACGGTAACCAGCTGCTAACGGGCTGCAGCCCGTTAACAACCCGTTAACGGATGACGGGTTACGCGGGTTCGGTGCCCCGTTAAGTAGAACGTGTTCGTCCAAAACCCGCCCCATACCAACCCGTCCCAACCCGCCCAATAGTGAACAGTAGCGGGCTGAACCGTAAAAATAGCATGGTATAGCCAGTTTTCGGACTGGTCATTCAAAAATAGTCAATGTTTATCAAGTCAATAAAAAATAGCCACTATTTTGCTGCAACAGAGACCGGTCCAGCATAATATACTGGAGTTCGGTGCACCTGTGTATGAACTCCAGCATATTATGCTGGACCGGTATACTTTGCTGGCTCCAGTATAATATACTGGAGACTGGAGCACCGGTGCTCCAAACTCCAGTATATTATGCTGGACCGGTATACTTGCTGGAACTCCAGTATATTATGCTGGAGTTCTAGTGTACTTATGCTGGAACTCCATCATATTATGCTGGAGTTCCAACATACTTATCCTGGAACTCCAGTATAATATGCTGGAGTTCAAGTATACTTATGCTGGAACTCCAGCATAATATACTGGCGTATTTTCTGGGTTTTGAACAGTGTTTTCGCTCAGATTTATCTTTACATGAAAAGTGGCTAAATTTCGATTACTTTTAAAACTGAGTTATTTTTGATCGACCAATTATAAATTTGACTATTTTTGAATTTCTCCCGACTGACCCGGGTTGAAGCGGGCCGAAAACAGGGGAGCCCGACCTGATTAACATAGGTGCAACTAAGTCCAAGGCATGAAACTGAAGTTGAAACAAGCAACTTCTTTTTCTGAGAAAGAAGTCACAAGTCCACGTCGATAATGTTTAGTCTTAGTGCTTTCTGAACCTAACGATATATAACCTGCTTTCTTTTGGTTGACATTTGTACTGTTGCTAGTCAACAATGTCATGCTCCTATCTTTGAGTCCCGAACTCAATTATGATCTTTTTAAACAAGTGCGACATAAATATGTGTAAAAAAAAATGATCATTTTATATATAACGCGGTTTATATCGCTCTATAATTAGTGTTAGCATTTTCACGTATAGCGCTTTAAAATACTGTGCTATACATATGTACGATCTTATCTCTTTTCAATTTTATATCTATCCTTCTCTTTCTTTTCAGATGCCATCTTTATTGCATGTGCTCCGTCGTCGTCTTATTTATTTCCTCAATTATAACCACAAAAAAGGAGAAAAAGAAGAGAAGAGACTACCATTTGAATGAGATCATGAAGCCAACATAACGTGTTTGAATTTTTTGGCATGTGATTCCAATAATGCACGATATTTTTGCAATAAAAATATTTTATTGACGCTAGTTATTTTCCAGTTTCCTTAAACGGTAACATTCTGGAAAGGATATGTGGAATTACTTTGACCTTTTATGGCTCAGGAAGCAATAAATCAGGGGCGTTTAATCACATAATACCTTTTATAGGCTTTGAAATTTTGACTTTATATGGTTTGATGCAAAGAATGATATGTAAAAGAAAAAAGAAACAGAAAGGTTACTTCCTAATAGACCGTTTGGCCAAGCTTCTTTTTGGCCAAAAATGTTTTTTGTTTTTTGGCCAAAAGTACTTTTGGCCAAAAATTGAGGTGTTTGGCCAAGTTTTTGGAAGGAAAAAAGTATTTTTGAGGAAAGCAGAAGCAGTTTTGGAGAAACAGAAAAAAGTAGCTTCTCTCCAAAAATACTTTTTTGAGAAGCACTTTTGAGAAAAATACACTTAGAAACAGTTTTTTAAAGCTTGGCCAAACACTAATTACTACTCAGAAGTGCTTTTCAAACTAATTAGCCAAACACAAACTGCTTCTCACCAAAAGTACTTTTGAGAAACACTTTTGAAAAAAAGCACTTCTCAAAATAAGCTGATTTTTGCAGCTTGGCCAAACGGGCTATAAGATTGCGAACTCTCGGTTGTTCTTTCTAACTAGTATTAGTACCCGCGCGGATGCGCGGATACTAATCATGTCAAATATTTAAATTATTTGGATTGTATGTAAATAATCTTAAAATTTACATTTTCTCAGTAAATATAGATAATCATTGGATATTAATTACATGAAAAAAATTAACCATTTCTTCTATTTTTCTTTTTTGATACCATTCTTGCCAGTGTCATTGGATCCTAAAAATAGTCAGGAAGCAAAATAATAACTCATATTTATGGCAAAACAATCAAATGTTGAGACAATGAATGACTATTTGGATAAGACTTAACTCTTTTACTACTACCTGAACTCTTATTTGGTGTGTTGATATCTCTTAAAAAATATTTCTTTCTTAAAATTTCAGTTTCTAAAGCATTATTTTTCAATAATAATTATTTTTATAATAATGTAATTGAAAATATTGTTCTTAATTCAAAACTCATTTTAGTTGGTTATCTAAAAATATATTAAAACTTCTTTAGCTAGTGAATTTTTTTACTCCGTTTTGATATTTTACATTAACCATGTTAAATATCTGAGTTATTTGAATTATATGTAAATAACCTTAACATTTAAACCTTCTAAATAATTATAGATAATCATCAAATATTAATTAAGAAACACTACATGAAAAAAGACTAACATTTTCTCAATTCTCGTAGTGATAGTTTTATTTTTGCATTATTCTCATAGGTGTCATTGGAACCTAAAAATAGCCACAAAGTGAAATAATAAATTATATTTATGGCAAAGCGCAAATATTGACACGATATAAATGATTCTTTGATTACGACATAACTTTTATACTACGACTTGAACTCTTATTTAATATGATTTTATCTTTCAAAAAATATTTCTATTTTGAAATTTCAATTTCTAAAGTTTATATATATTATAATAAAGATTATCTTTATTTCACTATAAAAGGATGAGTTTTAATAAAAATTGTCTACATATGAACTTTAATTATATTTTTAGTCTTTGGTTGAAGTTATTTCATATTTTTTTGGCTTTATCTAATCAGCCTAAATAGGTGCTCACCCGACCACTTAAATTAAAAAAGTGAATGATGTGTAATTTATATATAATCCATATATAATATGTGTAATCGTGTGTTTTCAGAATATTATCTATTTATATTAGCTATAAAAAGTAAATAATAAATATGGCCAGATATTATGTAAATATTCCATAAGGTTTCGGTTTTTTGAGTTTATCCATGATATAACTTCAATTATAATAATTTTAAAACTCTCTACTAATGTTCAAAAATATCTTATCTTTTTATTATCTTTGAATTAAAAAAAGTAAAGAGTTTTTTCGAAATAATTTGTTTACATTTAAAAAAAAAATATTTCACGTCATACAAATTTTTTCTTTATATATACTCTTTGTTACACTTAAAAGTCGCTATAGAAACTATCAATTAGAAACCAATTTCTCTCTTGTTCAGTTTGAAAAAAAAAACCTTTCACATAATCTAATGATTTAAAACTAATATTCTTCAACGAAAAAAATATTATACCCTTGCAATATTAGCTTGACTACAACTAAATGAAGGGGTTTAAGCTAATATCCTTCAATTCCTTGAATGTGTGTATATCCAAAGTTCTGTTATTTGTTTGATGTCCGTTTATGAAAATTGACTCTTCGATTAAATATTCTTCAAGAAGAAAAAAGAAACAACTTTTATTTTTAATATTGATTGATTTTGTGATGTGTCTTTCTCCAGCATGTATGTTTACTTTATTATATATGTAAGCACACTTTTATTTGATTTTGTAAACTCTTTTTTGTTATTTAGATAAACATAGACGTGTACCCTATATATTACATTTATTTTAAAAGAATTTCGTTTTATTCAAATCTAGCTACAATGTTTCAAAGAACTATACTTATAGGATTTTAAATGTGAAAGAGTTATATAGTTATATGGAGTTTTTTTTTTTTGTTGCTAGAGGCGAAGTAGTATTTAAATAATTAGAAAAAATAACAAAAGTTTCTAACATGATTGCATATGATCATTAACCGAATTAAGTATGATAATATGATAAAAAAGATCAATTTTATTTTTAATTTAAATTCAAATTTTAGAACTTTATCTATAAATTCAAAATTATCTTTTAATTCAGATTCTGTTATATATATATATAGAGAGAGAGAAAGAGAGAGAGTCAAATATAGAATAAATTTACCATATACTATTGATATTTATTAGCTTGTCACTTGGCTTAACCATAATGTCAATTATATATGATAACTTTCTTGCTTTAATTTATATATATAAAAATTAATAAGAAAATGTCCATGTTTTTATATTAAAGCGAAAAAGGGCTTGCAAAGTAATTACGTCAATTTCTAAAATGCCGCATGTTCTACTTTAAAGAGTTTTGTTCTACATCGTTTGCCCAAAATTGAAGTATCCACATTATAATTATAATAATTGGTTGAATGCGAATTGCCCATGACCATTCTTTCTTGAGAATATCCTTCTCAACATTTTTTGCCTTTACTATTACATTAGTGGTGGCAAACACGATAAAAAACAGTTATCTATTAATATTATTCATTTAAAAATGAGTTGGATAATCAACTTTTAAATAATGGATAAAAAATGAGTTGGATAATAAACTAAAAAATAGATTGGATAACAGACAACCAATGGGTTTAACTATTACAGTTGCAAATATTCAAATTTGGGTTCCTCAAGATTGGAAGATTAAAAATTCTCTCAAAAGTGATCATATTCAAGAAGGCATAGATAATATGAATATCCATATTATCCGTCGGTTAACCCATTTTCTATTCGTATTAAATAGGGCCGGATCGAATAATGCATCTGTTTTTGCATTACTTGTTTTCGACCCGCCCATATCTAACCCGACCCGCCAGTTTATCACCCCTGCTACGTCACATTTCAATTGTCAAACCAGAAGTGCGAACTCATGAGGAAGAAAACTTATAATGGTAGTGCGATTAAGCAATAATATAAATACTCGGAAAGCGAAAAGAATAAGAACATAGACATTCCATTCACATAAATAATAAGTGCGAAATTCATTTTATGCCATAATTTACCTTACCTAGAAATGACTTCATCTAATAAAATCCCCAAATTACAAAGACGCAGAGAACTCATAAAAAAATAGCATCTTCATTTAATAATGGTTAACCATCCCACATGATATTCCCATGAGCCCATTTCCTCCAACTTATGGTCTTCATTTTCCCCTTATAGAAGTATTAAGGGTAGGATACTAGAATAGTTCTAGTTAGCTACACAATTTTTACATAAGAATAATATATATAAGTCACGGAATTGCATTGAATGCCCCATATTTCTGTTACTACATTACTTGCACAACATTAAAATAAAATAAATGCTCATGGCTCTCGTTTGTGGATCAATGATGCAACCATATCTTGAAATAGGCCATATTCAGGACCTAATTGGGGTTGCTGCTGATAATTATAGACAGAATAATTAATAGGGAGCTGATTTTGATTGGTTGGGGTTGTAAGCATTTGGGCAAAGAGTACATCTTGAGGAATTAATTGTGAAGAGGATAAGAAGGAAGGTGAAAGCATAGCTGCAGCTGCATTTCCACGAAGAGTTGCGGGACAATGATGATTATGTTGGCCTTCGTATGTAGTGATCACGACTGATGGATCTTCATATGATCTTTCCACACGTTTCTTCACACTGCACTTTTGACTTGTGCATCTGTAATAACTCCTGAAATTGTAATGAAAGAATTAATTGCGTGAAATAATGAGCCACAATTCGGGATTAGGGATTATAATCATATCGTCTTAAGTTAATGTGTTTTAAATTAATAATTTATATATTTTTAATGAATTTTTTCAGACAACTATAAGGTTCGAACTCCCGGCAATCTTGCGCCGCCCTTGAATGAGCTTTGTTTGCTCAATATCTACCAAAATAAAACTTTAGAGTGTAACTTCGAATTTTTATACTACTATTAGGTCGAACAAAAAGATGCCTATAGGTAACCGTTTATAAAAGAGGAGTAATAACCTGGAAAATAAGACAAATGATACTTATTACAATAGTTTAAAATATACATTAATAGTTATTTATACAGCAAGTGTACATATATAAGTTAAACCCAAAATGTACATCATTAGATCATTTAAGGAAATTAACAACAGAATAGGTAACGAAAAATTACGTTTGGGTATTAACAAATTGTTGCACTTTTTTTTCATTTATAATATGCATTCTTAGTGCAACTGAAGTAACATTCATAAGTCTGAGAAATGCAAAGACTATATGAATTTGCTCATTTATCAAGTACTCGTTAAGATTATGAATATTAAAGATGAAAACTTAGACCACTTTGAAACAATGAAATGGTACTGATAATTAAGCAATTTTGAAGAGAACAATAGCCATTGGAGCTAGTAATTAATCCATTTCTAATTTAGAACAATTTGCTGAGGATTAATTTTATTGATTCTAAAGAAACTATACCTCGGAAAAGGACTATTTTTCACTGCTTTCTGCCCATATTTTCTCCATCGATAGCCATCTTCAAGATTGTCAATCTCACTCTTAGTCATAAAGGCAAATCGCGGCTCCTTTTGCTTCTTTTCTCCTTTCTTCTTTGCTTTGCTCCTGAAATAATTATTACCACAAACAATTTTCCATCTTAACATGTGAAAATCCTAGCTCAACTACCATTATACACGTACAATATTTTCAAATGAGCTAACAGCCTTCAAATTAGAATTTATTAGGGTTTCCCTGAGTATCATAACATAAAAAGGGGGGAAGGGTTAACTAAGGAAAGACTACACTTTATAATTTAAGTTTCAAATAAGTAGAATAAGCTTGCAACTTGGAAGAAAAGTCTAGCCAGTTAATAATCTAATTAATAAATTAAGACTAGCAATATTCTGGTGGTCAATAACCTAATCTATTAAGGAAGAAACTTCCACGCAAAGATGCGGCTTTATTTTATAGTATAGGACCAAAGAAAAAATGACTTACACTTTCTTAGACTTATCATCTCCATCTTCACACTGATCTTTTGCTTGCAAATCTTTCTTGCTTTTTGAAGAATCTTCTTCACCTCCAGCCTCACTAGAAGATGAAGAGACCAAAGAATTTGGAGTCAATGGAATTTCAGCAGTGTTTTTTCTTGAAGATTCTTGATCTAATGGTGGACAAACAACTTCAGAAGATGAGCAACTCATGCCAAGAACATTTGATAAAGAGTTATAGTCCATAGAACCATGTAAACACTCAGTGAGAGTACTCATATAAGATGAAGGATCAAAATCCTGATGAGGGGTTTGTGTATTAGGAGGTATTATTTGATCATAAATTGAGGGATTTTGATCACCAAAGAAATTAGAAAATGCATTATTTATCCCTCCTGTTCCCAAGTAATCATGATAAAAAGGGTTATTATCAGACATGGAGAAAAAAGGGTTTTTGGGATCTATAACAAAAGGATAGTGACCAAAAAATTAAAGATCTCAATCTAGCTTTATCTTTAGAGATAGAGGAAAAGGAAACAACTCAAGATTCATGAAGTAAGTCTTCTTAGACTTTGGTTTTGTGCAATATGAATAGGAGCTGTTGATTCTTGAGGTATTTCTCCTTTTTTGGGAGGTGGGAATTGTCTTACTATAGGTTGGAAAGGGAAAAGAGAAAGTGGCTTGTTAGGGAATAAAAATGAATGGTTCTTGCTGAAGAAGAATGGATTTTGAGGTACTCAAGAAGCTATATAGGTGGTAAGCAAATGACATTAAAGCCCACTAATATGTGTACTAGACAGAGTCTTCAAGGATTACCTTTAATGGAACACATCTTACTTTAATAATATACTTTAATCAAAGGGCATTCCATTTAATTAGGTACAGTTTAATTAATTAACAGGATCACAACTTTTGTCATCACCTGACAATTTGGTATATAGTACACAACTTTTGTCATTTCTTCCAAGTATGAATATGCCTATGAGATTGCGGAATATAAAGAGAACAGTACAATGAAATGGAACAAAAATTAGACTAAAAATGTCCATTTACATATGCCATATAGAGGTTGAGGCTCCAAGGGCATCAATGCCAGTACATGTATTAATTAGCTGTATTACGCTTTCTCTGAATTGTTCGAAAATCGTACAATTAACTTTCCTAAAAAATAAAACTTTTTTATGCATTTTCATTAATATCGTTAAAAACGTATCAGTTCAGCTATTAAGTACGCATTAGATCTTAGGGTACAACTTGCAGCAGTGGTATTATAGTTAATCTGAGTAAGTAAATAGCATGTTTGGTTAAGTTTCTCCAAAGTCAAAAGTACTTTTTATTTTCAAAAAAAGTGTTTATTTTTTAAGTTGAAATATTTGGGCAAGTTTTTGTGTACCCTAAAAACTAGATAACAATTAAATTTATAATGTGATTTAAGAATACGTGATTTCACATAATATTAATTAATTAACTTAAAGATAAGTGATGGGAATTGACAAGAATATATGTAAAACAAACCAATACTTGGACAGTGCCCTCGAGTTGATGAACCCTCGAGCTTAGTAAAGTAAGAACAATTAAAGTGTTTATTTTTGAAGTTGAAATATTTGGACAAGTTTTTAGAACAAAGAAAATGCTTTTGAATAGAAGCAGAATCATAAAAAGTAGCTTCTAACCAAAAGTACTCGTTTGAAAAGCACTTATGAGAATAATACACTTTATAGCCTATTTGGCCAAGCTTCTCGGAAGCAAAACGTATTTTTTTCGTCAAAAAAATACTTTTTGAAAAATTTGAGATGTTTGGCTAAAATGAAAAGGTACTTTTGAGTAGAAAGAGAAGCAGTTTTTCTGCTTTGGGAAGAAGCAACAAATTCTAGCTTTTTTCCGAGAAGTAGAAGCAGAAGCACAAAATTAATTTATTCGAGACAAAAATATCCTTACCTTATATTTATATTTTCTAAATTATCCCTCATTAATTTAACATTTCTATTTTCTTTTTCTCGTTTTACCATACATTTCTTCTCTTTTTTATTCTATTATATTTTTATTCTCATTCTTTTATTTATATTGAGTGATGTATTTTGATATTTTTAAATCATCACGTAAACAATAAGTAATACTAGATGCCCCAATATTATCCTTTTGAAATAACTATATTTATATTGATTAAAAAATTTAAATTATATTTTTATTATAATACATATTAAATTTTTTAATCTTTTCTAAATAATACTAATTGCTAATTAAATTTACTATCGTTTTTCGTAATTTGATACTCAAAAGTACTTTTTGGAATGATTGACCAAACACAATTTGCTTGCAAAAAGTACTATTCAATGAATTGACCAAACATGCTACTTTGCAAAAGTACTTTTTCGGAAATCACTTTTTAAATATAAGATATTTTTGGCAACTTGGCCAAACGGGCTCTTAAAAGCACTTTTGAAAAGCTTGGTCAAGTACTAATTATTGCTCAGAAGTACTTTTCAAATTAATTAACCTAACACAAACCGGTTCTCACCAAAAGTAGTTTTAAAAAAAAATAATTCTCAAAATAAGTTGATTTTTGAAGTTCGGCCAAACAGGCTATTATAGTTCGTTTGGCCAAGCTTCTAAAATCAGCTTATTTTGAGAACTGTTTTTCTCAAAAGTACTTCTTAAAAAAGTACTTTTGGTAAGAAGTAGTTTGTGTTTGACTAATTAATTTGAAAAGCACTTTTGAGCAGTAATTAGTGTTTGGACAAGCTTTTGAAAACTGTTTCTAAGTGTATTTTTCTCAAAAGTGCTTCTCAGAAAAGTGCTTTTGAAGAGAAGCTACTTTTTTCTGCTTCTCGAAAACTACTTTTGCTTCTCCTCAAAAGCACTTTTGTTTCTTCCAAAAGCTTGGCCAAACACCCCAATTTTTAGCCAGGCTATTAGTCCGCCAGTGAGCACACGTCAGTATATAAATAAGCTATAAATTAGGATTTAACTCTAATGGGATTAGTCACGAGAATTTCCCTTGCGAACCGAACCGCTTATAATCTCCACTATAAATATCCTGTTTTCATTGGGGAAGGAACTTAATCCAGAAATTCATAACTAGTCCAAGATGAGCTAATTACTAAATAAAAAAATAGCCAATACAGAGAGAAAATCAAAGTATATACGCGCGTGGCTGTTCCGCTGCCATCAACTACTGGATCACATGAACCATGAATTTTTGGAGTGAACATTAAGAAAGTGTTTCTAATTTAGAAAGCTTGCTAGTATAGCATGTGGTGTGTGTATGTACATGTATTATATAAAATGACGAGACAATTCTGGGCAAATGTTTTGGCTTCTTAATTATCATGATTTTCCATTTTTTTTTTCTGATGCAATAACAGTATGTATTAGCATTATAAAAAATAATTAACATATTAGTTTTACAAAGTTTAAGCCTCTCTAATTGCAACAACAACAAAAAAATCTCTGAATACACTATTTGTATTTGCAAAGACAAAAAGTTTCTTCTCACATTTCCAGAATGTTCTGAAATTCTAACTATAAAAACTATGATATATTTCATATGTTATAGTATAATTTTAGATAATTATATATTTTTTTTAGAAGTTTAAGAAACACTTCCCATTGTTACACCAGAAATAAATACTTGTTTTTTTTTGGTTTTGGGACAGAGGAAGTACATGGAGTAATCCGAAGAGCTTTATTGAATTGAAATAGCGAAACCAAGGTGTTAAATCAAGTGAATCATAAGATTAATATTTTCGGTACTTCGGAAAAAAAATATTAAAGGAAGACGGACGAAAAGCTAAGGTGAACGGGAAGTGGTGGTCAAACTCAAACGCCTCCGGAATTACGGTCTGTTTGGTGGAGAGTGATCGATCAATTTCCTAACAAAAACGGACAACAGATAGCCTCACACGTGTCAAACAATATGCACCGTCATTTGACCATACAAGACAACCAACTTGGCACGTGGAAAATTTTTGGTTGCACGCTTCATGTCGAATTTTGTTTTACCTACAACTAATTTCACTTATTTTCACATCAAATCGCATTAGCTAATTATAATTAGGTGATAAATTGAAAAAATATTATATTAATTCATTACATGATTAAATGACAATTTATATGGACGAGTATACAGTTTTGTCAATTTAATGTAAACACCAACTAAATTAGCCGTAACTCCCGGATTTTGCGGCGTGCTTCCATGCTGTTAGTACAAGTATTTTATTTGAAAATACGACTTCTCTTCCTTAATACTCCTAGATTAGATGTTGTTCACTTATTTCAGCTTAATAATTATTTGAAATGTGTTATAAATAGAATTGTATTTAAGGCGAATGTCTATATTTTAAAGAGATTGTAAGTATTTTACTTGGTGACTAAGTCATTTTTTCCCTATAAATAGATGAGTCCTATTCCATTGTAATGCATCCCAAAGCAATAAGAATTCTCTCTTTTTCTTTGCAATATTCTTCTTTGATTGTTTTATGGCAGAATAGCCTAAGAGACACTTGTACTTGTTCCGGATTGTTATCTCGGTCCCTACACTCCATAAAGTTTCATCCAGACACCTCAACATAATCAAAACAAGACTTTTAACCCCCCCCCCCCCGGAATCGTGTGATGCTCACTTGCTTGATGTGGATGACAAATCAACATCCACATCAGATTCTATGCCAAAATAATACTCCCTCTGTTCCAATTTATATGAACCTGTTTGACTAGGCATGGAGTTTAAGAAAAAATGAAGATTTTTGGAATTTTGTGGTCCTAAACAAGTCAAAAAGGGCCCCAGAGTATTTGTTTGGTTATAAACCCTTCTCATTAAGTGTAGAATTGTAAGTTTAAGCTAAGTTGTTATCAAATTTAGAAATGGGTCATTCTTTTTCGAACGGACCAAAAAGGAAATATGTTTACATAAACTTGAACAAAGGGAGTATTATTTAACAAAATTTTAATTTCATAAATAAAAAATAAAAAAAGAAAAGGAAAAAATTAAAATTAAAGAAAAACCCCCTCTCCCTTCTTCAAACCCACCCACTCAACCTTCTTAAAAGAATAACTCACCTGCCATGACTCCTCCACCATGAGTACCACCACCTCCTTCACTCCTCTTTTAAAGAAAGTTATCTATCCATGAAAAATACATGAACAAAGAATTAAATCTTTTGAATTTTGGCTTATTCCTCTACCCCAATTTGGAAGGGCTGTGAAAAAATTTGAAAGCTTAGACCACCGAAAAAAATGGAGGATCCATAGAGAAGGGGAAGATGACATGATGGAAGAAGAAATACATACCAAGGAGAAAAACTAATGAAAGAAGGGATTAATGTGATGACCCTAAAGGTCATATCTTGTTTTAGAAGTCAAATCTGCGTCCTGAGGTCTTAAAACTCTTTTTGTCTTACCTCGATTTATGTGCGCAGTCCAGACACGTTTCCGAAAAGCTTTTATGTGAAATTTAAGAAACATAATGAATTTGGCCTTTAAAATTGATTAAAGTTGACTTTGGTCAATATTCTTGGTAAACGGAGCCGGACCCATAATTTGACGGTCCCGTAGGGTCCTTAGTAAAATATGGGACATGGGCGTATGCCTGGAATCGAATTCCGAGGTCCCTAGCCCGAGAAATCTTTTTTTAAAGAAAATTATTTGCTGGAAAATATAAAGATTTTTTAGAAGTGAAATGATGCGTGTTCTTGATAGTATCGGGACCATATCTTGGTTCCGGAGCCAGGTACAAGTTTAAAATAATAATTAAGTCAAATTTGTGAAATTTGGTAAGGATCAGAGTTGATTTGGTATAAATCGGACCTTTAGTTGAGAAAATAGAAATTTCAATGTTCTTAAAGAATTTCATGAATTTGACGTTAAATTCATAGTTGTTGATGTTATTTTGATGATTTGATCATATGAGCAAGTCCGTATGATATTTTTAGACTTGCGTGCATGTTTAATTTAGAGCCCCGAGGGCTCGGGTGAGTTTTGGATAGGCCACGGAGTGAGTTTGGACTTAGGAAATTTCTTATGTTCGTCTGGTATTTATTGCAGGCTCTGATCTCGCAATTGCGAGGTCAGGCTTCGCAATTGCAAGCCTGTTAGGTTTGGTAATTGCGAGGGGCTGATCGCAATTGCGATGAATGCCCCGGCCAACCTTGCTCGCATTTGCGAGCATTTCTTCGCAAATGCAAAGTTCTCAGTAGTCGCAAATGAGACGTCTTCTTCGCAAATGCGAAGATAGAAAATTTTCCAAGGGTTCGCAATTGCGAACCCCTAGTTGCAATTGCAACATCTGCGACTTGTTAAGGGGATTTTGACAGGATTCTTCATCATTTACAACTTTCTCAAACCCTAAACATCCTTAGGTTATTTTTCAAAGTCTCAAACTTCTCCAAATCATAAGCAAGTGATTTCTAACTCATCTTCTTCAATCTAATCCATCTTTTTACATAATTTCACTTCAAAATATAAGGTTTTTCATGGGAAATTGGGTGTTTTTGGGTAGAAATTAGGGTTTTCAATTTTTGGGGATTTGGACCTCAATTTGATGTCCGATTTCAAAGCTAATTACATATTTGAGTTCGTGGGTGAATGGGGGATCAGGTTTTGGTTCGAACTTTGAGTTTTGACCAAGCGGACCCGGGGTCGATTTTTGACTTTTTGGGAAAAATAATGAGAAATCTATTTTCACGCATTAGAATTGGTTTATTTAGCATTTATTGATGTTACTAAGTAAATTATGACTAGATACAAGTGAATTGGAAGTGGAACCGAGAGGTAAAGCGGTAATTGAGGCTTAATCTTGTCTGTGGAATCGAGGTAAGTGTTTGACCTAACCTTAGCTTGAAGGAATAGAAGTTGTTGTCCCATTTTCTATGTGTAAATATTGAGTATGACATATAGGTGTGGTGAGGAGTATCTATACGTTGGTGTCAAGCATGCCCATGAGTCTTATACCATGATGTTGTGAATCTATTGTGTATTGTCCATGCTTAGGTTGATGATTATCAATGTTGAACATGATTCGTGATAATTTCTTGGTAATTGATCAGTGATGAGTATTGACTCAAGTTGAGATTCATTTTTATAAAGTAATTGTTGAAATGAGATTAATTATAGTTGATTCCCTTACCGGGATGTTATTGTTGATTCCCTTGCCGGGATGTACTGTTTCTATTATTTGGGTGAGGAAGAGTGTAAAGCACGAAGGGTGATGTCGTGCCGATATTGTGAGCGTTAATGCATGAAGGGTGATGCCGTTCCATGATTTGAGAGTTAATGCACGAAGGGTAATGTCGTGTCAATATTTTGAGAGTTAATGCACGAAAGGTGATGTCGTGCCATGATTATGAGAGGTAATGCACGAAGGGTGATGCCGTATCGTTTTTGTTGTTTCATATGGTGAGAACGAGAGTAAAAACACAAAGGGTGATGTCATGCACGTGTTACTGTCCTTTTTATTTCTGCTGATTCTACTATATTGTCCTTTATGCTCCTTTATTGGTTATTGATAGAACTTGATATTTCCCCCCAACATGTCCCCTTCCCATTTTTATTTGTTATTTCCTGCTATTACTGTTATGTTCGTATATAATATATCTACACAAGTTTTTATGGTTGTCATATCCTAGCCTTGTCACTACTTCGTCGAGGTTAGGCTCGACACTTACTCAGTACATGGGGTCGGTTGTACTGATGCTACACTCTGCACTCTTTTGTACAAATTTCGGTACCGGACCCGGTGAGTAGCTGAGGTAGCTGCCTTTAGCCCAGGGAGACCAAGGTAAATCTGCTGGCATCCGCAGAGCCTAAAGTCCCCTTCCCTATTTTAGATTTCTGCTGTCTTTTTTCATTCCGAGAACAATTGTACTTTTCTTTCCAGACCAGTGTTTGTAGAAATTCGTAGATGTTCGTGAATTTGTTACACCAGATTTATGGGTAGACATTTATTGGATTATTTGAATTTGTTATAACTCTTCCATACTTTTCATCTGTTTAACTTTTGTTATTGTTTATATCTGTTTGGGTTGATTGCTAATGGGTTAAAAACCTTAATAGTTGACTTGCCCACGAGTAGGCGCCATCATGACTCCCGAGGGTGGGAAATCCGGATCGTGACAAGTTGGTATCAGAGCTCTAGGTTGCCTAGGTCTCACAATTCATGAACAAGCTAGGTAGAGTCTGAGAGATCGGTACGGAGTCGTCTGTGCTTATCCCCTAGAGGCTACAGAGTTTAGGAATAACTTCACATCTATTCTTCTCTGTTGTGTGATTTGACTTCCCAATTCTAATTCAACTTCTACTTTGTTCTTTCGTAGATGGCGAGAACATGTGCTTCCTCATCAGTTGATTAGAAGCCTGAGCCCCTAGTGGCAGCTCCTATGAGGGACAGAGGACGAGGTCGTGCTAGAGGCCGAGGTAGGGGCATGGCTCAGCCCAGAGCAGTAGCACCAGCGGCGGAGCTTCATGTAGAGTTTAAGGATAAGTCTCCAACCCATACCGTTCCAGCAGGGCCAACTCAGGTCCCCGAGGGGTTAATCGCTACCCTGGTACTCCAGGATGCTCTGGTCCGTCTAGTGGGCCTTATGGAGAGTGTCGCCCAGACAGGCTTACTTCCTGTAGCACCAACTGTCTCTCAGGCTAGGGAAGGAGCACAGACTCCAACTACCCGCACTCTGGAGCACATGGCTCCCCAGTTTCAGACTCCAGCATCTCAGCCAATTGGAGTAGTTCAGTCAGGTGTGGTAGCTCAGACCAGTGATTGAGCAATTATGTCTGCTGATGCTTTGTGGAGGTTGGACAGGTTCACTAAACTCTTCACTACTACTTATGGTGGTACATCTTCTGAGGATCCCCAGGATTATTTGGACAGTTGTCATAAGGTTCTACGGAACATGGGGATAGTAGAGATCAATGGGGTTGACTTTGCTACTTTTCGTCTGTCTGGATCTGCCAAGACTTGGTGGACAGATTATTGTTTGGCTAGACTAGCTGGGTCATCGGCTTTGACTTGAGATCAGTTCTCTCAATTATTTCTAGAGAAGTTTCTTCCTATCACTCAGAGGGAGATCTATTGGAGGTAATTTGAGCATCTCCAGCAAGGTTCTATGATCTTCACTCAATACGAGACCAGATTTATTACCTTGGCCTGTCATGATCTTATTATAATTCCCACTGAGAGAGAGGGCGAGGAGGTTCATTGAGGGACTCGCTTAGCCTATTCGACTGCAGATGGCTAAGGAGATAGGGAGCGAGATTTCTTTTTAAGATGTGCCCAATGTGGCCAGGAGAGTTGAGATGGTTCTATTACACGGGAGTGGTCAGGGGTCTGACAAGAGGCCCCGTCATTCTGGCAGGTTCAATGGTGCCTTGTCTGGAGGTAGAGATTCTTTTGGTAGAGGACGTCCTCCCAGGCTATTTCATTCAGCACTTCAGGCTTCTCATGGTGCTCCAGGTGGTCGTGGCTCTCACATGCAGTATTCAGATCAATTACCTTACAGTGTGCCACCAGCTCCTATTAGTGCACCTCCGCTCTAGAGTTTTTAGGATGGTTACCCAGGCCATCAGGGTCAGCAGTCCCAGTAGTCGAGGGCTTGTTATACTTATGGCAACATGAGGCATATTGCTAGATTTTGCCCTCGAGCACCGAGTAGTTCTTAGCATCAGGGTTCATGTGCCATGGATCAGGCACTGAGTGTTCCACCGCCCACTCAACTAGCTAGAGGTAGGGGTCGAGGTGTTAGAGGTGGAGATCAGGCCGTTAGAGGTGGAGGTCAGATAGCTAGAGGTGGAGGCCAGCCAATAGGAGGCCGTCCACGGGATGTAGTTCAGAGTGGTGGGCCCCAGCCCCGATGTTATGCTATTCCAGCCAGATCTGAGGCTGAGGCCTCCGATGTAGTTATCAGGTACAGTTTCAGTTTGCAGTAGAGATGTTTCAGTTTTATTTGATCCGGGATCTACATATTCCTATGTGTCATCTTATTTTGCCCCTTATCTGGTTGTGCCTCATGATTCTTTGAGTGCACCTGTATATGTGTCTACATCGGTGGGTGATTCTATTGTTGTAGATCGAGTCTATCGCTCGTGTGTGGTTATTATTGGGGGTCTTGAGACCCATGTAGATCTCCTACTTCTCGATATGGTAGACTTCGATATCATTTTGGGGATGGACTGGTTATCCCCTTATCATACTGTATTGGACTGTCACGCCAATATCGTGACCTTAACATTGCCGAGGTTTCCTCGTTTGGAGTGGAAAGGGACTCCTAGTCATTCTACCAACAGTGTTATCTCATATATGAAGGCACGTCGTATGGTTTATAAGAGATGTTTGGCCTATTTGGTGTATGTTTGTGATTCTAGTGCTGAGGTTCCTTCTATGGATTCTGTGCACGTTGTTCGTGAGTTTCCAGAGGTATTTCCTTCGGACCTGCCGGGGATGCCACCTGACAGGGATATTGACTTTTGCATTGATTTGGCTCCAGGCACTCAGCCCATTTCTATCCCATCATATCGTATGGCCACGCCAGAGTTGAAAGAATTGAAAGAACAGTTGCAAGACCTGCCTTATAAAGGCTTTATTAGACCTAGTGTCTCACCTTGGGGTCCGCCGATGTCGTTTGTTAAGAAGAAGGATGGATCGATGAGGATATGCATAGATTATCGACAGTTGAACAAGGTCACAATCAAGAATAAGTATCCATTGCCAAGGAATGATGATTTGTTTGATCAGCTTCAAGGTGTAAAAGTGTTTTCGAAGATTGATTTGAGATCTGGCTACCATCAGCTGAGGATTAAGGCATCCGATGTCCCTAAGACAGCTTTTCACACTCGGTACGGGCATTATGAGTTCTTAGTGATATCATTTGGGTTTATAAATGCCCCAACAACTTTCATGGATTTGATGAACCAAGTGTTCAAGCCTTATTTGGATTCCTTCGTTATTGTCTTCATTGATGATATTTTGATCAATTCCCGCAGACAGGAGGAGCATGAGCAGCATCTTCGAGTCATTCTCCAGACTCTGAGGGACAGTCAGTTATATGCTAAGTTTTCAAAATGTGAGTTTTGGTTGAGTTCAGTTGTATTCTTGGGTCATGTTGTATCAGCAGAGGGTATTCAGGTCGATCCTAAGAAGATTGCGGCAGTCAAGGACTGTCCTAGACCCACGTCAGCTACAGGGATCCGAAGTTTCTTGGGTTCGGTAGGATATTACCGTCAGTTTGTGGAGGGGTTTTCATCTATTGCAGCCTCGATAACTAGGTTGACCCAGAAGGGTGCCCAGTTCAGGTGGTCGGACGAGTGTGAGGCGAGCTTTCAAAAGCTCAAGACAGCTTTGACTACGACACCGGTGTTGGTATTGCATACAGGTTCAGGGCCATATAGAGTGTATTGTGATGCATATCGTATTGGACTTGGTGCTGTGTTGATGCATAATGGTAAGGTTATTGCATATGCTTCGCGACAATTGAAGATCCACGAGAAGAACTATCCAGTTCATGATTTGGAGCTAGCAACATTTATATGGTATGTTATGTGTGGTGTTCACAGATCACAAGAGTTTGCAATACTTATTCAAGCAGAAGGAGCTAAATTTGAGGCAGAGGAGGTGGTTGGAGCTATTGAAAGACTATGATATCACCATCTTGTATCACTCAGGGAAGGCCAATGTAGTGACTGATGCTTTGAGTAGGAAGTCAGCCAGTATGGGCAGCCTTGCGTATATTTGAGTCGGTGAAAGACCGCTTTCTTTGGATGTTCAGGCTTTAGTTAATCAGTTCGTGAGGTTGGATGTTTCTAAGCCCAGTCGTGTGCTATCTTGCACAGTCGCTCGTTCTTCATTATTTGAGCGTATACAAGATCGGCAGTATGATGATCCTCATTTGCTTGTCCTTAGGGGCACGGTGTGGCACGGGGGTGCCAAGCAGGTTACAGTTGGAGATGATGGAGTTTTGAGGATGCATGGTTGTATTTGTGTGCCTAATGTTAATGGACTTCATGAGTTTATTCTAGAGAGGCCCATAGTTCCCGGTATTCCATTCATCGGGGCGCCGCTAAGATGTATCAGGACTTACAATAACATTATAGTGGAGGAGGATAAAGAAGGATATTGTTGCGTATGTAGCTCGGTGTTTGAATTGTCAGTAGGTAAAGTACGAGCATTAGAGACCTGGTGGTTCGTTCCAAAAGATTGAGATTCCTGACTGGAAATGGGAACGTATCACTATGGACTTCGTTGTTGGACTCCCACAGACTCAGAGGAAGTTCGACGCAGTGTGGGTTATTGTAGATGGGCTGACTAAGTTAGCGCATTTCATTCCTATGGCAGTTTCCTATTCTTCTGAGCGGTTGGCAAAGATTTATATTTGGGAGATTGTTCGTCTTCATGGTGTGCCCGTGTCTATTATTTCTGACCGAGGTACGCAGTTTACCTCGCATTTCTAGAGGGCAGTTTAGTGTGAATTGGGTACTCGGGTCGAGTTGAGTACATCATTTCATCCTCAGACGGACGGGCAGTCCGAGCGTACTATTCAAATTTTGGAGGATATGCTCCGAGCATATGTTATTGAGATCGAAACGTGCAACATGTCCTCCAATATCTAAATAGTGCGCTCGGACTGCCCGTCCGTCTGAGGGTGAAAAGTTGCGCTCAACTCAACCTGAGTACCCAACTCTCTCTACACGGCCCTCCAAAACTTCAAAGTAAATTGAGTACCTCTATCTGAAATGATGGAAACTGGGACAACATGCAAACGAACAATCCCTCTGATATAGATCTCTGCCAACCGCTCCGAAGAATAGGTAGTACACACAGGAATGAAGTGCACGGACTTGGTCAGCCGATCCACAATCACCCAAATAGTATCGAACTTCTTCAAAGTCCGTGGGAGCCTAACTACAAAGTCCATGGTGATCCGCTCCCACTTCCTCGCTGGAATATCCATCTGCTGAAGTAAGCGACTCGGTTTCTGATGCTCATATTTCACCTACTGACAATTGAGACACCGAGCTACAAATCCTACAATATCTTTCTTCATTCTCCTCCACCAATAATGCTATCTCAGATCCTGATACATCTTCGCGGCACCCGGATGGATGGAATACCGCGAGCTATGGGCCTCCTCTAGAATCAACTGCCAAAGCCCATCCACATTGGGAACACATATCCGGCCTTGCATCTTCAACACCCCATCATCACCAATAGTCACATCCCTAGCATCGTCGTGCTGAACTCTGTCCTTAAGGATAAGCAAATGAAGATCATCATACTGGCGCTCTCTGATGCAGTCAAATAAGGAAGACGGAGAAACCACACAAGCTAAGACCCGACTGGGCTCCGAAATATCCAATCTCATAAACCGATTGGCCAAGGCCTGAACATCAACTACAAGAGGTCTCTCCCCAATAGGGATAAATGCAAGACTGCCCATACTCACCGCCTTCCTACTCAAAGCACTGGCCACTACATTGGCCTTCCCCGGATGGTACAAAATAGTAATATCATAGTCCTTTAACATCTCCAATCATCTTCGCTGCCTCAAATTGAGATCCTTTTATTTGAATAAATGCTGGAGGCTACGATGATCAGTAAACACCTCACAAGACACTCCATACAAATAATGCCTCCAAATCTTCAATGCGTGAACAATGGCAGCCAACTCTAGATCATGAACAGGGTAGTCCTTCTCATGGGACTTCAGCTGACGAGAAGCATAAGCAATAACTCTACCCTCCTGCATCAACACACACCCAATACCCACTCTCGAAGCATCACAATACACTGTATATAAACTTGAAGTTGATGGTAAAACTAACATTGGAGCTGTGGTCAAGCCAGTCTTGAGCTTCTGAAAGCACTCCTCACACTCATCCGACCACCTGAACGGAACACCCTTTTGAGTCAATTTGGTCAAGGGTGATGCAATAGATGAAAATCCCTAAACGAACCGACGGTAATAACCTGCCAAACCAAGAAAGCTGTGAATCTCTGTGGCTGAGGACGGTCTGGGCCAACTCTAAACCACCTTTATTTTTTTCAAATCAACCTGAATACCCTAACTGGACACCACGTGCCCCAAGAAAGCCACTAAACTGAGCCAAAACGTACATTTGGAGAACTTTGCATAAACCTTCTCCTCCCTCAATCTTTGCAACACAACTCTCAAATGCTCTGCGTGCTCCTCCTGACTACGCGAGTACACCAGAATATCATCAATTAAAATAATCACAAATGAGTCGAGATGAGGCCGAAATACGCTGTTCATCAAATGCATGAACACTGCTGGGGCATTGGTTAGCCGAAAAGACATTACAAGAAACTCATAATGACCATAGCGAGTCCTAAAAGCTGTTTTAAGAATATTCGAATCCCTGATCTTCAGCTGGTGATACCTTGAATGGAGATCAATCTTGGAGAAAACTCTCGCTTCTTGAAGCAGGTCAAATAAATCATCCATACGAGGCAAATGATACTTGTTCTTGATTGTCACTTTGTTCAACTGCCTATAATCAATGCACACCCTCATCATGCCATTCTTCTTCTTCACGAATAGAACATGCACACTCCAAGGTGACACACTAGGCCGAATAAACCCCTTATCTAAGTTCCTGAAGCTGCTCCTTCAACTCCGCTGGTGCCATACGATACGGTGGAATAGAAATCGCCTGAGTGTCCGGCACCAGATCAATACCAAAATCAATATCCTTGTCTGGTGGCATGCCCGGTAGGTCTGTAGGAAACACACAGGGATAATCCATCACTACAAGAACAGAATCTATACTAGAAGTCTCTGCACTGACATCCCTTACAAAGGCTAAATGTGAAAGACAACCTTTCCCAACCATCCGCTGGGCCTTCAAGAACGAAATCACCCTACTGGGAACAAAATCAGTCGAACCTCGCCACTCAATCCATGGAACACCTAGCATAGCTAGCGTTATTGTCTTAGCATGATAGTCCAATATAGCATGACATAGCCAATCCATGCCCAATATCACATCAAAGTCCACCATAGAAAGCAACAAAAGGTTCACTCGGGCCTCCAAACCCCCAATAGTCACCACACACGATCGATATATGTGATCCACAATAATAGTATCACCCATCGGAATAGATACACAAACAGATGAAACAAGAGACTCACGGGGTGTATCCAAATAACGAGCAAAATATGATGACACATATGAAAAAGTGGAACCTAGATCAAATAATATAGAGGCATCTTTGTGGCAGACTGAGACAATACCTGTAATCACAGCATCTGAAGCAATAACATTGGGTCTAGATGGGAGTGCATAGAATCGGGCCTGACCACCACCTGATCGACCTCCCCTTTTGGGGCGACCCCTAGTTGACTGTCCTCCACCTCTAGCTGGGTGGGTGAGTGGTGAAGTAACTAGTGTTGAAGTTGATGGCTAACTTCTCTGCTAAGATGAACCCCCAAGACAATGAGGACACTACCTCCACATGTGACCCAACTCTCCACACTCACAATAAACCCATGGTGCTGGAGATGGGGACTGAAGGGATCCCCTAGCACCGGGATGACTAGCAGATGGCATAGAAGAGACCTGAACTGATGGAGCATGGGATGAAATCTGGGTTGGAAGGGCACTGAGTGATGAATGGCCCTACTGAAAACTATGAGAACCATGACCCGATGATGCCCAACGATAACCCGGGTGAGCTGAGCATGCCTGAATGGACAGTCTTTGCCGTGCTAAAATTGACCCCCATGAGGAGTACCTCTGAATCCAACCTGACCACGAGGCCTTTTAGCCTCCCTCTCAATCCTCTCCTGACCATGAACTATCTCAATCTATCGAGCTATGTCACCAACCTCATCAAAAGTAGCACCAGATACTCTCTCTGGTCATAAGCAATCGAAGCTGAAAATCGAGGCCATCTATAAGCCTCATAATCCTCTCTCGATCTATGAACCAACCAGATCATATGATGAGCTAACTCAGAGAACCACATATCATACTAATTAACAGATCTATCGCCCTGACAAAGCTGCTCGAACTGCCTGCACAGCCCCTCTCGGCAAGAATCGGGTATAAACTTCTCCAGAAAGAAAACAGAGAATTGTTACCAAGAAAGGGGCACTACACCAACCGGCCTACGCCTCTTGTAAGCCTCCCACCAACTAAGTGCAGCCTCTGAGAACTGGAAAGTAGTGAATGAGAACCCACTGGTCTCCAAAATACATGTGGTCCGAGCATCCTCTGACACTTGTCCAAGAAACCCTGGGCATCTTCGCCCTCTACACAACTGAAAGTCGAAGGTTGAAGTCTACCAAACCTCTCCAATCTGCATTGCTCGTCCTCTGGCATAACAGGAGATACATAGTCCTGAGCAACTGCAACCGACTGGTTGAAGGTGCCCCTGATGTCTGAAGTCCCTGCACGACCTGCTCAGGTATGCGAGCGGCAGGAGTCTTAGTGCCTCCCCCAGCCTGAGAAGTAGCTATGGCTGTAGTAACTGAGACTGCCTGAGCTAGTCCAGTGCCCACGAATAGAATCTGGGCCAGGGCCTCATGAAGGCCTAAAATCATAATAGGCACAGTCGGTGCCTGAGCTGGTGCTGCTGGAGCGTCTACACCTATGACTTGATCATGAACTAGGGTGGCTGGTGGATCTGCAGGTGCTGCCCTAGCTGCTGTGCGGGCTACACCCCTGCCCCTACCACGGCCTCGACCACGTCCTCGGCCTCTGTTGGCCCCAGCTGGTGGTACTGGTAGTCGTCCATCCTGACCGGTAGCACGTGTCCTCACCATCTGTGAGAGAATAGAATAACAGAAGTTTAGTACTAGAATCAATAGATTCGCACGACAGGAATTCAAGAATATGAAGTTTTCCTAAAGGTTCTGTAGCCCCTCGACGATAAGTACAGACGTCTTCGTACTGATCCGCGAGACTCTTTTAAACCCGCTCATGACTCGTGAGACCGATGTAACCTAGGCTCAGATACCAAAGCCAACCAGACATTTAAATAAGTCATTTAAAGCCATTAATTAGAAAAAATCCTATAATATAAGTTAAAATAAACAGTTTGGAAACATAACACAGCCCGACATTGGGGTATCTCCAGTCATGAGCAACTACAACTCGTCTCAGAATAAGAAAGGACAACATACTCTGAAAAACAAGTGCTAATACAAAACTGGATAGGCACTGGGCTGCGAACGCCAAGTAGCTACCTAGTCAACTCCAGAGACCTACTGGAAGGCTGATCAACACTCGCGACCAGAGACTCTTGGATCTGCACACAAGGTGCATAGAGTAAAGTGAGTACGCCAACTCAGTAAGTAATAAAAGTAAACTCGTCATAACGCTACAATAAAATAGTTAAGTCCAGAACAATGCAGTAAAGCAGTAAAACTCGTAAAAACAACTCAGTTCAGTAAAACCTTTTAAAACATCTTTCAATAGTTTCAAACGAGTGATGAAAACAGTGAGTAAAAGTATAGAAACGTAATAGCCCCTCGGGCAAAACATGTACCACAACCGCCCTCGGGCAAAACATGTACCACAATCGCCCTCGGGCAAAATATCAACGAGCCAGCCCCTTGGACTACCTCACAGTCACTCGTAATCAGCCCCTCGGGCAGTAACATGAAACAATAATAGCCCCTCGGGTAATATCACATCTCACACTAGGTACTCGCACTCACTAGGGGTGTTTAGACTCCGGAGGGGCTCCTACAGCTCAAGCGCTATCATAAGCCATCTCGTGGCATAACAAATTAGGCCCTTGGCCTCTCATATATCATAAATCAGTACACATGTTGTGGCGCATAGCCCGATCCCATAATAATCCTCACAACACAGGTCCTCGGCCTCACTCAGTCAGAATCCTCTCAAGCCCCTCGGGCAACGGTAAACATGATGCTCAGCCCAAAATATCATTTAAAATATAAAAAATGGAGTAAATACGGTTGAGTTATGAAAATAGTATAATATAACATGGCTGAATACAATTATGAAGCCAAAATAGTGAGGAATAGCAGTAAAATGCGCCTAAGGGCCCGAAATAGTTGGCACGAGGCCCAAATACGGCATTCAGCCCAAAACATGGCAATAATTTCTAAAACACAATGATATCAAACAGGTTTTAATCAAATACGCGACTTAACATTCGTACGGGATGGACTAAGTCACAATCCCCAACGTTGCACGACCCCACGCTCGTCATCTAGCGTGTGCATCACCTCAAAGTAGTACCATGATGTGAAATTCGGGGTTTCATACCATCAGGACAACATTTACAATCATTACTTACCTCAATCCGGTCCAAACTCTAGCCCGCGATACCTTTGCCTCTCGTATCGGCCACCAAATGCTCCAAATCTAACCAAAATCAGATTCATACCATCAAAATATGCTAAGGGAACGAAGCCCACTCGAAAATAACCAATTTACATAAAAAATCCCGAAATTGGCCAAACCGGACCTCCGGGCCCATGTCTCGAAATTCGATAAAAATCACAAAACTAGAATCCTTACACTCTCACGAGTTCATACATATCAAATACGTCAAAATACGACCACAAACGACCCTTCAAATCCCTAAATCAAAGTCTCCAATTTCAAGCCCTAATTCCCCAATTTTAAGCTTTAAATCCCATAAATTTCATGTCTAATTAGGTAGAAATCACCATAGAATCGAGTATTGAGTTCAAAAATCTTACCTCCAAGTGTTTCTCTTCGATTCCCTCTTCAATCCTTCTAATAAAGCTCCAAAATCTCTCAACAATGGTGGAAATAGACCAAAAATCGCGAAGGCCACTATTTAAACATTATGCCCAGACAAAAATTCCTTCTTCGAGAATGCGGTCAAAGCCTCGCGTTCGGGAAGCACAAAATTCCATTGACCAATAAATCCTCTTACACGAACACGACTTCCATTTCGCGAATGCGAAGCTTCAGCTTCCCATGCCTTCACGAACGCGACACACCAACGCGAACGAGAAGAACAAACTACCAGGGCCCCAAGCTGCTCCAATTACTCTACGCGAATGCGGGACCTACATCACGTTCGCGATGCACACTCAGCCTCACCCTTCTCGAATGGGGGACCAATATCACAAATGCGAAGGGAATTCTCCTGCCTCACTTTACATCCTTTCGCGAATGCGAGAGCCCTCTCGCGAACGCAAAGGCCAAATCTCTACAACATAGAACTGAAGAAATCTGCAACCTTCAAAACAAGAATTTGATCCGTTTAACCACCCGAAACTCACCCGAGGCTCTTTGGACCTCAACAAAATATGCCAACACATCCCATAACATCATTCAAACTTGTTCCAACCTTTGAAAGCCCAAAACAACATCAAAACATCAAATCATCATCGGATTCATGCCTAAGAATTTCCAAAACTTATAAATTCCGCTTTCGATCAAAAAGTCAATCAAACCTCATCCGAATGACCTAAATTTTGCACACACGTCCCAAATGACATAATGACCTACCAATTTCCGGAATTCCATTCTGACCCCGATATCAAAATTTTCACTACCAACCGGAAAACGCCAAAATTCCAATTTCGCTAATTCAAGCCTAAATCTATCCCGAACCTCCAAAACACATCCGATCACGCTCCTAAGTCCCAAATCACCTTATGAAGTTATCTAAATCATAAAAACCAAATTCTAAGATCGTTTACTCATAAGTCAACATCACGTTGACTTTTCCAACTAAAAGGCCAACTTAAGAGGCTAAGTGTCTCATTTCTCTACAAAACCACTCAGAACCCAAAATAACCAACACGATGCGACGAAATACAGCTGAACAACATATAAAGAAGCAGAAATGGAGGAAACGGAGCGATAACTCATGAAACGATCGCAGGGTCGTTACATGCATAGGTTTTTATGGTTGTCGCTTCCTAGCCTCGTCACTACTTCGCCGAGGTTAGGCTTGACACTTACTCAGTACATGGGGTTAGTTGTACTGATGCTACACTCTGCACTCTTTTGTGTAGATTTTGGTACCGGACCCGGTGAGTAGCTGTGGTAGCTACCTTCAGTCCAAGGAGACTAAGGTAGATCTATTGGCGTCCGTAGAGCCTAATGTCCCCCTTCCCTATTTTAGCTTTCTGCTATCTCTTTTCATTCCGAGAACAATTGTACTTTCCTTTCCAGACCAGTGTTTGTAGAAATTCATAGATGTTCATGAATTTGTGACACCAGATTCGTGGGTAGACATGTATTGGATTATTTGAATTTGTTATAACTCTTCCGTACTTTTCATCTGTTTAACTTTAGTTATTGTTTATATCCATTTGGGTTGATTGCTAATGGGTTAAAAACCTTAATAGTTGGCTTGCCTATCTTTCATGAGTAGGAACCATCGTGACTCCCGAGGGTGAGAAATCCGGATTGTGACAATGAAGAAAAAAGGGAAGAGGGAAGAAGAAGAAAAAGAAGAAAGGGAGGAGAACAGACGTGTGTGGGAGGGGCGGGGGGACGAAGGAGGAGGGGATCTGAACAAAAAGAAGAGAGGGGGGTATAACGAAGGGGGAGGGGATCTGAGGAAGAAGAAGAAGAAGGGGGTAGATATGAAGGGTGGAGGGAACTATGCCAGTATTTCTTTTATTTATTTATTTATTTATTTTTATTTTTTAATAAAGAAATATCGACCGCTCACGCACTTAATGTGCGTATAAATCATTCATTTTATCCACTTCAGCCATATCAATGCCACATAAGCTCGGCCAATGGTCAGAATGGTTTAAAAATCTTACTTTGATCAAGTTGAAGTCTTGTGTAGTGTTTTAGTTCATGTTGATTACCCATATTTTTTTCATTGTTTATTCATAAAATTTGAGTTCATACCGACATTTTATCTTCTTGGCCCAAGTGAAGTTTGTTTTGATAATTGGCTAAGGAACTCAAGCATGAACCAGTTCCATACATAGTGAACACATACATGAGCAGAATTCGAGCACAAGGCATGCACGCGAAGGAGATAAGCTTAAGTGGTTATATCTGATATTTCTTGAAAGAAATGGTTGCATAATTGATAAAGAGAAGGACTCCTTACTCGAAGAGAACTCTATCCAAGATAACAGAGGAGTTAGAAGTTGAAGATAACTAGAACTCTTCCACCAAGGAAGAGTATAGCATTGGAACTCTAGTTATTTCCTATTCTACTAACTCTATAAATTGCAGGATGATGTTTTAACTTCAATATCACACAAGAAGGGGAGGAGGGTGATTTGCATGGTGTCCAATTTTTTGCGACCATTGATTATAGAAAAACCTGGTTCTTCTAAGTATTCTTTAACCTACTGTTGCTGAAAGAGTAAATGCAGAAACTAAAGAACACAAGTAATTTTACGTGGAAAAAACCTGGCTCAAAATGTGAAAAAACTACAACCTACTACTCAGTAGGATTTTTCCCAATACTTCACTACACTAAGCCAAAACAACATTTACAAATCACTTTGTAAACCTAAGGATTAACTTTAATCCCGTTGTGGCAATCAGCCTCTAACTGTTGCGACAACTTCAAGTTAACTCTAACTTGAATACTCAAAGTACCTATTAAAATTACTTCTAGATAAAGCTGGAAGGTACAATATGAAAACACCTACTACAATTGAACTAGAATAAAAGGCAAACACTTGGAACTAACTTTTCTATCTGGTTCACATAGCTTGACGTTCGCACACTTGAATTACAAAAGCATTGCTTGCAAAATGCCTTGCTATTTTGCTCTCAACTCACGTTTAACTTCAGCGTTTGTGTGTCACCTATAAAGGAGAACACAACTTATATATATAGAATTAGTAAATAAAGATTAACTAGAGTTCTAATGCTTTACTCTTCCTTGGTGGAAGAGTTCTAGTCAACTTCAACTTCTAACTCTACCCTTATCTTGGATAGAGTTCTCTTCAAGTAAGAAGTCCTGCTCCTTATCAAATATACAACCTTTTCATTAAGGGATTATCAGATTTAACTACTTATACTTATCCCTTTCACGTGCATGCCTTTTGCTTGATTCTACCAGTCACCTGTGTACACTGTCCATGGACCTGGTTCATGCATGTGTTCCTTTGGCAATCATCAAAACCAAAATGGCCCAGGTCAATACAGGATATTCATACTTTACAGGTATGCACAAACACTGAAGTTAAACCTGAGTTGAGAGTAAAATAGCAAGGCATTTTGAAAACAATTCATGTGTGATTCAAGTGTGCGAACCTGAAGCTATATGAACCAGATAGAAGAACCAGTTCCAAGTCTCTGTCTTTTATTCTAGTTTCATTATAGTAGGGCTTTTGAGTTGTACCTTTCAGCTTTTTATAGAAGCAATTGTACTAGGTACTCTGAGTGTTGTATTCAAGTTAGAGTTAACTTGAAGCTGTCGTAACAGCTAGAGGCTGGTTGCCACAACGGGATTTGTCACGACCCAAATTCCATTATAAGTCGTGATGGCGCCGAACACCGTTGTTAGGCAAGCCAACCCTAATCAACTAGTGAATTATTATTTATTTTTACCAAACAATCCTAACATTTACTTAATCTTAAATTTAAAACAGTCGATAATTAATCAATTCATCCTAGTAGGAATACAACCAAAAGTAATAGTCTACAAATGTGTGTGTCAAGAACTAGTGTCACAAGTACTAGGGCAACTAGTAGAATATACAAAAATATAACTATCCTACTGCCTGAAATAGAATAGATAATAATAACAAAATGAGAGACTCTGGCATGCTGGTAAACGACTCAGAAAGGGCAGCTCACCGTGAGATCTCGATCAAGTATCAGGACGCATCGGACGGGTATCTAGATTCACCTTTCTCAGATCCTGTACAGTTAAGTATATAAGCGTAGTATGAGTACATAAACAATATGTACCCAGCAAGTATCCAGTCTAACCTCGAAAAAGTAGTGATGAGGAGTCGACTTGACACTTACTAAGGTCAATATCAATAATATTCAAGTGTTATGATACACATGAATAGCATAAA
Organism: Nicotiana tabacum; assembly: GCF_000715075.1. Taxonomy (NCBI): domain Eukaryota; kingdom Viridiplantae; phylum Streptophyta; class Magnoliopsida; order Solanales; family Solanaceae; genus Nicotiana; species Nicotiana tabacum. The sequence continues at coordinate 124,288,673 of NC_134089.1, read as the reverse complement.
TATGATGACAGTTCCAAAACAAGGAGAAATAAGATATTCTTTCTTAACAATATATCAATTTTAGTCATGTCATGTAATAAGCACATTTCAAACCATTTAAGCAACAAAATTCACGGAAAGTTCCACATAAATAACATGCGCACATTGTGCTGAGGTCGTACGACCAGGTTCGATATAATAATAAATTGTGCATTGCCAGAGGGTCGAATGGTAGGAACCATAGATGCATCTATTTACTACCAAGGCGATCGGCCCAATCCACAAATAACAATTTGTTAGTTTGTGTGAGTCCACCAAATAGTAGAGTACCTGGTCCTCTACGAGATTCTGCTGCGAATGCTAATAAAACTGCAAGTAACTAAGGCAGAGGATTTTTACGTGGAAAAATCCCACACAAGGGGATCAAAAAACCACGACCTACACCTGTAGGCTTTCAACTTCACTAACTTGTAAAAATCTATTACAAGCCGCTTTGCAATGACTCTATTACAAAGAATTTACTCAACTAACTTGTGGTACTCCTACCACAAGCCACTTTGTGACTCCTTAGTTATAAAGACTTTTACTAACTTGTGATGCTCTAACCACAAGTCACTTTGTCACTCTACAATTACAAAGGCTTTTGCTTATGACTAAACCTAGTCACAACATAAACTCAAGGAGTTTACGGATTTACAAGAGGAGTCCTAATCAATTCTTCTAGCTAAATAATTAAGGAGATACAATAAGTACAATCTCAAAGTTACAACTCAACTAGGACAACAACAAGCTAACTTTAGGAATTGGTCCGTAGTTGCATTTAACTTTGTTCTTCAAGCTCGTGAGGATTGATTTCTCTGTTTTTGCAAAAGGCTTGTATGAGAAACTAAAACATTCAAGTGATGTTTTTGTATAAACTCATTGTTGGTACACCTTGATCACATCACTTGAAATGATGTGAGCACTTTAGTTGGTTAGAGAATGAGTGGGCGCTGGAAATAGTGCAGTGCAGGCAGTCACTTCGTTTCCATCTGTGCCCAATTGACTTTGTACTGCTATGAAGAAGCCACAAGGGTATCAGGTCCTTGTTTGGATTCCTAGCTCCTGAAGTTGTGGCAGTTCACCTTTAACTGGAATCCGTTAAGCTTGCAGTATAGCCCAAGTAGGTCAGGTTCCCTATCTGGTTCTTAATAGTAAGTTTGTTAGATCAATAAAACATAAGGCAAGAGCATTTAAAACCTATCAATTTCCCCATTTTTAATGATGACAAACTTAACATTTATAGAGTGGATTTTAGAGCAGTAAGAACCAGATTAAGTAACAGGAGAACACAGGTTCCCCCTGACTCTATGCCCTTTCGAACACATGTGTTCCCCCTGAGTTGATGGTCATATTATACTATTATTTCCCCCTTTTTGGCATTATTAAAAAACACAAACAGAAGAACAACACAAAGAAGTCCAGCTAAGTGTTATATCCCGTGAGTTATTAAGCAACTTTGACCTTGCTTCTTCGGGCTTAGTCTGCTGATAGTTTCATATTTCTTTTTCTGATGAATGAGCCATATTCTTATTTGGACTCTACTAGGCTTCTACTGCTTGGCCCTATGTATAATTTGGATAATTTACGGTATGTCTAAGATAGTAACCATTTGAATCTGGTAAAGTTTATGAGCATATTAGACGAATATCAATGATTATAATTGTTATACCCCATAAGTTTAACAATATTGATACTGTTATATATATATTTGATATGATATTTTGAGTGAAACTTTTCTTGTAAAGAAAAAAATGGTTTGAAAAAAATATGATTTTATATAGTTTTTAATATTATTACTTTCGAATATGTTTTAAATTATACACATAATATGAGAAAAGTCTATGAGATTTTCTTTATTGTAAAGATATAAATTATTCTCTCACTATAAAATAAGGTTATCTTTTTACTATTTTAAGAATTAAGCATACGAAAATTTTTACTCTTTATATGAGATTAGGAAAATTAGAAGTTGAGAAAATATATGTATTTTTACATGGATGTTTTAAATAATAGTGTATGTATTTATTTTATATGGTACCACATGACCATGATAGTAAAGTATATTATAGTATGATATATAAAGTATATTAAAAATAAGTAAAATTTTAAGTAATTTGAAACAATTCTTAATTATGCAGGTAATTGGTTAATTACCGGGTAACAAAACATTACCTAGTCACCTAATAATGAATAAAGATTTAAAATCTCCACCCCTAACCCCCACGTGGCAGCCCATGAAATGGTCCAAAAAGCCATAAGGTGACTCTTATAGTACATGGAAAGGTGTCACCTTATTAAAAATACTAGTCATGACTCATGAAGTTATACTAATTCCATCTTCCACATGCTAGTGATTTCTTATTGCTTTAATCAACTGCCCTTCTTACATACATATGAGTATGTGTAAATATATGTATTGGTATGCCTGTTTCTATCTCTATCTATGACTAGTCTACATGGGTACGTTTCCAAGCAAAGCAGCAACAAAAGCATAGAAAAGGGAGGTTTAGTTTCTTAAATGCAGACTTACGTGGTCTCTTTGGTTATATTCTATCTTATAAGCTACTTTCAGAAAATCTGTTAATGGAGGTTTAGTCAAAGAGGAGAAGAGGAATAATAAATTAGCCGGTCAATCCAATTCAGACGAGGAAGGTTTTTTTTTAAGACAGTAATGTTCTTAAGGTAAACTTTACCTTGCTCTAGTGCTTCATATGTATCAATTTTTTTTTATTCAAAGCTTTCTGTCGTCCAAATATAAACTATACTATGAAATAAATTTTATTAGGTTCCAGATGAGAGATGCATAAGATAATGAATATGTTTATGCGAAGTTATATTACAGTACTCTCTTTTGAATCCAACTTTTTAAAATATCTGCATGGTTCTAAAATTGTGTTGAAAAAAAAAAGAGAAAATTTATGGGACATCTATATATAGAATTTTAAATCTATATTCTGCATGAGGAAAGGAAGTGAGTGATAAAATATGTTTCGTGATATTAATCAGAGATATAATGCAGAGGCAGCTCAATATAACAAATGGCCTAAAGCCAAATCTTAGCATGAGGCGTTAGACTTACTTAATAAAATTCTCATTTGTTAGGTTGATGCAGAATTGCTCAAAACTGAGGTAAATTATGTTACGAGCTATTAATTTTGAGGTAAAGATTTTATATACTCAAAATTGGCAAAAATAATTATCCAAACCTGTTGATTTTGAAGCTCTCAAAGCCATATATATCAAGGACACCATTATGCTTTTTGCATCAGGATCTTGTCCTACTGAACTGTTTATCTTGTCCCCAAGCCTGCCACATAGAAGCTGTCAAAAGGATTTTATTTTGAATGTTATTTTTTGTGTAGTTGAATCTAGTCTTATGTTGGATAATGCTAAACAACTTGAATATGTCCTTTTTAGACTAATATGATACTGACTCTCCGTAGCAAGCAACCATCATTTGTCTAGAGATTGAATATCTGCATGTCAACAGGAAACAAAGCACTACATTGGTTGGTTTCAAAATGTGAAACTAAAATCGGAAACCAGGCTTGAAACATATATAACATCTTCAATATCATTAAAAAAAAATCTCAACTAGAAAATTCTCCATGATCTTTAAGTCCTGTTTGATCACTTTTCTACTCTTTGAATCTCTTATGTTCTTTATGAGAAGCCCCAGTTATTTATTACTCCAGTTTATAATAAGAATTATAGTGACAAGAATTTAGCGAGTATTTTGGTGTTATTATGTATCTTTTGTGGCCTGGGGGTTGAGCCGGCACTAGTATAATGGTCTTATGACATTCTGAAAAATTATATTAACATACTTCTCATGCATTACATTCATTTACATGTTCATTCACCCACGACTCTGACGGCGTTATATACGCGTGTATATATATATATGTATATGAGATATGAGAAAAGGTTACGGCGTTATATATGCACCACCACCTGATCAACTGGTATATGATGATGATGTTGCCCACAGTGGCCGAAATGATATGATGGGATGCCCTCAGAGGCTTGATGATATTATGAACATATGTACCTATGCACGACATGACATTCATATGCATATGCATGACATTATAAGTATTAAATGATTCACAGAGTTATTCAAACTTACAGGTTGAGACCTTTACTCCATGTTTCTTCCATGTCTTTTATATACTGATTTACATGTCTTACATACTCAGTACATTATTTGTACTGATGTCCTTTTGTTGGGGACATTGTATTCATGCCTGCATGTATATATAATCAGTTTGACGAGCCTTCATAGTAGACGATATTGGCATTCAACGAAGGATCGGTAAGACTCCACCTCATTCGGGGCGCAACTGAGTCTATAATTCATCGTGTCAGAGTTTTTCTATAGACATATGGGTAGGCCAGTACCCTGTCCCATTCTATGTCAAATAATCTTAGAGGCTTTGTAGACACATGTTTATTATGTACAGTATGTCAGAGGCCTTAACGGGCCATATGTATTAATGTTTTAAGAAACATGATTCAGTAATACAGTGTTGCCCACTTATAGTTATACATTATGAGTTTTGGCCATGTCGGCCCATGATAGTGACAGAAGAAAAATAAATGAGTTACACAGTGGTTTGCTCGGGCCAGTACGACACCGGGTGCCAGCCACGCCCCCCAGGTTTGGGGCGTGACACTAAGCTAACTCATGTCACATATGTGCACACAAACATGATAGAGAATAGAAACACAGAAGTAAAGCACTGATATTATAAAATAGGATAGAATTGATATTAATAAAACTTTAATATGCCTTTTCTTTAAAAAAGCTAAAGGCAACATTTGATTTGTCAAAATGGGAGCAGTAGTGTTTCATACCAACCACATAAAAAAAGAAAACAAAAACATCTTCCAAAACAAAAAAAAACTTAACAAACATTTCTAGAAATTGATCACTGAAGGGGTACTTAGGGGGCACTAGGAGTAAAGTGCTTGGAAGCTGCAACAAGTGTTTGGAGAACAAGGTCTATTCGGACATTTCCTGACTTTTGCTCATTGAGTAGTTCTGCTTTCAGGTTCTCTATTTACGCCCTGAGATCAGCATTCTCCTTTGTCAAACGAGCTACTTCATCATTTGATACCGGAACCCCTTGGGCTTGCTGACCTTCCAGGATAGCATTCCTGGCCTTCAACCGGCGAATTTTCTCAGCTAAGATGGTTGATGTACTTCCTATTCCTCCCCCATTCTTTTCTATGCACTCGCATTCTTCCAAAGTTGTCTGTGAGAAAGTTTGCTTCCTAGTCCCCACCTTGCATGTCCCCAGTGGTACTTCAAAGAATTTAAACACTTGAGTAAGCAGGAACCCGTAGGGAAGGACATGATTACCATATTTGAAGGTGAAAACCTTTTGCATGTGTTCAATCATAATAGCAGGCAGACTCACAGGAGAAAAGCTGTCAGTTGCTCCATTAGGAACATGTCAGACTTAGAAGTCACTGACCTCCTCTCAGCTTGAGGCAAAAGAACTTTGTTAACCAATTCGAACAGCAGCTGGTAGACAAGGAGTAGTGCTTTCTTATGGATCTGGTACCCCTTCTGGTTTGTATTGTCTTTTACCACGACATTTCTAAAGTTAAACTAGCACACACCCTTTACACTGGACACACCAGCTGTAGGAACTTTAAGAATCTCTCCAAGCAACTTTACATCAAACACAATGTCCACTCTATTGACCAAAGCACAAATGTGGTCAGTCTCAATGGAAAAGAGGATAGAAAAGAATCTTTGTACCTTATCCTCATATACCTTAGGTGCATCTATTTGGAATAGATGCATCCAGCGTTGAAACTCGACAATTTCTAGAATTTGGCGTATACCAGCCATCTCAAAGATTGCTGGGTCAAACGTACGACCCAACAGAACTTTTGATGCCTCAGGCATTTAGAGCCAAGGCTGACTTCACTTCTCATTCTCTTCACAGAACCCAGTTCTTCAAAAATTTCAGACTTGCGTTTGCCGGACTTCTCACCACTTAATTTTCCTTTTCCCTTGGATTTGACTAATACATCCTCATCAGACATCGAGAACTCACTCACCACCTACTTCAACTTGGAACTAGAGGTTGACCCCTTCTCTATTGAAATATGCTTCTTCTTTTTCGAAGACCGTCTAACCAGTGAACCAGGCTCATCTGGGGTTTCCTCTTCCACCTCTACCACAGGGATCGCCTCATCACTTATAGGTACACTGTCTTTCACCAACTTTCTCCATTTCTTCTTACTACTTTTCTTGCTATTTTGAAGGGCAGAATCGTAGGCCACCTTAGCTTGAAGCCTGGTAGTAGGTCGTTTGATTTCAGACTCAGGAGTTTACACAATCCTCTGCTTAACTATGAACACATCAAGAGCCACATTATATAGGTGCTCCTCATCACTGGATCTCATTTCAGGTACTTGTATTTCCAAGGGCACAACGAATGCAGGAACAGAACTGTCTTGGGAACGAGAGCCCTGGCCTAGGTCCTCCGAAGAGGGATCAGGTTCCTCATGTGAAGGCCCAGTAGTATCTGCTAGTACATCGTCTTCAATAGTTACAATGGCCCTTTTGTCCCCCACACCTTGTACCTCATTTTTTTGAGAGATGATCTCATACAGTACACCATCAGCAGACACCACAAAGACGGTTACAACATTTTTCTCTTCTTCAAATGGTACTACCACCACGGAATCGGTAGCAACGATGGAAGAACTCTCTGTGACCTCAGAGTTTTGACCCCATTCTCCACTTGGTATTTGACTGGCGGGAGCCTCAGAAGATGGAGAGAATGGAGCAACAATTTTAGGGATTTCTGAAATAGAGAGAGACGGGGAAACTGGGAGAGGTGCGACTTCAGCAGGAAGAGTAAGAGTGGGTAAGGAAGGCTCAGTAGGAGCGAAAGTTTCCATAGGTTTATCAGTAGTAGGTACGACTGAGGCAGGGAGGTCGGAGTTTGTCTCAGCCATTGAAAAGGTGGTGGGAAGATGCTTTAGGGAAATTCTAATGGAGGATTTATGTTAGGGAGAATTAGAAAAAGGGTTTTATGAGGAAAGGATAATTATGAAGAGAGAGGAATGGGCACCGGTTCTGAAACGGCGGTTGGGTGTGGAGAAGTGCAACGTTTCAAAGGGAGATGGAATGATTTCAAGTGAAGAGACGTGACAACAGGATTTGAAAAGTTGAATGACATCGCAGTTGTGTTTTGTGCCCTTTTTAAGACGTGTATTAAATGATGCACAGAACTACTAACCTTCGGTACAAGAACTTGGTTCTTGACCTTTAATTTGAAAGGATCAATCCTCTTTTATCATTCATGCACTACATCTACAGCTTCTATACGCATCATGTGTGTTTACCTACAACAATATTAAAATGAGTTAGACATGACCAAAAAATACTTTTAGCCAGTTATTTCTTGAAGGTGATTTTCATAGCCAGATAAAGAGGAATCAGGTTCTCATTTGGGCTTTAAAATCCCCAACTTCACTCTGTTTCTTTCAAATTGTTCCCTACTTAGTGCCTTGGTGAAAATGTTTGCAATTTGATCTTCTGTGCTGCAGAACTTCATACATATCAGCCTTTTCTCCACATTGTCCTTCAGAAAGTGATGCCTCACATCAATATATTTTGTTCTTTTGTGTTGAACTGGATTCTTGGCCATGTTGAGTGCACTGGTGTTGTCACATAGAAGGGGCACACTTTCAGTGAGTACCCCAAAGTCCTCCAGTTGCTGCTTGATTCATAAAATTTGTGCACAGCAGGATGCTGCAGCTACATATTCAGCTTCAGCTATTGAAAGAGCCACTGAATTTTGCTTCCTTGTGCCCTAAGAGATGAGAAATGAACGTAAGAAGTGAGGCATTCCAGAAGTGCTTTTCCTGTCCACAAAATAACTTGCATAATCTGCATCAGCATAACCAATGAGATTAAAATTGTCACCTGAGGGATAATACAACACCAGGTCATGTGTTCCTTTGAGATATCTTAGTATTCTTTTGGCAACCTTCAAGTGAGATTCCTTGGGATTTGATTGAAACCTTGCACACAGCCCCACACTAAAAACAATATCAGGTCTGCTGGAAGTGAGATAGAGGAGAGACCCAATAATGCCTCTATACATGGTTTGATTCGTAGGAGATCTAGTTTCATCCATGTACAGTCAAGTGGCAGTAGCAATGGGAGTGTTTATCACCTTTGATGCTTCCATGTCAAACCTCTTCAAGAGCTCCCTGATGTATTTTTGCTGACAAATGGATATACCCTTTGGGGACTGTTTTATTTAAAGACCCAAGAAGAAGTTCAGTTCCCTCATCATGCTCATTTCAAATTCACTTCCCATGAGTTTTGCAAATTCTTCACATAGAGAATCAGCTGTTTCTCCAAAAATGATATCATCAATATAGACCTGAACAATGAGTAGGTTCCTTCCTCATTTCTTTAAGAAAAGATTGTTGTCAATTTTCCCTCTTATAAAGCCATTTTCCAAGAGGAACTTTTACAGCCTTTCATACCAAGCTCAAGGAGCCTACTTCAGTCCGTATAAAGCTTTGTCCAGTTTAAAAACATATTCAGGGTGCTCATGACAATCAAACCTTGGATGTTGCTTCACATAGACTTCTTCCTTAAGAAGTCCATTCAAAAATGCACCCTTGACATCCATTTGGAACAAGGTGAATTCCATATGAGATGCAAAAGCGATTAGGATTCTAATAGCTTCCATGCTAGCCACTGGAGCAAACTTTTCATCATAGTCAATCCCTTCCTCCTGATTGTAGCCTTGAACCACTAGCCTAGCCTTGTTCCTTGTGGTAACTCCATGTTCATCGAGCTTGTTTCTGATTACCCACTTGGTTCCTATAATGGCTCGATCTGAGGGTCTAGGTACTAGGTGTCATACATTGTTTCTCTCAAACTGATGTAGCTCGTCTTGCATGGCTGTAATCTAATCTCTATCTTTTAAGGCTTCCTTGATATTATTGGGTTCTATCTGGGAGAGAAAAGCTAAGAAGGCAAGTGAATTTCTGGCTCTTGACCTGGTTTGTACTCCGGAATCTAGAGGAGTAATAATGTTGTCCATCGGATGAGAGCTTTGGTGTATCCAGTTAGACGTCTGAGGTTCATTCTGAGAGGAAGAGGGTATGTTTGGCTGGTATTCTTCTATTCTTCTCTCTGGTGCTAGTGGAGTTCCCTGAACTGCATCAACCACTCTTTCTTCAGCTTCAATGGTTGTAATTGAAATGTTTGGTTCTATTGAAGATGAGTCTGTATTGTCTACATTTAGCTCCTTTACTTGACTCATCATATCTACCTTTCTGTTTGTCATGTTAATGACTTCACCAGGGACTAGTAAGGGTTCTCCATCTTAATCTTCCCCAGCACTCTTCTCACAGGATGGATAGGACTCATTAAAAATAACATGGACACTTTTCTCAACACATTGAGTCCACTTATTATATATCTTGTAAGCCTTGTTTTGAGAAGAGTAGCCCAGAAATATTCCTTCATCACTCTTGGCATCAAATTTACCAAACTGATCCTTTCCATTGTTGAGAACATAGCATTTACACCCAAATGTTCTTAGGTGGGTCAGCTTGGGTTTCTTTCCATTCAACAATTCATAGGGGGTTTTATTCAGAAGAGATATGATCATGCACTTGTTCACCAAGTAGCACGCAATATTGAAAGCTTCAGCCCAAAAGTTCTTTCAAATTCCACTATCGATCAGCATTATTCGTGCCATCTCTTCCAGAGTTCTGTTCTTCTTTTCTACCACTCCATTTTGCTGGGGAGTTCTGGGAGCTGAGAAATTGTGAGTGATGCCATTTTCATTGCATAATTCATCAAATTTGACATTATCAAATTTTGTCCCATGATCTGATCTAATGCATGCAACTCTAGACTCCATCTTTACCTGGATTTTCTTCACAAAAGCCACAAACACCTCAACAGTTTCATTTTTGGTTCTGAGAAACAGAGTCCATGTGAATCTGGAGTAGTCATCTACTATCACAAAAATGTATCTTTTTCCTCCTCTGCTTTGCACTCTCATAGTTCCACATAGATCCATACGCAGAAGCTCTAGTGGCTTTGAGGTGCTCACATCTCTTTTAGACTTGAAGGAGGACTTCACATGTTTTCCTCTAGCACAGGCATCACAGACCTTTTGCATCTTGAATTTTGACATATGCAGACCATTGACCAGGTCCTTCTGATTTAGTTTATTCAGAAGAGAGAAACTTGTATGGCCCAGTCTTCTGTGCCATAGTTCAGCATCATCTTTAACAGCTTTCAGACAACTCAGATCACCACTCTATAAGGAATCAAAATCAACAACATAGATGTTCTTGTATCTTTTGGTCACAAGTACTACTTCCCCAGTCACAAGATCAGTGACTGTACATAGTTTGGACAAGAATTCCACCTTATTTCCTTTATCACAAATTTGAGAGACACTCAAGAGACTGTACTTAAGGCCATTGACATAGTACACATTTTTAATAGAATGAGTGAGTGACTTCCCGACTTTTCCAACTCCTAGAATGTACCTCTTTTTTCCATTGCCAAAAGATACACTCCCTCCTTACAGGGCTTTTAGTGAAAGAAAGTCCATGGTGTTCCTAGTCATGTGATTTGAACACCCACTATCTATGAACCATTGTTGACCGTTTCCTTTCAATGTTCCCTGCACAAGAAATTAAGAGTTAGTTTTAGGAACCCAAGCAAGTTGGGGTCCCTTGTAGTAGGAAAGAGGATGAATAAGAGTTCTCTTAGTCCATATAGGTAATATGCGTTTTTTGTGAGTGGAACCTGGTCCCTCTTTTGTAGTCACCTTTTCATCAAACACTTTATTTTTCTGAACAGATTGATTCCTGGCCTGAAAATCCTTTTTGAAGTGCCCGTTGTTCCCACATTGGGTACAAGGCCAGTTATCAGAGATAGTGACGTACTTTCTGTGAGGGTTGTGAGGAATTTTCTCCCTTTGGAACCTTATTCCCTGCCTATTTTCACAATCATTAGTATGCATGGCAGTGGTAGCTTATGAGGACCAGGTTCACTTTAGCGACTTTTCAAGATCATTCTATATTCTTTCCAAATCAGTTTGGAGTTGCTCGTTTTTCTCAATTTCAACACACATCCTAGTTCTAATAGTTTTCACCTCATTTTCAAGCCTAATGTGTTCCTCACTGGCTATCTCCTTTCCCTTTCCAGAATTTTCAAATTTTGACTTAGTCCATGGTGTCACTATTGTTTCGCTTAGGTCTGTATTTGTGACAAAATATCATCCTTTTCTTTTCTAAAGATCTTAATGGTTTTCTTGTGGTCAATAACTACAGCCACTAAGTCGTCTCTAGTTTATTTAGATTCTCCTAATTCTAAGGTCAAAGAATCCCTATCCTCCACAAGACTATTAAAGGCATTAATTAATACATTAACTAAAGATATGAGTTTTTTTGGAGAATAGGATTTAAGAATTCTCTGAACATCCTTGAAATTTACCTCTTTGTTGCCATCATCTTCATCACCATCTGATTAAGCCATCAAAGCAAAAGTTGAGTCATATTCAATCTCCTCACCTTCAACTGCCATCCTGGAACTATCACCAGTATCAAGGTCATCTTCAGACTCACTAAAGGAACCCCCCATGCTGCAAGAGCATGTCTCATCATATTGTCAGCTGATCTATTTCTCTTGAAGTCCTTGAAAGGCACCTGGTTCGTCTTAGCTATTTTCTCATGGTAGTTCTTGGAGAATTCTTGCTTCAAGTGAGGACAGTCTTTCATGAAGTGTCCAGACTTTCCGCACTTCTAACAAAGATCATAGTTCTTTGATCTATTAGAGTGTCCCTGTTTAGTATTTCTCCATTTCTTCTGACCATCTTCTGAAAAGTTTTGGTTAAGTAAGCTATGTCACTGTCTTCCTCACTTGAATCATTGTTATCAGCTTTAAGTACCAAGTTCTTTTCCTTCTTTGGTTCTCTTCTTTCACTATCTATCTTCCTCTTCATCTCGTAGGTCTTCAACTTCCAATTAGCTCTTCTATGGTCAGCTCCTGTAAGTCCTTTGATTCAATAATAGCATTCACTTTGCTTTCCCAAGGGCTAGGCAGAATGCTGAGAATTTTCCTCACTAGCTTGTTTCTAGGAATAGTTTCACCAAGTGAGAGTAACTCATTTACGATGGAAGTGAATATTGTGTGCACATCTTGAATGGATTCATCATCCCTCATTTTGAAGAGTTCATACTCGGTAGTGAGCATATCAATCTTAGACTATTTTACTTGTGTGGTTACCTCATGAGCTGTTTGCAAAGCTTCCTATATCTCTTTGGCAGTGTCGCAGGTGGAGATTCTATTATACTCTTCAGGTCCTATTCCACATACTAAAATTTTCTTGGCACGAAAATTCTTCTCCACGGCTTTCTTGTCTGCTTCAGTGTACTCTTTGCTGGTTTTTGCCATTGAAAATGGAAGTTCCTCCAGTACCTTAGTTGGAACATAAGGACCATCGCATATGATATCTCATAACTCAGAATCCCCAGCCATGATAAAATCGTGCATTCTTGTTTTCCACCACCCATAGTATTATCCATTGAACTTGGGTGGTCGGTATGTAGATTAACCTTCTTCAAAATTTGGTGGAGCAGCCATGAGGATCCTTCCTAGGTGTTAGTCTGATAGGAGGAACCTGCTCTGATACCAATTATCAGTTTGTGTGAGTCCACCAAACAGTAGAGTACCTGGTCCTCTATGAGATTCTACTGAGAATGCTAATAAAGCAGTACGTAAATAAGGCAGAGGATTTTTACGTAGAAAAATCCCATACAAGGGGATCAAAAACCTACGACCTACACCTGTAGGCTTTCAACTTCACTAACTTGTAAAAATCTATTACAAGCCACTTTGCAATGACTCCATTACAAAGAATTTACTCAACTAACTTGTGGTACTCTTACCACAAGCCACTTTGTGACTCCCTAGTTACAAAGACTTTTACTAACTTGTGATGCTCTCACCACAAGCCACTTTGTCACTCTACAGTTACAAAGGCTTTTGCTTATGACTAAACCTAGTCACAACATAAACTTAAGGAGTTTACGGATTTACAAGAGGATTCCTAATTAATGCTTCTAGCTAAGCAATTTAGGAGATACAATAAGTACAATAGCAAATTTACAACTCAACTAGGACAACAACAAGCTAACTTTAGGAACTGGTCCGTAGTTGCGTTCAACTTTATTCTTCAAGCTCGTGAGGATTAATTTCTTTGTTTTTGCAAAAGGCTTGAATGAGAAACTGAAACATTCAAGTGATGTTTTTGTATAAACTCATTGTTGGTACACCTTGATCACATCACTTAAAATAAGGTGAGCAATTTAGTCGGTCAGAGAATGAGTGGGCGCTGGAAACAGTGTAGTGCGGCAGAAACAGTGCAGGCAGTCACTTCATTTCCAGTTGTGCCCAATTGACTTTGTACTGTTATGAAGAAGCCATAAGGGTATCAGGTCCTTGTATGGGTTCCTAGCTCCTGAAGTTGTAGCAGTTCACCTTTAGATGGAATCCGTTAAGCTTGCAGTATAGCCCAAGTAGGTCAGGTTCCCTATCTGGTTCTTAACAGTAAGTTTGTTAGATCATCAAAACATAAGGCAAGAACATTTAAAACCTATCACAATTTATTATCAAGTAAGCACACATTGCCCATTTATAGTCAAATAACTCATACAAGTTCTCAAGTAGGTGAGTATAACCGTCTATATTTATTTACCATTTTCTAGCATGACCTATGTGATCTTAGTAGCAAGAAAGGACGCAAGCATTTGCAAGTATAGCATGATACAGGTCCTAAACTACCCGGACAATTAGCACAATAGTAGCTAGGTACGGACTCTTGCCACCACGTACGTACTTACCCCCCACAGATATTCACATACATTTATTTAATTCACCTATGGGGTTGATTCCCTCTTACAAGGTTAGAAAGGAAACTTACCTCGTCCCAGAGCTTACTTTCAAAATCAAGAATGCGCTCAAACCTTCAAATCGGAGCCGAGCAATGCAAAACTATCCAAATGGGGTAAGAACTAGTCAATATATGCTCAAGAGTTCATATTCTAAGTATTAAACTAATTTCTCAACCTTAAATGCAAGGTTTCTAAAATTCATCCCCAGGCTCATGTGCCCGGATTCCGAAAATTTTCGAAGAAAGTTGACACATAACCTAGGGATGAAGAATATATGATTTCTACTACATTCCATAACAATTTTCGTGGTTGAATCTCATTTTTGTCAAAACTCTAGGTTTTACTCTAAACCCATAATTTTCACTAATTTACATGTTGTAATCTACTCATAAACTATGTATTAAACTAACATTAAGTAGAAATAACTTACCTCACAAAGCTAGGTTAAAATCTCCCCTTTTGAAGCTCCCAAATCGCCCAAGAATGGAGTAAAATGTGTCAAAAATAACAAACTCCCGTTATTTAATGAAGGCCACTGCCTTCAGCAGTTTCTGCATCTAGAATCCTAGGCCACACCTGCGCGAACCACATCTACGGTAAATGGGCCATTTCTACGGAGCTTCGCTCGGCCGTTTCTGCGGAAGGCCCACCGCTTCTGCGGAGAGGGGGGGTTGCATCTGCGATTTCTGGGCTGGCCACCCATGGCCACATCTGCGATAGCTTAGCCACTTCTGCGGCCTCACACCTGCGGCTGGCCAACCGCATGTGCGGTTATGACAGAAGCCTGGAGCTTCAGCTCCTTCTGACATTTTCATTTTAGCTCGAGCCTCGTCCGATTGACGCTCGAGGCCCCGCCCAAACATAACGACAAGTTTGGAATCATAAAACGGACTTGCTCGAACTCTTGGAACACCGGAAACAACATTAAAACTAGGAATCACACCCTAAAGCCAATTGATTCAAACTTATGAACTTCAAGTTTTTCAATTTACTTCCAATGTGACGAAACACACTTATACTACTCGGATTGACACCAAATTTTGTGTGCAAGTCTTAATGACATTATGGAACTATTCCCTATCTCAAAATTCTGTTTGGACCTCGATATCACAAAAACCCGCTCCAAACCAAATTTTAAAAACTTCAAAATCCTTAAGGGATCAACTTTCACTATTAGGTGCCAAAACGCTCCCGGGTCATTCAAAACCCGATCTGGATATATACCCAAGTCCAAAATTATCATACGAACATGTTGGAACCTTCAAATTCTGATTATGGGGTTGTTTACTCAAAATATTGACTGAAATCAAACTTGGACTTTTAAGCCAACCTTAAGGAACCAAGTGTTCCGATTTCAACCGAAACTCTTCCAAATCTCGAACCAACCATCCATACAAGTCATAAATTAGTAAAAGCAAGTACAGAAAGTCTTATTTAGGGGAACGGGGTTCTAGAAAGCAAAACTACCAGTCGGATCATTACAGGATTAGAGGTAACCCTTAGGTTTACAAAGAGTTTTGTAAATGCTGTTTTGGCTCAGTGATATAGTGAAGTATTGGAAAATTTCTATTGAGTAGTAGGTTATGATTTTTTCACCTTTTGAGCCGGGTATTTTCCACTTAAAAATCCTTGTGTTCTTTACTTTTCGCATTTATTATTTCTGCAACAGTAGTATAGGGAACACATAGAAGAATCAGGTCCTTCTATAATTTGTGCACGCGAAAATCGGACACCAAATAAATCACCCCATCTTGTATGGAATTGAAGTATAAAACATCAATTGGTATCAGAGCAGGTTATCCTTGAAGAGACTAACATCTTAGAAGAAGATCAAGATGAGTGCACCACTTGGAAATTAGGAAGGGAAATCCACGACTAGGCCACCACTCTTCAATGTCCGGTACTACTCTTGGTGAAAAAACAGGATGAGATATCACATTATAGGAGAGGATTATGAGCTATGGGACATTGTTACTGATGGTCACTGCTACCTTGAAGAAAAATATTGAAGGAGTAGATGTGCCAAAGACAAGAGCGAACTACACTGCTGAGGACTTGAAGAAGTGGGAGAAGAATACTAAAGCCAAGAAATGGATTGTTTGTGGACTTGGTCCAGATGAGTACTATAGAATCTAAAGTTATAGCACCGCTAAGAAAATTCGTAACACACTGCAAGTGGCTCACAAAGGAACACCTCAGGTGAAGAGATTCGGAGGAACTCTACTATACTCTCAGTATGCGAACATTGCTATGAAGGAAGGATAAACCATTAAAGAAATGTACACAAGGTTCACTACACTGACAAATGAGCTAACATCTCTTGGAAGGATTATTCCTGAAGAAGATAGAGTCGAGAAGATACTTACTATGGCTTTGCCTATCATTTGGGAGAGCAAAATTACTGCCATCCAGGAATCAAAAAATATTGTCACTCTCCCACTAGATGATTTAATTGGAAATATCATTGCTTATGAACTTATGAGAGTAACCATGAAGATGGATATACCTAAGAAGGAGAGGAGCTTGGCATTTAGAATCATTGAAGGTTTTGATCTTGAAGATAATGAAATGGCCATGATCACCAAGGACTTCAAGAAGTACTTGAGGAGAGGAAAGGGTTCTTCAAGAAGTGGAAGTTATAGCAAGTCAAAAGCTCGTGAGAAGCAAACCAATGATGGTTGCTACAAATGTGGAAAGACTAATCACCATATCAAGAACTATCATTTGTGGGAAATTGAATGGAAGAAGGAAAATCCGAACGAAGGAACGGAAAGAAGGAACAAGTTGAACCCAAGAAAAGCAATAACAAAGAATCAACCAAGGTTATAGTCGTTGCCTGGGGAGAAAGCTCAGATGAAAGCTTAGATGATGATAATAAGGACGAAAAAGTACTTATGACCATTGAAGAATCTGAGGCAACTGTATTTCATCTCAAAGACAAAATTAAATTATTGTTTAAAGAAAGGTTATTTAAGTTACTACTAGAACTAATTGATGAATCTGAGGATCCAAACAACGAAAAGGAACAGTTTTCTAAAGAGTGTGTGATTTTGAAGGCTAAGTGGAAAAACCTGGAACTTAGGGTTAGTAAAACTGTAAGTGAAAATACTTTGTTGAAGAACTAGGTTCACACACTTAACTCAATTGTCCTAGAGCTTAGATTTGAAAATCTAAAACTAAAATTAGGAACAAGTAAAAAGACAGTTGATTACACACAACTCATTTTAGAAGAAAATGTAGGAAAAATGAAAGATACGTTGTACAAAAGGGATGTGCAAGTAACAATTATAAAGGAGGATCTAAGCAAGGTCAAGCATGAGCAAGACAAAACTTGTAAATGGAACAGGTCCTCCAATGCACTTTCAAGGGTACAAGAATACCATAGTAGCAACAGAAGAGGACTTGGCTTTGGGAACCCGACACCTAAGTGAGATCCCAAAAGCAAGTACCTCACACTTCCTGAGAACAAGATTTGCACACATTGTGGTAAGACATGTCACTATAAAAGTGAATGCACTACAAAAGAAAAGGCAAGTCAAAAGAATAAAGAATCTGTTCAAGGGAAGAATAGGCTACCAAGTTGGGCTAGGAAGAATTTGATTCATCTTTTTGCCTATAGAAAGGGATCCAAACTAGTTTGGTTTCTTAAGACTAACCCCTGATTTCTTTTTACAGGTCCAAGTAAAGGGAAGCAGCTAAATATGGTACATGGATAGTGGTTGCTCAAAGCATATGACAGGAAGAAATAACCAGTTCCTTTAACTTGAGGACCTTAAAGGAGGTAATGTCTCCTTTAGAAATGGGAAGAAAGGTGATATCATTGGGGTTGGAAAGGTAGGTAAGACTGATTCTCACTCTATTAAAAACGTCTACTTGATAGATGGACTGAAGTACAACCTAATAAGTGTATCACAATTATGTGATAGAGGTAACATGGAAGCGTTCAG
This sequence comes from Nicotiana tabacum, assembly GCF_000715075.1. NCBI lineage: Eukaryota > Viridiplantae > Streptophyta > Magnoliopsida > Solanales > Solanaceae > Nicotiana > Nicotiana tabacum. The sequence goes on along the minus strand of NC_134089.1, from coordinate 124,270,734 downwards.
CTCTACAAAATGCTTTGTGATTAATCTTACCACTGACAAGATAGTTTTGCAGGGAAAAAGAGTGAACAACGTACATATTGTGAATCTGTCCACACTTCCAGATAATAAACTTACTTGCTTAAGTGTACTGGATAATGATCCCCTCCTTTGGCATGAGAGACTTGGACATGCCAGTCTAAGTCAACTCAACAAACTAGTCTCCAAGGACTTGGTGATAGGGCTGCCTAACATTAAGTTCAAAGAAGATAAAGTTTGTGAGGTTGTGAGGGAAGCAAGTAAGATCCTCTTTCAAAAGCAAGAAAACGGTAAGCACCACCAGGACGATGGAACTGGTCCATATGGATCTTTGTGGACCTATGAGAGCACTGAGCAGAGCTGGTAAGAGATATATTTTGGTGATTGTTGATGATTACTCTAAGTTTACTTGGACATTGTTTATAACATCTAAAGATGAAGAATTTGACATGTTTACTTTTTTTGTTAGAAAAACTCAGAAACAACTAGGTAATCAACTTGCATCAATTAGATCTGATCATGGTATTGAATTTAAGAATGCTAAATTTGCTGAATATTTTTATGAGCATGGAATAAATCATAATTTTTCTTCTCCTAGGACTCTATAACAAAATGGAGTAGTTAAAAGAAAGAATAGGACATTGGAAGAAATGGCTAGGACTATGCTTCTTTTTAGTAAACTACCCCATAATTTTTGGACAGAAACTGTGAACACTGCATGCTACATCATAAATAGGTGCATGACTAGACCTTTTGTTGAGAAGACTCCCTATGAGTTACTTAAAGGGAAAAAGCCAAATATATCCCATCTTAGAGCATTTGGATGCAAGTGCTTTGTGCACAATAATAGTAAAGACTCCCTAGGTAAGTTTAATCCTAAAAGTGATGAGAGAGTATTCTTGGTATATTCTTCATATTGTAAAGCTTATGAGATTTATAACAAAAGAACTTGTGTGTAGAAGAAAGTATACATATGATTTTTGATGAAACTTACATTCTTTTTGAGAGGCAGGAATATGATGATGAAGCAATTGGGCGGGTAAGAAACTCAAATGACACCACATCCCAGACTGAAACTGCACCAGAGGAAGGAACATGTGATGGAACAGGTCCTTCCACCTAGGGCAACTCGACAAGGGGAACTGAAAAAAGAGGAACTGATCCTCAAACCTCGAGGGAACCTGTTTATAAACTTGTTCCTCAGCAACAAAATATTGAATGAATATCTAGGGGAAACCAGTTAGTTGTGAAGCCTTACAAGTATCAAAGTTCTTATCCCATTGAGAACATAATTATTGATCCAACTTTTAGAATCAAAACTAGATCTTCTTTGAAGAATCTTTGTGCTTTTGATGTTTTTTTATCTCTTATTGAATCTAAAATATTGCTAAGGCTTTGCGGGATGCAGACTGGGTGAATACAATGCAAGATGAACTCAACCAATTTGAGAGAAGTCAAGTTTGGTATCTGGTACCAAGACCCAAGGACAGATCAGTAATTGGTACAAAATGGTTCTTCATAAATAAACTTGACGAAGATGAACAGTTACAAGGAACAAGGCAAGATTGGTGGTTTAATGATATAGTCAAGAGGAGGGCATAGATTATGATGAGACTTTTGCTCCAGTTACAAGATTAGAAGCAATTAGACTCCTTATAGCCTTTGCTGCTTACATGAAATTCACTCACCATCAGATGGATATCAAGAGTGCCTTCCTCAGTGACTATCTAAAGGAGGAAGTGTTTGTCAAGCAACCTCCAGGATTTGAAAGCATGGAATGTCCTGATGATGTGTACAAGCTTAACAAGGCACTTTGTGGGCTCAAGCAGGGTCCAAAAGCATGGAAAGATTATCAAAATTCTTGCTTGAGCATGGCTACAAGAGAGGTAAAATTGGCAATACTTTATTCTTGAAGAAAAAAGTAAAGATCTCTTGGTAGTTGAGATATATGTTGATGATATAATCTTTGGAGAAACTACTAATAAGTTAAGAAAAGAATTTGCTAAATTAATGGGGAATGAATTTGAAATGAGTATGACGGGTGAGCTTAATTTTTTTTAGCCTTACAAATTAAACAAAATTCAAATGGAACTATGATCCATCAGTAGAAGTATGTAAAAGAGTTGCTTAAAATATTTAAAATGGAAGATTCCAAAGAAATTGACACTCTTATAGCAACAACCACAAAAATGGAAGTACATGAACATGGTTCATCTGTTGATCAGAAGCTATATAGGGGAATGATTGGCTCTTTGTTATATCTCACTACTAGTAGACCTTACATTATTTTTCAGTGTAGGCCTTTGTGCTAGATTTCAGGCAAATCCAAAGGACTCACACTTGACTGTTGTCAAGAGGATCTTGAGATACCTAAAAGGCACTACTGGCCTCTATCTATGATATTCAAAAGTAGTAATTTCAACTTAGTGGGGTATGTTGATGTTGCTTATGTATGTTTTCTTGTGAACAGAAAGAGAACCTCAGGCATGACATACTTTTTTGGCTCATGTCTTGTGTCTTGGGCCACCAAAAAGCAAAATTTTGTGGCCATATCTACTGTTGAAGCTGAGTATGTTGTTGCTGCCTCATGTTGTGCTCAATTATTATGGATAAAATAACAACTAATGGACTTTGGAATTGATGTTGGTTGTATCCCCATCTTTTGCGATAACACTAGTGCAATTAGTATGACCAAGATCCCGGTTCATCACAAGAGAACTAAGCACATAGATGTTAGGCATCACTTTTTGAGGGACAACTATGCAAATGGTCTTATCATTGTGGAATTTTGTGCTACTAGCAAGAAATAACTGACATCTTTACAAAGCTCTAAATAGAGATACTTTGAAAGGAACATGTTAGAATTAGGGATGATTAATATCATCTAAAAGGAACTAGTTCTAACTAAAAAATTGGTTAGAAAATCTATGAATTTTCAGACATAATTAGATTAGATTTTGCTCAGTCTCATATTTTTTCTAATATACTCTTGTGCTGTGTGCTAAAATGTCTCATTAATCTCTAATTATATTGTCTTAATTCATACTTATACAAAAGATTTCTCAATGAAGGACTTGGTTCATCAAGATTACATGGTACGTACTCTCCACTCTGTATATTTTGAAATAATTATATTTGGATTATGATCAAAGGGAGAGTCCCATTTAATCCTAACCTCTTTGAGTTTATTCATTACGAAATGAACCAGTTTCATCCAAATAGAGTCCCAAAATGCAATAAATGCCTAGATTCTAGGAAAAGTCTTCAACGTCTTTTCAAACTGACTCCCAGTTTGATTAGACTTCTAAGCTTCTGAAAACATTGTCATTACGCAATTAAACTCTTCCTCTTTATATTGATTGGGCCTTAATTGTTTCTTCACTTCTAAATTTTTAGTTTCCATACAATTCTCTATATCTTCTCTCATCTTCTAAACACACACATATTCATCTTCTCTTATCCTCTAACCATCAATGACTAAAGTATATGGAAATACCTCATCATCACCCAAAGAATCCACACCCACACCTTCAACCACACTATCAACCACACCTCTCTCTAAGAAAGGAAGATTCAAGATACTTGCTTGCAAGACTGTGGCAGGGAGTGAATTATCCAAGAAGTTAGATGAACAATTAAAAGCAAGCCAGGCCCAAGAACCCCAGAATTACTGAGGGGGAAGAAACTATTTCTTCTGAAATAGAGCATCTAACATCTCCCCCTAAAATTACATCTGAAGTAATATCTAAGGTTGCTGCAAATCTGAAAAATAGATTTGTTCTGGTAGGAAATGTAGCTGGGGTTGAGACCACTGAGTTTGGAAAAATTAGTGGTAAAAGTAAAAAGAGAAATAAAAGGAAAGTGAGGGTGCTCAAGGTAATGTGAGGGTAATGGAAAAAGGAGTGGCTAAATCTTCACCCACTCTTCTTAGTTTGAGTGAAGAAACGGAAGTTATGGTAGTATGGAGTGAGGAATTTGCTGGAGAAGAAGAAAGTGTAGAGAAAAAGGAGGAAGTGAGTCTAGAAAAGCTATTGAGGGGTTGGTTAGACTGGGGAAGAATTTTCAAGAACCTGTTCCATCAAGACAAGAATCCCTCAAAGATCTACTGAAACGTGTGTCTGACAGCTATAACCCAAAAAAGAAGAAGAGTTCAGGTGTTAAAATATCTGGAACTGCTAGGGTAAACAAGAAGATAAAGGCTGCCTCTTCTATCCTTGCAAGGACTCCTCCAACAAGAGGAAGAGCTACAAGGAGTCAGAAGAAGCAGAGTGAGGCTGAACTTGAGAAGGCCTTGAAAGAAAGTAAAAGAAAAGTTGCTGCAAAGGGAAAGAAAGAGGTGGTTGAGCCTGTTGAGGCAGTTGAAATTGAGGAGATGGACCTAGTCCTTCGTGATGAAGAGGAGGCAGAAGAGGTGGAGGTTGTGACTCCAAAAGCAAAGAAAATCAAAACTTCCAAAAAGAAGTCTCCTTCGAAGACAAAGTCAGCAGAACCTTCTACCTTGGCAAAAAGAACTAGGTCTGCCTTAAAGTCGAGAAAAGTGAAAGTAGTTGAGGAAGAAAAGAGTGAAGAAGAAGAAGAATCTGATGCAGAGAAGGACAAGATGGTTAAGTTTGGAAAAAGAACCATCTTGAAAGGAAGACTCCACAGGGACTTGGAGGAGGATGATGCTATTGGAAAAGTTACAACTGCAGGGTTGGAAGGACATGGTCCTTCAGATGGATGGAAAGCTTGCCAGAACTGAGATTGTGGACTTCATGGCAAATTGTGACATCAAAAATGGTAGTCACCAGTATGATGAAGGGAGTAATAGTGAGATTTGATGATAAGAAATTGGGAGAGATTCTAGGTGTACCTGCTGAAGGGTACAATGACTACAAAAGGTTAAAATGGCCAAACCTAGAAAACCTTCCCACATAACTTGCCATTAAAAGGAAGGTTGGTGATAATGAAGAAGAGCTTCAGCCCAAGGCTATATATAAAAGTTAGACGAAGCCACCCCACAAAGTTCTATTCGAATTTGTTAACAAAGTTGTGCTGCCTAGGCAGGAGAGAAGGCACATTGCCACATTCATGGACCTGGTCCTTATAGAATGTTTGGATAGTAGAAGGAAAATTAATTGGCCTAAGTTTATCTTCGAGCTTCTTGATAGGGTTCTGACTGGCACCAAAACTCATGTCATACTCTATGGTTTCATTCTCACGGTTGTACTTGCACACTTCAAGGTACCCATCAAGAAATGGAAAGTTAGTACAAGCAAGGATCACTTTGGGAAAAATACTTTGACTGCATGTGATTATGAAGTCCACACCACTCCCAAAGATCTGGTTCATCCAAGAAGGTACCTGTGAATAGCAAAGTGTGAGCTTTGGTACAAGAGAGTAGGGCTAAGGATGCTGAAGTTGAGAGGCCGAAGAAGAGGCTAGCTGAAGTAGAAACTGAGAGGGATGCTCCCAGGGCTGAGCTTGCAAAGGAAAAAGAGAAGAATGATGTCATTCTTCATGATATGATGAAGTTACTTCAGGCCAGAAACCAAGAACCTGGTCCTTCCCAGCCTTGAAGCCTTCCTAGCCTAGTTAGATAAACTAGTGACCCGGATAAGATTTCTTGTTCTTTTTGCTCATGATCCAGTATTTTTATTTCTCTTTATGCTTTGTGGATGACTAGTATCAATGACAATCCATTGTTTTTGTGCTCTAATTGTTTGTTGATGCTTCTTAGATGGCAAATAACATTAGATTGATAAATGGTGCTTGACTCCCTTATTGCATTTGAAGTAGCCCCAGTGGCCATGAGTAATATCTACAAAAATCTGGTTATCTAACATAATTATGTAACTTTTCGATGATGCAAAAAAGGGAAAGATAGGTTGATCTTTTTACTTTGGACTGTGATGTTTATAACCTAATGAACCTGGTCCTTGATGATTTGTGACTTTAGAATGAAAAGTGTTCTAACATTATGTTGATGTTGAGCTGAGTTGACACAGGGCCTATGCTTATGAAAAGCAAAGAGTTTGTCATCATCAAAAAGGGGGAATTTATAGGCCCAAGTAAAGTTTGTTTTGATGATTGACAAAGGAACTCAAGCATAAACCAGGTCCATACACAGTAAACATAGACACAGGCAGAATTCAAGCACAAGACATGCACGTGAAGGAGATAAGCTTAAATTGTTATATATGATATCTCCTTAAAGAAAAAGTTGCATCATTGATAAGGAAAAAGACTTCTTACTCGAAGAGAACTCTATCCAAGATAAGGGAGGAGTTAGAAATCAAAGATAACTAGAACTCTTCCACCAAGAGGAAGAGTATAGTATTGAAACTCTAGTTATTTCCTATTCTACTAACTCTATAAATTGCATGATGTTCTCACTTTACAAGTACGCACAAACGCTGAAGTTAAACGTGAGTTCAGAGCAAAATAGCAAGGCATTTTGCAAACAATTTGTGTGTGATTCAAGTGTGCGAACTTGAAGCTACATGAACCAAATAGAAGAACCAGTTACACGTGTTTGTCGTTTATTCTAGTTTCATTGTAGTAGGGCTTTTGAGTTGTACCTTTCAGCTTTATTTAGAAGCAATTGTACTGGGTACTCTGAGTGTTGTATTCAAGTTAGTGTTAACTTGAAGTTGTCGCAACAACTAGAGGTTGGTTGCCACAACGGGATTAGAGGTAATTCTTAGATTTACAAAGGTCTTGTAAATGTTGTTTTGGCTCAGTGCTTTAGTGAAATGTTGGAAAAAATCCTACTAAGTAGTAGGTCGTGATTTTTTCACCTTTTGAGCCGGGCGTATTCCACGTAAAAATTCTTGTGTTCTTTACTTTCCGCATTTAATATTTCCGCAATAATAGTATATGGAGCACATAGAAGACCAGGTCCTTCTATAATCTGTGCACGCGAAAATTGAACACAACACAAATTATCCCCTCCCCTCTTGTGTGGCGTTGAAGTACGTAGAAAACATCAAATCCCTTCTCTCTTTAGAAAATTTTATAAAATAATACTCGTTTCTCAACTTAAAAATAGCCAAGTAATTTATTTTCTAAATGTCGCTAATTCTGGTACGTTCATTTTGTAAATTATTCCATGGTTTTAACAAGCAAACAAAGAGAAAACAAAATACTAGTCGATTGGAAATAAAGATGTCAATTTTTATCTTTTTTTTTTTCATTATTGTAGCTCTAGTTTGGCCATAAAATTTGTGAGCTTTTTTCAAATTCTGTTTTCACGTATTTTGTTTTAAAATTTTAAATTTTTTTTAGCAGATTTTGAAAATAAAATCTTCAAATTTCAACAGCAGCTCTAGAGTAGTTTTTAAAGTTTTTTACTCATAAACGTCAAATTCTTTTCCAGTAAAATATATGTCCAAACACAATTAACTATCAAAAATTATTTTTTATCTCATCTTCAAAAAGTTATTTTTTTAAGTTTCAACTAAATCTATATCCAAACGCTAGCGTAATCTGTTCGGCCAGTGTTCATATATAAAGTAGGAATCTTCCTGTGGACATACTGCCGTAATACTATACTACCTAATTTTAGACATTTGCATTACATTATTGCCCGCATAAAAGTATTAGAAAAAATAGTGTCACCTGTATTTAATGATGGCTTTATTCCTTAGAGAATGGAAAAGATGCACACGTTGTCCCCGAGATTCTTGACTTTTCGTCAAAATCATGATTCATGCTCTCTCCATGCAAAGCCATATTGTGCTAGTTCTAATCAAAGTTGTGCTCGGTGATATTTCTTAATGAAAAACAGTGAGGGATTCAATTTTTGGAATTCAATAGGTTTTTAAAGGGATACCAATGATTATACATGTATATACTCCACTCATGCGTGTGTTACTGTGAAATTCGAGTTTTTTTTTTGGTGAAAAATGAAGACAATGTTAAGCTAATTAGAGAATATAAGTATCATTGTTCACTGGAGTATCATTAAGGATACTCTCATTACCAAGTCAAGTAAAAAATATTACACACAGTAAACGAAATCCAGAGCTAATCAAGATAATGTGTGTCTATATATTACGAGAACCTGGAACTTGAGCAACTTGCTTGAATATTCAAACCCCTTAATTAGCTTTATTTCTTTTTCTTGTCTAGTTGTCGACTTTCATTTATTTATACGCACGTTTGAACGTCATCCTAATATCACAAAGCTAATTACTAGCTACAGTTGGGCAGTTCCGATCTGGACGGGTTGAGCACATGTGGAACTTGCACGTACGGGCACATATAACTAATGCGATATTTAGTTAATACAAAACATTTGTAGGGGTATAAAGAAAGAAAACAAGTATTTCCAGCGAAAAAGAAATATTATAGCGTAAACTTTTAAAGCCGCAACACGAGAAGAAGATACAACTACAACTAAAGGAAAAGAACAAGATGATTAAGAGACACACAGACTGGGATTGAACTGGTGAATTTATATAGTTGCAACTCTACTCGTGATGAGTGATTTCCCACTACTAGAAATCCGGAAATTAGCAACCAAAATTAGACGGTCCAAAAAAGTAACCAAAATTGGTCGGTAAAGAAGAGAAAAATATTTTATATTTATTTTAAATAAATTACCGACAAAAGTTGGTCAGTAAAGTGGTCAACAAGTTGACCGAACTGGTCAGACTTGTTTAGTCAAAGATAATTTCACATTACCGACCAACTTTGATCGGTAATGTGGGACCCAGTTAAAATTTTTTAATAGTTATATTATTATTTAAAATAATTTATAAAATATAAAGAAATCTTATTTAAAATTACCGACCAAAGTTGGTCGGTTAATACTGAGGGAAACATTTACCGACTAACTTTGGTCGCTATACTTTAATTTCTGGAAAATAACCGACCAAAGTTGGTCGGTTATTAGGTCAACATTGGTCAAAATTTAAAATCACTTTTATATTTACTATCTAAATAATATAAATGTAATCCATTAACACTTTTGTAATACAAGAGATGAATACACTAAAATATACTCTACATGCTATATATGTAGTTAAAATTGTACAACGAATATATATATATATATATATATATATATATATATATATATATATATATATATATATATATATATATATGTATGTATGTATGTATGTGTGTGTGAGTGTGTGTGTGTGTATATATGTGTATGTATGTGTATATACTATATATATATATATATATATATATATATATATATATATATATATATATATATATATATATATATATATATATATATGTATGTGTGTGTTAATACTTTTGTAATACAAATAATGAATATACTAACATATACTATAACATGCTATATATGTAGTTAAAGTAGTACAACGAAGCGTGTATATATATATATATATATATATATATATATATATATATATATATATATATGTATGTATGTATGTATGTATGTATGTATGTATGTATGTATGTATGTATGTGTATGTATGTGTATGTATATGTATGTATGTATGTATGTATGTATAGAGGTCAGACGTTTTTGTTTTTAATATTCAACGATGCATCTGAGTAAGTTATAAGTCGATGAATCAATTTCCAAACAGATATATTTGATGATAAATTATATATACTAATTAGGATCTTCATAAGTCTATCAATCCCTAAAAGAACCCGACCCTTATCTATATAGATATAGATATAGATATAGGTCAGACGTTTTGTTTTTAATATTCAACGGTGCATCTGAGTAAGTTATAAGTCAATGAATCAATTTTCAAACATATATATTTGATGATAAATTATATATACTAATTAGGATCTTCACAAGTCTATCAATCCATTAACTATGTTATAATACAACTTATAAATACAGTAACATATACTATAACATGTTATATATGTAGTTAAAGTATTACAATGAAGTGGATGTATGTGTGTGTGTGTGTGTGTGTGTCTATACATATATATATATATATATATATATATATATATATATATATATATATATATATATATATATATATATATATATATACTTTGATAGCCGTATATATATAAGAACATGAAGCGCTAGGAACACAAGGTCGGATTCTTTTAGGGATTGATAGACTTGTAAATTGATTCATCGACTTATATCTTATTTAGATGCATCAATGAATATTAAAAACAAAATATTTTGACCTATATCGATTAATATAAAAAACAAAATACCTCGACCTAAAATAGAATAATATTATATTAGTTTATCAATTGATTAATTATTCGTACGTGTGTAGTAATGTATAAGATCGATCATCAATTACAATATAGTTTATTTCTGTGTGTGAAATTACTCATATACTTAAATATAACTTAAAATTTTACATACATAGATGCTATTATAATCTAATAAAGTAAGTATCTAGTTAATATAATTTTTTGTAAAGATTATGCTTATAGTTTATAATTTTTTAAAATAATTGCAGTTAAATAGAATAAATGTTTATAGTACATATGACAATTTTTATAGTTTATAATATGTTAAAAAATAAAAACGAAAAAAAAAGAATTTGATTTTTAAAAAAAAAAACCGATCAAAGTTGGTCGGTATTTGGTCAAACGTTCAACACTTAATGTACGGACCAAAATACCGACCAACGTTCGTCGGTAAGTCTGAAAACAGACCTGAAATATACGTTAAGTTGGGGAGGAAGTGACGACCCGGCCAGTCGTCTCATGAGTTACCGCTCCATTTCCCCCATTTCAGCTTCTTTACGCTTCGTTATCTGTGTTTTATGTGATCGAGTTTATTAGTTCGAGTTCGGAGAGGATTTGGTAATAAATGAGACACTTAGTCTCTTTTAAGAAGGCTTAAGTTGGAAAAGTCAACCGGATGTTGACTTATGTGTTAGAAGGCTCGGAAGTTAGTTCCGATGGTTCAGTTAGCTTTAGGAGGTGATTTGTGACTTAGGAGCGCGATCAGAATGGGTTTTGGAGTTGTAGAGAAGATTTAGGCTTGAATTGGCGAAATTGATATTTTGGCAAATTCTGGTTGATAGGCGAGATTTTGATATAAGGGTCGGAATGGAATTCCGAGAGTTGCACTAGCTTCATTATTTCATTTGGGATGTGTGTGCAAAATTTCAGGTCATTCGGACGAGATTTGATAGACCTTTTGATCGAAAGCATAATTTAAAAATTCTTGGAGTTCTTAGGCCTGAATCCTATGTTAAATTGGTGATTTGATGTTGTTGTGAGTGTTCCGAAGTTTTGAGCAAGTTTGAACGATGTCATGAGATGTGTTGGTGCAATTGATTTGAAGTTCCGGGAGTTCCGGGTAGGTTCCGGGATGTTTTAGTGCAAAAATCATAGCTATAGCATGTCTACAGGGGTTGCAGACCCCAGAACTCACTCACGCGGTCCGCACAAAAATGAGTGCGCCCGCGGTGAGTGTTGTGCGGACCGCACAAAAGCGGCCGCAGACGCAGCCGTGGTAGACGTCGCGCGGACCGCACAAAAGTGGGCGCGGCCGCAGTGAAGAACCCTCCCGCTAGTCCTACTTCGGAAGCTCATATCCTTTGATTTCTAAGGAATTTTGAGGTGATTCAAAAATGAAAGTTGTATCTCTTCGTGTCTAGTTTTCAGAAAGGTAAAGATATTACACTTTGGACATCTGTACCAAAAGTTATGGTTAAAACACTAAAGCCTATCACTGCAGAGAGAGGCCTGTGCGGCCGCGACTGCCTTTGCGCGGACCGCACTAGCTTGCGCAGACCGCGGTCGTTTTGGTGTGGCCCGCGGTAGCTGAAACCTGAATGGTACCTATAAATATGAAGTTTTGGGTTTTATTTAATATTTGACCTAGAGAGCTCGGATTTTGGCGATTTTTCGAAGGTTTTTCAAGAAATTCATCGGGGTAAGTGATTTTAACTCAGATTTGGCTAGTATACATGAATCTATAACTGAATTCATCATTTAATTCGTGATTTGAGATGGAATTTGGGAAGAAAATTGTGAAACCTTTCAAAAATATAAAATGATGATTTGAAGGACCAAATGGTATCGGAATTGGATAATTTTGTTATGGTTAGACTCGTGAGGGTATGAGGATTCTGAAAATGTAAATTTTACCCGATTTCGAGACATGGGCCCGGGGCTCGGGTTTTGCTAATTTCGGGATTTTTGATATTTTTTCGAATGTTTTCGCTTGGGCTTTGTTCCCTTAGCATATTGTGACGTATTCGTTCTGATTTTGGATAGATTCGACGCGTGTGGAGGCCGATTCGAGGGGCAAAGGGCGTCGCGAGCTAGAGAATTAGCCAGTTCGAGGTGAGTAATAGTTGTAAATGATATCCTGAGGGTTTGAAACCCCAGATTGCACATCGTAGTGCTATATTGAGGCAAGATACGCATTGGATGATGAGCGTGGGGTCTTTCACTACTGGGTATTGTGACTTGGTTCATCCCGATTGATGACTTTACTGAATATTTGACTGAAATTCATTTGTTATAATCATGATTTGGGTTGATTACCATATTTGGGCTTCGTGCCAACTATTTGAACCCTTCGAGGATTTTTATCACTGTTTCCTCACTGCTTGACTTATTATTTGAACTCAGTCCTGTTGATATCTACTGTTTTACAAACTCAGCCACTTTTACTCAGATTTGAAACTTAAATGATATTTCTACATCATGTTTTGGGCTGAGAACTACTGTTTTACTAATGCCCAAGGGGCTTATGAAGATTTCTGGACTGAGTAAGGCAGAGGGCCATATGTGAGGATATGTTGAGTGATATGAGGCCGAGGGCCTGAGATACTATTTATGGCATGCGGTGTCTTGAGTGATGTGAGGATATGATGAGTGATGATGCCACGAGGTGGCTTGATATAGCGCTTGGGCCGTAAGGGGCCCCTCTGGAGTCTGCACACCCACAGTGAGCACGGGTACCCATGTTATTTGAAACAGTGGTAACAATGACATGTATGATGCAATTTGGTCAAGTAACAATGGCTGACCATTATGCTGAGTGATTGTGAGGTAGCCCGAGGGGCTGATACTATACTGAGAGTGAGCCCGAGGGGCTGATACTACGCTGAGCGATTGATACTGTGCCCGAGGGGCGGATTTCTACTTGTTAATTACTTGTTAAATTACTTGTTTTATTTGTTTTAAAAAGGAATATCATTTGATTTCTTTACTGATTTACTGCTTTAAGTGATTTTACTGCTTGATATGGAATTGCTTTGTGCCTTTACGTGTTTTCATACTTTCAGCCATTATTTGTAATTATTACTCACTGAGTCGGAGTACTCACATTACTCCCTACACCATGTGTGCAGATTCAGGTATAGCAGAGTCCGCACCTGAGCGTTGATTCCTTCTAGGCTAGACAGTGATTTGGAGTTACGAGGTAGTTGTTGACGTCCGCAGCCCCTTGTCTCTCTTATCCTCTATCATTTATGTTTTCAAGAGACTGTTGTATCGGATTCTGTACTTTGTAGACCTATAGCAGATTCTGTAGTAGCTCATGACTTGTGATACCCCGGTTTGGGCTGTGTCGGGATGGTTCCTGCTGTTATTATCGTTAAATTCTGCAATTTATGAATATTATATTATATGTTACTACTGTTTATGATGATTAACTGTTTAAAGAGGTGTTCCGTTTTGGTCTGGCTGGCCTTGTCTCCGCGAGAGGCGCCATCACGACCGGGTTCGGGGATTGGGTCGTGACAAGTTGGTATCAGAACCAAGGTTACTTAGGTCTCACGAGTCATGAGCAGGTTTAGTAGAGTCTCGCAGATCGGTACGGAGTCGTCTGTATTTATCCGCGAGAGGCTGCAGAACCTTTAGGAAAAATTTTATATTCTTGAAACTCTTGTCGTGCGAACTTGTTGGTCCGAGTACTAAACTTTTGATATTCCATTCTCTCACAGATGGTGAGGACGCGAGTTACCGGACGAGGTGGACGACCACCAGTGCCACCCACTGAGGCCACCAGAGGTCGTGGACACGGTCGTGGACGTGGCAGAGGCAGAGCAGCGAGGGCAGCACCTGTTGATGCACCGGCTGCCCCGGTTCCGGATTAGGCTCCCACTATGGATGCTCCAGCAGCACCAGTTTAGGCACCAGTTGTGCCTATCGTGATTCCGGGTCTTCAGGAGGCCTTGGCACAGATCTTATCAGTTTGCACTGGCCTGGATCAGGCAGTTTCAGCCACTACAGTAGCAGCTACTTCACAGGCCGGGGGAGGCAATCAGACCCCCGCTGCTCGCACACCTGAGCAAGTAGTGCAGGGACTACAGACACCGGGGGCACCTCCAGCTCAGTCGGTTGCACCAGCTCAGGAGTTTATTGTGCCAATTATGCCGGATGATGAGCAGCGTCGTCTTGAGAGGTTTGGTAGACTCCATCCTCCGTCATTTAGTGGTACCGAGGGCGAGGATGCCCAGGGTTTTCTTGATAAGTGTCAGCAGATGCTCCGTACATCAGGGATTCTTGAGACTACTGGTGTGGCATTTACCACCTTTCAGTTTACTGGGGCTGCCTTCACAGGGTGGGAGGCGTATGAGAGGCGTAGGCCGGTTGTAGCAGTGCCCCTTACTTGGTAGCAGTTCTCCACTCTCTTCTTGGAGAAGTATGTGCCGCAGTCCCGCAAAGAGGAGCTGCGTAGACAGTTTGAGTGGTTGCGACAGGGGGATATGACTGTATCACAGTATGAGTCGAGGTTTTCTGAGTTGGCTCGTCATGCCATTTGGATGGTTCCGACAGATCATGAGAGGATCAGGATTTTTTGATGGCCTTAACTATCACCTCCATATTCTTATGACCCGAGAGAGGGTGTTGGGTGCTACGTTCGAGGAGGTGGTTGATATCGCTCGCGAGATTGAGACATTGCGCCGTTAGGATCGAGAGGAGAGGGAGGCCAAGAAGCCTCGAGGATCTGGCAATTATAGTGGTGCTTCTTCGAGGGGCCAGTTTCAGCATGGTAGAGGCCGTTCTTTTAGGCATGCTCAGTCAGCCCGCCCAGAGTATCGCGGGGCATCTTTGGGTCATGGTCATCATGGATCTCAGTGGGGCCAGTCATCACTTAGTGCCCTTCCAGCCCAGGGTTCATCTCGTGCCCCATCAACTTAGGGTTCTTCTATGCCGAGTCCATCAGCTGGTCACTCCGATGTGAGGGGTTCCCTTCAGTCCCCTTCTATAGCACTTGGGAGTTGTTATGAGTGTGGAGAGTTTGGACATGTGTGAAGGCAGTGTCCTCGTCGTATGGCTAGTTTATCTCAGCAGAGGGGTCAGCCCTCGACTACTACTCCAGTTACCTCACCACCCGCCCAGCCAGCTAGGGGTGGAGGTCATGCAGCTAGGGGTCGCCTCAGAGGGGGAGGTCGATCAGGGGGCGGTCAGGCCCGTTTCTATGCACTTCCTGGAAGGCCTGATGCTATTGCTTAAGATGCTGTCATTACAGGTGTTGTTTCAGTCTGCCACAGAGATGCCTCTGTATTATTTGATCCTGGTTCCACCTTTTCTTATGTGTCATCATACTTTGCTCGTTATTTGGGTACGCCCCGTGAGTTTCTTGCTTTACCTGTTCATGTATCTACCCGAATGGGCGATACTGTTGTTGTAGACCGTGTGTACTGGTCATGTGTGATGACTATTGGGGGTCTGGAGACCCGAGTGGATCTATTGCTATTGAGCATGGTGGATTTTGATGTCATTTTGGGCATGGATTGGCTATCTCCGTGTCGTGCTATTCTAGACTGTCATGCTAAGACAGTCACTTTGGCTATGCCGGGTGTACCGCGGATCGAGTGGCGTGGTGTGACTGATTATATCCCTAGTAGAGTGATCTCTTTCTTGAAGGCCCAGCGTATGGTTGGGAAGGGTTGCCTTTCATATCTAGCATTTGTGAGGGATGTTGGAGCTGAGACTCCTAGTATTGATTTTGTCCCAGTTGTGAGGAATTTTCCCGATGTTTTTCCTGTAGACCTGCGGGCATGCCACCGGGAAGGGATATTGATTTTGGTATTGACCTGGTGCCGGGCACTCAGCCCATTTCTATTCCGCCATATCGTATGGCACCAGCAGAGTTGAAGGAATTGAAAGAACAACTTCAGGAACTCCTAGATAAGGGGTTCATTCAGCCTAGTGTGTCCCCTTGGGGTGCACCGGTTTTTTTTTGTGAAGAAGAAGGATGGCACGATGAGAATGTGCATTGATTATAGGCAATTGAACAAAGTAACAATCAAGAACAAGTATCATTTGCCTCGCATTGATGATTTATTTGATCAACTTCAGGGAGCGAGGGTGTTATCCAAGATTGATCTCCGTTCGAGTTATCACCAGTTGAAGATCAGGGATTCAGATATTCTTAAGATTGCTTTCAAGACCAGATATGGTCATTATGAGTTTCTTGTTATGTCCTTCGGGCTAACCAATGCCCCAGCAGCATTCATGCATCCAATGAACAGTGTATTTTGGCCTTATTTGGATTCGTTTGTTATTGTATTCATTGATGATATTCTGGTGTACTCGCGTAGTCAGGAGGAGCACGCAGAGCATTTGAGAGTTGTGTTGTAGAGACTGAGGGAAGAGAAGCTTTATGCAAAATTCTCCAAGTGTGAGTTTTGGCTCAGTTCAGTGGATTTCTTAGGGCACGTGGTGTCCAGCGAGGGTATACAGGTTGATCCTAAGAAGATAGAGGCAGTTCAGAGTTGGCCCAGACCGTCCTCAACCACAGAGATTCGTAGCTTTCTTGGGTTAGCAGGTTATTATCGTCGGTTTATTCAGGGATTTTCATCCATTGCATCACCCTTGACCAAGTTGACTCAGAAGGGTGCTCCATTCGTATGGTCGGACGAGTGTGAGGAGAGCTTTCAGAAGCTCAAGACAGCCTTGACCACAGCTCCAGTGTTGGTTTTGCCATCAGCTTTAGGTTCATATACTGTGTATTGTTATGCTTCAAGAGTTGGTATTGGTTATGTATTAATGCAGGAGGGTAGAGTTATTGCTTATGCTTCTCGTCAGTTGAAGCCCCATGAGAAGAACTACCTCGTTCATGATTTGGAGTTGGCTGCCATAGTTCACGCATTGAAGATTTGGAGGCATTACTTATATGGCGTATCTTGTGAGTTGTTCACTGATCATCGCAGTCTTCAGCATTTGTTCAAGTAAAAGGATCTTAATTTGAGGCAGCGGATATGGTTGGAGTTGCTTAAGGATTATGATATCACTATATTGTACCATCCGGGAAAGGCCAATGTGGTGGCCGATGCTTTGAGCTGAAAGGCAGTGAGTATGGGGAGTTTGGCATATATTCTAGTTGGGGAGAGACCTCTTGCGGTTGATGTTCAGGCCTTGGCCAATCGGTTCGTGAGGTTGGATATTTCGGAGCCCAGTCGGGTGTTGGCTTCTATGGTTTCTCGGTCTTCTTTATATGATCGCATCAGAGAGTGCCAATATGATGATCCGCATTTGCTTGTCCTTAGGGACAGAGTCCAGCATGATGATGCCAGAGATGTGACCGTCGGTGATGATGGTGTGTTGAGGATGCAGGGCCGGATTTGTGTGCCCAATGTGGATGGGCTTAGAGAGCTGATTCTAGATGAGGCCCATAGCTCGCGGTATTCCATTCATCCGGGTGCCGCAAAGATGTATCAGGATTTGAGGCAGCACTATTGGTGGAGAAGAATGAAGAAACATATTGTGGGATTTGTAGCTCGGTGTCTCAACTGTCAGCAGGTGAAGTATGAGCATCAGAGACGGGGTGGTTTGTTTCAGCAGATGGTTATTCCTGAGTGGAAGTGGGAGAGAATCACTATGGACTTTGTGGTTGAACTTCCTCGGACTTTGAAGAAGTTCGATGCTATTTGGGTGATTGTGGATCGGCTGACCAAGTCTGCGCACTTCATTCCTGTGTGTACTACGTATTCTTCAGAGTGGTTGGAAGGGATTTATATCCGGGAGATTGTTCGGTTGCATGGCGTTCCTGTTTCCATCATGTCAGATAGAGGTACTCAGTTTACTTCACAGTTTTGGAGAGCCGTGCAGAGAGAGTTGGGTACTCAGGTAGAGTTGAGCACAGCATTTCATCCTCAAACGAACGGACAGTCCGAGCGTACTATTTAAATATTGGAGGACATGTTGCGTGCTTGTGTTATTGACTTTGGAGGTTCATGGGATAAGTTTCTACCACTTGCAGAGTTTTCTTACAACAACAACTACCAGTCGAGTATTCAGATGGCTCCATATGAGGCTTTGTACGGGAGGCAGTGTAGATCTCTGGTTGGTTGGTTCGAGCCCGGCGAGGCTAGACTATTGGGGACAGATTTGGATCAGGCTACCTTAGAGAAGGTGAAGGTGATTCAGGAGAGGCTTCGTATAGCGCAGTCACGTCAGAAGAGTTATGCGGACTGGAAGGTTCGAGATGTGTCCTACATGGTCGGTGAGAAGGTCTTGCTGAAGGTTTCGCCCATGAAGGGTGTTATGCGATTTGGGAAGAAAGGCAAGTTGAGTCCTAGGTTCATTGGGCCTTTTGAGGTGCTTCGGAGGATTGAGGAGGTGGCTTATGAGCTTGCTTTGCCACCCAACCTGTCGAGTGTGCATCCGGTATTTCATGTTTCTGTGCTCCGGAAGTATAGTGGGGATCCCTCTCATGTTTTGGACTACAGCACGGTTCAGTTGGATGATGATTTGACCTTTGATGTGGAGCCAGTAGCTATTTTGGGTCGCCAGGTTCGGAAGTTGAGGTCAAAGGATATAGCTTCAGTGAAGGTGCAGTGGAGAGGTCGGCCCGTGGAGGAGGCTACCTGGGAGACGAGCGGGAGATACGGAGCAGATATCCTCATCTGTTTGAGGCTTCAGGTATATTTCTTGACTCGTTCGAGGACGAACGTTTGTTTAAGTTGGGGAGGATGTGACGACCCGGCCAGTCATCTCATGAGTTACCGCTCCATTTTCCCCATTTCAGCTTCTTTACGCTTCGTTATCCATGTTTTATGTGATCGAGTTTATTAGTTCGCGTTCGGAGAGGATTTGGTAAGAAATGAGACATTTAGTCTCTTTTAAGAAGGCTTAAGTTGGAAAAGTCAACCGGATGTTGACTTATGTGTTAGAAGGCTTGGAAGTGAGTTCTGATGGTTTGGTTAGCTTCGGGAGGTGATTTGTGACTTAGGAGCGCGATCGGAATGGGTTTTGGAGTTGTAGAGAAGATTTAGGCTTGAATTGGCGAAATTGATATTTTGGCAAATTCCGGTTGATAGGCGAGATTTTGATATAGGGGTCGGAATGGAATTCCGAGAGTTGCAGTAGCTTCATTGTGTCATTTGGGATGTGTGTGCAAAATTTCAGGTCATTCGGACGAGATTTGATAGACCTTTTGATCTAAAGCATAATTTAAGAGTTCTTGGAGTTCTTAGGCCTGAATCCTATGTTAAATTGGTGATTTGATGTTGTTGTGAGCTTTCCGAAGTTTTGAGCAAGTTTGAACGATGTCATGAGATGTGTTGGTACAATTGGTTTGAAGTTCCGGGAGTTCCGGGTAGGTTCTGGGATGTTTTAGTGCAAAAATCATAGCTGTAGCAGGTCTATAGGGGTTGCAGACCCCGAAACTCACTCACGCGGTCCGCACAAAAATGAGTGCGCCCGCGATGAGTTCTGTGCGGACCGCACAAAAGGACGCGGACGCGGCCGCGGTAGGAGTCGCGCGGACCACACAAAAGTGGGCGCGGCCGCGGTGAAGAACGCTCCCGCTGGTCCTACTTCAGAAGCTCATATCTTTTGTTATACAAGGAATTTTGAGGTGATTCAAAAGCAAAAGTTGTAGCCCTTCATGTCTGGTTTCCATAAAGGTAAAGATATTACAATTTGGACATCTGTAGAAAAGGTTATGGCCAAAACACTAAAGCATGTCACTGCAGAGGGAGGCCTGTGCGGCCGCGGCTGCCTTTGCGCGGACCGCGGTCATTTTGGTACGGCCTGCGGTAGCTGAAACCTGAGGGGTACCTATAAATACGAAGTTTTGGGTTTTGTTTAATATTTTGACCTAGAGAGCTCGGATTTTGGTGATTTTTTGAAGGTTTTTCAAGAAATTCATCGGGGTAAGTGATTTTAACTCAGATTTGGCTAGTATACATGAATCTATCACTAAATTCATCATTTAATTCGTGATTTGAGATGGAATTTGGGAAGAAAATTGTGAAACCTTTCAAAAATGTAAAATGATGATTTGAAGGACCAAATGGTATCGGAATTGGATAATTTTGGTATGGTTAGACTCGTGAGGGTATGAGCATTCTGAAAATGTAAATTTTACCCGATTTTGAGACATGGGCCCGGGGCTCGGGTTTTGCTAATTTCGGGATTTTTGATATTTTTTCGAATGTTTTCGCTTGGGCTTTGTTCTCTTAGCATATTGTGACGTATTCGTTCTGATTTTGGATAGATTCGACGCGCGTGGAGGCCAATTCGAGGGGCAAAGGGCGTCGCAAGCTAGAGAATTAGCCAGTTCGAGGTGAGTAATAGTTGTAAATGATGTCCTGAGGGTTTGAAACCCCGGATTGCACATCGTAGTGCTATATTGAGGCAAGATACACGCTGGATGATGAGCGTGGGGTCTTTCACTACTGGGTATTGTGACTTGGTCCATCCCGATTGATGACTTTACTGAATATTTGACTGAAATTCATTTGTTATCATCATGATTTGGGCTGATTGCTATATTTGGGCTTCGTGCCAACTATTTGAACCCTTCGGGGATTTTTATTACTGTTTCCTTACTGCTTGACTTATTATTTGAACTCAGTCCAGTTGATATCTACTGTTTTACAAACTCAGCCACTTTTACTCAGATTTGAAACTTAAATGATATTTCTACATCATGTTTTGGGCTGAGAACTACTGTTTTACTAATGCCCAAGGGGCTTATGAAGATTTCTGGACTGAGTAAGGCAGAGGGCCATATGTGAGGATATGTTGAGTGATATGAGGCCGAGGGCCTGAGATACTATTTATGGCATGCGGTGTCTTGAGTGATGTGAGGATATGATGAGTGATGATGCCACGAGGTGGCTTGATATAGCGCTTGGGCCGTAAGGGGCCCCTCCGGAGTCTGCACACCCACAGTGAGCACGGGTACCCATGTTATTTGAAACAGTGGTAACAATGACATGTATGATGCAATTTGGTCAAGTAACAATGGCTGACCATTATGCTGAGTGATTGTGAGGTAGCCCGAGGGGCTGATACTATACTGAGAGTGAGCCCGAGGGGCTGATACTACGCTGAGCGATTGATACTGTGCCCGAGGGGCGGATTTCTACTTGTTAATTACTTGTTAAATTACTTGTTTTATTTGTTTTAAAAAGGAATATCATTTGATTTCTTTACTGATTTACTGCTTTAAGTGATTTTACTGCTTGATATGGAATTGCTTTGTGCCTTTACGTGTTTTCATACTTTCAGCCATTATTTGTAATTATTACTCACTGAGTCGGATTACTCACATTACTCCTGCACCGTGTGTACAAATTCAGGTATAGCAGAGTCCGCACCTGAGCGTCGATTCCTTCCAAGCTAGGCAGTGATTTGGAGTTACGAGGTAGTTGTTGACGTCCGCAACCCCTTGTCTCTCTTATCCTCTATCATTTATGTTTTCAAGAGACTGTTGTATCGGATTCCGTACTTTGTAGACCTATAGCAGATTCTATAGTAGCTCATGACTTGTGACACCCCGGTTTGGGCTGTGTCGGGATGGTTCCTGCTGTTATTATCGTTAAATTCCCCAATTTATGAATATTATATTATATGTTACTACTGTTTATGATGATTAACTGTTTAAAGAGGTGTTCTGTTTTGGTCTGGCTGGCCTTGTCTCCGTGAGAGGCGCCATCACGACCGGGTTCGGGGATTGGGTCGTGACACCCATTTTTCATATCTCTCTTCTCAAAATTCCTTAAACTGCCACTCAATACCTTCCCCTCTCCCTCTCTATTTTGCTCTCACAAATCCCATTCACTACCCCGTGTCGCCACCGTCCAGCTGCCGTCGTGTCGTCGCTGCTGCCACTGCCACTACTGCGTCTCTCCTTCTCCACCTCCTAAAAATTCTAGGTTTGAATTACAATTTATATCTTTTGTGTATAAATCTAATATTTTGTTTATTAGCTATGAATTAGTTTCAATTGATTATTTAACATTATATTTTATAGAAATCTAGGGTTTAGGTCTTGTTTTAATTGAATTGATTACATATGGTATAAATTGAATGTTTGAAATTGTATTGTCTTGAATAGTTTAGTTAGAATCTAGGGTTTAGGATTTGTTCTTGTGAATCGAACTTTTAGGATATGAAGTGAACTTTTAGGATTTGTAGTTGAACTTTTAGTTTAAGAATTGAACTTTTAGTTTATGAATTGAACTTTTAGTTTATAAATTGAAATTTTAGGATATGAAGTGAACTTTTAGGATTTGTAGTTGAAGTTTAATTTATGAATTGAACCTTTTGGATATGAATTGAATTTTTAGTTTATGAATTGAAGTTTTTGGATATGAATTGAACTTTTAGTTTATAAATTAAAATTTTAGGATATGAAGTGAACTTTTAGGATTTGTAGTTGAACTTTTAGTTTATGAATTGAACGTTTAGTTTATGAATTGAACTTTAAGTTTATGGACCTTTTAGGATATGAATTAACTAAAAAATGATTATGATATTAATTAACTAAATTAATTAGTTCTTGTTTAATTTGTATAGATGGAACATCGTACTTGGATGTATAATAGGAATTCCTAATCGGCGGAGATTGCGGGAGGATTTTGTAGAAGGGGTTGATGACTTTATTAGACATGCAATATCACTTCCACCATACCAAAGTGAAGGAGTAATTTGGTGCCCTTGTATCAGGTGACTGTATGAAGTTTGAAAAACCGGAGTTAGTTAAGCTTCATCTTTATAGGAAGGGGTTTATAGAGAATTATTTTGTGTGGACTAATAATGGAGAGATCGATGGTAGCCGTGGGATATTTCATAACATGGTTGTTGGTGAAAGTAGTAGGTCGGTGGAGAATACAAATCGTGATTCTAGAATTCATGATATAGTTACGGATGCTTTTGGGATGCACTTCGGGGGTGAGCGCAATGAAAATGTTGAACAAACTCCTAATGATGACGTAAAACGTTTATATGAACAGTTAGAGGAAGCTAGTCGTCCACTACGTAAAGGAAGTCCACACTCTGAGCTGTTTGTTGCAGTTAGATTACTAAGTATAAAATCTTATTGGAATATTTCTCAAGCAGCCATGGACTCTTTCATTGACCTTATGAATGAACTAGTTGACCCTAATATCACGTTACCTGGTAATTTCTATAAGGCAAAGAGATTGGTTTCTAAGTTAGGACTTTCGTCAATGAGAATTGATTGTTGTGAAGATGGTTGCATGTGTTACATCTCGCGTTTTCGTACGTTAAAATTTTGTTTTCAGTTAACCGGCATAGACTCGGAAATGAGATCATCTTGACGTTAACATACTTAGGCTATTTATAATAAGTGTTATGAAGGATAAAGGGGTACATAGATTAAAGAAAACGAATTTCATTGAAAGCGACCAATTTGGAATAAAATATGGGTCGAGCGATAATATCCGATAATAATGAACTAGTACCATGAAAGGTACCATATGACCACGGTAGTATAATATATAAAATATATATGAATTATTTTAAAAATAAATAGAATTTTAAGTAATTTGTGGTAATTTTTAAAATTATGCGGGTAATTGATTAATTACCGGGTAACAAGATATTACCCGATTAACTAATAAGTGTATAAAACTTAATTAATTATACTCCAATAGACATGTGGCAACACATGAAATGACTAAGCAACTAATTAACCTATGTGCAACCTATGAAGTGATTATTATCCACAAGTATGATACTTGTCCCAGTCTTAGAAAAAAGGGTACAAAAAGTGATGTTAGTCACTTTCAGAAAGGAAACAACAAGGAGTTCTTTCTAAATTAAAAAGGTTAGAAGCTAAGAAGTCTTCATTCAAGCCAACAAATCTGTTCTTGGTTTTGAAACCAAGAACTTTGAAGCAGAATATTTCGTTCCAAGCAATTACCTTTCTTAGTTTGAAAGATTATGAGCTAAGGAAAAACGTTAAGAGTCTTCTTTCCAAGCAATTTCGTTCAAATTCAGAAGCAGAATCTTCCCTTCGATCAAATAATTCAAAGAACAGGTATGTTAAGGCCCTCGCTTCTTTCTTTTGGCATGGTCCATATGATACTGAAGAAACGAGCAAGTACACGATTTTCATAAATTACTCTATTCATAGAAATAGTAGGGGTGTCTATATTCTTGATTCCCCATGAAAAATATTATTATCTTCTATTCATGGGTATCAGAATAAGACACAGTTGAAAAAGTTTATCCGGAAGGAATATTGAGATTATTATGTATTTTTCATGCATTTCACTCATTTATACATGTGCATTAACCCATGACCAGATGGCATTATATACGTGTATATATGTATATTACATTTATATGGAATACGGAAAAAAGGTTACGGCGTTATATACGCACCACCACCTGATCAGCTGGTATATAATGATGATGTTGCCCACAGTGGCTGAAATATGACTCAGAAGGCGTTATATATGCGTATATATGTACGTATGTATATGTATATAGGATATGGGAAGAGGTTATGGCATTATATACACACCACCACCTAATTAGGTGGTATATGTTGATGATGTGCTCACAGTGGCCGAGACGATATGATGGGATACCCCCAGTGGTTTGATGATATTATGTACACCCATACCTATGCACGACACGACATTTATACGCATGTGCATGATGTTATAAGAGTTTTAGAATTTACAAAGTTATTCAGATTTAAAGATGTGTTTCTACATTCCATGTTTCATCTATGTCTTTTACATACAAATTTTCATGTCTTACATACTCAGTAAATTTTTGGTACTGACGACCTATTTCACGGGGCCTGTGTTTCATGCCCGCAGGTGCAGGTAGGCAAGCTGACGGTCCCCCATCTTAAGATCCCTGATCAGCGAGAGTTGGCGTGCTCCATTTGATCCAGAGCTGCTTTTGATCTTGGTACGATACGTTTGTGTGTGTATGTGTGTGTATATATATATATATATATGTATATGGTTATGACGTGGCTCAGTCCCGTCTACAGTTATGTTTCTATTAGAGGTCTGTAGACAGTATGTCTAGTTGGGATATATGTGGCCTTGTCGGCTTACAGTTATTGGATGTATAGTTGTCTATAGCAGCCTTGCCGACTCGCCCCCTATATTCTGCAGATATACGTACATATGCCTTGTTGGCAGGTTTCCTTCATGTATGTTATCTTCATAATTCAGAAGATGTTATACAGGTTCATATCCTAGACGTATGCTTAGGGGTATTTGACAGGTAGGACTCAGGCATCCATCGCGGCCCATCGGTTTGGGTCGTGACAACATGTTATACTATAAAGATGATGCAACTTTAAACAGTTATAAATTTTGCGAAAAGCCTCGTTTCAAGAAGAATTCTAGGGGAAATATGGTCGTTATCAAGGCAATGCATTATTTACCTCTTATACCTAGGTTAAAGAGGTTATATGCATCGATGAGTTCTAGTCCTCACATGAGATGGCACTTTGAAAATAGAAGACCACCTAGTCTTATGTGTCATCCTTCAGATGGAGAAGCTTGGAAGCACTTTGATAGGACATATCCAGATTTTGCTAGTGAACCAAGGAACATTCAGTTAGGCCTGTGTGTGGCTGGCTTCATGCCTTTTTCTGTATCTGCGACACCATATTCATGTTGGCCTATCTTTCTTACACCTTATAATCTACCACCCGAGTTGTGCATGACTAGTCCATATATATTCTTAAATTATATTATCCTCAATCCACGTAATCCGAAAAGTTTGATTGATGTATATTTGCAACCTTTGATTGATGATCTAAAACAATTATGGTGTGATGGTGTTGAAACATATGACATATCAACCAAGAAGAATCTCAATTTGCGTGCTAATTTAATGTGGACTATTAACGATTTTCCTGCGTATGGAATGTTGTCTGGGTGGATGACTGCTGGGAAGCTAGCTTGTCCTTACTTCATGGAAAATAGTAAAGCGTTCACTTTGAAACATGGCCGAAAGCAATTATGGTTTGATTGTCATTGTCAATTCTTGCCTCATGATCATGAGTTTAGAAGGATTAAAAATGCATTGAAAAAGAATAAAATAGAATATGATTCTCCACCTCCGATACTTTCAGGTGATAAAATTTTGGAGAGGGTCCAGAACTTCAGTAAAGTTACTGAAGCTCCACCTTATAAATTCCCCGGATACGGTGTTACTCATAATTGGATTAAATAGAGTATATTTTGGGAGTTGCCTTATTGGAAGGATAATCTTCTCCGTCACAACCTTGATGTCATGCATATTGAGAAGAATTATTTTGATAATTTGTTCGACACAGTGATGGATGTTAAAGGTAAGACAAAGGATAACCCGAAGGCTAGAATGAACTTACAAGAATATTGAAGGCGACCTGAATTATACTTGCAGATAGAAAACAATGGTAAGGTGTTCAAGCCCAAAGCAAGTTACACATTCACTTTGGAGGAAAGACGACAAATTTGTGATTGGGTTACGAAATTGAAGATGCGTGAGGGTTATGCGTCAAATCTTGGAAAAAAAGTAGATATGGAGGTAGGGAAGTTGATCCATTTGAAAAGTCATTGTCACACCTCCTTTTTACCTACACCCCCAGTGAAGGGGCGTAAAGGGAGTTTTTCCAATTAAGGGACAATCGAAACGGGATTTATTATTTAATTCAGAGTCGCCACTTAGGAGATTTATGGTGTCCCAAATCACCGGTTGAATCCCGAATCGAGGAAAAGATTGACTCTATATAACAGTCCGCGAACCACAAATCCAAGTAAGGAATTTTGTTAACCTGGGAGAAGGTGTTAGGCATTCCCGAGTTCCGTGGTTCTAGCACGGTCGCTCAACTGTCATATTCGGCTTATTTATCTGATTTTAATACATGTTGAGCCTGTGTACAAATTTTAACTGTGTACCGCTTTTATTATTATTGTTTTTACCGCGAATTGCAACATCGTAAAAATACATCTCGAACCACGTCACATCAATGCACCCGTGGTTATTGACACATTTCAACTCTGTTGAGTTTTGGATTTGGGTAACATAAATGTGCACCCGAGTTTAAGAAAATAAATTATTAAGTACGCGCCTAAGCGACTAGCGTATCATTATTTTGGGTAAGGCCGTGAAATTTTGCTAAAACGGCTCATCCCGTCGTCTAAGGAATTTTACAAACTCTTATAGAGGGCCCTGCAGCTTATGTATGTTGTTTGTCGAGGCTCGTCTTGTTCATTATTAAAAAAAGAATTGTAACGTCATGGAAATGCATCTCGAACCACGTTACAATCAATGTACCCGTGATTATCGACATATTTCGACTTCGTTGGGATTTGGACTTGGGTCACATAAATGTGCACCCGGGTTTAAGGAGGTAATATTATTTACAGTACGCGCCTAAAGGGACTAACGCGTTGTTATTTTTGGAAAAGACCGTGAAATTTGCTAAACGACTCACCTCGGAATCTAAGTATTTCAAATATACATTTGATGAGGGCCCCGCGACTTATGTGTTCTATTTAGCGAGGCTCGTCTCATTTCATTTCTAGGTCCCTCCTAAAGTGAACTAAGATTTTCTTTTTCTTTTTTTCTCTAAAGATAAAGAAAAGGTCCTAATTGGTTAATTTTAAGAGCTACTTTCCCATTTTAAGAAAGAAACTTATGATTAATCCGCATCGGGCCTCCAAGGCCTACCCGTGGGACAGCCGGCTTTCCCGGTCAGTTAACTAATTAGCAATGATTACAATTATTAGCTTAATAGCACATTACCATTCATCTCCAATCTCGTTTTAACTATTGACGATGGTCTATTATTATCAGATTACAAACATGTACCATAACATTATTATTACAACTAAAATATGTTACTCATCTAAACTACAGCACTCACTAATGACAACATTGTCTAAACTTACATAGATATACGCGTTATAGAATATATAAAAGAGAATTTCATAAGAATACTTAGATACAAGTTTGATTCTTAACAAGATATGAATAACGAATGCGCTCTTAATCAATAACCACATTTAAACCCATACTTACTGATTTCAACTCAATTTTATGAGTACAAGTGAAACTCATGAATTCCAAAACACTTTACTGTTTCAGCTTGCAGCTTGCTTCCAATTTCAAAAATTATACTACAAAAACAAAACTAAACCCATACGACTATTACATAGTCCCATTCCAAAGTCCAAACAGTCCCGGAATCAAACAGCCCAAACAACTTATAAATAGCCCTAATTATACAGTCATCTATTATTCATGTAACAGGAAACACACAATTAATATCGAGTAGAATACAAGCATTTTATAGTTTGAACATTAAATCCTCTGGCCATTTCATTTCAGCTTCAATGAGCATACACCAAGATGATTCGAAGTAGGGTACCTGGAATCGAGAACAGCAGAAGAAGAAGACAGGCAGGTCAGCGACAGCAGATAGCATAGCACAACAGCAACAGTAGTAATCAATGCCCAGTAATATAGAACAAAGAACAGACCCAAGTGATGAACCAGAAAATCCAGAAGTGTTTAAAACCAAACAGAATTACCAGAACTGACTCAAAACCAAGCCTGAATAAACCCAAAATCACTAGAAAACCAACCAGGAAACTTCTGAAACTCTCACAATCAGGAATCAAACTAGAAACATGCAACTCATCAGCTGGAATTCTAATCTGACTTCAGGAAACTAATGCAACAGTAGGTTTTCTCAATCTTTTCCAAGGTCAGGAAGTGTGTGTCTATCTTTTTTTTACTTTTTCTATATCTTTTTGACTCTAAACCCTTCCTGCCCTTTCAAAAAGTCCCCCTAATGTCTCTACTAATCTCTCTATTTAAACCCAAAACCTCAGCCCATTTTTCAATTCTAAGGAGCACTTAGGAAAGTATTTCTGCCCATGATATTCCTTGACAGCCCATTATCAAGTGTCTTGTGTCCAAAGCATGGGCAACTTATAATATTCAATCAATCCCCCCATGCTATTATGTTTCCCAAGCCACTACTACTAGACAAAGTGTTAGTTTAATGGTTAGCTAAGTACCCTTAACCCCTGTGTATTATTGTCATGCCCTAAACTTCGTCGATCTGTTTTCTAAGTTATTAACCTAATAACTGATTTTTTAACTGATCACTAAAATACTACAGTTATAACCAATTCACAATCAAATTCAAACAATGATTCAATCAGAATTGAAGCAGTAACTCAGGATAACAAATGACCAACAAATCCAGTTCAATGAACTGAATATACCAACAGGTTCAGTTCTAAGTTCAAATATAACAACGAGCTCATTTCAATACAAACATTAGAACACAAACGAGGCAGGAAGGAAACAGACAAGAATGAACCACAAATTAGACTTTTATCATGCTAATCCAACATTCAAGCATACCAGACTAATCGACAACACTTATTCAATCGATTACACAAGTTATAACACATACAATCAATAGAAAATAAGAATCGAACATGCACACAGGTTATTCAAATCGTATTGATAGAAATAGGGATTCATAATAAAACTTAACTAATCGACGACACTCATTCAAATCGATTATATAGTTTTATCACATTCATTAACCATGACCAGAAAAAGTTCGACCAAATAAAGGGTCATTGAAGACGGACATAATCAACCGACAAAAGAAATGGAAAGTCAATAAAATTAAACTAAACAAATAAATAGATATAAACACATACAAAATGGAACCAACGGGAAAAAGAAAATACCTCAGGAACTCGGAGACTAGACGATCCTGACTTGGACTCTAACTCGGACTTTTTTTGAGGTCGAACGGACCTTAATCGAGTGTTCTCAAATGAGAACACTTCGACTAAGGTCCACTAGACACCCAAATTCCTTTTCTTCGTACAAACCTCAACCTTTGGTTTTCAAGGGTTCTTGGGGGTTTTATTTGGGGTTCGGATGATTCTAGCAAGATTCGAACAGAACCAAGTGTGTTTTGGGCATGAAGGAGGCCAGGGGATGCCAGGGTGTGAGTTCAGGGCGGATTGGGGTAGGTCCAGGTTTTGATCGAATCTTCAAATGATGATTCGAGAAGTTTGAGGATGATTCGAAGAAAACAGGTACTGGATTTGGATTGGGGGTGGTTATATGTTCTAGGGGTGTCAATTTGGGGGTCATTGGACGAACTAGGGTTCTAGACTGATTCTTCGATCTGATATTCGAAGCAGACGGTGATGATTCGAGGACAACGGAGGGTAGATTTGGAAAGAGGAGGGTGTGGTGGTTCAGGAGTGTGAAGATGGGGGTCATTGGACCACCGGAACCGCCGTGAGGCGATTTTCGGTGGGCGGTGCATGGTGGCAAGAGGCGGGGGGTATGTTTGGTCTCTGAAACTCAGAGACGAAGAGGTGAGGGGGGGTTTGGTTTAGGGGGCGTGGGGGTAAGGAATCAAGGTTATATACGGGGGGTATTTTAATCCTAGCCGTTGGATCAAGCACGACCAACAGCTAGGATCAAGGAGCTAATCAAATACGGTGTCGTTTGGTTTAGTGTTGGGGTCGGGGTCGATCCGGGTAACGGGTCGGGTATGGGGTTACGGGTGAGGGCGGAGTGATCTGGACCGTTGATCCAGTGAGATCAATGGACCTGATCAGGGCTTCCCCAAAACGATGTCGTTTGGGTGTCTTTGAAAAGGACTGGTCCGGGTAAAAAGATATTTGGACTGGGCTTGAACTTTCTTTTAAAATTGGCCCAGTCTGATTTTTCTCTTGTTTTCTTCTTTTTCTTCTATTTTCTTTTTAATTCCTAAAACCAAAATTCCTAAATTGAATTGTAAAACCAAGATTATTTCAAAAAGATATTAATTAACCTTTAACAACAATTAACACACAAGATTGAAAAATAAAATCTCACAATTAAACAATAAAAATGACAAAACTACCAAAATTCATATTTTTTGTGATTTTCATTCTTTAAAATACGACATGGTTTGATTAATTCCAAAATGCATAATTAAATCATAAATGCACATGCAACACATATTTTTGTATTTTTCTTAATTAAAGTAGAAATAAACGTGCACATACAAAAGTACAAATAAATCACAAACAACACACCACCATTTTATTTTCAATTTTTGGGAGTAGTTCTCATAGGGCAAAAATCACGTGCTCACAGCTGCCCCTCTTTGTCCGAAAACACAAAGAGTTTTCGTGCAAAGATAAAGTGAGCGGATACGAGCGACTTTTGCCCGTAAGGATACTCCGTGTGAAGCATTTTTTAAAAGATTTAACCGAATCTTTGCTTCAAAGGTTTCCTACATATCCCTAGCTAGAAGGGAATCAGGTTAATGTAGTTCGGGAAGCTTTGGTAGCTGGGACTACCATGGAGCTGTTATTTTGATGTTACCATTGTTGCTGCTGATGTTACCGCTTACTGACCTCCTTATTACACCTTGATGAAAGATAAAAGAAGTTATACTAAGCTATGATCTATGAATTACAAAGATTTATCTTCAAACTTGGTCATGTGACTGTTGCTGCCTTGTTGCCTTGTGTTTCCTCTGGTATTCCTTTATTTCTGATTTGACTTGTATTCTCCCTTGATTGCCGATCTCGAACTGCTTATTTCCTTCTTGTGAGCTTCGCATTATTTTTCCTTCGAATCTTGAACTGCCTTCCTCTGCTGGGGATTTTTGTTGTTTCCCGCTGGGGATTTTTGTTGTATTCCTCTGCTTTACTGACTTCAACAACAATTACTTCTTAAAACATAACACCCCCATTCTCCAGGCGGCTCCTGACTTCAATAACTTCTTAAAGATAACACCTCTATTCTCCAGGCGGGCTCCTGACTGCAACCACTTCCTAAAAATATAACACCTCTATTCTCCAGGCGGGCTCCTAACTTCAACAACGTCTTAAAAATATAACACCTCTATTCTCCAGGCGGGCTCCTGACTTCAACAATTTCTTAAAAATACAACACCTCTATTCTCCAGGCGGGCTCCTGACTTCAACAACTTCTTAAAAATATAATACCTCTATTCTCCAGGCGGGCTCCTGACTCCAACTTAAAATATAACAACCTCCATTCTTCAGGCGGGCTCCTGACTTCTTCAACTTTTAAAATAAACAACCTCCGTTCTACAGGCGGGCTCCTGACTTCATCAACTAAAAATTTAACAACCTCCATTCTACAGGCGGGCTCCTGACTTCTTCAACTTTCAAAATAAACAACCTCCGTTCTACAGGCGGGCTCCTGACTTCATCAACTTAAAATTTAACAACCTCCATTCTACAGGCGGGCTCCTGACTTCCTCAACTTAAAATATAACAACCTCCATTCTACAGGCGGGCTCCTGACTTCTTTGACTTAAAATATAACAACCTCTGTTCTACAGGCGGGCTCCTGACTTTTTTGACTTAAAATTATAACAACCTCCGTTTTACAGGCGGGCTCCTGACTTCAACAGCTTCTTAAAAATATAGTACCTCTATTTTTCAGGCGGGCTCCTGATTTCAACAACTTCTTAAAGACATAACACCTCCATTTTTCAGGCGGGCTTCTGACTTCAATTTATGACTTAAAACGTAACACCTCTGTTCTCCAGGCGGGCTCCTGACTTCAGCTACAACTCAGAATGTAATACCTTCATTCTCCAGGCGGGCTCCTGACTTCATCTACAACTTAAGAATATAACAGCCTCTATTTTCCAGCCAGGTTCCTGACTTCAATAAACAATTTAAAGATAATACCTCCATTCTCCAGGCGGGCTCCTAACTTCAATAAACTTTAAAATGTAACACCTCCGTTCTTCAGGCGGGCTCCTGACTTCAATAAACTTTAAAATGTAACACCTCCGTTCTTCAGGCGGGCTCCTGACTTTAACAACTTCTTAAAATTATAACACCTCCGTTCTCCAGGCGGGCTCCTGACTTCAATAAACTTTAAAATATAACACATCCATTCTCCAGGCAGGCTCCTGACTTTAACAACTTCTTAAAATTATAACGCCTCCGTTCTCCTGGCGGGCTCCTGACTTCAATTATCTTTAAAATATAACACATCCATTCTCCAGGCGGGCTCCAGACTTCAACTATTTCGTAAAATGTAATACCTCCATTCTCCAGGCGGGTTCCTGACTTCAACTGCTTCTTAAACAATACGTTTTATTGTTGTTGTTCCTTCCTGCCTCCCGAACCATTTTCCTTCTAACTTGAATCATCCTCTTTCAGAACTGCTTCCCTCAAAACTGGTGTTTTATTCCTCTAAAAACTGCCGGGGGTAACACTGATATTTTATTCACAAATATGTTATTTTCCTTCTTCAAAACTACTTCCTTTAAAGCTGGTGCTTTCACTTCTCTGAAACCTGCCGGGGATAACACTGCTGGGGAATTATCTTCCTTCTTTAAGATAGTTACTTTCCTCCCTTTAACAATGGTGGGGATGGCACTGATTCAAAGACCACTACCCTTAAAACTTGGGTTATCTTGCTTCTTCCAAGATTGCTTTCTTTAAAATTTGTATTGCCTTCTCCCGTATACTGTTGGGGATTCCACTTCCTTCAAACTTGTGTTATCTTCCATCTTCCCCCAGTGGGTATCTGATTTCAAGAAAATTTTCGCAATGAGAGAAAATTTTCTGCCCCAATTTGATAATCTTCTTTGCGGCCATGTCTTCCCGCTGTCAATAACATTTCCTTTCCCTGCTTCAAATCAAAGAAAAATTTGTTAGTTTAAAACGTGGTGAGTGGTCGTGCCACTCCTGCTGGGGATGGTTTTTTCCTTTTTCCTTTCCCTGTTTTGCGTTTTATTACAAAACTTGTTGGGGATGATATTATTTGCTGGGGATGATATTTCTGCTGGGATGGTTTTTCTTTTCTCTTCCTTCCCCGCTCTGTGTTGTCCGATCATCGCGGAACTTGGTCGATAATCTGTCAGAGTTGTTCCTGCATCTCGCAAATCTGCTGGGGATCCTCTTGGAATTTGATCCATAACTTCTCAACCTCCTAATTTCTATTTTTCTCCAACTTCCCCTGGAAATTTGGTCCCCTTGGAATATAGACCCATTCATCATTTGGTCTTGCGACAAATTTCTTTTCGCTTTGGCGTCTTATCTCTGGCCTGTCCTATTCGCATTTTGCTTTGCACCGTTTTGGCAACTGGTAGTAAGCTCTGAAAAATCTTTCTCAAAACAAACTGCTGGGGAGATAAAGTCTTAAAACAAAAGAAATGGAAAGTAATGATTTCAAAAGATGGAAAAGAAGAAGTTTTTCCGAACGAATGCTGGGGAGAAGAAAAGAAAAGAACTTATCTGAATGATATAACCGATCCCAACGATCATGTCGTGCATTCCGGATTAATCAACCCAGTCTACTTGTATCAATCAATCTTTCGAACGGCCTCAACTTGCTGGGGATAAACAGGCACTCAACTCTTTGCCAAATGCGGATCCTTTCCGCCAATCTTGTCTTGTCGCCTCATAGTGCCCTTCGAGAGGTTTTCACTGATAAGACTCTCTCATTTCTCTCAACTCCCGTCGCCTTATGGTGCCTGTGAAGGTTTTCACCGATAAGACTCTCTCATTTCTCTCAACTCTCGTCGCCTTACAGTGCCTGTGAAGGTTTTCACCGATAAGACTCTCTCATTTTATTTTTTCTAGCTGGGGATCGGAGTGTTACCGATATGACTCTCTCTGCTGGGGATTCTTTCGGCTACCAATTCATTTCCAGCCTATGATCCTCTTCTCTGCTAGGGATTAGAGTGTTATTCCCGACTTCCGTTTGCATGACTTGGCACTTCTCGGATACTGATCGGGAGGTATTTTTGGACATCAATATGGGTTTTTGTGTATGGCTAAAAGAAAAGGGGTATCAAAAGGGTTCAAAATCATTTTGATGGGTAAAACATTACAACTCTTGGAATCGAACTTTCTTCCCAATATTACAAACACAAACTTCTGCCCCAGTTTTTCTTGCTTGGGGATTTTATTTTTTGTTACACTATGACCGAGCCGTGAGGCGCCTACGTATCCTTCTTTGAGGAATCAGGTCAAAAGTAGTTCCCAATTCCTTTGTTTTTCTTGTGACTTTTCTTTTGTCTTTATTATCATTATGTTCTTTTCTCTTTTCTTTCATTTTCATTACTGATTCCAAAAGAGGGGTATGAAAGAATAAATAAGGTTCAAAAGGGGGAAGCAAAGGTTAAAGTGTTGGATAGAAGAAAGGATTGCCTCCGTCATTTCATTCTCCGATAAATGCCAAGTACAAACAAACAACAATTACAATCAAAAGAAATCATACATAATATCTCTTAACTGCGTCAGAATTGATAGCCATGTCGATGCATTTCCCTTCGATATCTGTTAAACATAAAGCACCATTGGACAACACTCTGGTTACAATGAATGGCCCTTGCCAATTTGGGGCAAACTTGCCTTTTGCTTCGGCCTGATGTGGGAGGATGCATTTCAGCACTTGCTAACCCACTTCAAACTTCCGGGGACGCACATTTTTGTTGTATGCTCTTGCCATCCTCTTCTGATACAACTGGCCATGACATACTGTTGTCAATCTCTTTTTATCAATCAAGTTCAACTGCTCCAATCGGGCTTTGACCCATTCATCGTCATCAATCCCAACCTCAGCGATAATCCGAAGGGATGGAATTTCAACTTCCGTCGGTATTACTGCTTCAGTTCCATATACCAACAAATAAGGGGTTGCCCCTACTGAAGTATGGATAGTAGTGCGATAACCCAACAAAACAAATGGTAATTTTTCATGCCATTGCCTTGAACCTTCTACCATCTTCCGAAGTATCTTCTTTATGTTTTTGTTGGCTGCCTCAACTGCTCCATTCGCCTTGGGACGATATGGGGTGGAATTGCGGTGTGTAATCTTAAACTGTTGACATACCTCTTTCATCAAATTGCTGTTAAGATTAGCACCATTATCCGTGATGATCACCTTTGGGATTCCAAATCTATAGATGATATGGGAGTGAACAAAATCTACCACTGCCTTCTTGGTTACCGACTTGAAAGTCTTAGCTTCAACCCACTTGGTGAAATAATCGATGGTGACCAGAATGAACCTATGACCGTTGGAAGCTTTCGGCTCAATCGGTCCAATGACATCCATGCCCCATGCAACAAATGGCCATGGTGCTGACATTGTATGCAATTCTGTTGGCGGAGAATGAATCAAATCTCTGTGTATCTGACACTGATGGCATTTTCGCACGAAATTGATACAATCACGCTCCATAGTGAGCCAATAATACCCTGCTCGAAGAATCTTCTTCGCCAATACATATCCGCTCATATGTGGCCCACAAACTCCAGCATGTACCTCTGTCATAACTGTCGTGGCTTCACTAGCATCTATACATCTCAGCAATCCCAAATCTGGTGTTCTTTTGTATAACACTCCTCCACTGAGGAAAAATCCATTTGTCAGTCGCCGAATGTCTCTCTTTTGATCTCTGGTGGCCTGCTCCGGGTATATCCCCATCCTGAGGTATTCCTTGACATCATAGAACCATGGTTCGCCATCCAGTTCTTCCTCCAACATGTTGCAATAAGCATGCTGATCACGAATCTGGATATGCAATGGTTCAACATGAATTTTGTTTGGGTGGTGCAACATTGATGCTAATGTGGCCAAAGCATCGGCAATCTCATTATGAACTCTTGGGATGTGTCTGAACTCCACTGATCGAAATCGCTTGCTCAGATTGTGCAAACATTGTCAATATGGTATGAGCTTTAAGTCCCTTGTTTCCCATTCACCCTAAATCTGATGCACCAGGAGGTCCAAGTCTCCCAAGACCAAGACGTCCTGGACATCCATGTCTGCAGCTAGCCGTAGACCCAAAATGCATGCCTCATACTCAGCCATGTTGTTGGTACAATAGAAACGCAGTTGAGCCGTAACAGGATAATGATGTCCTGTTTCAGAAATAAGTACCGCTCCTATTCCAACTCCCTTCGCATTTGCGGCTCCATCGAAAAAAGCTTCCATCCTGGTTCCTTGGTTATTTCCAACTCATCTATATGCATCACTTCTTCATCAGGAAAATACATTCTTAAGGGCTCGTATTCTTCATCAACAGGATTCTCAGCCAAGTGATCAGCTAATGCTTGGGCCTTCATGGCCGTCCTCGTCACATAGACGATGTCGAATTTTGTGAGTAATATCTGCCATTTCGCCAATCTCCCTGTGGGCATAGGCTTCTGGAAGATATACTTTAGTGGATCCAAGCGTGAAATGAGATAAGTAGTATATGATGACAGATAATGCTTCAATTTCTGGGCCACCCAAGTTAGGGCGCAACATGTCTTCTCGAGTTGAGTGTACTTAACCTCATAGCCTGTAAACTTCTTGCTGAGATAATAGATGGCTTGCTCCTTCCTTCTCGTAATGTCGTGCTGCCCCAGTACGCAGCCAAACGAATTCTCCAGGACCGTTAGATAAAGAATTAACGGTCTTCCCAGCTCAGGGGGAACCAACACAGGTGGATTTGATAAATATCCTTTGATTTGGTCAAATGCTTCCTGACATTCTGCCGTCCATTCTACCGAAGCATCTTTCTTCAGTAGCCGAAAAATGGGTTCACAAGTTGCTGTGAGTTGAGCAATAAACTTGATGATATAATTCAACCTTCCCAACAGACTCATTACTTCTGTCTTGTTCTTCGGCGGTGGCAAGTCTTGGATGGATTTGATCTTTGACGGGTCCAACTCAATGCCTCGCCGACTGACGATGAATCCCAACAGCTTTCCAGATGGAACACCAAATGCACATTTGGTCGGGTTGAGATTAATATCGTACCTTCGAAGCCTTAGGAAAAACTTCCTTAGGTCTGCTACGTGGTCCTCCTGATGCTTGGATTTTATGATCACATCGTCCACGTATACCTCAATCTCTTTGTGTATCATGTCATAAAACACAGTAGTCATTGCTCTCATGTACGTTGCCCCAGCATTCTTCAAACCAAATGGCATTACCCGGTAGCAATAAGTCCCCCACGGCGTAATGAAGGTCGTCTTTTCCGCATCTTCTTCATCCATCAGAATATGATAATACCCAGCATAGCAATCCACAAAAGACCCGATCTCACGTCCGGCACAATTATTGATCAAGATATGGATGTTGGGTAATGGAAAGTTATCCTTTGGGCTAGCCCTATTCAGACTGCGGTAATCGACACACACCCTGATCTTCCCATCTTTCTTCGGCACTGGCACCATATTAGCCAACCAATCAGGATATCGAGTGACCCGAATAACCTTTGCTTGTAGCTACTTGGTTACTTCCTCTTTAATCTTCACACTCATGTCTGTTTTGAACTTCCTCAATTACTGCTTGACGGGAGGGCATGCCAGTTTAATGGGCAATTTGTGAACCACTAAATTCGTGCTTAACCCTGGCATGTCATTATACGACCATGCAAAAACATCTTTGAACTCAATAAGTGCTTTGATTAGTTCTTCTCTGATATTCGGCACAATGTGGATGCTTATTTTAGTTTCCCTAATATCATCTGCATCCCTTAAATTGATGGCTTCTGTGTCATTTAAGTTGGGTCTGGATTTCTCCTCAAACTGACTTAACTCTCTGTTTATCTCTTCGAAGGTTTCAGTTTCATCCTCGTCGTATTCCGATTCATCATCATAATCGACCTCTTGTACAATTAGTCCGGAATTAGATTGATTTCTTAGACTGGGTTGACGATCCGTTGTGCATGCCATGTCATTAGAACCAATATAAAGAGAACTGTTCAGAAAGAGAAAAGAAGAAAACAAAGTTAAAACAAAATAAGAAGAACAAAAGCTTTCACTTTATTAAAATACGGGATAACAGAGTTTCACACTTTGCCGAATACAAAACAAAACTGGATTACAACCCTGGAATAATCCAAAAATACAAGAAAGAAAAATTAGAACCCACTACCAAGACTCCCTCCGGGTAGGAAGGGGAGTAGCCATCCAATTGTTGATTTTTGCCCTAGGCCCCACAAACTGTACATCTAACTTACTGGACCCTTCTCTAGCTTCTACCATGTTGACATCGGCGAACAGTCTTTCAAAGCCCTCATTCAGATCTCCATCTGGCCCAATCAGTGGTCCGAGAACTTTCGGGACCGACAACTTTCTGATACCTGCTCTGACAAATGATCTGGATAGGCACGGGATTGGCTTAGGAAGGACCCAGAATCATTTCTTCAACTTGCGGGCCCGTCTCACATCTGCCGTTGTAGGCTTGAACCCCAACCCAAAGGTGTCCAGATTTTTGGACAAAGAAACTGGCTGAACAATACCCTAAAGATCAGCCCCTAAACCTTTGTCTGGCACAAACCCGTTCTTCAACATCTCCGAGGCTACCATGACAGTCGCAGCTGCGATCCTGGGAAGTGGAAGGTCCTTGCCTTCAGAAATTTTATCCACTGAAACTGTATCGAAAACCTGGTAAACCCACGGTCCCTTATCATCATCAGTCTCTATAAAGGGCACGATGGCATCACTTACGGCGCTTGCATTGTCTTCCCCATGTACTATGATCTCTTGCCTATCCCACTCAAATTTGACCATCTGATGTAATGTAGAAGGCACTGCTTTGGTGGCGTGGATCCAGGGTCGCCCCAACAGAAGA
The DNA here is from genome assembly GCF_000715075.1 of Nicotiana tabacum. NCBI lineage: Eukaryota > Viridiplantae > Streptophyta > Magnoliopsida > Solanales > Solanaceae > Nicotiana > Nicotiana tabacum. The sequence goes on along the minus strand of NC_134089.1, from coordinate 124,230,954 downwards.
TTATATGACACTGCCACGTCTAACACTTGAAACTCCATAGTGAACTCGACTGGACCAATTGTCAATTCAAGTATGATGTCACCCACTGTGTCTGTACCACCACCATCAAACCCTCGAACATAGATGATGTTCTTGTGAATCATGTCACCATCGACCTTCAGTTTGTTCAATGTGGCCAAAGGATAGATATTGGCACTGGACCCATTATCAATCAGTACTCGAGTGACTATCGAGTCTTCACACTTAACACTCAAATAAAGGGCTCTATTATGTTCTGTACCCTCCACGGGCAACTCATCGTCTGAAAAAGTGACCATGTTAACCTCGAAAATCTTGTTTGCTATTTTCTCCAGATGATTCACAGAGATCTTATCCGAAACATGGGATTCGTTCAGAATTTTCATCAATACCCGGTGATGCTCATCTGAATGGATCAACAGCGATAACAATGAGATCTGTGTCGGGGTCTTCCTCAACTTCTCCACAATGGAGTAATCTTGTGCCTTCATTTTCTTTAAAAATTCTTCCGCCTCTTCCACGGTAACTGGATTCTTTGTTGCTACGGGATTGGCCCTTCTTAACTCTGCGGGAGCAAAACACCTTCCCGAACGAGTTAACCCCTGTGCCTCATATATTTCTTCCACAACTTCCTTCCCCTTATGCATTACCATTACCTGATTGTAGCTCCATGGCACAGCTTTCTCGCTGATTATCGGCAACTGCATTATTGGCCTGATAACAACTGGTCCTATGTATTCCCCCTTCACAGTTACTGGCTTGTTTGATATCCCTTGCACCGTTACTTTGACCGGCTCTGGATTCTTGGCAACATCAGATGAACTCTTCCCTGTCACCACCACTGGCTTGCCTTCTACCCTTTCCGACTGTACTACCGCTTTTCCACTGATCAACTTTTCTTTGGGACTAGCATGGATCATCATTACCGTTTGTGAGGGCTTATTGAGCTTCCCTCCTTTGTGCACTAGTTCGATCATGTGGGCTTCATGGTGTGCCGGCAACGGGTTCTGATTGATGCTAGGTGCCTCTGGCTCCTGGACCTCGATCCTATTTGTGTCAATGAGATCTTGTACGGCAGTCTTCAACTTTCAACACTTCTCTGTATCATGCCCCGGAGCCCCCGAACAATATTCATAGCTTACCGAGTGGTCCAGATTTTTGGGAAGGGGATTTGGAAATTTGGGCTCCACAGGACTCAATAGGCCTAACTGCCTCAATTTGTGGAAAAGAGTAGCATAGGTTTCTCCCAGCGGAGTGAATGTTCTCGGCCTTTGCACCCTTTCGTTCCTGAAAGTCTGATTCCCACGGAAACCTGGTCCAGAAGAATTCCTGTAGGCCCCCGGTGGTGGATATGTGTTTTGTGGAGGTGGATATGTGTTTTGTGGAGGTGGATATGTGTTTTGTGGAGGTGGATATGTATTTTGTGGAGGTGGATATGTATTTTGTGGAGCCAGCGCACGCCATTGCGGGCGAGCCGGGGGCTGGGTATAAGTTTGGGCATGATAGACAGAGAAATGCGGCTCTTGTGGTGGATAGTAGGGTTGTGGAGGGCCGTATAGGATGTGTGGGTAATTTGAGTGATGGGGTCTAGGTTGGTAGTGAGGTGGGGGATCTCTGGATCTTGACCAAGCACCTTCCTCGACTGTTGCGACATCTTCCCTTTTCTTCTTTCCGAGCGCACCTCCCGTGCCGCTCTGGATGGCCTGAGTGGTTGCTTTAATCGCCGAATAGCTCAGGATTTTGTTGGACTTAAGTCCCTCTTCAATCATACCGCCCATTTTTACTACTTCGTTGAAAGATTTGCCAACTGACGTCACCAAGTGACCAAAGTAAGTTGGCTCTAGAGTCTGTAGAAAGTAGTCCACTATTTCCCCCTCCCTCATCGGAGGATCAACTCTTGCCGCTTGCTCTCTCCAGCGGAACCCAAATTCTCGGAAGCTTTCCCCGGGCTTCTTCTCAAGTTTCAGCAATGTGAGACGGTCAGGGACGATCTCAAGGTTATACTGGAAGTGACCTGCGAATGCTTGTGCTAGATCGTCCCAGGTGTACCACCTGCTCGGATCCTGTCTTGTGTACCATTCCAGTGCAGACCCACTTAGACTTTGACCAAAGTAAGCTATTAGTAGCTCATCTTTACCACCTGCTCCTCTCATCTTGCTGCAAAAACCTCGCAGATGTGCCATTGGATCACCGTGCCCCTCGTATAGATCAAACTTTGGCATCTTGAACCCTACCGGCAACTGAATGTCGGGGAATGGACACTGATCTTTGTAGGCCACACTGACTTGGTTGCCTAGCCCACGGATATTCCTAAAGGACTGCTCCAGGCTTTTAAACTTTCGAAGCACTTCGTCTTGCTCTGGGCTCTTAGCCGGCTTTTCAGTCTCTACCGGGATCTCGAAGTGAGTATTATATGAGGCTCGGGTGCTTTGAAGGTTGGTTCAGGGGGTAATATTGGTTATCGTGAGCTTGAAACAATGGCTCGCTGGACGATCTTTGCAGCGTGGCTGGTAGGGGTGCCACGAAAACAGGAATATTTGGTGGAGGAGGGTTCTGATTGGGTTGTGAAGCTTGGGGATCATAAGCATTTCTTCCCTGATAGTATTGGTGACTGGGGAAGCTTGTTGAAGGGCCGAGGGGAGGGTATTCTGGCGTGTGTCCTAGTGGGAGAGTGGGAATAACGGGAGGGTTAGTCACTTTTTGTACCCTAGCTAAGGCCAGCTGCATTTCTTTCATCTCTTGTCTCATCTTATCCATTTCCTCCTTCAGCATTTGATTCTCCGTCCTTTCATCCTCGACACTTTGGTCTGAACTAGTCATGCTTTTTAGTACGGGCTCTTTTGGATCTTGTTTGGTAATGGTAATCTGCCAGAACGTTCTAACAAACTAACTGGTTTGAAATCTCTGGATAAACAACAAACTTGTTAGCGTTAGAGTTTAACACATATTACGATTTCACGTTGGGGGATGCAATGTTCCTAGGCAGTTTAGCTATTTCTAACATGTCTTTGCTTCGACCGCATACGTCATTCCGTCTTACTTTGTTTGTGCCTTGTTTAAGCATTTCTGAAACTTTCTTCATCTCTCTTTTTATTTCTTTCTTTTCCTTTCTTTTATTCATTTTGCCCCTTTTTCCTTTTCTTTTTAGTGGTGGTCGAATCTTATGTGGATTGCCTACGTATCATGTCCCCGCATGAATCAAATCGGGCGTAGTTCTGCCACAAATAAAGACACTAGTTTTTGGAAAATTTATTTCATTACTAAAACTTCTATTACAAACTACCCATTTGGAAAAGGAACACAAAATACAGACTCCGAAGTACTAACATAATTTGATGCAAAAAGGAAACACACAAACAGTCAACAGACTTTTGAAAATAGAAAAATACAGATTTGAACTAGGAGTACATTAACGCTTTGAATTTTGGTGCCCACGGGGCATCGTTCGGCCTTTCCGCGGGCTTTGGTGCAAGGCCCCTTTGCAAGCTTTTCAATTCTTCCATGATTCGGTGGACGTAACCCATGACTGAAGCAAAAAGGGTATCACGGGGTATTTCCTCATATGCTAGGCACCTCATGGTGATGTAATGCCCGATATCATCGATTCTTCCCTTGATTTTGTCCTTTTCCATGAACAGTTGCTCTATTCGTTGATTCTTTGCTCCCAGTACTTGAGCGTTGTCAGCGAGTTGATCCTGAAACTCATTCATCTGTTTCTCCATTCAGGCCATTAAATCATAGTAGTGCTTCCTATCTGCTCTGGCATCTCGGGCTTGTCTGAAGATCCGCTCTTCGAGAGTGGATATTGTTTCTCTCAATATAGCGATGTTCCTTTCGTAGTCCCTCTTCATTTGTTGCATAGACCGTGCTCGCTCTTCTGCCTTCTTTATCCATTTCACCTGGATTCTCGCTAGACCAACTTTAGATTTTTCCAGGTCTTCTTGATACTCGAGGACTTTCTTCTTCAGACCGTTTATGAGCTTTTCATCAGCCCGACTTCTCTTCGGGTTTCTGGCAGCTATTTTCATTTTCCGGATTTGAGCTTTGAGGACCTCGCTTTCCTGAGCTAGTTTTCTCTTTTCTCCCTCATCTGCAGCGATATGCAAATCTCTCTCAAATTTCAAATCTAAAACTTGCTTCTCCAACTTGCCTATTGTAACCCTGTACTCGTGCTCTTTAGCCAACCAATCCCACTGTTCTTGCGATGCCTTGACGAATTCATGGAGATGGGGTCTTTTAGCCGGCCTTTCGTGCTCAAGTTCTATCTTGTACCAAGCAAGGTATCCTGGCGCCACTGCGCCCTTGGCCCGATCCTGCACGCATGTATCCGCTTTTAAATATTGGCATTCACTCCAGATCTGACGAACTCTTGCTTCAGGGAACTGTTCGTCAGGGCTAATCTCAATTACTTGAGCACTAAGATCTTCCTCCTGTGACACTGTTTGGCATCTCCCAAGTTGTCTCAAAACTCGATATGGCGTGTAAGGTTGAATGCTCTTGAGCCCCATTAATAGAAAGTGGGTCCTAGCTGCCGGCATATGGATGACCTCATCAATGGGCAACCATCCTAGTGTCCACTGTATTTGGCTGGCGGTGAGGGTCCGAAAGAATGATGTCCACGCCGTAACTCCCTCGGATAGACTGACCTCCTTGATTCTTGTGTAGAACTCTTCTATGCAAGTTTTCTTCGAGGAATCATAACTCAAGAGCTGGGAACGGTGGCAGAGATGCTCAGTCATCCATATTTGTAGCAACAATTTACACCCCTCGAAAAAGTTCCCTCTGGCTTTGCAGGCTGTGAGAGCTCGGAAGATATCAGATACTATCATAGGAGCAAGAGTGCTTTCATCTTGAATGAGCAAGGTACTGACGACCCCGGCTATTTTCAAATCAATGTTTCTGTTTTTCCTTGGAAATACCAAAAGGCCCAAAAAGGTTACCATAAAAGCCACTCGTCTATGCTCGTCCCATTTCTGATGGTTACTTTTGCTGCATAACTTGTTACCCAGGTTGTTGAATCCTCCGACATGACCGTAGCTGTCGTATATAAAACGCGGATTACAAAAACCTGCGTCCAAATCTGGGTTATGGACCGTCCTGGGTATCTTTAACGAATCCAAAAACCGATGCGCAGTGACAGCTCTTGGAGCAACCAGGTATTTTTGCCTCAACGGAACTTCAGCATTTCCGATGTACCCGACTATTTCCTCCAAAGTTGGAGTGAGTTCGAAATCGGAGAAGTGGAAGACATTGTGTGCCGGGTCCCAGCAGGTGACCAAAGCTCTTATGATATCCCCCGAGGCTGGATTTCCAATAAACCCGTAAGACCTTTTAGATATTTCATGACCTCTTCTTGCCCTTCACCACCTAAATCATCCCACCATAGCCGCAACTTGAAAGGGATTTTAGTTATTATTGAAAAAGGTTCATTTTGCATCGTGCTCATCCTGCACATTTATTAAGGTGATTAAGAAATAAAATTTATTTGACTCCACAAATTGACTATTTTTAAATTTTAACAGATTAAAAGGAAGATCTGGCTCCGCACACGACTTTTCAGCACTTCGGGAACGGAGATTTTAAAGCTGGGTGAGTCAACGGGTCAAAAATCCAAAAATGCCTAAAAGTGGTCGTTTATGCAAAGTCAGCCTTCCGGCGTCCTTTTCGGGAACATTCGGCTATTCTTTCCAAGAATGGCATCACCACTTATTTATGTTGACAATTAAAATTTTGACATTTTTTGGCTATTTTTGTAAAAGGGGAGGTTGGACCCGATGAGGGTTGCCTACGTATCTCGCACCCTGTGAGAATCAAACCGGCGTAGTTCGGGTAGGTAAAACAAACTTCTTTTGAAAACAAGACTCTTTTCAATGAAAAACCATTTTTCATAAACAAAACCCTTTTTTTTCATTTTCTCAAAAATTCGATAGAGTTTCGACGCTATTTGGACATTAATTTTTATTTATTTTTTTCAAAACAGGCGATTAACTACCTCTATCTCTCTTTCCTCAAAGTATTCAAAAGCCGGTCAGCATGCAATTCCGAAGCAAACAAATGCACAGGTAGCAAGTAGGATGCATCAGGATGGTCTTTTGTCATTTTGGTACACCTGTCCTAGACAGACTCAACCCCTGTGTTGAGCCTCCAAAGTCAAATGCACGTGATACAAACAAACGTTCCTACTAGGGATCCGGCATGAAGCTGAGTTATTCTAGGTTTATAACCTGGGTATTTGTTCTAGACTGTGTACCCGAGCGGACAACTCGAGTCGAGGAGGGGGCTACGTACCGGGGACCCGCGGGATCGTCCGGATTTGTAACTTGTCCGGTCTCTTTCTTATTTCAGGGTATAACACTAACAGAATAGGGAGTCTCAACCAGTAAGCAACATCCCCGGAGGTAAGAAGAGAAGGGTTTCGGCACAGTTTATATATAGTTCAGATAATATCAAAGCGGTAAAAGCAGCATTTAGCACATTAGGCCCAAACATGCAAAAAAAATCAAATAAAGCCAAATATAACAATTTATCTAAGCTCGAATTCTGAACCCTGAACTAGGGATTCTAGGTCCATCCCCAGCAGAGTCGCCAGAGCTGTCGCACCTCCTTTTTACCTACACCCCCGTGAAGGAGCGTAAAGGGAGTTTTTCCAATTAAGGGACAATCGAAACGGGATTTATTATTTAATTCAGAGTCGCCACTTAGGAGATTTATGGTGTCCCAAATCACCGGTTGAATCCCGAATCGAGGAAAAGATTGACTCTGTATAACAATCTGCGAACCAGAAATCCAAGTAAGGAATTTTGTTAACCCGGGAGAAGGTGTTAGGCATTCCCGAGTTCCGTGGTTCTAGCACGGTCGCTCAACTGTCATATTCGGCTTATTTATCTGATTTTAATACATGTTGAGCCTGTGTACAAATTTTAACTGTGTACCACTTTTATTATTATTGTTTTTACCGCGAATTGCAACATCGTAAAAATACATCTCGAACTACGTCACATCAATGCACCTGTGGTTATTGACACATTTCAACTCTGTTGAGATTTGGATTTGGGTCACATAAATGTGCACCCGAGTTTAAGAAAATAAATTATTAAGTACGCGCCTAAGCGACTAGCGTATCATTATTTTGGGTAAGGCCGTGAAATTTTGCTAAAACGGCCCATCCCGTCGTCTAAGGAATTTTACAAACTCTTATAGAGGGCCCCGCAGCTTATGTATTTTGTTTGTCGAGGCTCGTCTTGTTCATTATTAAAAAAAGAATTGTAACGTCATGGAAATGCATCTCGAACTACGTCACAATCAATGTACCCGTGATTATCGACATATTTTGACTTCGTTGGGATTTGGACTTGGGTCACATAAATGTGCACCCGGGTTTAAGGAGGTAATATTATTTACAGTACGCGCCTAAAGGGACTAACGCGTTGTTATTTTTGGAAAAGACCGTGAAATTCGCTAAACGGCTCACCTCGGAATCTAAGTATTTCAAATATACATTTGATGAGGGCCCCGCGACTTATGTGTTCTATTTAGCGAGGCTCGTCTCATTTCATTTCTAGGTCCCTCCTAAAGTGAACTAAGATTTTCTTTTTCTTTTTTTCTCTAAAGATAAAGAAAAGGTCCTAATTGGTTAATTTTAAGAGCTACTTTCCCATTTTAAGAAAGAAACTTATGATTAATCCGCATCGGGCCTCCAAGGCCTACCCGTGCGACAGCCGGCTTTCCCGGTCAGTTAACTAATTAGAAATGATTACAATTATTAGCTTAATAGCACATTACCATTTATCTCCAATCTCGTTTTAACTATTGACGATGGTCTATTATTATCAGATTGCAAACATGTACCATAACATTATTATTACAACTAAAATATGTTACTCATCTAAACTACAGCACTCACTAATGACAACATTGTCTAAACTTACATAGATATACGCGTTATAGAATATATAAAAGAGAATTTCATAAGAATACTTAGATACAAGCTTGATTCTTAACAAGATATGAATAACGAATGCGCTCTTAATCAATAACCACATTTAAACCCATACTTACTGATTTCAGCTCAATTTTATGAGTACAAGTGAAACTCGTGAATTCCAAAACACTTTACTATTTCAGCTTGCAACTTGCTTCCAATTTCAAAAATTATACTACAAAAACAAAACTAAACCCATACGACTATTACATAGTCCCATTCCAAAGTCCAAACAGTCACGGAATCAAACAGCCCAAACAACTTATAAATAGCCCTAATTATACAGTCATCTATTATTCATGTAACAGGAAACACACAATTAATATCGAGTAGAATACAAGCATTTTATAGTTTGAACATTAAATCCTCTGGCCATTTCATTTCAGCTTCAATGAGCATACACCAAGATGATTCGAAGTAGGGTACCTGGAATCGAGAATAGCAGAAGAAGAAGACAGGCAGGTCAGCGGCAGCAGATAGCACAGCACAACAGCAATAGTAGTGATCAATGCCCAGTAATATAGAACAAAGAACAGACCCAAGTGATGAACCAGAAAATCCAGAAGTGTTTAAAACCAAATAGAATTATCAGAACTGACTCAAAACCAAGCCTGAATAAACCCAAAATCACTAGAAAACCAACCAGGAAACCTATGAAACTCTCACAATCAGGAATCAAACTAGAAACATGCAACTCATCAGCTGGAATTCTAATCTGACTTCAGGAAACTAATGCAACAGTAGGTTTTCTCAATCTTTTCCGAGGTCAGGAAGTGTGTGTCTATCTTTTTTTGACTTTTTCTATATCTTTTTGACTCTAAACCCTTCCTACCCTTTCAAAAAGTCCCCCTAATGTCTCTACTAATCTCTCTATTTAAACCCAAAACCTCATTCCATTTTTCAATTCTAAGGAGCACTTAGGAAAGTATTTCTGCCCATGATATTCCCTGACAGCCCATTATCAAGTGTCTTGTGTCCAAAGCATGGGCAACTTATAATATTCAATCAATCCCCCCATGCTATTATGTTTCCCAAGCCACTACTACTAGACAAAGTGTTAGTTTAATGGTCAGCTAAGTACCCTACTGTCAGACCACTAAACATTTCAAGCCTTTTAAAACCCCAAAATACCCCCTTAACCCCTATGTATTACTGCCATGCCCTAAACTTCGTCGATCTGTTTTCTATGTTACTAACCTAATAACTGATTTTTTAACTGATCACTAAAATACTATAGCTATAACCAATTCACAATCAAATTCAAACAATGATTCAATCAGAATTGAAGCAGTAACTCAGGATAACAAATGACCAACAAATCCAATTCAATGAACTGAATATACCAACAGGTTCAGTTCTAAGTTCAAATATAACAACGAGCTCATTTCAATACAAACGTTAGAACACAAACGAGGCAGGAAGGAAACAGACAAGAATGAACCACAAATTAGACTTTTATCATGCTAATCCAACATTCAAGCATACCAGACTAATCGACGACACTTATTCAATCGATTACACAAGTTATAACACATACAATCAATAGCAAATAAGAATCGAATATGCACATAGGTGATTCGAATCGTATTGATAGAAACAGGGATTCATAATAAAACTTAACTAATCGACGACACTCATTCAAATCGATTATATAGTTTTATCACATTCATTAACCATGACCAGAAAAAGTTCGACCAAATAAAGGGTCATTGAAGACGGACAGAATCAATCGACAAAAGAAATGGAAAGTCAATAAAACTAAACTAAACAAATAAATAGATATAAACACATACAAAATGGAACCAACGGGAAAAGGAAAATACCTCAGGAACTCGGAGACTAGACAATCCTGACTTGGACTCTGACTCGGACCTTTTTTGAGGTCGAATGGACCTTAATCGAGTGTTCTCAACTGAGAACACTTCGACTAAGGTCCACTGGACACCCAAATTCCTTTTCTTCGGACAAACCTCAACCTTTGGTTTTCTAGGGTTCTTGGGGGTTTGATCTGGGGTTCGGATGGTTCTAGCAAGATTCGAACGGAACCAAGTGTGTTTTGGGCATGAGGGAGGCCAAGGGATGCCAGGGTGTGAGTTCAAGGCGGATTGGGGTAGGTCCAGGTTTTGCTCGAATCTTCAAATGAAGATTCGAGAAGTTTGAGGATGATTCGAAGCAAATGGGTACTGGATTTGGATTGGGGGTGGTTAGATGTTCTAGGGGTTTCAATTTGGGGGTCATTGGACGAACTAGGGTTCTAGACTGATTCTTTGATCTGATATTCAAAGCAAACGGTGATGATTCGAGGACAACGGAGGGTAGATTTGGAAAGAGGAGGGTATGTTGGTTCAGGGGTGTGAAGATGGGGGTCATTGGACTACCGGAACCACCGTGAGGCGATTTCCAGTAGGCGGTGTACGGTGGCAAGAGGCGGGGGGTATGTTTGGTCTCTGAAACTCAGAGACGAAGAGGTGAGGGGGGTTGGTTTAGGGGGGCGTGGGGGTAAGGAATCAAGGTTATATACGGGAAGGTGTTTTAATCCTGGCCGTTGGATCAAGCACGACCAACGGCTAGGATCAAGGAGCTAATCAAATACGGTGTTGTTTGGTTTAGTGTTAGGGTCGGGGTCGATCCGGGTAACGGGTCGGGTATGGGGTTACGGGTGAGGGCTGAGTGATCTGGACCGTTGATCCAGTGAGATCAATGGCCCTGATCAGGGCTTCCCCAAAACGATGCCGTTTGGGTGTCTTTGAAACGGACTAGTCCGGGTAAAAGGATATTTGGACTGGGCCTGAACTTTCTTTTAAAATTTGCCCAGTCCGATTTTTCTCTTGTTTTCTTCTTTTTCTTCTATTTTCTTTTTAATTCCTAAAACCAAAATTCCTAAATTGAATTGTAAAACCAAGATTATTTTAAAAAGATATTAATTAACCCTTAACAACAATTAACACAAAAGATTGAAAAATAAAATCGCACAATTAAACAATAAAAATGACAAAACTACCAAAATTCATATTTTTTTGTGATTTTCATTCTTTAAAATAGGACATGATTTGATTAATTCCAAAATGCATAATTAAATCATAAATGCACATGCAACACATATTTTTGTATTTTTCTTAATTAAAGTAGAAATAAACGTGCACAGACAAAAGTACAAATAAATCACAAACAACACAAAACCATTTTATTTTGAATTTTTGGGAGTAGTTCTCATAGGGCAAAAATCACGTGTTCACAGTCATGACTATCATATTTTCATGGAGACCTTAGTGCCTATTGCATTTTGTGGTTTGCCTGAAAGAATTTGGAAATTCATCATAGAGATTAGTTTGTTTTTCAAAGACTTGTATTCTACCACATTAAGGGAATAAAACCTACTCCGGATAGATCAGAACATTCGTCTAACTTCTAGTAACATGGAAAAGATATTTCCATGTAGTTTTTTTTTATGTGATGGAACACCTTCCAATCCACCTTGTACACGAGGCATGACTTGGAGGGCCTGTTCAATGCAGATGGATGTATCCCTTTGAGAGGTAATATTATAAGTTTGATGTAATTTTTTGTTTTATTTGAATGTTCTCGGCTAACATGACATTGTGTAGGACAATTGGCAAATGCAAACAATTTATTAAGCAGAGGAATAGGATTGAAGGATCTATATGTGAAGCTTATCTTGCAAAGGAAATTGCTCATTTTTGTTCTTATTATTTTGGGAGTAACGTTCCATGTTCTAGGAATAGGCCCAATAGGCACACATCAAATGTGTGAATGATCTATTATATCCGCCAATGTCCATATTCAATCAACCAGGCTGATATTCTAAGGATGTTAGTAAGAGAAGTTTGAGTGATATGGAGTACAAGTCAGCTACACTTCATGTGTTGCTAAATTGTCCCGAAGTTGTACCATTTCTCAAGTAAGTATTGATTTATTAGTTATCAAAATATAAAATTTATTGTGATTACATCTCGATGCAACTACTAAAAATATTTGATGTGTCATAGTCACTTTGTGGGTCAATTTGGCCATGATGTTGTATATACGAGATTTGATACGTGGTTCAAACAATTTGTAAGTTTATCCCGATAATGTTCTAACACTATGTAAGTAAATAATGTTTGTAAGTTATGCTAACTTATGAATTTTTTTAACACTATGTAGGTAAATGATCCAAATAATAGTGTAAATCAATTTTGATAGATATATCTTGGGGACCTGGGCTTCAGGTCACAACAATGTCTAAGTACGTAGTGAATGGTTATAAGTTCCATACAGAGGATTGCTCTAAAAATAAAAATAGCAACAACAGCGGGGTGTGGGTTCAAGGTGGTGATGACAACCAAGCTGGAGATATTAATTATTAAGATGTGCTCAAAGAAATAATAGAACTAGAATATACATGTTGGCCATATAAGAAATTGATACTCTTTAGATGCAAGTGGTTTGACCCAAATCCAACAAGAGGTACAAGAGTATACAACTAATACAACATAATTGAGGTTAGTCATACGAGGGAGTATGATTGCTATGATCGTTTCATAATTGCACATAATGTTAGGCAAGTGTATTATGCTCCTTATCCATTGCAGCGGAATAAGTCCGATTGGTGGGTTGTAATAAAAACTAAGCCTGTAGGTAGGGTGAAAGTCAAGAATGTGTTAGATATTGCATATCAAAACGATATCTCCAGTGTTTACTAAATAGTGGACGATCAGCTAGAAAATGATTTGGAATATCCTGAACACATATTGGAAGAAGTTGATATAAATGAAGTAAGAATTATAGAAAATGAGGACGAAGAATCAACTGATAAAGCTCAAACAAGTGAGGACGAAGAATTATCGGACAAGGAACAATACGTCGAGAGATTTAAAAAGTTGGTTTTTTAAATAACTCTCATTTTATAGCTAGTTTCTTATATGTTTCAATCTAAATATGTATTATATTATGCAAATGGCAGGCAAGGATCAAGGTAACAATAACCCTACTGGTTCTCGGGGTCGAGAAAAGGCTAGGAAGGGAAAGAGGAGGGTAGAAAATAATACTCCATCTGCTCCACCCTCTTCAGAGATGCCTATACCTATACCTATGTCTTATCCTCCACCCGACGGCTATACTGAGCTTCCATAGCATCACGAGCCCTATACCTTCGTACAAACACCAGGTCTTTCATCACAGGGCCATAGGACTATACGTCCGACATACAGTCCAGCTGCCTCACAACCACGTGGGTCGCAGCCATCTGTCACAGCCACATGGATCAAAGCCACTCAGGTCACAGCCATCAGTATCACAGCCACTTGGGGTCCATCCAGCTATGTCTCAGTCATAGGGATCGCAACCATCTTCATCATCGACTCCATCTATTTCAGGCCTTCGCATGCGAGGTAGTAGCTCTGACCCCCCTACACCGCCCACACATGCCTCTGATATACATGCTTCGGACGATGATGCGGATGATGACGAGGAGGTGCATTATGATCGATATGGCAGGATCATCATAGTCCTTGAGGGTGATGGGTAAGAGTTATTTATTATTTTTGCATTTATTGTTTTGTAAAGTTTTTACTAAGATATTAATGTGTTTTATTGTTAAATTGCAGGTTCATCCCGAGTAATAAGACTACGAGGATAATCACCAAAGCCATCAGAAAGCTTTATGATGGACCTTGTGCGACTTGGACTGATTTTTCATTCTCGTTGAAGGAGCAAATTTTCAATCAATTTAAGGCATAAATGTTCTTTTAAACAGTTTAATAATTTATATTTATGATATTTTCATATAATATTTAACTTTTGAAATACAGAGCAAGTGTGTATGGGAACACCGCTATAGCGCGGAAGTGGCTGCAAATTTCCATCACAAAGCTCACAAGCAATTGTCACATACTTTCTCCGAAGCTAGAAAGAAGAACAAGAAGCCTGATTGGTTACTTCAAAATTTATAGGATGATTTGCAAAGGCAATCACTCACCGTAAAAGTTCTTAGAGAAGAGCGAAAAAGGAAAGAAAGCTCACGCATCTGAGAAGGGGGGCTCCTTGCACACTGGAGGTGCGATCATCCTAGGGACAATAAAAAGAAGATTGGTATATAATTGCTTAAATTATTTTAATTTTACTATATCTATTATGTTTATTAACTAAATTAATTTGTTTTCAGGAAAAGAAGTTGGGGCGTCCAATAAACCATGATGAGTTATTCAAGGAGACGCATATTGTAAAGAAGAAGAAAGAGACGGATCAATAAAGATGGGTCGAGGACTGGGCCTCGACTGTATATGTAAGCTTTCACTTTTCTTTAAGTATTTTAATTTACTTTTATATAAATTTTGAAATACTAATTCAATTTAAATTTCCGTATAGGGTCGCTACCAAACTAACGTGGAGGAATTCATCCGCACTCATCCAGCTGGTGAATCGGGCGAGCCAATCCAACCTTCGGACGAGGATGCTAAAAGAATATAGATGGAGTCTGCTGGCGGTCCAAAATAGGGAAGGTATACGGGCTTCCTACTAAGAAATTTCATCGCTATAAGTGTGGAATGCAAGGAATAGGGACTTCCTCGCAAGGCGAGCAACTTGATGGGGAGAGCCTCTCCGCTATGTGGGAGACTATGACAAAGCTCACATCCGAGCTAGAAGTGGCCAAGGAAAGAGAAAGGATTAGAGATGCTCAGTTCCTTGGCATGCAAGCTCAGATCAGAACTCTCCTATCTACTGGAGCTTTTTCGTTGCTCCGGTCTCGTGAGTCATCACCAGAGACTCGACTTGAACGTGAGCGTTCCTTCCGTCCTCCCCGTGATCATTTCTCTCGACCTCCCCGTGGTCGTTCTTCCCGTCCTCCACAAGACCCTTCTCGACACCGTCTTTTAGATGAAAGTTCATCAGACGATGATGATGATGTTGTACAAAACACTCCTTCACTTTTATATACTTTGAACTAGACAAGTAGAACCGGTTTTGAACTAATTGTAATAAGTTTGAACTTGGTTTTGGATTTTTTAGTTCCATTGAACTTTAATTTGTTAGTTTTAATGTATTTATTGAATTGTGTTGTTGTTGATGTTGTTGTTGTTGTTGTTGTGTTGTTGTTGTTGTGTTGTTGTTGTTTAGAGATTTTGGTATGCCGGCAAGTGGTGTAGCTGCCAAAACAGGCATTTTCTGCCAAAATTAAAACCAAGAAAACCGACCAAAGTTGGTTGGTTCCTAATTAAAAAAAAAATTGTTGATTAGCGACCAACCTTAGTTGCTTAATTTTAAAAAATAAAAATAAAAATTACCGACCAATGTTGGTCGGTTATTGAACAAGGATTGCCCAGATTTCAACTTTACCGACCAACTTTGGTCGGTATGGTTAAATTTTAATTTTTTTAAAAATATATATATATTACTTTACCGACCAACTTTGCTCGCTAATTTTTAAATTTTAACAATTAATAACATAACGTAATTTAAATATACCGACCAACTTTGTTCGGTAAAATTAAATTATTAAATATTATTACCGACCAAAGTTGGTCGGTTTGTGCTTTAAATTGCACAGTTGGTCTTTTTATTTTTGCGACCAACCTTGGTCGGTATGCTAAAACGACCACCAAAATAGCGACCAAGCCTGTTTGGACGAGTTTTGGTCGGTAATTTGGCTAAACCGACCAACATTGATCGCTTTTTTGGGTCGCTAATTACCGAATTTCTAGTAGTGAGATCCGAGGTATTCAAACAAGCGATGATGATGAGGATAAAGACTCTATTTTCTTTATAAGTTTTCATGAAGTTTGCCATGTAAAAACAAATGAAGCAACGAAACAAGCCAGGCCCTTGTCCCATGTCATTTTGGATTTTAGATGTGTGAACCGCAATTCGCAAGTCTTCCGTAAAAAACTCAAAAAACAAGTTTCCATACTCAAAAACTCCAAAATCTCAAACAAACGACTATTGATTTTCAACTTAAGGAACCTTTAAACTTTAAAGGCACAAACTTTGACAGCATCAAGAGGGTTAACAACGTTGTCAAACTTATAACTCTGCCATGTTAATTCCGTATATGGCTGACAAAAACTTGTGAGGTTGGACTTTGTGATTTGAAGTCTTAACATGAATCATGATTGAAAATAGTAAAAATTAATATGTATCTTGCATTTAAAAAATATATAGTACAAGTTTTCAATTAGTCAGATTCAGATATTATAATTTTAATAAATACAAACGGGATCTGAATAGGCTAATAGACTAACTAAATGAACTCGCGGAACCAATAAATGTGGCTTTTCATATTTTGGGACCAGATCCTATAGCTTGTGCATGAGCCCGTGATAAACGTATTGATGTTGAATAAAACCAATCTCCCAGGGTCCCAGCTCAAGCCTTAGCTATTAATTAAACCATATGCCTATTTGGGTAATGGAAACAAATTGGCATACAACGTCTTACATTATTGCTAGACAAGACATTGATCACCATTACTTGACTCAACAAATTCCCAATAATTCATTCGGAAATCGATCGGCATATGGCTTCAACACTAGCGGAACATAACTGAAACCCATTTAACATAACAAATACCCCTAACACGTTATGAATAAGCCAAAAGATGAAGTAACTGCGCGTTTTTGTAAGGAATAGTAGTACTATAGTAAGCTTTTCACTTTAAATTGTGGCACTGTTGAAGTTCATTGTAAGGCCAAAGATTTGCCATTTGCGCAATCTGTAGGAGTGAGTGTCCCACAATCACAAGGACAAATGCTGCAGAGCGTGGTAAAGTATACAATCAGCTACATGTGACAACTCTCTCTCTCTCAATCATTGTAAAAGGGCAACCCGATGCACTAAGCTCTCGCCATGTATGGGGTCCGGGGAAGGGCGGGATCACAAGGGTCTGTTGTACGCAGTCTGACCCTGCATTTTTGCAAGAGGCTGTTTTCATGGCTCGAACTCGTGACCTCCTGGTTACATGATAGCAATTTTATCAATTACGCTAAGACTCTCGTTCAATCATTGTGAATCAAAGATATTTGTGGATATAAGTTAAAGAAAATTTCTGCCAGCTGCGACTTGATTGATTATCCAAAAGAGGGGACCGCAATGAGAATAGCATACTCCAGCTTCACTTGTACAAAAGACCTTTTCTTTAATCTATAACAAGGACATATAGGTGGTTTGGCGGGAGGTATTAGAAAAAATAATGCAAGCATTAGCTCTATGCATTACTAATATCTTGTTTGGTACCTTTTTTCAACTTGTGTATAACTAATTAGTTATACATTATACTTGGCATTATCCTATGCATAAGTAATGCATAGAAAACCATGGTATTAGTAATACCAAAGCTTTAATGCATGCATTAGCATGGTTAAAAACAAAATTGTTCTTAAAGTCCCTTAAAACTAGAAAATATGGAAGGCATTTTTGAAAGCAACTATTTTTTAAAAAAATTATGCAATGCATTATAATTTTAATACACCACACCAAACAATAGATAAAAATAATATTTGCATAACTAATGTTTGCATTACTAATACACATTATTCCACACTATTCTTATACACCCTACAAACGACCCCATAGTGTCTTAGCAAGTAGTTTCCTCAGTTTGTACAATGGGAAAAGCCGTATATAATGATGTGTTCTTTAAGAGCCTGTATAGATGGGCTTAAAAGCTGGTCAAACCACCAGCTTTTAAGTCATTTTTTAGCTTATTGAGGTGTTTGGCAAACTTAAAATCTGCTTAAAGGTCAAATGTTTTTAAGCCAAAAGGTCCAAATTAAGTCAAAAGTGATAAGTTGGGTAATCTCAACTTTTTTTTTCTAGCTTAAAAGACACCCCTCTTTGACCAAATATTTTACATTGCTATCCCTGGTACTTATGTATAATTTTCAAAATACCCAATCATTTCTTTTTCTCCTTTCCTCCGCCATTTTCAATCTTTGCCTTCTAAATTCCATAATCTTTTCTTTTTCTCCTTTCCTTTACCATTTCCAATTTGTGCCTTCCAAATTCCATCACTGCGGAACTCTTTGTTTTGTTTTAGTTTTTTTTTTTTTGGTTCCATAACATTTTTTTTAAAAGATTGTTGTTGAATCCCTCATTTTTTGAATTGGTGAAACTATATTATAAATCAATATTTTCAATGAGTCTACATGTTAACAAAGAATTTGAAGCTATTAAACGAAAAAATATATTTTGGTGAAATAATAGATTATTGCATGTTATTTAAATAAATAATTTATATTTAGGCAATCAGTTTAAATTGAAAATGAACTAAATTATAATTCTTTGTATATGTATTAATTTAGAATAAAATATTATCATAATCATTTTCTTTATAGTATTAACAACTTTAAGGATATTTCAGTCATTTTACAGAAACAAGTGCTTACCAGCACTTATTTACCAAACACTTCAATAATTTTTTTTAAGTTTCAGCACTTTTATCCAAACACTTAACTGTTGATTTATAAAACAAGCTCTAACACTTAAAAAGTGTTTTTAAGCACTTATACTTAAAAGTCACTTTTTTTAAGCCAATCCAAATGGGCTCTAAGTCAGAAAATAAAACTTCTTGATGAAATCATTTTTGGCCACCTTGAATTAATTTAATATTTGCTTTTTCCAAGAAATGTTTCTACCAAAATTTAAAAAAATAACTTCAACTATTCATGTACGAAAGTTATCTCAAGTCACCAAAGCATTGTCCTCTCATCTTATCATCTATCTATAATAACGTTAACTTTTTTTTTTGACGTGGTGTTTTGATCCTAGCCAGCATGCACGCACGTCGATTATTTTACTAGATATCTTTTACTATGGCGTATTAAGGATTTTTAGATTATGGGTGCTCAACTATACTTATTTTTTGAAAGTTGCTACTTGGACTGGTTGCTTAGTTAGAATATTTGTATAAATTACTATTTATTTTTTTTGTATAAGTAGTAGTGTTGCTTTCAAAAGCAAAGGGTTCTAAAGCACCCATATGATATATAATGCGGATCCGCCACTTTTCTGCCCTTGTCGGAATTTAATCTTGAGACCTCATGGTTCTCCGAACACTTTACTAACCACTAAGACACGCTCTTCGCCAATTCTTTTACCTAATACTTCCTCCATTTACTTTTACTTGGCATTAGTACTAAAAATAGATTTTCATTTTTACTTATCACACATATCAAGATAAGACAAAAAAAATTCCTATTATACCCACAGTATTTATTACTCATTTCAAATCATTTTCTCAAATCCAATAAAATATGCATCAATTAATATAGGTATTATGGTAAATTATACACTTTATTTATTATTTATTAAAGAGCGTGAAAAGTTAAAATGTGCAAAGTAAAAGTGATCGGAGGGAGTACTAATCAACAAATCAATTTTCGTGAAAATACTCTACATGAAGAACACCACATTAGGGAAGTTTGTGTGGAAAGAACTTGTAGTAGTAAATTGTAAGAGGCATGCCAATGTAGATACATACTAAAGTGAAAACCCACAAAAGAGACAAGAATGATGATCAAAATGTATTTAGAAAGGACAACACATAATCCTCAAAATATATATCTGTACATCAACAATCTCTCTCTCTCTATTCTCTCTATCTCTCTCTACTAGTATTATGACACAGCAACAACTCCTCAAATTTTGATGCAACAAACTGCCAAGAGAAGCACTGAAAGAAGAGCCAATGGTTGAAATACCAAGTGGGCCGACCTATCATAAATTCAATCCGTCTGTCATTCAGAGGAATCTTTTCCAGAAACCAACTTCGAAAATCCTTCATTGGGTTACTGAAAAAGCTTTTAAATCTCAATGTGGGGTTGGTGTGTGGGGTTAAGATGCAATTATACATTCCACTTAAGAGTCATGTGCCTTTGTGTCAGTGTTCCTATCCAAGAATTGTATCAGATGTACTGCTATCTGCTCTCCCCACCTCAGCTGAGCTGCAACAACTCTCCTTCACTGATTCTATTTCCATGCTCGCTGTTCTACTTCTTCTGTTTCTTCGGTCCTGTTACAAACATCAGACTATGCTTTTTAATATATTTCAAGATCAAGAATAGTACCCCATTGAAAAACCATATACATAAATATCAACCATGGATTTGAAAGTATTCATATAGCCGACCCCAATAAAAACGAGCTTAAAAGAGCGACAGACGGTGAGGATTCATATAGTCGACCTCAACTTGCTTAAAGTTGAGGTATAGTTGTTTTTTATACGAAAAATGTTCATATGCCTAGTGATTCAAACGAAAAGATAAAATTTGGACATAGCGCAGAGTGAAAAGATATAACTGCAACCTTATTTGAGGTTATGTCAGCAGTTCGCATGGACAAAATACAACAGTGGTACTATTCACCACAAAAAAAGCAAAACTTCTACATTACCCAATATTCCTTTTCATTTGGCTAAGAAACTTTACACTGCTCTTTATGGATGTGCAAAGCTAGAGCAGGCTTAAAGCATTGTCTTACTAACAAATATTTAGAATACTATTTCTAACTTGAAAACATTCTAAGGGGTCGTTTGGTACGCGGCTTAAGGTGGGGGATTAAATTTATACTGTATTTGGTTGGCGGTACAGGATAAATTTATACCTCCAACCACACAGTATGAATTTAATCCCAAACGCAATCCTGGATATCCCACCTTATCCCATGAAACGGGATTATTTTATCCCGCCTCCCAGGTGGGATGAATTAATCGAGGGGGGGGACTATAATCCCGGGATAATTTAGTCCGCGTACCAAACGACACCAAAAGGTTTGGTTGATATCTCAGGTTCCTTGAAAGGAAGCTTTCGTTATAGCCAAAATGAAGACAAAAAGAAAGATCATATGGAGTGGAGATATGAAAGTCAGATATGGAGTATACCTCGCGATAAGGAAGTTCTTCAGTTTCAAGCATTCGAACTACTTGGCTCATTCTGGGTCGCTTCTCTGAGTCCGGATCAACACATCTCAGTGCGACCAGAAGCGCCCGTTTTAAAGCACGAGTACCAGGCCTAACTTCAAGGTTAGGATCCACAACTTCCTCGGCCCTCCTATTTCCGACCATCATTTTGAGCCATTCAACAAGATTAACCTGCCAAAGGTGAACCACCAAATACCTGTTAGTAAATACAAGAAGCAACAGCAACCAGGAGAAAAAAGGAGTACTTAACCCTGAGTCTCTATTAGTGAAGTTAGTAAAAGAAATTTAATGCATTGCATCACTCTCTTTCAGTACCTCACTAGCAGGACGGCTGTAGTCCACAGGATCTCTACCAGTGACTGCTTCTAGCACTAGAACACCAAAACTGTAAATATCGCTCTTCTCATTTAACATTCCAGTATTAGCATATTCTGGAGCCACATAGCTGAAATTCAAGTGAGAAACAAAACTGAGTATCTAATTGTGGAAACAACTCAACAAATGCAAAGGTGGATGGAGTAGGAGTAAAATATCTTCAACTAGAGAAGTTCATACCCAAATGTACCCATGACTCTGGTGGTTATGTGGCTCTCTCCTGAGTCCAAGAGTTTTGCCAATCCAAAATCAGAGACCTTGGCGTTGAACTCGTCATCAATCAAGATATTACTAGACTTTATGTCTCGGTGGACTACTTTAGGTTCTATGGCCTCATGCAAGTAAGCAAGCCTGCAAATAAAACAAATTCCACGTTAAGGTGTGCAGTATAATTTGCCGTTTATCTCCTTTTTCACTGATAATAGAAATAAGTAAAAGTTATTAAGAAAGAGCCAGAAAAGAAGGCTTATAGCTATTACTAATAAGCAACTACTACCTTTTAGGAATTAAAAAATACAAAAAAGATTGAGGCAATGCCGCATTGGCTTGGAGTAAAATGAGTTAGAAGAGTGTTTGCAGCAGTAAAAGGTTTATTAAGGAAAATGGAATGTCATGTGAAATAATTGGAGAAAAGATTAAACTGTGTAGCAGATTTAATGAAACTTACGCTTTTGCAGTACCAAGGAGGACCTTCATACGGGCTTCCCATGTAAGAGTACCATATTGTCTCATAGCGCCATGCAGCCACTGCTCCAAGTTTCCATTATTGACGTACTCGTAAACCAGCATCCTTCGTAGCCAAAACAAAGTAAATGATAAGGAAAGCATAATTAAGCTGAAATCATGGTGGTAGACTATTCAAAATAAAGAGTCATAGCATACAAAACTTTAACATACTTAGAGAAATTCCACAATTTAATCTGGAAATACCTGTGAACACCTTCAATGCAATAGCCAAGAAGACGCACTAGATTCTTGTGTCTAACATGACCAATTGCTTCTACTTCAACGCGAAATTCTTTCTCCGCTTGGCCGCTGTGGAGCAATTCATATATCGTTAGACCGTAAATAATACACTCATGGAGATGAATGTACAGAACCTTAGAATTACTTAAAAGCCATACTCACAGATTATTTAGGAGCTTCTTCACAGCTACTTCTGTCCCATTGATCAATCTGCCCTTATAAACTACACCATATCCACCTTCACCAAGCACATTCTCTGCAGAGAAACGACTTGTTGCAAGTTCAAGATCTCTAAGCGTGAACCAGTGGCCCCACCCGAGCTGTGAGATCTCTGGCAAGCCAATCAAAGGAGAAGGCATTGCAATTCCATAGGATGGTTGTTTCCTCACTGTCCCTGAACTTCCCTCTTCCCCAGACTGCGAACTAAAAGCCCTTTCGTTATGATATATTGAACTGCATTGGCTGATATTATCAGCATCACTTGATTTGCTCCTACCCAAATGGACTAACATCTTTTCCGATGTCGTTTCATTTGATTTATCATTAATAGTCAGAAATAAGCTTTGAGGATGATCGTGAACATTTGCAGCGCCAACTCTATCAACCTTGATATCCTTGGAAACATTGGGTATTTGGCAATGTGAATACCCGTCCAGTGTTCTCCTAGATTTTCTCCTACACGTTATCCATATTGACAACATACAGAGTATCCCAACGATAAATACACCAACACATAAGCCCATCACAACCCATAATTTGAGACCTAAAAATGATGTCTTTTTAGACAATTCACTGTTTAAGTCCCCAGAAGACATTTCCACAAATTCTGCTTTGTCCTTCAAATTGCAGAGTCAGATTTACTCCATTGCCTCCTGTATCCCACTAACAATTTAGGTCACTGTGAAGAGGAGTAACATCACTCACACATATCAACAGCTGTAGCATTTCTACAATTTGTGGCTTTGTTTTACTTCTTTTAACACTTTACTGAAACAAAGTAGTTGGTAGTGTCTAAATTAATTACACTTCCAAGTACAATTAGTTAAAGATAAGACATTGACAGGGCAACTAAACTGGTGGCAGCTGACATCAAGATACAACTATCCACAAAAGCATATACTAGTAATTAGATTAAGAACAGTGACAAATTACAATGAAACACTTTCCCTTCCTGATTGAAACAAATCAAGAATTCAGGTAAAAATCACTAATTTAAAACAAGTTTAAATCTTTTCAAAATGGGCATAAATTAAAGGAAAGAATGACTTAAAACTGAAGTAAGAGAATGAAACCAGATGTAAATCCAATAAAGTTGTTACCTTTACACAAAGTGATCTATAGAAACCAGAGTTAATTAACCCCCTTGATCTTCTTCTTTGAGAAGCAAAGGAAATGCCTCTTTTTGAACCAACAGAGACTCAAAACGCATAGATATGCCAATGCAGAAAGGAAAACTAAAGAACCCCACAAAAGCCAAGAGAAAAAACTAAAGGGTGTTTGGCTGAAGTGGACCACAGGGAATAAACTGCGGCCAGACAAAAATCTAATCTTTGTAAGGCCAAATGCAGAGAGAGAGAAAAAAAAGTTTATTTTAATGGTGGGTAAAAATGGGTTGGTGGGTAATGTGAATGTGTAAGCACTAGGGACCTCAGAAAGCTGTAAAGGTGGAAGCTTGGTTTGCAATGGAGGAAATCTATGCTAAAGATGGAGAGAGAGAAAGAGAGAGAGGTGAGGTTCTTGATTTGGGGTGGGTGGTGTTGAGAGAGAGAAGAGAAAAGAGAACAGTAAAGGAAAAGCAAAATATATGAGAGAAATGCATTTATGGTTGGATGGCAAAAGAATTTATGAAAAAAGTGAAAACCCCAACAAAAACAAAAACAAAAAAAGTGGAAAAGAAAACATATGAATGTGAAGGAGAGAAGATGAGGGGGCTTTTTCTTCTGGGGAAGAGAGTCAACTCAATCTAAGCTTAATGTAATGACAAGTTTGATTTTACTATATTACCCCTTAGCCTAAAATCAGTTCTCTTTATTTTGTCATTAATGATACATACACAGAGAATTGACCTCTTCTCTTCACAGCTGATGCTATGAAAAAACTGGTTTTTTAGGCAACAATGACCTGACCCTATTGAACACCTCACTAAAATTGACTACTTTACACCTAAAACATGGCTGGCAATCACTGTACTTAAGCAACCTACATAAGCTACTACTACTGCCTACTGTTGTCTGACAGCTACAGTTTTGATTTTTTTTTCAAGAAAATTGTTTTGCTCCCAATGAGGTCACTTTTTAGGTTATGAACTCATGATTTTGTAATTGCGTACGATATGTTAATTTTATAAGTCATCTTAACTAATGCTACAGCAAAGATACAAAATACTTGAACATGATTCATGAGCTAAATTGACCAACTTTTTGTTTTATTTAAGGTGTTGTTATTGTTAAGAGTTCCGCGATAACAAATTAATTAGTACGTGCTTTGATAGTTTAAAACTTTTCATAGCAATCAAGACACGTGTAATCGTGCATGTATGTTTATTAGAAAGAGAAAATAATAACGGAATAGATGATGCAAAATTAATTTCTACCTCATTTCAACATTAAAAACCATGTCTCAAAAATTTAAAAAGGAAAAAATGATATCAGTTTCCAAAAATTTGGACAACAGGACAAGGGAATTAGTTTGAACAACTTATCCTAAGCAGGCTTAATTTTTGAAGGAAGTTAAAATTAGCTCACATTTAAAATCATGGCAATAAGATTGCGAGTTGCAAACACTAGTGATCCAATATATGGAGAAGTCGCTGCAAATGTAAACAAAACAGCTTTTTGTTTCAACTTTTTGTAGTTTTTAGAGCATTTTATGTCATTATACTAAATTTGTGAGTTCCATGGATGTGATATTTCTTTCCCAAAGAGAAACCACCTCTATTTTTGCCACTATATTCTGTAGTTATTTTCAAAATCTTTCTAGATCTTTTCCCTTTCTTTTAGGCTATAATATTCTGGTTCAGTATTTTCTAAGAATGAGAACGATTTGTCAAACTTGCGCAGATTTATTATTGATTTCATGACTGTTCCTTTTGACCAAAACCTGCTATATTTAAAACATTTGTTACAACGGCTCACAAGGGGTAAGTTTGTAATTTCATCTCATTTGATCACATTAGATCAACGTCCCTCCCACTAAAAGATCCCCGACTCAGAAATATAAAAGAACACCCCCTCCATCACCGTAACCCCACCAACAACAATAATAACAAACTCAGTGTAATCTGGTAAGTAGGATCTGGGAAAAATAGTATTATTGGCGAAGCCACATAATCACAAGGGTGCTCAACTAATCACTCTTCGTAATGTAATCACAACATTATTAAAAAGAAACACAATAACGAATAAATCACTAAAAGGAAACAGTACTAACAATAGAAAGATAAATACAATAACCCCACCTTCCAAAAGAAAACAACCCCAAGATTGTAGAAATATAAAAGAACACATGTCTATTGTAAATATTTATTCGCATGTGATGTTTATATTAAATTGTCTTAGTTTTTATGCATTTAAGTAATTAATATTTTAAATTTAATTTCAGCCAAGGGTCTTTCGAAAACAGTTTTTCTACTTTTCTAAAGTAGAAGTAAGGATTGCATACACTACCCTCCCCAAATCTACTGAGATTTCACTAAATTTGTTGTTGTTGTTGTAAGTGATTAATAAAATGAGAATTTATCTTTTAGTTAAGCTTAAATGATAATACAAATATTATCATGTATTTAATAAATTAGTATAAATAACAAATACCCATATCCTCATTTTTAAATTTGTTCTTTTTTTCTAAAAGGAAAAAAAAAACTCCTTGGGCAAGCCCCAATCCCCGGCGGGGAGAGGGGTGTATGGGGAGGAAAAAGCCTTTGCTTAGTGAACAAATGTGACTTTCTTAAATATGATTATGGCATGGGAGGAGAGATAAAAAGCCACTATTAGAGGAGGAACAGAGGCTTTGATTTGAAGCATAAACTTTTTCATTAAAGTATGCTTCAGACAAATCCTTTCTAAACTTTTCATACTTTAAACTTGATTAATTAAGTGAATAGGGTATGTGCTTATACTAATTAAAGTGGCACAGTGGGCGGGTTCTATTATTTAGCCCGAATTTTGACCCGAATGGATTATCATCACTACTTAGTCGTCTAATCATATGCATCTCACATGGGAAAGTAGGATAACCCTCATTAGCTTGTTTCACAGTAACAAAACCTTGCACGTGCACCACATGAATGGCACGTGGAATTACTCTTAACTTTTTAATCCTTTTCTTTTTTATATTTGGGTGCGTAAGTGTTTGCCATTAATCAGTAGGATATGTAAAACATTTCAAACAGTATCGATTTATTTGTTTATTATATGTATGTTTGGACAAACACGTTTTCGAAAAAAGATTCTGAAAAAAAAACTATCTATGGACTAATGAGTCCTTAATCTTTTCATTTTTTTATTTTTGAATGTGTTGGCCATTGATCAGTAGCGTATGTAAAAAATTTCAAGCAGTATCGATTTATTTGTTTATTACATGTTTGGCTCGAGTTCATTGCTATAATTGAAGGGCTGCGTATAGATATTCGTAATATGCAGCGGAAGACAATAACAATCCTAGGCAGATCTTTTCGTGTTTAAAATTTATTTATATACCAAAGATCGGATCTAAGACGTATCTGGTAAAGAGAGTCTCGTTTCAAAATTTCTTCGATAGTGCGAAGACTCTATGCGTATCCACACCGAGACCGATCCTTGTTATCAACTCTTTGATCAACGAAACCCGCGAACAAATTGAACGAAAAACTTCTGCTGAAATTTTTTTCAAAAAATTCCAACTCAAACGTACAAGAACAAGAAACATTTTTCTTGTGATTATATTTTCTCTCTTGGCTTTGTATTGCACTCTCACTTTCATAAAGTGGTTTTTTTCTCAAGAAAAATAATGCAACAAATTTTCTCCATCACCATTTATATAGTATCACCTACAAACTCTTTTCCTTTTTGGTTGAGGTAATGATTTACTTAGGTAAAAGTTTATATCAAAAATAACTTTTGGATTTTTTCTAAATAAAGAATCGGTAACCCATTCTTAATGGGTTTGATTCTGCCGAATTCTACTTGGACTTTCCATGTAGTGCAATGTCAAAGTTGGAATTGTAATAACACCAAATCCAATTCAATATTGGATTTTCTTATAAGTCATTATTTAATATTTTGCAAAGTTCAAATTCCATAACCAAGGACTTCATATAGTCGGCATCTCTTATGGGATTTACAATCCAATTCAAAATTGGATACTTTATTAATATCTCATGTATATAGATATCAATTATGACTATTAAATATACTAGTATTAGTACCCGCGCGATGCGCGGACACAAATCATGTCGGATTGTGATTTGGATTATTTGAATTATGTATAAATAACTTCAAAATACAAACCTTCTAAATAAAATTTATAGATAATCATTAGATATTAATTAAGAAGCAAGACATGAAACCATTTCTCAAATCTCATATTGGATAACCTGTTTTCTTTTTCTATATTTATATAATCCAATAGGTTAATTTTAGTACTTGAATTTCATTTCGTTATCAATATTAAAAATTACTAACTATCTCATGTGGTGATTTGTCTCGTCTAAACATATTAAATTATATTATTTTAATAAAATTCTCAGTATTAGTTTTTTTTTTTTGTCTAAAGCTTAAATAAGTCTTATTCTTTTAAATTTTACATAATTGTTTTTGTTCTTTGCTTATAATTATTAAATTATTTATTATTTAATATTATTATACTTTCATGTGAGTTTTTCGGCTTACTAATTGACTTAATATTTTGCTTATTATCCTTTTAATAATTATCGATAAATATTATTTTTTTTATTCTTGAAATTTAAAATATTTTACGCTTTTATCCTCTTACTCGAAACTATTTTACTATTTAAATCTATAAATAATATTTTGGAATATTATTCAATTATTTAATTTATTTTATTTTAAATTAATTTAATATATTCTCACGTTATATCTATTTTATTTTCTTTATACAGTCTCTTCCCTACTAAGAAATTTTTAATTAATATTTTACCTGTAATCAAAATAATATCATATTTGACTTTAAGTTGTAACTTTGATTAGTATAAAATATTAATATATAAGTTCCTTGATTATTATATTCCAAATCTATTAAGTTTTTTTATATTTATTTTTTGTATTACATGCAATAAAAAAAATCTCTTTTAGTTTCAAGATACAAAATTTGACTTTTAATTTTAGTCAATAAAATTACTTATATTAGATATTTATTTTATATTTTTTAAATTTTAATTCTTATCTAGTAAGACTTTAATTTTTGGTGGTCATATCCATAGTTTGAGCATTCTCATCATCAATTTAAGAACTTTCTAGTATTAAGCAAAATTGTCTTTTCCTTTCATTTCTAATATTTAATTTTTAATTATTTTTTTACTTTTGCTATTATGTTATCAAATATATGATATTATCACAGTTTTATACGACTTTTAATTAATTTGCCACTTTATTTAGTATTATTATCAATTACTATCCTTTAATATAATATAGATAAATTTAGAAATATTTTAATCTTAAAATAAATATCTATTTTATTTTAAAAATATTGCTTGTATTCTTAATTTTTTTAAATTTATCAATAGTATTTTTAAGTATTTTATTTCACTTTATTTTATTTTCTAAACTAATTCTTAGCATAAATATTCTCACACTATTTTTAATATTTTTAAGTTCTTATTTTATCTGTTAGACATAAGTTGTGTGGTATTATCCACAATATCATCTTTCTTATCTTAATAGATAAATAACAACTTTCTCATCTCAAATTTAAATAATTTTTATCATTTTTCTTTATGATGAAAGTTTTGATTAATTTCTCTCTATTTATTCCTTATTTTTGCTATTCTATTATTCAATACATAATATTATTACATTGTTATGTGGCTTTCATTAGCTTGTTTAATTTAATATCTATTTCTACCACATTCATTTTAATATTAATCATAAAAGTTAATTTCTTATTTGTTTGAACACATTATATCTAATGATAATATTTTCACTGTCATTTTATTTCTCCATGTACTATTTCTAAAAATAATAAAATTATGAAATGAAAGAAAGCAGATCAAGTGGTTAGTTAATAATTATATTTGGAAAGCTATCAAAATTTATTTAGTATAAGAATGTGAGTCAATTTTAATTGATTTCTACCATAAATTAAATTTGATCAAATCTAAGTTGTTTTAATCCTTATTAAATTTGTCTAAAAATCTATTTAGATCATGTCTTAAAAATACTAAGTAAAAATATTTCTATTTAGATTATTTCTCCATGTACTATTTCTAAGTGACATTTTCTGAATATGTCACTTGGCTTAATGTCATGCCTCACTACATTCCTTTTATATATATATATATATATATATATATATATATATATATATATATATATATATATATATATATATATAATATTTAAGTTTTTTCTTATCTTATAAATAACTTTATACTTTACGTAAGATCTTATTTTACTGCTAGAATTTTTTAAATTTTTGAAGTCAATAAATTTTTAATATCTTAAGTAAGTTTTATTTTATATTTAAACTTACTTCAAAGTATAAATAGTCATAGGTTATCTCAATTTACGTCTTTCTATATTTTTTTATTTTTTTCTATTTTAGTTTTTTAATTAATTTTTTACCTCCATATTTCTAGCTAATTTAGAAGAAAATCTATGAGTGGATATATATATATATATATATATATATATATATCCATATTTCTAGCTAATTTAGAAGAAAATCTATGAGTGGATCAATATATATATGTATGTATGTATAAAGAGAGAGAGATTAGATTTGTCTAAGATATATTTGGATTATGTATAAGATTCATTAAACTACTTCCTTTAATTATGTTTCCATTTATAATTTCTAATAATTAATGGTGTCCTACAATTGCCAAGTGGCTTCATTTTAGCTTGCCACTTGGCTTAACCACAATGCATACTACTCTC
The DNA here is from genome assembly GCF_000715075.1 of Nicotiana tabacum. Classification (NCBI taxonomy): domain Eukaryota; kingdom Viridiplantae; phylum Streptophyta; class Magnoliopsida; order Solanales; family Solanaceae; genus Nicotiana; species Nicotiana tabacum. The sequence continues at coordinate 124,200,611 of NC_134089.1, read as the reverse complement.
CTTTTAATATAATATAGATATCATATATATATTTCAACCAAGAGAAAAAATTTTCTTTTCTATTCCAAATAGCAATTTCAATTCGTTCACAATATTAATTATAATTTCTGTGCTAGCAAAGAATATAATAATATTTTATTTGAACTAATAACTAAATTATTTGACTGATTAAATTCTTTAATTTAATTAACAAATAATAAAGTAATTAATCCTTTAACAAAGATCAGAACACTAGTTAGTGTGCGACCCGTTAGGTTCAATACTAAACCGGTAGTAAATTGACCACATCAATATACTAATCAAGGGTGGGATCTAGCAACACTCCTTAACGACCGGATAGCATGAAGTTACAATTTACTCTCAAGAACCAGTAGAAGAATAATGTAGTAATTCCTTCTATCCTTATAGCTCTGGATCACCATTGGATATGGTTCAACTGGCAAATCCTAATAGGCGACCAACTATGTGTTCATGTCAAATATAATCGACCATTGAATGACCTAAGAAACTCTTGTCTTCTTTCATTCAATCGCCCTGGCCAAGGTCTTAGTTTGGTCGTTTATAGTTCATGACAACATGGTGCTTAAACTCATTACCAAGAGTTGACAGATTCCATCTTGATCAATCACTAATTCTACAAACATTTAATCATACCCAATATCTTTTCAAATATCGCCCCAGGGCCATAGGTATCTGGTATCAAAGAACAATAAATAACTTGTCAATTACTGTGACGATCTCAGGTTGAAGGAAATTCTTACATCACATTCTTCAAGAGAATATCCTATTGATAGTTTATGGTAATTCTAACTATTAGGAATTATCCAATGAGTCGGTTCAATGACCATATCTCTATATGCATCATCTATCTATATAATTTAGTTAATGAGATCAACTAATCTTTATCCCATAAATATGATCACATAAATATTGATCTAACCGGATTACTAATGTCCAAATTAATAATTCTACGATCAAGAACAAATTTAGATTAAATTATAAGAAACTTTACTCTCATTATCATGATCTCCATCACAATGTCAAGTCTCAAAATTTAATCAAGGACCTTATCAAATTAATCAAACAATTAATAACAATGATAAAAGAATATCAAATGCCATATATATTTTATAAAAATATGTTCAAAAAAATATGTTCAAATCATCAAATATGATATTGGATCTAGGGCATATCTACTATATCCCTAACAATCTCCCACTTGCACTAGAGCCAATCGCTCTTGTACTTATTCCCAATTTCCACTTGTGCTTGTCAAACTCCTTTGTGCCAAGAGCTTTAGTGAATGGGTTTGCAACATTTTCTTTTCCATCAACCTTTTGAATCTCGACGTCTCCACGTTCAATGATCTCTCTTATCAAGTGATACCTTCGCAGAACGTGTTTGGACTTTTGGTGTGATCTTGGTTCTTTTACTTGAGCAATGGATCCAGTATTGTCACACAACAGTGGAACCGCACCTTCTATTGAAGGAACCGCACCAAGTTCAGTTAAGAACTTTTTCATCCATACAGCTTCCTTAGCAGCTTCACTAGCTGCTATACATTCTGCTTTAGTCACTGAATTTTGCTACTGTAGCTTGTTTGGAACTTTTTCACCTCACCGCACCACCATTTAAGGTGAATACATAACCAGAAATAGATTTGTTATCATCTCTATCTGAAGAGAAACTTGCATCAGTATAACCTTCAAGTTTCAACTCAGAATATCCATAGATGAGGAATTGGTCTTTAGTCCTTCTTAAGTACTTAAGAATGATCTTCACCACCTTCTAATGTTCCTCACCAGGATTTGCCTGATATCGGCTAGTCACTCCAAATGCATAAGCCATATCAGGACGTGTACATGTCATGGTATACATGATAGCTCCCACTGCACTAGCGTATGTGATCTTACTCTTGCGTTCTCCCTCTCCAGGTGTTTTAGGACAATCCTCCCTACTGAGAGTAATTCCAGTGCCTATCAGTAGATAGCCTCTTTTGGAATTATCCATGTTATACCTCTTTAAGATGGTATCAATGTACAAAGACTGTGAAAGTCCAAGCATCTTCCTAGATCTATTTCTATAGATCTGTGTTCCTAATATATAAGGTGCTTCTCCCAAGTCTTTCATGGAGAATTGTTCAAATAGCCAAATTTTGGTATTTTGCAATGCCGATATGTCATTCCCTATGAGCAATATATCATCAACATACAATACTAATAATATAATTGTTCTCCCACTAACATTTTTGTACACACAAGGTTCTTCTTCGCATCTAACAAAATTGAACTTTTCAATTGTCTTGTTAAAGCGAATATTCCAACTTCGAGAAGCTTGCTTTAGTCCATAAACGGATCTTTGTAGCTTGCAAATTTTATTAGGATCAGACGAAGATGTGAAACCTTCAGGTTGTGTCATGTACACATCCTCTTCTAGCTCACCATTAAGAAAAGTTGTTTTCATATCCATTTGCCATATTTCATAATCATAGTATGCTGATATAGCAAGCAAAATCAGAATAGATTTGAGCATTGCCACGGAGAGAAAGTCTCGTCATAGTTGACTCCTTCTTTCTGACGATATCCCTTGGCAACAAGACGGGTTTGTAGGTCTCCACCTTTCCGTTTGCTCCAATCTTTTTCTTAAAAACCCATTTACAACCAATAGGTTTTATATCCTTTGAAGGTTCAAATAAAGTCCATGCTTTATTTTCCTTCATGGATTCTATTTTGGATTCCATGGCCTTTTGCCATTTCTCATAATCAGAACTTTGTATAGCCTCTTCATAGGTATTAGGGTCATCATCATTATGATCAACCTCATTTGATACATCATCTTGTACCATTAAATTTAATCTAGCTGATACATGACGTTCTCGTGTAGACCTTCGAAGAGGTACTTGTACAACCTGTTCACCTTGTGCTAGATTTGGTTGTTGTTCAATTTGGTTTGGAACTGGTTCATTAACCTGTTCTTGAACTTCAACCGTTGAAGATGGCAACTTCAAAACATCCAATAAAGGTTCTTCAACTTGGGTCTCATGATCTTTATATTGTGTTGATTTATTAGTTTCTTGATCTTCATCAAGTTCTATTTCTCCATTATAATTTCCTTCTAAAAGAAACTCTCTTTCCAAAAAGGTTGCTCCTCTGGCCACAAACACTTTATGGTCAGCAGGGTGATAGAAATAATATTTCATTGTTTCCTTGGGATACCCAATGAACCTATACTTATCAGATCTTGAGTCAAGTTTATCAGACTGTAGTCTCTTAATATAAGTTGGACAACCCCAAACTTTAATATGTTTAACGTTAGGCTTACATCCTTTCCATATCTCATATGGTGTTGTAGAGACTGACTTAGTGGGAACTTTATTAAGTAAGTATGTTGCTGCTTCCAAAGCATATCCCCATAAATTTATTGGAAGATCAGTGAACCCCATCATAGATCTCACCATATCTAATAAGGTTCGATTTCTCCTTTCAGACACACCATTGTGTTGTGGTGTTCCTGGAGGTGTCCACTGTGAGAGAATCCCATTCTCTTTGAGATATCTGGTAAAATCTTCACTAAGATATTCTCCACCTCTATCAGACCTTAGTACTTTGATACTTTTATCAGTCTGCTTCTCAACTTCACTACGGAACCTTTTGAACATTTCAAAAGATTCAGACTTGTGTTTCATAAGATATACAAATCCATATCTTGACATATCATCAGTGAAGATGATGAGGTAAGAATATCCACCTCTAGCTTGAATTTTCATGGGCCCACAAACATCTGTATGAATTAGTCCCAATAATTCAGAAGCTCTTTCTCTACTTCAAGTAAATGAAAATTTGGTCATTTTTCCTTTGAGACAAGATTCAAAAGTTGGATATGATTCAAAATCATATTTGTCAAGGTACCCTTCCTTGTACAACTTGTTAATTTTTTTTCTCTCCAATATGACCAAACCTACAATGCCAAAGGTATGCATGATTTAATTGATCATCTCTTTTCCTCTTAAGACTTGAAACATGCATAATCGAATTAGCATTCACATTAGGTAAGACATAAACATCATGTTGGAGATAGTCATTCACATATAAATTATCACTATAATAAATAGAGCAAATACCATTGCCTTTATTAATGCGAAAACCACATTTGTCTAACATAGGAGCTGAAATTATGTTCGAAACAAATTTAGGAACGTAATAACAATCATCCAACATAAGTACTTTGCCCGTAGACATTATTAAAGAAATTGATCCTACAGCTACGGCCGCAACTTTTGCACCATTTCCAACTTGTAGATTAACTTCTCCTTTCTTTAGCCTCCTACTTATCCTAAACCCTTGCAACATATTACAGATGTTATAACCACTGCCAGTATCTAATACCCACAGTGAAGAATTAGTAATGACATATTTCTTCACTTTTTATGTCTATATAAAGGCCTTGTAATAGATAGGAAAATACATACAATTGAAGAAGAAATAAATTCTCTTCCTTCTTTCTATCTCTATTATCTTGTTCAAGTTTATAGTAAATTGCTTTTAGTTTTATAACACGTTATCAGCACGATTGCCACCTCTATTTTTCACAATCACATTCTAGCTGTGTTCGATTCTCCTTCAGGTATATCACTATATATTCTTTTGGTTTATGGTAATATATATGCACCAATATGCTATTTATTAACAAATTCATATACCGTTAAGCATTTATTTTAGTAGATCATGTTACAGAAGTTCTCTTACCTTGCTTATTGTTAAAGAAAATATAAGATATAGATCTTAAGTGTGTTAAACTAACAAAATAAAATAGTGATAACTCAGGTGACTAAATAATAATTGTACATACTAGTTTAAATTGCTTTACAATTGGTGGAAAGTAATATTTGAATATATTCACTATATTACCATATATGATTATTCCTCAAGTCCCCGTTTATAATAAATTGCTTTTCTTTTACTATACTGAATATATCTGTTTATGTTTATTTATATACTATATAATTCTTGTTTATTTGACATATATATTGTATGTTACTTACATTTTTATTTATACTACATGTTTGAAGTGATCAACTTCTTAATTAGTTGTCTGAATTTTTTTAGAAGTATATTTTCATTGAAAATTATTTTTATTCTTTCTAACCCATTTATTTTGTGATTAGTTTCAATATGTCAAACTTGTCAAAACTTGAATTCGTGGCACTAGACATTACCGGAAAGAATTACTTATCATGGGTTCTTGATGCTGAAATTCACCTTGCTGCAAAAGCTCTTGAAAATGCTATTATACAAGGAAATGAAACATCAAGCCAGGATAAAGCAAAGACTATGATTTTTCTTCGTCATCATCTTGATGAAGGATTAAAAACTGAATACTTAACCCTAAAGGATCCATTTGAACTATGGAGCAGTTTGAAGGAACGATATGACCATCTTAAGGCAACGATATTACCAAGAGCTAGATATGAATGGATTCACTTGCGGTTACAAGATTTTAAAACTGTAAGTGAATATAATTCTACTATATTCAGGATAACTTCCCAACTTAAATTATGTGGCAAAATTGTAAATGATGAGGATTTACTAGAAAAGACTCTTTCTACCTTTTATGCATCAAATATGGTATTGCAACAACAATACCGCGAAAAGGGTTTAAAGAAATATTCTGAATTAATCTCATGCCTCCTGGTGGCTGAGCAACATAATACCCTTTTAATGAAAAATCATGAAGCACGTCCTACTGGTTCTGCACCATTTTCTGAAGTTAATATGGTAACAACCACTCAAAAGTCTGAAAGAAGACAAAATTATTATCGTGGTCGTGGTCGTGGCCATAGTCGTGGGCGTGGACGTGGACATGGAAGGGGACGAAATAATTATCGTTGTCATGGTGGAAATAAACAAGAGAATAATAAGAATTCTCAAAATAATCCTTTAAAATGTAGAGTTAATAATTATCACAGGTGTGTTATGAGAGGTCATTGGGCACACATTTGTCGTACGCCAGATCATTTTGTCAAACTTTATCAAGCCTCCCTTAGAAAGAAAGAAAATAATATGGAGGCACATTTGGCCTTTCAAAATAATAATGAAGAAGCAGGCCCCTCAAACAAATATAATTCTGAGGCACATCTTGCATAAAGATGATAATTTTGGAGGCCTAACAAATATTACTCATTTAGAAGCTGGAGACTTCTTTGAGGATATTGACTAAAGAACTAATCATCTTACTGGGGAATGAAGGCTATAAGAAAAGTTGTCATTTTTTATGTTTGCAACTAGTTTATTTTTCTTGAGTGTGTTTCCTAATGCATCATGTGTTGCTAGTCTCTACCTTCCTAACGTAATTTTTAATGTTTTTTTTGTTTGTCTTTCATATTTCATATAATGTACCTTTTGATTTTTTGAAGAATATGAAAATTTCTCAGTCTTCAGTTGGACTCAAGATTAATAAAGATGATATATGTCTTCTGGATAGTGCTACAACACACACTATTTTAAAGATAAGAGATATTTCTCTTATTTGGTAATAAAAGAAGCCAATGTTAATACAATATCCGGTAGTACAAGATTAATTGAAGGTTCTGGAAAAGCCAATTTATTACTACCAGGAGGAACAAATTTGGCTATTGATGAAGCATTATATTGTAGTAAATCTCAAAGAAACTTATTAAGCTTCAAAGATATTCGCCAAAATGGATATCACATTGAGACTACAAATAATGAAAAGATTGAATATCTTTATATTACTACAATAAATTCGGGTAAAAAATATGTACTTGAAATATTACCTTCTCTTTCCTCTGGTTTATATTACACAAGTATTAGCAGGATTGAAACACATACCATAGTAAATGAGAAGTTTACTAATCAAGATAATTTTATTATTTGGCATGACCGGTTGGGTCATCCTGGCTCTACTATGATGCACAAAATAATTGAGAATTCACATGAAAATTCAATGAAGAACCAAAAGATTCTTCAATTTAAGGAATTCTCTTGTACTGCATGTTCTCAAGGCAAATTATTATTAGACCATCAACGATTAAAGTTAAGATAGAATCCCCTATATTTCTGGAACGTATACAAGGTGATATATGTGGGCTCATTCACCCTCCATGTGGACCATTCAGATATTATATGGTTTTGGTAGATGCATCTACAAGATGGTCACATGTGTGCTTACTATCAACTCGCAATATGACATTTGCGAGATTGTTGGCTCAAATAATAAAGCTAAGAGAACAATTTCTAGATTATGCAATTAAGACAATTCGTCTTGATAATGCCGGTGAATTTACATCCCAAGCATTTAATGATTATTATATATCAACTGGGATAACAATTGAGCAGCATCCGGTCGCTCATTTTCATACACAAATTGGTCTAGCGGAATCATTGATCAAACGCCTCCAATTAATTGCTAGACCAATGCTTATGAGAACAAAACTTTCCATTTCAGTATGGGGTCATGCTATTTTGCATGCGGCATCACTTGTGCAGATAAGGCCTACAAGTTATCATAAAGTCTCCCATTGCAATTGGCTTTTGGCCAGGAGCCAAATATTTCCCATCTTAGAATCTTTGGTTGTGCGGTATATGTTCCAATTGCTCCACTACAACGCACAAAGATGGGCCCCCAAAGAAGGTTGGGGATATATGTTATGTATAAATCTCCTTCTATTATAAGATATCTGGAGCCTATGACTGGAGATTTATTTGCAGCGAGATTTTCTGATTGTCATTTTGATGAATCAATATACCCAACATTAGGGGGAGAAAATAAGCAGCTGAGAAAGGAGATAGATTGGAATGTATTATCACTATCTCATTTAGATCTTCGAACAAATCAATGTGAACAAGAGGTTTAAAAGATAATTCATTTACAAAATATTGCAAATCAACTGCCAGATGCGTTCACTGACTTACCAAGGGTGACTAAGTCATATATTCCAGCTGTTAATGCTCCAGTTTGAGTTGATATCCCGGTAGGACAATCAATTAAAGCAAATGAGTTTAAACCACGCTTGAAACGTGGTAGACCAGTCGGTTGTAAAGATAAAAATCCTTGGAAAAGAAAAGGAGTAAATGATCAAAGTGATCATTGTGAGCACGTGATTTTTGCCCTATGAGAACTACTCCCAGAAATTCAAAATAAAATAGTTTTGTGTTGTTTGTGATTTATTTGTAATTGCCTGTGTTTGTTTTTACTTTAATTAAAAATAAATATATTGCATGTGCATTTAGGATTTTTATTTAACGATTAGGAATTAATTAAACCATGTTTGGTTTTAAAAAGAATGAAAATTACAAAATGTGCAATTTTGCATTTTTAGCATTTTATGTCCAATTATGTGATTGTGTTTTAATTAGTGTTTGATTTTAGATTTTAATTGTTATTAAGGGTTAATTAGTATTTTTGAGTTAATTTTGGCTTTACAATTTATTGGACAAATTTTGGTAATTAGGAATTAAAAAGAAAATAGAAGAAAAAGAAGAAACAAGAGAAGAAAATCGGACTGGGCCAATTTTAAAAGAAAGTCCAGGCCCAGTCCAAATACCCTCTTACCCGGTCCAATCCAACCAGTCCTGGAGACGGGTGGAATGACGTCGTTCGGGCATGAAGAATTTGGGCCTTTGATCTCACTCGATCGAACGGTCTAGTCCATCTCCAGATATATCCAAACGACGTCGTATATAGCCAATAGATCCAGGCCATTCATTTCATTTGATCCAACGCCTCAGAACAATCCCCATAACCCGGTCTGTTTTACCCAGGTCAACCCGGTCTCTTAATGAGACCAAACGACACCGTTTGATTAAAGTGAATTGATCTGGACCCTCGATCTCTCTTGATCGAACGACCAAAATCAAACCACCCCCACTATATAAGGTCAATCTCATACCTAGCCCCCCCAATCCAAACCCCTGTTCATTATCGTCTCTCAGTGACGAAATCCCTTCCCCAAACCCTATCCGCCATGGCACTCCTTCGCCTAAAACCCGGCGGCAACAACGCCGCCGGTCACCAAATTAACACCCCTTAAACATTTAACCACCCCCGATCCAAATCCAGGAACCACTTGTCTCGAATCAACTTGGAACTTCTCGAATCTTTAATTGAAGATTCGAGCAAACTATGAACCAAAACCAATCCACCCCAAATTCATACCTTGGCACCCCCTGACCTCCCTCGTGCCCAAACCACCTTTGGTTTGTTTCGAATCTGGCTAGAAACACTCGACCCTAAATCGAAACATAAGAACCCTAGAAAACCAAAACTGGTTTCTGTCCGAAATTTAAGGGAATTTGGGTGTTTAACTGACCTTAGTCGAAGTGTTCTCAGTTGAGAACACTCGATTAAGGTCCGTTTGACCTCAGAAAGTTCAAGTCCGTATGTTCTCTATTCCATTTAAGGTATTTTTCCTTCTTTCCTTTTATTCTATTTTTGATGTTTTAAATGTTTGTTTATTTGTTTAGTATTGTTATATTAATTTTTCAATTTTTTGTCGATTGTTCTGTTCTTCTCCCTCAGACCTTTTATTTGGTCGAATTTGTTTCTGCTCGTTGTTGTGTATAATTATAGGTTGTGTAATCTATTCGAATAAGTTTCGTCGATTAGTTAAGTTTTATTATAAATCCTTGTTCTTGTCAATGCCGCTTGAATTGCCTGATTATCTATTTCTGATTGATTGTTGTCAATTGTTGTAGGCAATCGGTTAATTAGTTATCGTCGATTAATTCAGTTTTATTAGTAGTTTCGTCAAATGGTTTGAGGTCGAATGTTGTATGTGCTGATCTTTAGGCAATTAGCTTCAGGGCATTGTCGATATGCTGACAATGATCCTGCATTCTTGTATAGGTTTGACTTAGAATCCCTGCATTTATGATTGATTTTGATTCAGTTTCAGTTTTAATGATTCTGTTGAGTTCTGTGTTGTGATTTAAATTCAGTTCATTTGTTTCAATTGGAATTCAACCTTAGTCATTCAGTTGTCAGGAGGATTGATCATAGTTATTAATCAGAATCAGTTTTAGATGATTGTTAGCTTGAACAGATTTTAGAGTTAGGTTTTAATGCAGATGAATAATTTGTATTGGGGCAGTAATATTAAGGGGTTTTAGGGGTGATTTGGGAATGAAACAGTTAGGATAATATTTTAATGTTAGTGTTTAGTTAGTGGGGTATTAAATGTCTTTAAATTAATGAGTTAATGGGGAACGAGAGGGAATTAGGGCTGAAAATAAGGAAAAGCATTCCTTAGTGGGTTTTAAGTGGAAATATGCAGATTTTTGTTTGTTGGGGGTCGGGTAGTTAAGTTATTAAAGAGTGGGCAGGTCTGTAATGGTTATAAAGAGGAGGGCATTTGGACTGATGAAGAAAGAAATTTTTTTTTGGGGAGATCAGAAATTCAGAATCAGAAATATATAAAATAGGTTGACTTTAATGTTGAGGAGGTCAGTTGAGTTTGAGAGTAAGAAAGTCTAGTCTGCTTTGATTGCTGAAAATCAGTTAAAAGAGTAGGGTTTCTTGAAAGTGTTCTTCTTTGAGAGTTAAAGAATAGAGAGTCAGAAAGTATTGTTTCATTGCATTTCTGAGTTTGTTATGGGTTTCCCCATTACTGTTCCATTGGTTATTGCTGGGATTTTGCTGGTTTTAATCTGTTATTGGGCTATTGTTGTTTGCTGTTGTTACTGTGCTGCTACTGCATCTGCTGTTTCTCATCTTCCTCTTCTTTTGTTTCCAATACCAGGTACACGACTGTAACACTGGCTATTATAAGCTGAAATATGGGGAAGCATGAATACATATAAAATGGAAGTATGAAGTTTGATTCAGCATTTTCTTTGTTTACTGATTGTAGTTAGAACATTTTGTATACTACTGCTATGTAGATTTTTGCTGCTTTGTATAGTTGGACTGTTATGTGTTGATGCCTAAGTAATGTAGACGCAATGGTTTAGTGTAGTTTAGATTTGATTTATATATGATTGTATAAAGTGGACTGAAGTTGGACGTGTATGTTCATGCTAATTAGCCTGCATATTGGTGCTAATCACCAATCTTGATGTAAGATGATTTATCCATGTGGTTTAAATGTTGAAAAAAATCAGAATAGTCTGAGCATGAGACAAAAATGTGAGATTTACATCTTTCACGTGTAGTGATAAGTAGAAACTGGTTGTCATTTAGGATATAAGCATTAATTCAAAGACATCCTTTTGACATTTGTTTGCTAAATAACATTTCCATATCATAGCTTCAAATTATTGGGTGTTTTGAATATTGATCTAGTAAGGCTAACTTGAATCAATTGGTTTAATCAGTCGCTTCGCATCTTTGGCAAAAATCATGTTTCTAGTAGTGACTTGAACAACCCCAAATGTAGTAGTGGTAGTAAAATATATAATAAAATTAGGATTTTCTTTTTTTCAGAAAAAATATATATAGAAAATCGTAGTCATTTTAGCATGGACCTTTAAATAAAACATGAGACGAGCCTCGCCGGATAAAATGTGTAAATTGCGAGGCTCTCAGTAATTGGCTAAAAATAAAACATTTAGAATTCGGGATGGGTCGTTTAGTGAATTTCACGGCCCTCCCCAAATATAAAAACGCGCTAGTCACTTTAGGCGCGCTTTTAATAATTTACTTTCTTAAACCCGGGTGTACATTTATGTGACCCAAATCCAAATCTTGACGGAGTCGAAATGTGTCGATAACCACGGGTGTATTGATGTAATGTGGTTCGAGATGTATTTTACAACGTCGCAATTCCCGTTAAAAAATAATAATAATAAAAACGTTAAACAGTTAAAAATTGCACATAGGTTCAACATGTATTAAAATCAGATAAATAAGCCGAATATGACAGTTGAGCAATCGTGCTAGAACCACGGAACTCAGGAATGCCTAACACCTTCTCCCGGGTTAACAGAATTCCTTATTCGGATTTCTAGTTCGCGGACTGTAATACAGAGTCAATTTTTCCTCGATTCGGGATTCAACCGGCGACTTGGGACACCATAAATCTCCTAAGTGGCGAATCTGAATTAAATAATAAATCCCGTTTCGATTGTCCTTTAATTGGAAAAACTCCTTTATTTATACCCTTCGCGAGAGTATAGGTAAAAAGCAGGTGTGACAATCATAATACGGAGGTAGTGGCCCAAGAAGAACACATAGACATAACAAATGATAAAACCTCAAGGGAGGTTCGGGTACCTGAAAATGATGATGATGGAGAGATCTCAATAAGTTATGTCTCAACGGGGAAAAAATGGAACCGAAATATTATTGTTATTAATAACGTTTTTGCTTATCATGTTGTTATTGAAATAATGCAACAAGACGAGGATCTTGAACCAAAATCTGCCGATGAATGTAGACAGAGAGATGATTGGCCAAAATGGAAAGATGCTATCCAGGCAGAATTAACTTCACTTGCGAAACGTGAAGTTTTTAGACCTGTAGTGCAAACACCTAATGGTGTTAAGCCTGTTGGATATAAATGGGTCTTTGTACGTAAAAGGAATGAGAAAAATGAGGTACAAAGATATAAGGCGCGTCTAGTTGCACAAGGATTTTTACAAAGGCCTGATATCGATTATGAAGAGACATATTCTCTTGTTATGGATGCTATAACATTCCGTTATCTCATTAGTTTTGCTGTCCATGAAAAGCTTGACATGCATTTAATGGATGTGGTTACAGCCTACCTTTACGGTTCACTTGATAATGAGATATACATAAAAATTCCCGAGGGATTTAAAATGCCTGACGCACATAATTCAAAGTCCCGGAAAATATTTTCAATCAAATTGCAAAGATCTTTGTATGGTTTAAAGCAATCAGAAAGAATACGGTATAACCGTCTTAATGAGTATTTATTAAAGGAAGGTTATATAAATGATGCCATTTGTCCATGTGTTTTTATAAAGGAAACAACATCGGAGTTTGTTGTACTTGCTGTATATGTTGATGACATAAACCTTATTGGAACTCCTACTAAACTCCAAAAGACAATTGATTATTTAAAGAAGGAATTCGAGATGAAAGATCTCGGAAAGACAAAATTATGTCTTGGTTTGCAAATTGAACATTTGGCAAATGGGACTTTTGTTCATCAATCTGCCTACATAGAAAAGGTATTGAAACAATTTTACATGGATGAAGCACATCCATTAAGTACTCCGATGATTGTTCGATCACTTGATATAAATAAGGACTCGTTCCGACCTCAAGAAAAGAATGAAGAGCATTTTGGTCCTGAAGTACCATATCTTAGTGCAATTGGTGCACTAATGTATCTTGCTAACTCTACAAGGCCTGACATAACTTTTTTAGTTAATGCCTTAGCAAAATATAGCTCTGCTCCTACAAGGAGACATTGAAATGGAATCAAACATATATTGCGGTATCTAAAAGGGACTGCCGATATGAGATTATTTTATGGCAATGATTGCAGTCCTGATCTTGTTGGTTATGCCGATGCTGGGTATTTATCTGACCCACACAAGGCTCAATCTCAAACAGGCTATGTGTTTACATGTGGAGGCACTGCCATATCTTGGCGATCGACTAAGCAATCAATCGTGACTACTTCATCTAATCACGCTGAGATAATTTCTATTCATGAAGCAAGTTGAGAATGTATATGGTTGAGGTCTATAATATATCTTATTCGGGACAAATGTGGTTTGAACTATGACAAATTACCCACAATTTTGTATGAAGACAATGCAACATGCATAGCCCAATTGAAGGGGGGATTCATAAAAGGAGATAGGACAAAACACATTTCACCAAAGTTATTTTTCACACATGATCTTCAAAAGAATGGTGATATTAATGTGCAACAGATTCGTTCAAGTGATAATATGGTTGATTTGTTCACCAAATCTCTACCGACGTCAACCTTCAAGAAACTAGTATACAAGATTGGGATGCGAAGGCTCAAGGATGTGAATTGATGCTCTCATCAGGGGGAGTTAATACGCGTTGTACTCCTTTTCCTTTACAAGGTTTTGTCCCACTGAGTTTTCCTTGCAAGGTTTTTAACGAGGCAACCAAAAGACGTATTTCTAAACATGTGTACTATTTTTCCTTCATTAGGATTTTTTTCCGTAGGGGTTTTTCCTAATAAGGTTTTAACGAGGCACATTATCTATGGACATCCAAGGGGAGGTGTTATAAGATAAATCTTATGATGGATGTCTACTCCTCCTCCATAATTTTTACAAATGCTTAATGACATATTCAATGACATATTTTCTATACTTAATGACATATTCAATAACATATTTTCTTCACTTTTCATGCATATATAAAGGCCTTGTAATAGATAGGAAAATACATACAATTGAAGAAGAAATAAATTCTCTTCCTTCTTTCTATCTCTATTATCTTGTTCAAGTTTATAGTAAATTGCTTTTAGTTTTATAGCACTTAGCAAAATATGAAATTTTTTATTTTGTGTCTCATACAACTAACACTAGTTATATGAGGTAACTTTTTTGTCTCACGGTTTTATGGACCCAGAAGTATAAGATTGAGGTTCATAAATTTGTCAGACAAAAAGAAACCTCATACAACTAATGTAAGTTATATGAAACACAAAATAAAACTTCTCGCAAAATATGATATGTGTAACGGTTATGTTGACAAAATTGCAACCCATAAATAAAGCTTGAGCACTTTTCCACTAGAGCTCGTACCCATTTAAGATTTAATTAATACCACAGAATATATTCAGAAAATTTCCTTTGTGCCAAAAGAGTTGCTTGGAGTTTTGCTATTGTCTTTGGTTATTCATATGAATATTCCAATTGGATTAGATGTTAAAACCACAACAAGCATTCTGTTATATTTATTTTCAAAACTTTCATCACAAGTCTTACTTTGAACTCATTATCATTTCCTTTTTGGTCCAATAAGTCATTATAATCACTCAACAAAAAAATATATTGAGACAAGACAAAACACTTTAGTCCTAATTAAACTCTTTGACAAATTTTAATTTCTAATATCAAAAGGAGAAACGGATTAAATTTGCTCCTATATTATTTAAAAGTGAGCAAATTTTATCCTCCGTTAAACTTTTAATTTAATATAATCCTTGTTGTTAGTAAAAATTTCGTTTTTTCTTTTGACCCCTAACGAAGTTGGAAAATTTAAATTATAGTGAAGAATTCTAAGGGTTAAATTTAACCCTTTTTTTTTTCTTTCAAAGAACTTGAATGTGGAGTTCATCCATTTCATATGGAGCCGTGATATTCCCCATTAGAATAATATATACATTTATGCATAAATATGCTAAACTTTATATGCAACATTTCTTTTCTATTGTTTTAAGACTAGCTCTACCCCGCTGCTTCTATCTTGTTTATAATAGAGTGATGTGACTTGATTTCAATTAATAAATATTACATGCTGAAAAACTAAAGCTAGGTTGGTGGAATATTTTCTTTTCCTTGTTCAAATGGGCAATGAAAGGAAGTCCAGAGTTACTGGTCCTTTTCATTTTGAAAAGAAGATAATACATGTATGATATTATGTAGCATCAATAGGGGTGTCAAGGGCAGGTTGGGCCGATTTTGAGCGGGTTAATCCGTTGGTTAACCCATTTTCAATTTGAGTGGGATAATTTATCCAATTTTAATTCATCCACATCCAAGCCGACCCTCCCGTTTGCGACCCTAGTCCTACCCGTTAATTACCGATATGAATTTGGTTAGACCCCTAGCCCTACCCATTAATTACCGATATGAATTTGGTTTTCTTCAATCTAAAAAGGTTTTTCAAATGCAGGAAGCAGGTAAATATATTAATGGAGTACGTTGCTAGAATTCAGAGGTTTCACATAAATTGAATGTAGGTACCACTTAAAAGACTTTGTCGATGATCTACTATATTTTTGAAACACATCTTTCTCAGGAACCATCTATGTGTTTGGTTCTGAGGACCAATGGACAAACAGTACAAATAGTAGTACCCTCATGGTTTTCAACTATCCTTTCTGACTTCACCAGCTTTTTCAATCTTGCAAGCAATAAATCCATTTTTTTCACTTTACTTTTGAGCCTCAACTTTTATGTTTATTGAATTGTCTTAAATTCAAAGCAGAGAAGTCTACTTAAATTAACTCCTAGAAGTATATTAATACTATTACTACCATTACTCTCTCCGCTCCACAATAAGTGATCAATTTGCTTTAGGCACACCCATTAAGAAAATATTAAATTCTAGATAAAAATAGATAGTGTGACTAAACAACCCTTAATTAAATGTTGCAACATAGTTATAATAGCACTTGCTTCTCTTCTCAAATGTGAGGAGTAAATGACTTTTTAGGGATACGTACATACGGGTAATTTTGAAAAAAATAAATTGAATTTTTTCTTAATTATATAAATGAATGCTTATTTTGGACCAAAACTAAAAAGTAAATTGATCACTTATTGTGGATCGCAGGGATTACTATTTAGAGAGAAGGGCATGGTTGGCAGAATGAGCAAGTGAATCTCATAAATTTGTCTTAATGTTAATAGTTTTTAAGCTATGTTACTCTGACCTTCCAAACTGTCACGACCCAAGTTATCCCTCCGTGAACCGTCGTGACGGCATCTAGTCTCTACGACTAGGTAAGCCTAATATTTGCGGAAATGAAATGAAAATATAAAAGCTAACATCTACCAGGTAATTTTTAAATAAGCAATTTAAGATGCCGCTCGGCATAAACAATAATCACTCTCGAATGTACACAACTATCCCAAGACCCGAAACACCGTGAATCACAAACTACAGAATGAAATCAGTATCTCTATACTCTAGAGTCTAACAAAAAGGAAATACATAAGTGTTTGTCATGGGGAAGAGTAGAAGGGGACTCCAAGGTCTACGGACGCGGCAGATATACCTTGAAATCTCCAAAGCTGTCTCGACTCACTGATAATGCGGCTGATAAGCGGTACCTGGATCTGCACACGAAAAATATGTGCAGGAAAAGGTATGAATACACCACAACGGTACCTAATAAGTGTCAAGCCTAGCCTCGGTCGAGTAGTGACGAGGTCAGGTCAGGCCCTACTGGTATATATGTATATATAATAAAGTAAGGCAGAATGAAATATTGCAGTAAAGTAAAGACTGAAATTTAACAAGAATGAAATCACAGAAGGTAATAACTTAGTACACAGAGATAACAACAGGGTATCTCCCGAGATACCGTCTCGTAGTCCCAAACGTAAATATGCAGGGGGATCTCCCGGAATACCGTTCCGTAGTTCCAAAGTAAATATGCAAGACAACGGATCTCCCGAAATACCCTTCCGTAATCCCAAAGTAAATATATAGGGGGATCTCCCGGAATACCGTTTAGTAGTCCCAAAAGTAAATACACAACTCAACAGTATAAATAACAGCTACAATACGAAATTCTACAATTTAGACTAAGTACAAATCAAGAAAAAAGCAAGGAATTCATTAAGCATGCTGCACAGAGTTCAGACAGGCAATTAAGACACGTAGATATGCTATTCTAAACTAATCAGGATAATTACATATTAGTGTAGCTCAAATAAAGTGAAACATGTTATTACTTAGTAAAAAACGGAGTTTTATAACAAATAGCCCGTGTACGCACTCGTCACCTCACGTACACGGTGCTCACATATCAATCAGTACTAAATCCTAAATGAAGTTCACCCACACAAGGTTAGGAAAGCAAGTTACCTCGAACCAAGCTCAAATCAATCTGTAACAATGTTCTTTTCACGAATATCCGATTCCGAATGGCCCAAATCTAGCCAAAACCAATTACATAACATATATATAACTACAAGAAACTAATCTAGCTAATGAAATCAAACCTAAAGCAAGAAATTGAAAAAATCACTCAAAAAGCCTCCCTGGGTCCACGTCTCGGAATCGGGTAAAAGTCACAAATTATGAACACTCATTCACTCACGAGTCTAACCATACTAAATTTATTCAAATTCGTTACCAAAATCTCGATCAAAACCCCAAAATTTCGGCCTAAGAACTTTTCTCAAATTTTTCTTAAATTGTCACCCCAAATCACTAATTAAATGGTGGAATTAAAGACATAATCATGAAATTTGACCAAAATTAGATAGGGACCACTTACCCCAAACACCCACGCAAGAATCTCTCTAAAAATCGCCTTCTACCAAGCTCCCAATTCAATTTTGTGATATGAACTCAAAACCCTCGTTTTTTGAATTTTTAATACTGCCCAATGATTCCTTAATCGCGATCACAGAAATAGCCTCGTGATCACAAAGCTCAACTTTGCTGCACCAGAAGTTAACTCTAAGCGAACGCGTAAAACTCCACGCGAACGTGATGCTCTGACTCTCATACTTACGCGTTCGCGAACAACCCAACGCGTTCGCGATGAGCAAAGCGTGTGGCCCAGCTTGGTCTACTTAACACTACGCGAACGCGACCTTGGCTATGCGTTCGTGAAGCACCACCTCACACCACTACGCGTTCGCATACTCCTATCCGCGAACGCGAAGAACAAATCCATCCTCTCGCACAGTTAGCTTACGCGATCGCGGATCACCCCACGGGATCGCGTATAAGGAAACCAGAACTTAGACACCAGAAAACTTCGGCAACCTCCTAAGTCCAAAAATCGATCCGTTGGGCATTCGAAACACACCTGAGGTCCCTCGAACCTCAACCAAACATACCAAACAATCCTAAAACACCATACGAACTTAATTGAGCCCTCAAATCACATCAAACAATGCTAAAATCATGAATCGCCCTCCAATTCAAACTTAAAGAACTTGAAACTTCAAAATTCTACAACTGATGCAGAAACCTATCAATCCACGTCCGAATAACTTTAAATTTTGCACACAATTCATACCTAACATTACGAACCTACTCCTACTTTCAGAATTGGATTCTGACCCCGATATCAAAAATTCCACTATCGATCCAAATTTTAAAAAATTCGACTTTCGCTATTTCAAGTCTAATTGAGCTACAAACCTCTAAAACACAATCCGGACACGCCCCTAGACCCAAAATATCCAACGGAGCTAACAGAATCAACGGAATACTATTCCAGAGTCACCTTCACACAGTTCTGACTACGGTTTAAATCCTAAGACTTAAGCCTCCGTTTAGGGACTAAGTGTCCCAAAACACTCCAAAAACCAAAACAAAACCTCCCAGCAAGTCACAATAGCAGAAATAGATATGGGGGAAGTAGTTAACAAGGGATCGGGGCTATAACTGTCAAAATGACTGGCCAGGTCGTTACACAAAAACATTATCGTACTCATATCAGATCTCTTAAAATGTGATGATTAGCTAGGAACTCGTGTTTTAAGTATATTTCGCACTCTAATTATTATATTTTTATTGTAGTTGAACCTAATTGTTAGTACTTTGTACTTATTGTGGGTGTTGTGTAGGATCCGATTTCGAGTGAAGAAGCAAGTTTGGAACTAAAATGGATGATTTGGAGCTTTGAAGTCCGAGTAGAAGCCCAATAAATTAAGCCGGAATAACGTTCAAGAGTCAAGGACCAAGTTTGGGTGTCAAAAAGTGAAGAAAAAAAGGATTAAAGAAAAATGCACTACCGTGCTGCGGAGCACAAGGTGCTTGTGCAAAATTCCTGCATAGTAAAAAAAATCTTGCTCTCTGAACTTTTCCATTGGCGCAATGCATGGGGAGATGCGTGGTGCACCACGCCTGTGTAATTTTCTTAGCGTGATTTCCTACTTCGGCTTGGAAAGGATAGTTCCGTTCAGATCCGCTTTTACGTGGTATAAATAAACCAAAAATATATATTTGAAGGGACTTTTGACCTAGGAAGGTATTGGAGAGTATTGGAGGCTTCAAGACACAAGATTTTATCATATTTTTATCAGTTCAATACGGGAGTTTTGATTATAACATTAGATTGATGTTTTCTTATTTTCTAATTCTATTTGTGATGACTTCCTCCATATCTATGGAGTAGTTTACCTTAGGGTTTGACATAATTTTATGACTTGGCTGTTATCTATGGATTTGATTAATACTTGATTGCTTGAATATATTGGAAGAGCTTTAACTCTAGTTGTGATTTTATTTATTATCATGTTTAATCGGAAGAGGAGCATAATATTGAATATTATTGCAGCGTATCCTTAATTCATTATAGTACTTCTTTAAAGTAATCGAAATAGCTTTGTGATCTACCTTTTGAATTAAGATTGAGAAATATTCTAGAGAAGTTTCTCTTAGACCATTCTTACCAATAGATTCTTGCAAGTTTCGCCGCACTTCATATTAGCTTATTTGAACGGTTTAGGTTTAATCGAGGGAGGAACCTGAATCAGAATAATAGGATAATAACATGTTGAATTCGAGAGAATCAATAGAACATTAAAAGTGACTTTTTAACTGTGTCAATTCCAGGATAACAATCTTGTACTTATCATGTCATGACCCTTATCTCTCATACTAATAACAAACCAATTCTACTAATCTCTAATTCTTCGCAATCAATTGTCAGTTGCTTTACGTTTACATTATGTTTGGATCATTGTTACCTATCGTTTTATAATGTATAATATTGTATTGTATTGTATTATATTTTATTGTATTGTATTATATCATTTTATGGATACAATGTTTGAATAGATTGTATCGTTTGTGTGATGACCCAAAAGGTCATCTCTTATTTTAGAAGTCAAATTTGTGTTCCGAGGCTTTAAAAACCTCATTTTCATTCTCTTCGATTTACGTGCGCAATCCGGACTTCTGTCAACATTTTAGGTAAATGAACCCGGACCCGTTCCGACGGTCCTGAAGGGTCCGTAGTAAAATATGGGACTTGGGCATATGCCCGGAATCGAATTCCAAGGTCCCTAGCCCGAGAAATGAATTTTTGAGAAAATTGTTTACTGGAAAATATAAGGAGTTTTATGTCACGAACCCAAACCGGACCCGGTCGTGATGGCGCCCCTCATGAAGACAAGGCCAACCGACACAACTCCCAAATCAACCATTTTTCATTTAATAGTGGTTTTTATACCATTTATAAATCATTAATCTCATAATGAACATTTAAAAGAACAATGCGGAATAATTTCACAAGTCCGACATCGGGGTGTCACTAGTCATGAGCATCTACCAAGGTCTGAATACAACAAAACAGTCAAGTGTACTAAGTACATAAATGGAAATGAGATGAAGAAACAGTGCTGCGAACGCCGTGCAGCCACCTTGCTAACTCTGATGACTCCGCGTCTGAGCAATCAATACCCGCTACCGGGTTCTAAAATACCTGAATCTGCACACGAGGTGCAGGGAGTAATGTGAGTACTCCAACCCAGTAAGTAATAAGAGTAAATAAAAACTGAGCAGCAGGAAACAATGAATCCACATTCATGATAACTCAATAAGCACACAGGCTGCTAATTCAGAATACGAGTCGATCGTCTTATTAAAATCCAACCTTTTGGTAAAAATCATTTGAAAATGCTTTCCGATAGTTTCAGTAGGGGTTCAATACCATTTATAATAAAAGAGATGAAAAACCATAATCGGCCCCTCGAGCAAAACATAGTTCGTAAATAGCCCCTCGGGCAAAACAGGAATCATAAACACCTCATAACATGAAAATCTCAGTGGAAATAACAAAAGCCAAATCAGTGATTAAATTCTGAACATCTCATAAACCCCAGCTTAAATTAAAGTTGTTTTAAAACATTTGTTCAACACTTTCGACAGAGGCTCAATATAAAGATGAGTGAAAACAGTCAATAAATCAACATATTCGATAGAAACTCATTTTAAAGAGGAGTGAAAATCAATAAGTTCATAAACAGGCCCTTCAGGCAAAGCTTCACTCATGTGCATGCATATATCTATCGCCCCTCGGGCAAGCCTCTCAGTCACTCGTGACTCAACTCTTACCAATCAGCGCTCACACTCAGCACTCACACTCAATAGGTACCATATAGTAACCGCTGCGGCGCGCAGCCCAATCCATATATCGCTACGGCGTGCAGCCCGATCCATATATCTCGTCGACGGCGCAAACTTGGGGTGTGCAGACTCTGGAGGGTCTCCTACAACCCAAGCGCTATATCGCTGCGGCGTGCATCCCGATCCAACATATCGCTGCGGCGTGCAGCCCGATCCATATAAGTATCGCTGCGGCGTGCAGCCCGATCCATACACACACACACACACACACATATATATATATATATATATATATATATATATATATATATATATATATATATATATATATATATATATATATACATATATACATATATATATATTGTTGCGGCGTGCAGCCCGATCCATAACTATATAATCCTCACAACCAGGCTCTCGGCCTCTCTCAGTCATTAACCTCACAATCAGACTCTTGGTCTATCTCCATCATCAACCTCACGATCACTCGAACCATCAGTAAAACGGGGAACTTGGCCCAAACAGTTTTCATATTTTTAAGCAATAAAGTGATAAACCAGATTTAAACAATAAACAGGTAAAACACAACTGAGGATATGCTTTCAAAACAAATAGAGTGAGGAAAAATAGTGGAAGTGCCCCTAAGGGTCTCAGCAGGTCGGCCATCGGCACAAGGCCCCAAACATGGCATACTGCCCAAAATATAATAACATCAAATAATTAACTATCAATTACGCATTAAAATAATCGTTCAGAATGGACTAAGTCACAATCCCCAGCGGTGCTCTACCCCACGCTCGTCATCTAGCGTGTAAGTCACCTTAACATAGCATAACGATGTGTAATCCGGGGTTTCAAACCCTCAGAACAGCATTTACAATCATTACTTACCTCGTACTAGTTAAATCTCTAGCTCGTGACGCCCTTGGCCTTCAAATCAGCCTCCACGCGCGTCGAATCTATCCAAAATCAGAACGAATACGTCACAATATGCCAAGGGAACAAAGCCCAAGCAAAAACAAATCGAAAAATGCCAAAAATCCCGAAATTAACAAAACCCGAGCCCTGGGCCCACTTCTCGAAACTCAAAAATTTTCACATCAATAAATTACTTATCTCCCCATGAGTTCATACATACCAAAAGCTCTCAAATCCGACCCCAAATGGTCTTCCAAATTCTCAATTAAAATTCCCAAAATTTCAAGCCCTAGTTCTTCCATTTTTGGCTTAAGTTCCATGAATTTCTAGGTTGATTTCACAATAGAATCAAGTTTTAGGTTCAAAATTTTTTACCTCCAATCAGTTCTCCTTGAATCCCTCTTTAATTTCCTTCAAAAAGCTCTTAAAATGATCAACAATGGGGGAAATGAGCCCCAAATTCGCGGATGAAATGATTTAAAACATTCTGCCCAGCTCTGCCCGTTCCTTCATCGCGATCGCGGCACAAGCCTCGCGATCGCGAAGAGCAAATATTCAAGACCTCAAAAATACACTACGCGAACGTGACCAAAACCCTGCGAACGCGATGACCAGATGAAATAACCTGACGCGAACGCGATGCACAAATTACCTTGGACCCCATCTGACTCACTTTCTCTACGCGATCGCGAGTGCCTTCTCGCGAACACGATGCACAGCTTCTCAACCTTCCGCGAATGCGAAGCCTCTCGCGCGAACACGAAGGCTAAATTTTGGCCTTCCTCTATTCCTTCTATACGAACGCGAGGCTCCTCACGCGAACGCGAAGAGGTAATTCTCTGCAACACTGAACCTACTATTTCTGCAACTTTCAAACTCCAAAATGGTCCGATTGACCATCCGAAACTCACCCGAGGCCTCGGGACCTCAATCAAAAGCACCAACACATCTTAAAACCTCATTCAAACTTGTTTCAATCATCAAAATACCTCAAACAACACCAAATCCATCAATTCACATTGAATTCAAGCCTAAGTTTTTCTAAAAACTTCCGAAATATGCTTTCGATAAAAAATGCAACCAAACCACGTCCGAATGACTTGAAATTTTGTTCACACATCAAAATGACATAACGAAGCTACAGAAACTCTCGGAATTCCATTCCGACCTCTATATCAAAATCTCACCCATCCATCGGAAAACGCTGAAATCTCACTTTCGCCAATTTAAGCCTAAACTTTCCACGGACTTCCAAAATGCATTCCGATCATGCTCCTAAGTCTCAAATCACCTAACGGAGCTAACCAAATCATAAAATTCCGATCCGAGATCATATACAAGCAAGTCAAATATTGGTCAAACCTTTCAAATTTCAAGCTTCAAACTGGGAACTGTTCTTCCAAATTCATTCCGATTTTCCTGAAAACCAAAACCAACGATTTAAATAACTCATAATTCATCACACGGGGCTAGTCATGCCCAAGATATGGCAAGCAAAGTGCAAAAGCTTAAAACGACCGGTCTGGTCGTTACATCCTCCCCACTTAAACATATGTTCGTCCTCGAACGTGCCCAGAGTTGTTCCAAAAGCCAACCAATCGCTGAATAACCTTACCATGCACATACCCGGGGGTGATCCCACGTCACCCTATCACATATAGGTCCGATAACACAATGCAACTGAAATTTCACAATCCGACCTAGCCCATAAACCTTAGAACCACATTTCCACTCCTGAGATCATTCACAAGATCAAAATCTCACATCTATACTCTGAATAAGCCCGAACTGGCTGTAATAACCCATACCTGCAACCTCAGGTGCAATTACATGGTATACCACATACCTCAACCACTTGTAGGGATAACTTCTAATCACAACAGCTGCACACAACAACCGAATACCGGTAGAAAACCTCTTATCAACCAAAGTCTCATTCCCAACACTTCCATATGCTGCCAATGATAAATAAACCACACAGTAAGCCATAACCATTCCTCATATCAACCATTCATGAAGCCACTTCTCCTCTGGCAAAAACCATAGCAATTTCTGAGCCGAACCTCGATATTATCCTTCCAACATGCTGAAATCAAATTCGTTCGTATTCATTAGTGATCCCAACGATCTCCTTTGATCCAACACACTATTCTGGTGACATGACACATCAATACAGGCTTAAGCCACAACTTGCATAATACATGCACCAATAAACAACGGTCCTAACATACTCAAATCATGAAAATGACTCTAATGAAAGAGCTGCCCCTCAAGCTCACCAATACCATCACAACACAAGGCTGAGAACCCGTCTCTCATCATAGAAATAGAACACACGAATCTAACCCACAAGGTCATAACTCCACATAGCTTCGCTGCAATGTGCGATCCTATCCAAACACTGCTCCACATGAGACACATCAAGTCACTATGCTCGAAATTGAAAACCACCTACAATTTGATGTCTGGAACCAAAGCAAATCATTACACCCACAGTGAAACAAGTACATATACCATGCAAACCCGATAGGATATAACCGATACGCCATCCACCGAGCAACACCCAATTACTCTTCCCGCTTGACTTCCACTATGAACCAGAATAGAACCGCACCATATGTGCCCATAACCAACAAATCATAACGTCTTGCAACACAGAAAGGTAACTCATAGATCTCCCATATCACTAGTAATCTCAATAACGGTCGAATCAACCTATCCCTCAACAATACAATTCGGGCCAACCAAGCCGACTCAAGCTAGAATAGCATCCACGTTGGCCTGCCAACAAACTCCTTACCAAGGAAGCCTGAAGCTGCTCCTTCCACTACTATAACTCTTGCCGGAGCAATACGATACAGTGCCCGGCACCAAATCAATACCGAAATCCACAACCTCGCCCAGCGACATGCCCGACCACAATAAATACATTCGAAAAGTCCCTCAACACCGGAACTGAATCAATGGTAGAAACCTCTGCACCGACATCCATCACGAGGGCCCAATTAAGAAAGGCAATCCTTCCCAGCCGTCCGCTAGGTCTTTGAAATATAAACCACTTTACTAGAACATAATCCGACGTACCTCGCCACTCAATCATTCCACGATAGATACTTTAAAATTTCCCTGTGCCACCAAGCAAGCCCGAATATAACCAGTCGATCTAACAAGAAAGTGTCGCAATACTACCGAAGTGCCATCAACTTAATCATATTACCATTTTACTGAAACATATACTCTCGTCAAATCACTTCCAATTAGCAGTACCATTTCCTTAAATATCTGAGGCTACCCGCTGCTTAAGAGTTTCATGAACTTCCTTTCAGAACTGAACCATAACTTTGCACATGCAAATCTCGATCCTCACAACATACCGTCCTAATATAACATGAGAACTTCATCTCCCTTATGAGCCACAGACATCTACGTGCTCAACTAGTCACAAACTTTCCATTGGTCCCATCTAGAAGAAAAATCACTATACATCTTGTAGACACCGGATTTTTGACCCTCCCCGAGAATTTTCACATTTTTAGCGTGAATATGTGAAATTGGGTCTAATATAGTCATTTTAACTATTTTACTTTATTTCGTTGCAAAAAGAAAAAAATCACAAAAATACATATATAAACTTTAGTTTATGTATTTCTCATAAACTTGAAAAAATACAAAAATTGTACTTTATTTTGGTACTTTATATAAATTCGAAAATTACAAAAAAATATAATTCTATTAATGTTTTGTAGTCATTTTAATTTTGGAAAAATACAAAAAATATTACTTTATATTTTGTCTTTATTAAAAAACGAAAATTACAAAAAAATAGTTTTATTAATATTTTTGTAGCTATTTTAAATCTTGAAAAATATTTAAAAAAGATATAGTTTTGTTTAAATATTAGTCTTATTTTTGGTAGTTATTTTGCTTGCATAGGACTAGTTAAGCAACGTCGTGTCCTTAATCGGGTCCGAGAAAAAGAATAAATATTCGGGTTCAAACTTACCCGCTTTTAGGCCTAATTTTCGGACCTAGCCCATAATAATCCGAGTCCGCCACACGTGGGGAACACGGACGGAATCCCATACACGGGGAACCCCACCACGCGTGGGGAACACAAGCCTCGAACCCCACCACGCGTGGGGCTCATTTTTCTAGGCAAATGGGCACAAATACACGGACTGAAAAGTTTTGAAAGGGGGACTTTTAGAAATTTTGGGAACGGACAGGATTTTGAAAAAACATTGTACATCTATCTTCTTCTTCTAAAGAAGAAGCAAAAAAACCCTACGGTGAAAAAGAAAACAGGCCCATCGTGGAACCTCCATCGCCACCACCAAATCACCTCCGGCCAGCTTCCCCCGACGTCAACCACCAGCCCCGTCGAGCAGCAGCTGTTGCTGCTGCTGCATCACCTTCCCTACTGTCCAAACACCACTCCGTCACATTCCCCGGCACCCCTACTGTCGCAACCAAACCCTACACCAAACAGGCCCTTCCCACCACCAAAACCACCGTCAACCACCAGTCTCCATTCCCTCCGTCGACCTACTGTCACAACCAAACAGGCCCGTCACCTTCCCCCAGCACCACGACCAACAGCAACAACCTAACCTCCCGTCAAACCCCCTCCTCCTCACGTCTGAAACCGCCCAAACCACCACCAAAACCAACGAAAAACCCTAGCAAACAGGAAACCCACCATCGTTCCACCTTCAAACCGCCCCGGACTGCTCCCTCTCCGTCTCACGATCACCACCGTCAACAAACCACTATTGTTACCCATCCAGCAACGCCCCAGCTGACCCAACTCCATCGTCGTCGCTGTCCGTCGACCCTACGTCCAAATGCCATAACGAGTACCAACTCCATCGTCTTCCTCACGACGAAAATATCACCACCGCTGCTGCCCGCTACCCAGCCTACCACCTCCAATCTCCATCGCGACTACTCACAGAACCCAACCCCAGCCCGTCAGCTTCCCCGCCATTGCAGCCTCATCACCTTGCGTCAACAACCCACCACCAGTCGACCTTCCTCCTGTCTGAACTCCCGTCGTCACTGCACAAACGAACCTCCATAGCTGCGTCGACCACAACCCCAAGCAGCCCTGCGGCTATTTCCCATATCCTCACGCCACTAGCTGAACTGGAGTTCATGGAGGTGAGCTGCTCGACCTTGTGTTGAAGTCGAGTTCCAGTCCAAAGTCCAAAAGTTGAGTCGAGGTCCGGTACATCGAGGTGTTTGTCCGAGGTTTCGTCGTTGTTCCTCGTCCAGTGAGGCCCGGCTTGAGTTCCGTCGGGGTCGTGTTTGTCGTCCTGAGTTTGCCGAGGTTCAAAGGTTAGTAAACCTCAAGTATTAGATAAGGAAATGTTACGTTAAATGTTCGAAGATGCAAAAATAGAAATTGGTATGATAATTTTCTGCTTACGTTTTCATCGTATGCATTTTTGCTCATTTTGCGTTATGTGATTCTTGTTTATTTGATGTCATTTAATTAAGTTTGACTAGTTGTTCTATGACACAAGTTTGACGTTAATTTGTTCGGGGCCCTTTGCTTAGTTCATTCGGACAAAATTAGCATTAGTACTTGTTGTTACTACTTCCGAAACACTCGCTCACTAAACTCATTTTATTAATTTTTTGACAAGTTATGAGATTTTAGTTGTAAAGAAGCCGTAAGGTTTAGTATTGTTAAAGGCGTAAAAATGACATCCTTTTAAAATAAAAATAATAATAATAAAAAGAAAAAACGAGACAAGCTTTGCCAAAAAATAAAAATGTACAGATTGCGGAGCCCTC
Source organism: Nicotiana tabacum (assembly GCF_000715075.1). Taxonomy (NCBI): domain Eukaryota; kingdom Viridiplantae; phylum Streptophyta; class Magnoliopsida; order Solanales; family Solanaceae; genus Nicotiana; species Nicotiana tabacum. The sequence continues at coordinate 124,171,931 of NC_134089.1, read as the reverse complement.
ACAAAAATATATGCATTAAATACTTAGATTCCGGGTCGGGCCGTTTAGCGAATTTCACGGCCCTACCCCAAAATAATAATGCGCTAGTTGCTTCAGGCGCGCCTTTAATAATTTAATTTTCCTAACTCGGGTGCACATTTATGTGACCCAAATCTAAATCTCAACGGAATCGAAATGTGTCTCTAATCACGGGTATATTGATTATGGCGTGGCCCGAGATGCATTTCCATGACGTTGTAAATTCCTTTTAATAATAAATGAGACGAGCCTCGACAAACAAAAATGTAGAAGCTGCGTGGCCCTCTAAATGTATATATATTAAAAATACTTAGAATTCGGGACTTGCCGTTTAGCAAATTTTACGGCCTTCCCCCAAAATAACAATACGTTAGTTGCTTTAGGCGCGTCTTAATAATTTATTTTTCCTAATTCGGGTGCACATTTATGTGACCCAAATCCAAATCTCAACCGAGTCGAGATATGTCAATAACCACGGGTGCATTGATGTAATGTGGTTCGAGATATATTTTCACGACGTGGCAATTCTCGTAAAAAATAATAATAAAAGCGGTCAAGAGTTTAAAACTTGCACATAGGTTTAACATGTATAAAATCAGATAATCAAGCCAAATATAACAGTTGAGCGACCGTGCTAGAACCACGGAACTTGGGAATGCCTAACACCTTCTCCCGGATTAACAGAATTCCTTATCCGGATTTCTGGTACGCAGACTATAATATGGAGTCATTCTTTTCCTCGATTCGGGATTAAAATTGGTGACTTGGGACACCCTAAATCTCCCAAGTGGCGACTCTGAAATAAATAAACGAATCCCGTTTCGATTGTCCTTTAATTGGAAAAAACTCCCCTGTACCCTCGCGGGTATGTAAAAAGGAGGTGTGACACATCTCATGCTCCACATGCCCATAGAAAATATACATCTCCAAACCACGGTAAAAACCATCAAGACCTCTCCGAGTTCCCTTTGCACAAATCAGACCTGCCAGGACTGAATCCTTCTAACTCGACCAAACTAAGCAAGCCATCAAAACCTAACAGCATTGTTGTGAAATACCTGTAAGAACTCATCACCTCGAACACATACAAGGAATTAATCATATCCTTACTATACCGGTCCGGTCTACTATCAAGCTATTCCATCTATCTAAATTTCCTTCTGATTCGTCTTCAACTGGATATTCCCTCTGGTTGTAGCACCACAATGCCTCAACTCAGGCTTACCACACGAGACCCAAGCATAAAACCACACTGTCTAAGACCCATAAGCTGCTGAATACTCTCTCAATTATTCCCAAAGACACCACATTCCAGAATACTTTACTCTGAAAAACTTCGTGTGAATCTAAATCCGTTACCTCCACTTTCCTGATACTGATACATAGAATCCCACAATTAACATAGAAATACCGCAAGTCTTGATATCTTCCACTGAAAACACAGTTTCTAACCGCATATGCAATTTTAGAATACTCAATTGATGTATGCAGACTCTTGAACACATTAGAACCATTCTCGCAAGTCATTCACTCTTATACGAACTGCAATTTACTTGACCTAACAAATAGAACCAACCATGCCTCATTGGAACTCCGACCCCACAGAATGAAATCCTCATCCCAATACAACCAAGCAACTTCCTGCTCTATGCACCGAGCATTTTTTACCCACAACAACTCAAGACATGCTGTGATTCTCTTACCCTCTGAAGCATAATATAACCTTTGTCAAAATATTTCCTTTACTCGAGCCATCCTCGGGCTCAATCTCAGCAAACCTGATCTGATTCACCACATGCCTCAAATCTGAACCAACATAGCATATAACTGTGCAATCAGCTAATCAATAGCAAACTCCCCCACTTGGCTCAAAGCCATAGATCAGAATACCCTCAATAATTCATAACACTTATACTCTATTGATACCACAATACCATAGTGAGATTAAACACAGATCCTTTGCAAGCTTGTGAAAACACAGATCATCTAGTACTTTAAATCTTCGGCAAATCTCGCACTCATTCTCGCAACAGTTAAGCCCCCTCTCTTAAGCGACTCAACCTTCAAATTTCAAAACTTACATTTCACTTGCACATGAGATCTTCTAACAGTCACATAAGGGTCACACAACCCCAGAATTCTCCGTAGGGGTAAACCCACCTGCTTTGCCTTCAATTAACATTTCTGTATACCGTACACCGTCATAAAATATACGCAGTCACTTAGTCTTCCTAAGTCTGAACTCATACCGCAACATGAAATTTACTTCACCCTAAATTGGGGAACATGAAAAGGTCCTTCATACGCCCATAACTCGGGGCTATACCTCGAATCGAGATGGAATTCCAGCACTTAATAGTTCTTCTATCTTCCAGCAGGCCTTCCTCGTCACTTCCAAGTCATATGGATACACTCGCAGTACCAACATACTCATCACATAGTTATCCAGCCGTCACTTCCACTAATAGGGATGATACTGAACATATAAATTCAAAACACTTGCTCACACAATCAGCACCTCGGTGCTCAAGCCATAGGCAAAGATCCGACCTCAAGTCCTCCAGACTGGCCCAACATGAAACTCATAGAGATCACATCTCACCCCTCGATCAGGGAATCACAAGCCATCAAGGAATATCTGATACTGAGCGCTCATACGCGCATGCGAACGCGCGGAAGGAATTTCAAGAGTTACTTTTCAAGCTGAATCAAGGACACACGATAAGAATTCAAGAATGTGAAGTTTTTCCTAAAGGTTCTGCAGCCTCTCGAGGATAAATACAGACGTCTCTGTACCGATTCACGAGACTCTACTAAACCTGCTCATGACTCGTGAGACCTATATAACCTAGGCTCTAATACCAACTTGTCACGATCCCAAATCGGACCCGGTCGTGATGACGCCCCTCATGAAGACAAGGCCAGCCGAAATAATTCCCAAATCAACTATTTTCTATTTAAAAGTGGTTTTTATACCATTTATAAACCATTAATCTCATAATGAACATTTAAAAGAACAATGCGGAATAATTACACAAACCCGACATCGGGGTGTCACTAGTCATAAGCATCTATCAAGGTCTGAATACAACAAAACAGTCAAGTGTACTAAGTACAGAAATGGAAATGATATGAAGAAACAGTGCTGCGAACGTCGTGCAGCCACCTTGCTAACTCTGATGACTCAGTGTCTGAGCAATCAATACTCGCTACTGAGTTCTGAAATACCTGAATCTGCATACGAGGTGCAAGGAGTAATGTGAGTACTCCAACCCAGTAAGTAATAAGAGTAAATAAAGACTGAGCAGTAGGAAACAATGAATCCACATTCATGATAACTCAATAAGCACACAGGCTGCTAATTTAGAATACGAGTCGATCGTCTTGTTAAAATCCAACCTTTTGGTAAAAATCATTTGAAAATTTTCTCCGACAGTTTCAGTAGGGGTTCAATACCATTTATAATTAAAGAGGAGTGAAAATCAATAAGTTCATAAATAGGCCCTTCAGGCAAAGCATCACTCATGTGCGTTGACTACGCTCACTGGGGGTGTACAGACTCCGGAAGGGCTCCTACAACCCAAGCGTCACATCGCTGCGGCGCACAGCCCGATCCAATATATATATCGTTGTGGCGTGCTACCCAATCCAATATATATGTCGCTGCAGCGTGCAGCCCGATCCATATAAGTATCGTTGCGGCGTGCAACCCGATCCATAATATATACATATAATATCCATACTATTAGGTCTTGACCCGATTTGAGGGGCGGTCCATTTTTGGCTATACATACATTTTCCTCACAACCAGGCTCTCGGCCTCTCTCAGTCATTAACCTCACAATTAGACTCTCGGTCTATCTCAGTCATCAACCTCACGATCACTCGGACCATCAGTAAAACAGGGAACTCGGACCAAACAGTTTTCATATTTTTAAGAAATAAAGTGATAAACCAGATTTAAACAATAAACAGGTAAAATACGACTGAGGATATGCTTTCAAAATAAATAGAATGAGGAAAAATAGTGGAAGTGCCCCTAAGGGTCTCAGCAGGTCGTAAGGCTGTCCAACGGGACGGGCCGCCCGTCCCGTCCCGCATCCCGTCCCGATCCCATCCCGTCCCGCGTCCCGTCTCGGTCCCGTCCCGTCCCGTCCCGCTTCAAGTTAAATGGGATGGGCCAATGTTAAACGGGACACGGGATGGGATGGGACGGCCATTTCGTCCCGTTTGTCCCGTCCCATCCCGTCTTGTCCTGTCCCGCGTCCCGTCCCGTGTCCCGCTAGAAATTAATTTTTTTTAAAAACTAGCCGTTGGGCAACGGCTTAAATGGCAAAAATAGTCGTTGCCAACGGTCCAAACAGCCCCTACACCCCCAAAACACCCCTACCCCCAAACTTTTAATATAACCCCTAAGTTTATTAAATTACACTTTGGCCCTATTTTCTACTATAAATACCCTCTATTCTTCTTCATTTTTTCCCACAAAAAATCAATCTTCTCTCTCAAATCTCTTATATTCTAATATTCTATCTATATTCTATATTATTCTCTCAATTTTGTTACTATCAAGTATCAACTATCAAGTATCAAGTGATATCTTTCAAGTTTCAACTTTCAAGTATTTGGGCAAATTTTTTGGAGAAACTTTCAAGCTTCAAATTAATTCGTCAAGTATTTGGAGCAATATTTTGGACAATTTCTTCAAGTTTCAATATTTAATCACGGTGGACTCGTTCCATCTTCTAATTTTAATATATAATTTTTGTGTATCATTTTAGTGCTTAATTTTTGTGTTTATTTTGCGTGTTATATTTTCATATTTCATTTGTGTGTTTAATATTTGTGTTAGGTTTTTTAATTTAATTTCGTATTTAAATTATGGCACCTAAAAATGTATTTGGTATTTTTAAAAAAAGTAGTAAAAAAATAGTAAAGATAAAAGTAGTCGTAATCCTAATCCTAACCCTTCTCCTAGACCTAGAGTTAGAAAGCATATTAATGAAATGACTCATGTTGATGAAACTTCATTTTTCCAACCCTCCACATTTTATGATGTTCACGTCGGAGAACAATTAGATCATGAAACTTTACAAAGACAATTTGGTAATGATATTTTTTTAGAGGATGAAGAAAATGAGGAAGAAGAATTAGACGAAACACCCACTAGTCCCGCAACACAAGCTCCAACTCAGAGTCAATCTCAGTATGGAGCTTTACCCCCTGTACCCCCTGTAAGGGGTAAGCCTAAGGCTGAACGTCCCAAAACATCACTTGTATGGAAATTTTTTAAACATGATAAAGTCAATCATCGTGCTATATGTGAAAAATGTAAGCAAGTATTTGCACACTCAACAAGTGGTGGGACGGGGAGTTTAACTAGACACTTAAGAAAGGATCACAAATATTTATGGATACAAGCTAACATAGAAGCCGGAAAAATTATAGATCCCACCATCAGTTCTGGCACTCCTAGTGGATCTGGTTCTAATCAAATTCAACAACAACTTGACCCTGCTTCTGGTCATGTTTTACGCAAATATAACAAAGATAGAGATCGTGAGAACTTAGCAAAAATGTTGGCTGTCTGTGGCTTACCTTTTACTTTTCCTTCTCACCCTGCTTTTGTGCATTATATACAAGAAACTTATAACCCTTCTTTTCAAGGTTTTCCTAAGACCACGGTTAGAAATGATGTTTTTAAATTTCAAACCGAATATCTTCAGTATATTCGTTGTGTATTTTTTCACTTAGATTGTAAAGTGTCTGTCACATCTAATATAGGTCATAGTCCTAATGGTTGTGATTATTTAACTGTTACATGTCATTGGGTTGATCATCACTGGAACTTGCAAAAACGTATTATTGGTTATAAATTTGTTGATTCAAAACACACTGGAGCATATATTGCAACTATTGTTCTATAAATACTTGATTTTTATGGACTCATTAATAAAGTTTTAACTATCACCTTAGATAATGCTTCTGCTAACACAACCGCGACAAATAGCTTAAAATCTAGACTTTGTCTAATTAATCCAATAATTTTTCATGTTAGATGTGCATGCCATATTTTTAACTTGGTAGTAAAAGATGGTCTTAATTTATTTTCTGATGCTTGTAGTAAAATACAACATGTTTGTGGCTATATTTTTCGTGCTCATAAACAAAGTAGAATTCGTGAATTTGCTCAACAATGTGCTAGTGCTAGCCTTCCATTTAGAAAAGTTCCAAAAGATGTTTGTACTAGGTGGAATTCTACTTATGAAATGCTTAAAGTTGCTTATGATTATCGGGTGCCTATCCAAAAGATATTTAATATGCATAATGCTCACCCTATTGATCAATTTATTGATTCTGATTGGGATGCGATCAGAGAGCTTACTAAATTTTTAGAATTTTTTTATTATGCTACAAAACAATTTTCTGGTATATATTATCCTACTGTTACACAAATATTATGATATATTTGTGGAATTTCTGTTGTATTTGGTAAGTATAAAACAAATCCAACTTATGCACCGGCGTAAAATTTATGAGAATTTAGAAATTCAAGAAAATGAACAACCATCTCTCGAAAACTGGCAAGCTAGCATATATTCTTATGCTAGATTAATGTTTGATAAATATAAATCTATGGATACAACTGATTGTGAAATTGCTCCTTCTACTTCTAAGTCTAGAACAGAAGTTTTATGGGAAGATATGGATGATATAACAGGTTTTGATTCCTCTATTGATGATGAACTTGATTCTTTTTTTAATCAAGGACTGGAAAATATTAAAGATGAAGAAGGCAAGGAACAACTTTTGTCATGGTGGAGGGAGCGTGTCAAGGCTTTTCCAACACTTTCAATTATGGCCCGAGATATCTTGGCTATTCAAGCATCATCAGTAGCATCGGAGAGTGCTTTTAGCGCGGCAAGATTTCATATTGGAGATCATAGACATTCATTAGCGGAGGACAGTCTAGAGATTTCTGTATTATTCAGAGATTGGATTAATTCAGAAAGAAGAAATCTTGGTTTTGAAAAATTAACCACTAGGGAAGAAGAAGAATACAATGAGATACTAACCACTGGGAGCGATGACGACATGGAGCTCATGGAACACCAATTAACATTGTCAATTCCAGCAGAATGTCCGAGAGATATTATTGATAAGTTACAAAGAAGCTATATAGGAGCTTACAAATATTAGTATGATAATTTGTAATTGGCTACTAAGAGGTCTAGTTCAAACCGAACCCTTCCTAGAAGGTGGCTGCGTAGATTAGGTGCTCTTCAAAAGAATTATATTTGTATTTGAGATTTGAAAGTTCTATAAATAAAATAAAAGGCTCTAAGCGTTGAATTTTATTTATAAATTGTTTTAGTTACTTAGTTACTTAATGGCTTGAAATTATATTAAATAAATTATAACTCTATTATAAATTTATAATTACTAGAATATTTCATTACAAGTCTTTTATTTTAATATTTTATAATTCTTTACTTAGTTTTTTAATTTTTGTTTAATTTTTAAGTTTATTAAATTTATCAAAAATCTAGTCGTTGCAAACTTTAAAAACAAAGTAATTTTCAAAAACCTAGACTTTTTAAAAAAAAAATACACTTAAGGCCCACGAACCCATCCCGTCCCATCCTGTTTGTTAGCGGGACGGGATGGGACGAATGTTTCGTCCCGTTTGTCCCGTCCCGTTTCGTCACGTCCCGCCACTATCCTGCTTAAATGTCTTCCCGTCTCGTCCCGTTAATTTGGTCCCGTCCTGTCCCGTCCCGTTGGACAGCAGCAGGTCGGCACAAGGCCCCAAACATGGCATACAGCCCAAAATATAATAACATCAAACATATAACTATCAATTACGCATTAAAATAATCGTTCGGAATGGACTAAGTCACAATCCCCGGTGGTGCTATACCCCACGCTCGTCATCTAGTATGTAAATCACCTCAATATAGCACAACGATGTGTAATCCGGGGTTTCAAACCCTTAGAACAGCATTTACAATCATTACTTACCTCGAACCGGCAAAATCTCTGGCTTGTGATGCCCTTGCCCCTCAAATCGGCCTCCACGCGCGTCGAATCTATCCAAAATCAGAACGAATACGTCACAATATGCCAAGGGAACAAAGCCCAAGCGAAAACAAATCAAAAAATGCCAAAAATCCCGAAATTACAAAACCCGAGCCATGGGCCCACTTCTCGAAACTCAGAAATTTTCACATCAATAGATTATTTATCTCCCCACGAGTTCATACATATCAAAAGTTCTCAAATCTGACCCCAAATGGTCTTCCAAATCCCCAATTAAAATTCCCAAAATTTCAAGCCCTAGTTCTTCCATTTTTGGCTTAAGTTCCATGAATTTCTAGGTTGATTTCACAATAGAATCAAGTTTTAGGTTCAAATTTTTTTACCTCCAATCGGTTCTCCTTGAATCCCTCTTTAATTCTTTTCAAAAAGCTCTCAAAATGATCAACAATGGGGGAAATGAGCCCCAAATTCGCGGATCAAATGACTTAAAACATTTTGCCCAGCTCTGCCCGTTCCTTCATCGCAATCGCGGCACAAGCCTCGCGATCGCGAAGAGCAAATATTCAAGACCTCAAAAATACACTATGTGAACGCGACCAACACCCTGCGAACGCGATGACCAGATGAAATAACCTTACGCGAATGCGAACAACCATACGTGAACGCGATGCACAAATTACCTTGGACCCCATCTGACTCACTTCCTCTACGCGATCGCGAGTGCCTTCTCACGAACCCGATGCACAGCTTCTCAACCTTCTGCGAACGCGAAACCTCTCGCGCGAACGCAAAGGCTAAATTTTGGCCTTCCTCCAAGGCTCCTCACGAACGCGAAGAGGTAATTCTCTGCAACACTGAACCTGTTATTTCTGCAACTTTCAAACTCCAAAATGGTCCGATTGACCATCCAAAACTCACCCGAGGCCCTCGGGACCTCAACCAAAAGCTCCAATACATCCTAAAACCTCATTCAAACTTGTTCCAATCATCAAAACACCTCAAACAACACCAAATCCATCAATTCACATTGAATTCAAGCCTAAGTTTTTCAAAAGCTTCCGAAATACGCTTTCGATCAAAAACGCAACCAAACCACGTCTGAATGACCTGAAATTTTGCAAACACATAACAAATAACATAACGAAGCTAAAACAATTCTCACAATTCCATTCCAACCACTATATTAAAATCTCACCTATCCATCGAAAATGCCAAAATCTCACTTTCGCCAATTCAAGCCTAAACCTTCCACGGACTTCCAAAATGTATTCCGATCACGCTTCTAAGTCCCAAATCACCTAACGGAGCTAACAAAATCATAAAATTCTGATTGGAGATCATATACAAGCAAGTCAAATATTGGTCAAACCTTTCGAATTTCAAGCTTCAAATTGGGAACTGTTCTTCCAAATTCATTCTGATTTTCCTGAAAACCAAAACCAACGATTTAAATAACTCATAATTCATCACACGGGGCTAGTCATGCCTAAGAATTGGCGAGCAAAGTGCAAAAGCTCAAAACGACCGGTCGGGTCATTACATTTTAGAAATTAAATAATGTTTGAACTTGATAGTATCGGGCCCGTATTTTGGTTTTGGAGCTCGGTACCGGTTTAATATGGTATTTAAGTGATATCCGTAAAATTTGGTAAGAAACGGATTTTATATGACGTGATTTAGACCCTCAGTTGTAAAAATTGAAACTTTAAAGAGTTCTTGGGATTTTCATTGATTTAGATGCTAAATTCATTGTTTAAGATGTTATTTTGGCGATTTGATCGCACGAGAAAGTTCGTATGATGTTCTTAGACTTGTGTGCACATTTGGTTTGAAGCCCCGAGGGCTCGGGTGAGTTTTGTATAGGCCACACAGTGATTTGGACTTAAGAAGAAATTGCCGGTGTGTTTCAGGTCTACAGGCTTCGCATTTGCGAAGCCTGGCTCGCTAATGTGAGCATCGCATTTGCAATAAAAAGTCTGGGCAGGGTACCTTCGCAATTGCGAAGTTCATCATCGCATTTGCAATAAGAACAGGTCGCAATTGCGAACAAATGTTCGCATTTGCGATAATAGCAGGCCTGAACATTCTTCGCAATTGTGATGTAATTTTCGCATTTGCGTGGTTCGCATGCGATAACTGCGACTGTTCAAAAAGAGTTTTAGATGGGATTTCTTTTCATTCTTTCAAATTTTCAAACATTAAGCTCCCATAGACAATTTTTCAAAGAAAAGTTCTTCCCCAAATCATAGGTAACAATTTCTAACTCATTTCTTTCAATCTACTTCATCTTTTTACAAGATTTTATCACAAAATCTAGGAATTTTCATGGGAAATTGGGTGTTTTGGGGTGAAATTTGGGGATTTAGACCTCAAATTGAGGCTGGATTCCAAAAGCAATTGCATATCTGGGCTCGAGGGTGAATGGGCAATCAGGTTTTGGTCCGAACTTCGGATTTTGACCAAGCGGGCTCGCGGTCGATTTTTTATTTTTTGGGAAAAATATTGGGAAACCTATAATTAAGCATTGGATTTGAGTTCTTTAGCATTTATTGATGTTATTAAGTTAATTATGACTGTATACAAGTGAATTGGAGTGAAATCTAGAGGGAAAGCGATATTTGAGGCTTGATTTTGACCGTGGAATCGAGGTAAGTGTTTGGTCTAACCTTAGCTTGAGGGAATAGGTGTTGTTGTCTTACTTGCTACGTGACTAATGGTTGGGTACAGCGCATAGGTGTGGTGACGAGTATCTATACGTTGTTATTGGGTCATAGCATGCAAATGAACCTTATACTTGTAATCATTGTGTCTCTTATCACGTATTGTTCCTGTTTAAGTTGGTTATTCTTCATGTTGAACAAGTTTGGTTATATTTTCTTGTTATTGGGTAATTGTTAAGTGTTGACTCAAGTTGAGACTTATATTGTGAATTTAACTGTTGAAATGAGATTGGTTATAGCTGATCCCCTTGCCGAGATGTTATTATTTCTATTATTTGGGTGAGGAAAGAGTGATAAAGCACGAAGGGTGATGCCGTGCACATTCATATTTATGCATATGGTGAGGAAGAGTGATAAAACACGAAGGGTAATGCCGTGCATATTTACATTTATATTGATGCATATGGTGAGGAAGAGAGATAAAGCACGAAGGGTGATGCCGTGCACATTTCCATTATTCATATGGTGAGGAAGAGTGATAAAGCACGAAAGGTGATGCCGTGCATATTTTTATTATTAATTGCATGGTGAGGATTGAGAGTAAAAGCACGAAGGGTGATGCCGTGCATTATTTGTTTTCTGTGATTATTTGCTGTTATCGGTTCAAGTGCATTAATTGTTTCAATTTCAATATTTCTATGATTTTTTATTCTGGTACCCCCATAGCATGTTGCCCTTTCCAGTTAATTTCTGTTTAGCTTCTATTATTGTTATTCTGTTAGATATTGTTTAACTGCACATGTTTATGCTGGTTGTCTTGTCCTAGCCTCGTCACTACTTCGCCGAGGTTAGGCTCGACACTTACCAGTATATGGGGTCGGTTGTACTGATACTAAACCTGTTAATCGGGCCGGGCTGACCCGTTTTTAGCTCGATTCGGCTTTGGTCAGCCCGGTTCAGCACGACACTGTAGCATATATGTCGGACTGGGACGGGTTGGACGGGGAGCGAGTTTTAGACGAACACATTTTGGATATCGGTGCACCGGAACCCGCTAAGCCTGCTAACCCGTTAATGGGTTGTTAAAGGACTGCAACCCGATTCAGCCCATTAACGGGTTAAAATTTTTTTTTATTTGTGTACCATTGCTAACAAAATTTAATCAAAAAAAAAATTTAGCACAGCTCGCCCGAACCCGTTAAGCCCGAACCGGACGGGCCCACAAAAACCCGCAAATTCCCAGCCCGCTATTCCCAGCCCGCTACCAACCCGGTCCTTTAACGAACGGGTTATTTTTTTTCAGCCCGTCTCAGCCCGCCCGTTAAACACCTCTAACTGATACTGCAGTCTGCACTTTCTGTGCAGATCTCGATGCCGGATCTTGTGAGTAGAGCTTGGGTGGCTGCCTTCAGTCCAGTGAAGACCCAATGTAGTCCTGCAGGCGTCCGCAGGCCTTGGCGTCCCCTTCTATCATATTTCTTTTCTGTTTATTTACTTTCAAAATAGATGTACATTTTCTTTGTTCAGACCATTGATGTAGTATTCGCAGACCGTCCGTGAGTTGTAATACCAGCTCTGGGTGGAGTTTATTACTGTTTCGATATTTGTAGTAAGACAATCTGTTAAATTCTGTTCTTCCACGTTCATTCCGCTGATTTACTTTTGTTAACTTGCAAATTGTTAAAAGATAAAGGAAAATGGTGAAATAATTTGTAACGTTGACTTACCTAGCGAGTACAATGTTAGGCACCATCACGATCCCGACGATGAAAAATTCGGGTTGTGACAGTTTATTGTTGTTAAATAACATTTTTGTTGTTTGGTTTTACTGTATCGTACTGTACTGTAATTGATAATTCACCAAAATACCACCAATTGTTTTAAAGAAAATTTATCAAGAATTACATATAAAAATAATTTAAGAAAACATCTTTCTACTAATTCATCATTAATTACGTAGCTTGGAAACAAGAGCAAAAACCTGAAAAAAAAAAGATTAACTAGTATTAGCAACAAAAAAAAAATTAAAACAATGAAAAGAGACAAAGAATCGAACGTAGACTTGGATAAAAGGAACGGGGTAAACCAACTCTAGGAAAGATGGAAGAAGACAAAGTAGGTCAATAAGTTGGAGATTTGGAATTAAAATAAAAAATAATTAAATGATAAAATAGAATTATAGAGTAATAAGTAAGGGGATAATTGGAAAAGAAAATAAGAAACGATCCCCACAGCAAATCGGTTATTTCATAAAATAGAGGTTTTGGTTGTTCCGCAACAATACATTTAACAATACGATACAATCATTTTTAAATAAACAATCAAAACAAACATTGTTTTGTGATAACAATACAATACGATACGACGGGTAACAACCATCCAAACAAGTTGTTAGTAGTTAATCGTAGTTCGTAATCAATCCAAATCAAGTGATGATCATCCTGAATAGCAAATAAGCCATAAATTACTCAATATTATTTAAATTCAATTCCTGTGCAGACGATATTTTACTATACTATCTTTGACTAACGAGCATTAATTTTGCATTGTATTTTGCGCTCGTCAAAATGCATAACTATTGAAGAATCCGAAACATCCGACAATATTTGTAGAAAGTTTGAGTAACATTGACCTTTAGCTAGCGTTTAGCCATAGATTCTCAAATTTGTTTTAAAAAATCTAATTTGGATGAAGTTTGGTTTCAAGATGAAAATCTGTTTGGACATAATTTTTCAAAATATATTTTAATTTTTTTAAAAAATAAATAAATATGAAATGTGACTTATACCCATAAGTTTTGAACTTATCAAAAATATCCAATAACTATGAAGAAAATTCATACAAAACAAGCGAAACAAATTTGAGAAAAATTCATACAAAACAATCGAAATAAATCTAAAGAAAATTTATACAAATTTTAGCAAATTACCTTCAAATTTTGTCTTTGCAGTGGATTGCCACATATTGGCACAACAATTTTGACGAAGGTTTTCTTTTGTTTATAGAGAAGCACAAAGTCGCGTGAGTTTAATGAGGAAAAAATGGGTAGATATAAATTAGTTGGGTCTCAATAACAAAAAATGGGCTTTTTATAAAATACAAAAATTTAGGGCAATTTTTGAATTTTTTTAAAAACCAAACCATAATATTTTTGGTCCAAAAATAGCTCTTAAGCTGGTTTTGGATTTTGAGATTTGGAAATTTACCAAAATAAGGATAACATTTATAAACAAACAGGTATTTGCCAAAAACAAATTGGCAAAAACTATGACCAAATGGAGGCTTAATTATTCGTTTTCCGAATGTCATAAAACAGGACTGAAGCATGAAACACCATTAGTATCTAAAAATGACTTCATTCTTTTTGGCAAAAGATATGAATTATATGAAAATAATATTTAAAGATCATGTATTTGTGCGTGCTATCAGAACAAGAATTAAGTCTTGAAATAGAAATATGTTAAGTAATAATATTATAAGATCATGGTTTCGTACGTGGTTATCAGAACATATTTTGGAATTAAGTTTTGAAAAAGAAATATGGTAAGTTTTAAGGAATAAATAAAGGGTTTAGCAAACACCATCATCATGTGAAATAACAAGTAAAATAACATAATAAGTGTATAAAACTTTAATATATTGACGATGCATATAGGTTAAACTCATAAATAATATTCCACGAGTAAAAAATAGCTTCCACAAAATATTTTAAAGCACTTAGGCCTCATTTATTTTTATTAAGATTAAGACGTCTAAAATATGTATTAAGATTAAAACGTCTGGATTTGAATACTCATTTGAATATAAAGATGTTGTATTAAGATTTAATTATTGAATAATTAAGACGGTTTGTTTTCTTTACATCTAAATGTACAAAATATGCCTTTATTTAAATTAATACGTACAAAGTCAATCAAATAGTACTAAATAATCTAATAGTATATTTATAAAATATTTTAAAAAAATTATATGGTGGTTGGTGGTAAGGATGACTAACCATGGTGATTGTGGGTGCCGACTTGGTAGTGATGTTAGTTGATAGTGGTAATTATGTCACGACCCTAAATGTGGACCCGATCGTGAAGGCGTCTACCGTGAAACAAGGTCAGCCGACACAAATCCCTAATCCATTTAAGCAGTTATAATAATTCAATTTAAGTCATTAATAAGTAATAAATCCTAAAATTTAAGTGAAATAGAACAAGTGTGGAATAGATACAGCCCGACATCGGGGTGTCACCAGTCATGAGCATCTAAAAAATTGCCTAAAAGTAGGAAGAGTCTACATAGTCTACTACAAATCCAGTACAAATGAAAATAAAGATAGGAAGGAGAAGCATTGGGTTGCAAACGCCGAGCAGCTACCCGTGAACTCCAGACAGGCTGCTAGAAGCAATCAACCCTCGCTAGCAGGACCCGAGGCTCCTGAATCTGCACATAGGGTACAAGGAGTAATGTGAATACGCCAACTCAGTGATTAATAAAAGTAAAGGCAGCTGAACGATAAGAAAACGCGTAAAACACAGCAACATGCTACAGAGAGGCAGTATACAGCCAATACAATGGAATAAAATAGTGAAAACTTATAAAACACCTTAGTTCAGTAAAAACATCTTTTAATAGTTTAAACTAGTAAATGAAAACATGAAGAAAAAGATAGAAACACAAATCAGCCCCTCGGGCAAAATACCAACAGAACCAGCCCCTCGGGCAATAACCTGGAACAACATCAGCCCCTCGGGCTATATCACATCTCACACTGGTTACTGATCGCTGCCGACTCGACACTACACTATGGGGGGCCCTTACGTCCCAAGCGCAATAACAAGTCATCTCATGGCATAATCATACAGGCTCTCGACCTCATATCAAGCCACCTCGTGGCGTACAACTCAGGCCCTCGGCCTCATAATCATGAATCAGCACAATATCGTTGCGAGGCACAGCCCGATCCCATATTAACCTCACAACACAGGCCCTCGGCCCTACTCACTCAGAAATCTCTAAAAGCCACTTGGGCACAGTAAAATATAATGCTCAGCTCAAAATATCATTTAATATGTCAAAACAGAGTAACATGGCTGAGTTATGAAAAATAGTAAAATATAGCATAACTGAGTATAAGTATAAAGCCAAAACAGTGAGGAATAGTAGTAAAAATCCCCTAAGGGTTCAAACAGTTTTCAATCAAATACGCAGTTAAACAGTCATACGGGATGGACTAAGTCACAATCCCCCAATTATGCACGACCCCACGCTCGTCATCTAGTGTATGTGTCACCTTAATATAGCACAACGATGTGAAATCTGGGGTTTCATACCCTCAGGACAACATTTACAATCATTACTCACCTCTATCTGGTTCAAATTCTAATCCGCGATGCATTTGCCTCTCGAATTGGCCTCCGGATGCTCCAAATCTAACCAAAATCAGTGCACAATCCTCAAAATATGCTAAAGGAACAAAGCCCACTCGAAAGTAATCAAATTACAACACAAATTTTGAAATTGGTCAAACCCGACCCCCAGGCCCACGTCTCGAAATTCGATAAAAATTACATCAATAGACTCCTTATCACTCCCCGAGTTCATTCATACAAATCCCTAATTTTAGATCTCCAATTACAATCCCTAGTTCTTCAATATTTAGGCTTAAATTCTATAAATTACATGATTAATTAGGTATAAAACACCTTAGTATTGAGTATTAAGTCCATAAATCTTACCTCCAAGTGTTCCCCCTTGATTTCCTCTTCAATCCTCTCTAAAAAGCTCTAAAATCGCCCAAAAATGGAGGAACTTAGACCCAAAATTGCGAAATTGGTCTTTTAAAATATTTTGCCCAGCACTTAAAAATCCTTCATCACGAACGCGGTCAATGCCTCGTGTTCGCGAAGCACAAATTTGAGTTGAACACTTTTCCTTCATCACGAAACGCGAAGCCCTTCACGCGAACGCGAAGACTTGGCCTCATAAACCATCGCGAAT
Source organism: Nicotiana tabacum (assembly GCF_000715075.1). Taxonomy (NCBI): domain Eukaryota; kingdom Viridiplantae; phylum Streptophyta; class Magnoliopsida; order Solanales; family Solanaceae; genus Nicotiana; species Nicotiana tabacum. The sequence goes on along the minus strand of NC_134089.1, from coordinate 124,155,225 downwards.
GCGGCTTCCCTCTCGTAAACGTGGAGCTCACTGACCCAACCCTTCGCGAACGCGGGACTCCCATCGCGAACACGAAGGCCAAACCTCCTGCCTCACGTCCTAACCCTTCGCGAATGAGAGGGCCCACTCGCGAACGCGAAGGCCAACAGTCTGCAACACTCACAACAGATTTTCTGCAATCTTTTTCAACTTGAAATGATCCGTTCAACCATCCGAAATTCACCCGAGGCCCTCGGGACCTCAACCAAACATGTCAACCTATCCCATAACATCATTCAAACTTGTTCCAACCTTCGAAATGCTCAAAACAACATCAAAATACCACATTTGCATCGGATTTAAGCCTAAAAATTCCAAAAACTCCCAAATTCCGATTTTCGATCAAAAAGTCTATCAAACCACGTTCGAATGGCCTGAAATTTTGCACATACATCCCAAATGACACAACGGACCTACTTCAACTCCCATAATTCCATTCTGACCCCTATATCAAAATCTCACCTAACAACCGGAAAATGCCAAAATTTCAATTTCGCCAATTCAAGCCTAAATCTACTCCATACCTCCAAAACACATTCCGATCATGCTTTTAAGTCCCAAATCACTTCCCGAAGCTATCCAAATCATCGGAACTCACATCCGAGCCCTTTATCACATAGGTCAACATCCAGTTGACTTTTCCAACTTAAGCTTACTCAAAAGAGACTAAATGTATCAAACCTTACCAAAACATCTCCGAACTCGAGCCAACCACCCCGATAACACATAATACGGCTAAACAAGATAATAAGAAGAAGAAATAGGGGGGAACGGAATGGTAACTCATGAAACGACCGGCAGGGTCATTACAAATTAAGATTAATAGACAATAGATGATAATAATAGTTAATACTGGTGGTTGATGGGAATGGTGACTGATAACAATGATGTGTGATATTTATTGGTGATTAGTGATTGTTGTGGTAATGTTTGTTGGTGGTGATGATTGTAAATGATGGTTAATGGTAGTGACAACTGACATTCGTGTTTGGCAACGGTAGTGATTATGGCTGAGGATGATGGTAATGAGTGTTGGTAATCTATAATGGTGAGGGATAATAGTGGTGGTATTAGTGATTGGTTGGTCGATGTACTTTTTGATTAATTGAGTCTTTGTAAAATGTATGCGTTCGTGTCACTAGTTTTAAATCGGATCATGATATATAAGTAAAACAAATATAAAAATGTAGATGCCTGGTAATCAAATACTAGCAACTTATCCAATTTCTCTAACTTCAAATTATGAATTCACTTGTAAGGAAGTATTTTGCATCACATCGACGAAAAGAAGACTTACTAGCTATTCTGGTATTTTGATCTTCTTCTCGTCCATCCCAGCGAAAACTTCTGAATCGTCTAGCTAAAGCCCAATGGGAGAATTTTTGGATAACTTTTTTTTACAAATAGTCATTTTCAGCTCCTGTAATTTAAAAATAGCTACTGTCACAAAGCTTCGGATTTCATAGGTGAAAAATAGACTGATTTTTTTAAAAAAAATTCAAACTCAATGGCAATGGCTATTTTTCAAAGACAAGGTCGAAAAGTGGCTAATAGGCTCTATTTCTACCAATTCTTTTTTGCATGCTCTACTAGGTCGTATTTCCCCTCCCCTCCCCTCTTTCTTTCTTTTTTTTGTTTTTTTTTAAATAATAATCCCATAATTATACATTGGGGAGAAGAATGAAAAATGGGGAAAGGAATTATAAAGCGGAGAACCGAACCTCCACCAACAAAGTAAATTTTTGAATAACCGATCAACTGAGCTATCGGAGGATTTGCAGCTGTACCCTATATTTGTACCACCTTTTAACCTGTACTCTATTTTTAAAAGTTATTGATTTGGTAGCCATCTGATAAAAATTTTATAACAATATGACAATTACACCCCTGACAAAAGATATAAAACCTGCATCACGCATTAATTACGTGATCTGCAACCTCATTCGTGAAAAAAGATCTCCTCCTCTCCTCTCAATAGCTTTATCAAAAAACCAGAAACTTATCTAGATTCATCTTCAGAATCACACTTGCATGAAGTTGTTTCACGTTGAAGCCAAAACTTCATGCTATTGTAGCATGAAGTTATTTCAAGTTGAAGCTAAAACTTCATGCTAATGTAACATGAAGTTGTTTCACATTGAAGCTAGAACTTCATGTTAATGCATGCTGAAGTTATTTATCCTGCAATCTACAGTTTTGTCATGAGTTTTATTCGAAATTTCAGTCTAAACATGCCGAAGTTATATTGTTCATTTGCTAAAACTTTAGTCTAAACATGCTGAAGTTATTTAGCTCATTTGCTAAAACTTCAGACTAAACATGCTTAAGTTTTTTAGTTCATTTACTAAAACTTCAGACTAAACATGTTTAAGTTTTTGTCTTGCAGTATGTAATTTTTTAATGAATTTTTGCTAATGCATGCTGAAGTTATTTAGTTCATTTGCTAAAACTTCAGACAAAATATGCTTAAATGTTTTAGTTCATTTGCTAAAACTTCAGACTAAACATGCTTAAGTTTTTGCTAATGCATGCTGAAATTATTTAGTTCATTTGCAAAAACTTCATGCCAAAACATGCTGAAGTTTTGTAACGCAGTCTATAGTTTTGTCCTGAGTTTTATCTGAAACTTTAGTCTTAACAAGCTGAAGTTTTTTAGTTCATTTGCTAAAACTTTACCCAAAACATGCTTAAGTTTTTGTCCTGTAGTTTGTCAATAGTCTTTTTTTAAAGAAGGGCAAAATTGTTTTCTTAAAATACTTTTAACAAAAAAGTGGATACGGATGCAAACGGAAAAACAAAATGGGTATAAGTTAAAAACGGGCGACCAAATAGGGGGCCCCATGCAATTTTTACGAGCTATCACGATTCTTCCTATCGTACTGTCCTTACCAAGTTGTATACCAACAACATTGCATGTAAAAAGCCCACCCAAATGACAATATTAGCCCATATTGAAGATGTCCTATAAGGGTGGGCATCAGTCGGTTCGGTTCGATTGTGAATGTTATCGGTTCAACATATCGGTTATCAGTTTTTAAATATGCTAAATCGACAATTGAACCGATAAGATATTAATTGGCGGGTATCGGTTAATCAGTTATTGGTTTACCCGATAAAATAACTTAATTTAGAGGAAAAAACATAGTGTATACTACTAATTGATCTTATAACCTTGATCCTTTTTAATTATGTTCTAAAGAGTGAACAAAAGTTCCATGGATACATGTCTACCATCATCAAAAAGTTTTTCAATTACATACAACATAATTTGCTCAATGTATTTGTCACGATCCAAAATCCACTAAGGGTCGTGATGGCGCCGGACACCACTGTCAGGCAAGCCAACACCAAGAAGTTAATTAAATTTCTATTTTAGTATTTATTGAAATCATTTCTTTTGTACATTAAATAATAAATAATGAAATTCATTGAATAAATAATGTTGTATTTAACAAACTTAATATTTAATAATCCCATAATTATCCCAGAACGTGGTGTCACAAGTGCATGAGCATCTTCTAGGAAATAATGTAATACAATAACCGTCTGAGATACAAGTTGGAAAGTAGATAAAATACAATACAATACTCTAAAGGAGACTCTGCTGGTTGCAGGTCGTCTCGAGAAGTGCAGCTCACCTAAGTCCCCATATCAACCATGTCGTTGTGCCAAACTTGTGATGACCCAAAAAGTCATCTTTTATTTTAGAATCTGTTTCCGTATTCTGAGGCCTTGAAAACCTTATTTTATTTCTCTTCGATTTGCGTGTGTAGTCCGGGCGCATATCCGGAAAGCTATTATGTGAAAAATTTAAGAAAACATGATTTTTGGCTTAAAAGATGAATTTTGTTGACTTCGTTCAACGATTGGGGTAAACAAACCCGGACCCATATTCCGATGGTCTCGGAGGGTATGTAATAAAATATGGGACCTGGACGTATGCCCGGAATAGAATTCTGAGGTCCCTAGCCCAAGAAATGAGTTTTTGAAGAAAATTGTTAAACTGAAAATATAATAGTTTTTAGAAATGGAATAATGTTTGAACTTATTGGTATCGGACCCGTATTTTTGGTTCCGGAGTCCGGTGCAGGTCCGTTATAAAATTTTAACCTTATCTGTAAAATTTGGTGAAAACGGAAGTAATTTGAGGTGATTTGGCCAATGGTGTTGAATTTATAGTTCTAGATGTTATTTTAGCAATTTAATCGCGCGAGCAAGTTCATATAATGTTTTAGGACTTATGTGCATGTTTGGTTTGGATCCTCAAGGGCTCGGGTGAGTTTTGGATAAGCTTTGGAGTGTTTTGGACTTGGAAAAATGTTACAGGTATTCCAGTTATGGTGTTGGCCTCTGATCTCGCAATTGCGAGAACAGACTTCACATTTGCGAAGCCTGACAGTGTTGAAATTGCAATTCACTCATCACAAATGTGAAGAGTAGCTGGGCCAACAGTCTTCGCAATTGCGAAGAAACCTTCGCATTTGCGAAGTAAAGCTGGGAGAGGTATTGGTCGCAAATGCGATCATTTAGTCGCATTTGCGGAGGATCATGTTCGCATTTGCGAACATTCCTTTGCTTTTGCGAAGACAACAAAAATGTGAGGGGTTCGCATTTGCGATACTTTCCTCGCATTTGCGAGCTTCACAAATGCGAAACTCAGGTCGTAAATGCGACATCTGCAGCTGAGTAAAAGGGTCTTGGACAGAATTTTTCATTCATTCTCTCATTTTTCAAAACCTAAACTCCAAGAGGCAATTTTCCTAGAGCAAGTTCTTCCCCAAATCATAGGTAAATGATTCTTAACTTATTTCTTCCAATATATTTCATCTTTTGACAAGATTTCATTCTAGAATCTAGGGTTTTTCATGGTGGAATTGGGTGTTTTTGGGTAGAATTTAGGAATTTCGAAATTTGGGGATTTAGACCTCAAATTGAGGTCGAATTCGAAAACCAATTGTATGTCCGGGCTCGGGGGTGAATGGATAACCGGATTTTGGTTCGAATTTCGAGTTAGGACCAAGCGGGCCCTAGGTCAGGTTTTGACTTTTTTGGAAAAATATTAGAAAACATATAATTATGCATCAAAATTAAGTTATCTAGCATTTATTGATGTTATTAAGTTAATTATGACTAGACACGAGTGAATTGGTGGTGGAATCGAGAGGTAAAGTGGTGATTGAGCTTTGAAATACCTGTTGGCTTGAGGTAAGTGTTTGGTCTAACCTTGACTTGAGGGATTAGGAATTTCCGACTTAATTGCTATGTGAAATTCCATGTGTGTGTGGCGTATAGGTGTGGTGACGAGTACCTATGCGCCACCAAATTATCATTTTTGGTTGTTCCCTTCCCCGTTTTCCTATATATTGCTCTCCTGTATTAATTGCTACTTGCTCATAAATGTCTCCATGTCTAATTGCTTCATATTAACTATTGTTTTCCTTATTGAAGTATTTATTGTTTCATGGTTTCGTTTTATTATCCTGTTGGCTTATATTGGTTTATTGGTGCTTCATGGTACACTTTGGTTGATCTCGTTGTGTAGTTTTAACTGGTGAAGTCTCATAATCGTAGTGATATTCCATTATGTGGATTGAGGTATAAGTGTTGTGGAGCATTTGAGTTAACTTGTGAAACACTTATTTTTATTTTTGTGATTGGTGATGATATATATATATATTGGATCGGGTTGCACGGCGCAACATGAGGAATAAGGGTGAATGTGATTGTCTGGAGGGATCGGGTTGCACGCCGCAACAAGGAGTAATAAGGGTGGATATGTGGGATCGAGTTGCACGCCGCAACAGGATGAATAAGGGTGATATGTGTTGAGGAGTAATAAGGGTGGGCTGGTGGGATCGGGTTGCACGCCGCAACAAGGAGTAATAAGGGTAAATGTTATACGGTTATTGATTATATGGTGGGATCGGGTTGCGCGCCGCATCAAATGTTAATTATGTATTCTTTTCTGCTGAAATTCATTATTGTAGTGTTGAAATTCTTTTAAGGATTGAATATAGCTGAGTACCAGTAGAAGACTAAGTTCCGTATCTAAATAACAGAAGTTACTGTTATATTTCATTTTGTATTTCCTTTCTGTTAGTATCAACTATTGCAGGTATATGTATGTTGTTATGCCCCGTCGTAGCCTCGTACCTACCTCATCGAGGTTAGGCTCAGCACTTACCAGTACATGGGATCGGTTGTACTGATACTGCACTCTGCACTTCTTGTGAAGATTTCGTAACTAGTGGTTGATCGAGAGGTTGGTTGCTGTTACTGCATTCCAGAGACCCAAAGTAGTCTTGCAGGCGTCCGTAGGCCCTGACGTCCCCTTCTATCTTACTTCATTTCCGTTTTATTTACTTTCAAGACAAATGTAATCTTTTCTTTTAGACCAGTATTTGTAGCAATCTGTAGAAAGTTCGTGAGTTGTGACACCAGTTTCTGGATGGTATTGACTTATGTTTTCGTTAATAGTATAATAGGAAATAGTTGAACTATGTACTTTCGCATTCATTTTCCGCTAATTTAGTTTTGTTAAATTTTAATTATAAAAGGATAAAGGAAAAATATGTAATATTCTGTAACGTTCGCTAGTACAATGTTAGGCGCCATCACAGTCCCGAAGGTGGGAAATTCGGGTCATGACAAAACTAGGCCACTAGACATATATGTGTATGTGCAATAAAAATGCACAACAAGTGTAGCATGAGTACGAAACAACATGTACCCAGTAAGTATCTCGTCTAATCTCGAAGAAGTAGAGACGAGAGGTCGACTTGGACACTTACTAGTGGTCCATAATAATATACCAATAACATAGTAAATCAAGAATTTTTATATAAATGGATGTAACTCAATAGCATAAAGTAAGTAAACAATTCTTTTATTAATAGGAAATTTCCAAATTTATTTTCATCATTTATTCATTTATTTAAGGCCAGGGATGCAATATTGTCATTTATAAGTTTACAACTCAAGCAATACAAGCATGTGCAAATCATGCCGAGGTCGTGCGGTCCGATCTAATAATATTTAAACTGTGCACTGCCAGAGGGACGAATGGCGCGAACCATAGATGCATCTATTTAATCTACTAAGGCATTTGGCCAGTTCCACAATAGATAAACACATTCAAACAGTCAATCAAGAATTCATCAAGGAGCAATTATCCAAGAAAAGGCAATTTCTCTTTTAAAAATAAAGAAACAATGTCTAGTCTTTTAGAAATTCATTTACACATTCGATATGTTTTAAGCATTTAAAATTGACAATAAGATTGCAAATATTGCAAGTAAAGCATGATTTTGGGTCCTAGGATACCCGGACTTAAGCATAATAGTAGCTACGCATGGACTCTCGTCACCTCGTGCGTACATAGCCCCCCACAAATAGAAGCACATATCCAATTAATTCATCTATGGGGAAAGAAGACACACCTCGCTCCGAAGTTCCATAACCGGCATTCCACGCCCTGCCGAAGACTCAAATCGACGCACAACGCTCCAAAACTAGACAATAATTCTGTAAACCCATTAAGATATATTAATTACTCATAATAATCCAATTCATAACAATTTCAAACCCCGATCGAAAAGTTGAAAAAATCGCCCTTAGGCCCACGTGTCCGGATTCCGAAATTTTTCGAAGATAAAGTTTGCCCACAACCTAACGAACTCAAATATATAATTTACTCTCAATTTCATGTCCAAATTGTGGTCAAAATCCAAGAATACTAATTTTCTAGGTTTTTCCCTCAAACCCCAAGTTTCTACTAATTTCCATGTTAAAATATATACATAATCAATGTATTTAACTCATAATAGGTGGGGATGGCTTATCTTTCCATTGATGATGAAAATCCCCTCTTGAAACCCTTCAAGGATCGCCCAAACCAAGAGAAAACGAAGGAAAATAGGCCAAATCCCCTTTTTAAAAGAACACACTGCCTCCAGCCTTTCCGCACCTGCGGTCGCTTGACCGCTTCTGCGGTTCCGTAGGTGCGGCCCCACTACTGCATCTGCGCTCCTTCACCAGGCCCCACTTACTCCGCTTTTGTGCTTCTCCTTCCGCAGGTGCGGTCCCGCTTCTGCGGCAAGATGACTACATCTGCGGTCCCAGCCTTCTCCCTTCTCAACTGCATCTACGCTCGTTTGGCCGCTTCTGCAGCTCCGCAACAGCGGCCATGACCTCGCAGGTGCAGTTACACCAGATGACAGCAGGCTTCAGCTCTTCCTCCCAACTCCAATTCGATCTGTTAACCATCCGAAATCCACTCGAAGCCCCCGAGACCCCGTCTAATCACACCAACCAGTCCCATAACATAACGCGGACCTGCTTGAGGCCTCAAATCACATCAAACAACGCTAAAACCATGAATCACACTCCATTTCGAACTTTATGAACTTTAGAACTTCGAATTTCTTCATTCGATACCGAAACCTATCAAATCACATGCGATTAACCTCAAATATTTGCACACAAGTCATCGACATTACGGACCTACTCCAGCTTCCAAAATTGGAATCCGACAATATCAAAAAGTCCACTTCCGATCAAACTTCTCAAAAGCTTTCAAATTTCTAACCTTAGCCAAACGACTCCAAAATTACCTATGAACCTCTGAATCCACTTCCGATCGCGCTTCCAATACCAGAATTACCATACGGAGCTATCCCAGACTCGGAGTCCCAAACGGACATTGATATCACTGAAATGTGCTTCAACCCAGATTTATGAAATTCTTCCAAAAATGTTAACTTCCACAATAGGTGTCGAAATGCTCCCGGGTCATCCAAAACCCGATCGGGATATACGTCCAAGTCCAATATCATCATACAAACTTGTTGGAACCTTAAAATCCCTATTCCGAGATCATTTGCTCATAAATCAAACCTTACTCAATTCTTTCAACTTAAAGCTTCTGAAATGGGAATTTTCTTTCCAAATCAATTCCAAACTTCTCGAAATTCAATTCCGACCACGCGTACAAATCATAATACCTGAAGTGAAGCTGCTAATGGCCTCAAACTGCTGAACGACGCGTTAGAGCTCAAAACGACCGGTCGGGTCGTTACATTCTCTCCCACTTAAACATATGTTCATCCTCGAACGTGCTCAGACCTGCATTGGAGTTGTCCGAAATCATTGTTTAATACCTCGTGCACCTACCTGTGCTACCATAACTCAGTTGAGCATATTATCTCGATCAATCTGAAGATATCTTCTTTTATTTAGGCAAATGAGACTTAGAGCCCAGTTCAAACATCCAGAATTCTCTGCCACGCCTGCTTCCAACATATGAATGTCGTATCCATCACCACACGCTGTATCAGAATATGACTGCACACCCTTGCTGAATTCACACCATGCACCACATCATTCACAAGACCATAATAACACTATCTAATCATAATAGCCGATATTTCCTGAATCCGATGCTCATAATGCACCCCATGACATATATAAGTCCTAATCCAACTCTCGCAATGCCGCCACGACGGAAGAGATGCATAAAAATTCATAACCAACTGTCGAGTCAACAAATCATTGAGGCTATACTCCTGACAAGAACTATTACCTCATTCTGAACCACCTAATGGTATTTGCTCTGTAATATACTTCATATAATCCGATCGCACTAATCCTAGATCCAATGATCTTGTCTCACCCAGTACGAACTGCTCAGGCAACAAGCCACCCCTGACATGACCAAAAGTCTTATATGATGCCACAATGTGCCAATAGGCTACCAACTCGAATGTGATACATAAGGAAAACGAAATCTGGAAGGGACTACTCAACTCACGCAGCTAATATGGACTTTCCTCAGAAAATGGAAAACAAAACACACAAAAATTAGAATATAGAAAACTATACTCGACATCATACTGTTGTGGAGTGCATCCCGATCCAAACAACATACCCGTGGCAGCGTACCACCCGATCCAAACATAAAATTCACATAAGGAGATACTTACCGAGCTAAATTGCTCATTACTACAAAATATCGAATATCGGCCACAAGCACGCTAAGTGCATAATACCATCCCTAGGGAGACATATAGAGCCATAAGCTACAAAACTCAAGCACAACGGAGGTGCGATATATGATAAGAATCTCAAGAGCCATCCTACTCATATAACACCATCGCTACGCGGAATCTCAACACATAAGAAATTTATCAAGCCGTTTCACAACTCACACGGCCCAATATAGCATCACATGAAATAGCCGACGGTGAAATAGCATCCAACGTCCGAATACTCCTCCATAAGGAGCACTATACTGAAGTGAACATATCTGGCCTGATATAGAGCCCACATTCATATTTAAATCCACTCACAGACCATAGGCCGATTTAGATCGCGCCATACTACGAAAATAACCTTTCAAGGTTCCATAATTACCCTTTTTCCTATCACTCACAAGAACAACCATCATAACTGGAGCAAACCTCCACCGTCCATAGCCCAATAAACCGAGTGCCCTCCAGGCATAAATTCTCAAATTAGTAATATTACCACCACCTTCAAACTTGGTTTAAATCTTCGATCAATCAAGTGACTCCCTGTCATACTTATAATATCTTCCCGTGAGCTACGCTCCTACGACCTTCCATACCAAGTAACAAGTCTGCACATCCATACCACCGGCCACACTAATGTTGTAAAGCAGATCAAGAATTTGCAACCAGGATGCAAAGCTTCCGACGCAAGCACTGATCTCAGGTGACGCTGAAGACAATACCAGCTTACTCTAAACATCCAAATCTTTTTACCTGCTCGCCCGAGCTCGTGACACCCTCGCCAACACCGAACTACAACCTTGATCCTCACTTCCAAATTTCCTACCGCTCACTACACCTAACATGCCAATATGCGATAGCGCCAGAATTTCATCATAACTCCTGAACCACTAATAGGGTATACACTTCATCACCTAGAAACTTTTTACTTAACTCATTCCAAAAGAACCATAGCAATATGCGAGTAACTTCTCATAGCCGTAGGACATTTTGATCCTCAAGTAGTGGTCTGAACCACCATAACCCTTTCCGGGATCTGTCTACACATAACAGGCCATAAGACTTGAATACTCCCAAATAAAATCAATTACGGCAGCCGTCAAACCTCGCACGCACCGTCACAAATCATATACATAACTTTATCACGCTGAAGGAACTGATCACTACCATCAATTTGCCCATTCCACTATAGCTAACCGATCTAACTTCTTTCCATTTATCCTTGATTGCCTTAGAAATAATAATAACTCTATTCAACATATCACACACTCAATCCACACTCATCCCGAGTGGCCTTGTATCACGAGACCGTGCTGTCTCAAATCCCACGAACCATCTCATACCTTCCTTGGGCACATATTTGCATCCTCAACTGATACAACCATTTCGATAATTCCTTTGCAAATCCGAAGTCATTCTCTTTCATTCCCCCAAATGCTACACCATAAGCCAAAGATATCATAGAACCTTCCGAGCCTTTTTTCATAATCTGCTGCAAAAGCTCGATTCTTACCCATACTTATGGACTCGAAATCCTTAGGCACCATGTCTTAACCTTTGAATCCACTTGGACCGTTATTGAGAGTCACCCACTCTAGCTTGGTCCCGAATATAATCAACTCTAAGGCTCTGCTGGCACATGAACACCCTCTCCATAGAGCACCCGATAGAATCACTTCCTTGTAAACCATCTCCGCAAGAAACACAAATCCCGAGTCTTCCCAATGCCCAAACAAGAATTGATAAAGGCATTTATGGCACACATCTCTCAAATTATTTGCTCGAATTATCACCTATATTCTTTTCCCTTAGGTGAAATAACTCACCATTATGCCGATAGCCAGAAACCTTACAAGTAGGTAACCATGCAACCCAATAGTAGGCTGGAAGACACCTATTACATAACTCTGGAATCCACCAAGATTCTTTATCTCTTTATTAACATAACCTTGCGCAATCAAATCACCAAATTCCTCGAAATCCTTCTGTTAGCATTTCTTGAACACTCTGTATCTCTAGCAACATTCACAGTTTCAACCTCTTACTGGATAATCAGTAGAATTCTTCGCAGAAGCTTTGCCAACCACGCGAACGCTGACCTACTCACAGGAGATAACCCACATGTGGAAATTACATGCTGACATCTCCCAACACCACTGCAATGCACAATTACTACGAAATCAGTAACCCATCCTAAGCCCATGCTCATTCACTAGCTGCACAAGTCCGTTCATTCCTCGTGGACATCAACTAAATACACGGCAATATCTTCCAATTCAAAGTTATATGGCATCCTTCCTCTTATCAAGCAACTTATTACTGTTGCATCCAATCTCCCGCCGTATAATAGCCATTAATTCAAATTAAGCCCGTAGACCCAATCATCATCCACTAAAATTCCCAAATCATTCCAAACTTTCCTTAAGGTGTACAACTATCCTTCCACTAAACCCATATGCTACTCTGCCACTCTCCCACTTTGGGCAAACTCACTTCTTTAATAAACTACTCGACTTCCGCTTCTTACACCTGGTCTTCTCAAATTTTAACCATCGCATGACACTTCCCACATGTTCTTCCTCCTCAATTGCTGCTCAGTTGATGCCTTAGATCAAAATTCTATCTTATTAGCACTTGAACCAATAGGCCACTACTAATTTTAACCCTTTCCGAAGATCATCTTTTCTCGAGCCATCGGCATTAGAAATATCGATTCAATCCCGAACCACTGCATCCCCCGATCTCTAACAACTGCTTCTTCAATACTATCTCACAATATCCTGCCCCACAGGCGATTTGTAGAATATCATGACACTGACGAACTTAACATATACAATCAAGGACGACGACACCGCGTCGTAGATAAAAATTCTACCACACTTGAAAACACCAAATCTCATTACTTTATCAACCCAAATCTGATCATTCATAGTCCGATTGACTTTCCTTCGTCGGAAATACAATACCAAATCTCTGAATCATGCACTGAGAAAACCTCCTTCCAAGTCATACACTATTTCCACGCATGGACAAACATCCTACCATAACATCAATACCGTGCTATAACCATTCATGGGCATCATAGCAACCTGTGCACAGCCTCAAAGCTTTCAAAAGTACAACTACGGAACTAAAATGACACACTATCCTTCCGCAAGGCAACGACAATATCCCAAACAACCACACATGAGAGACATCCCGCACCACATCTGTAGTACCATTAAAATTCCTCAATTCCTGATTTATAATAAGCGTTTCGCGTTGCATAAGATCGAGTAGGAAGGAAACAAAGGCATAAGCCTCAAAGAAATCAAATCGCACGATGAGGAATCAAGAAGGGAAGTGCTCCTAACAACCCTGTAGCCTCTCGAAGATAAGTACAAATGTCTTTGTACCGATCCACATAACTCTACTAGACTTGCTCATGACTCGTGATACCTAAGGGAACCTAGCGCTCTGATACCATATTGTCATGACCCAAAATACACTAAGGGCCGTGATGGCACCGGACACCACTGTCAAGCAAGCCAACACCAAAAAGTTAATTAAATTTCCATTTTAGTATTTATGAAATTATTTCTTTTATACATTAAACAATAAATAATGAAATTCACTGAATAAGTAATGATGTCTTTAACAAGCTTAATGTTTAATAATCCCATAATCAACCCAGAACCCGGTATCACAAATGGATGAGCAACTTCTAGGAAACAATGTAATACAACAACCATCCGGGATATAAGTTGGAAAGTAGAGAAAATACAATACAATACAATACAATACTCTGAAGGAGACTCTGCTGGCTGCGGGTCGTCTAGAGAAGTGCAACTCATCTAAGTCCCCATATCAACCATGCCGCTGCACCAAACTAGGCTACTGGACATACATGTGTCTGTGCAACAAAAATGTGCAGCAAGTATAGCATGAGTACGAAACAACGTGTGATGACCCAAAAGATCATCACTTGTTTTAAAATGAAACTCCGTGTTCTAAGGCCTTGAAAGTATCATTTAGAGTCACCTCAATTTGCATGCACAGTCTGGGCGTGTAGCCGGAAATATTAAATATGATAATCTGTGAAAAACGATAAGTTTTGATTATAGAATGAGCTAATTTGACTTCGGTCAACATTTTGGGTAAACAGATTCGGACCCGTGATTTGACGGTCCCGGAGGGTCTGTAGGAAAATATGGGACTTGGGCATATGCCCGGAATCGAATTCCAAGGTCCCGAGCTCGAGAAATGAATTTTCAAAGAAAATTATTTTCTGAAATTGTTTAAAGAAATTTGAAATGAAATTTGATTAGAACATGATGGTATCAGGCCCGTATTTTGGTTCCGGCGCCCGGTACAGGTCTTATATATGATTTAAGACATTTCTGTGGAACTTGGTAAAAAATGGATGTCATATGATGTGATTTAGACTTAAATTGCAAAGTTGATGTTTAAAGAAGTTTTGAGAAGATTTCATTGATCTTGAGATTTAATTTGATGTTCATGATGTTATTTTGATGATTTGATTGCACGAATAAGTCCGTAGGATGTTCTTGAGGTTTTGTGTGCACTTGGTTTGGAGTTCCGAGGGCTCGGGTGAGTTTTGGGTAGGTTTCGGGATGTTTTAGGTTTAAAACCTAAAATTGCATGTCTCTGAACCCCACCAGTGCGGTCCGCGGTCGACCTTGTGCGAAGCGCGGTGAAGGCTATGCGGCCGCGGTCAACTTTGTGCGGTCCACACAGGGCGTTACTGTGCGGCCATGGTCGACTTTGTGAGGTCCGCACAGGGCCCTGCTGTGCTGCTGCAGTCGACTTTGTGCGGTCCGCACAGGGGGTCTGATGGGGGTATAAATAGACGGGATTTTCAGTCATTTTTCATTTTTCAAAACCCCAAAAACATAAGAGACGATTTTTCAAATAACCTTTCTTCTCCAAATCAATTGTAAGTCGTTTTTAACTAGTTTTCTTCAATCATTAACATCTTTTAACATGATTTCAACTTCAAATCAATTATTTTCATGGGGGAAATTGGGTATTTTGGGTAGAACCTAGGTTTTTCAAAAATTGGGGATTTGGACCTCGATTTGTGGTCCGATTTCAAAACAAATTATATATTTGAGTTCGTGGGGGAAGAGTAATCGAGTTCAGGTTCGAACCTCGGGTTTCGATCACGTGGGCCCGGGGGCGATTTTGACTTTTTGGGTAAAACTTTGGAGAACTCATTTTTCATGCATTCAAATTGATTCATTTAGTGTTTATTGATATAATTAAGTAACTTGTGGCTAGATACGAGAAAATTGGCAGAGGAATCAAGGGGTAAAGCTATAATTGAAGCTTGAGTTGTGTTCGAGGCATCGAGGTAAGTGTTTGGTCTAACCTTAGCTTGAAGGATTAGGAGTTGTGTCCTATTTGCTATTTGTTCCTTGTTGAGTACGACGTATAGGCATGGTGACGAGTATCTATGCATTGGTATCAAGCATGACCGTGAGTCTTATATTGTAATTTTCATGATCTCGTTGTATTATTTATGCTTTGGTAAAGATTTCTATTTGTAGTGTAAAGTTGTGGAAAGAATTGTAACCTATGAATATTGAGGAGCGTTGGCTCTAGTTGTATAACAAATTGTGAAAGTATAAGTGATAATCGAAACTCTAGAGCATTGACTCGAGTTGTGAAGTGAATTGTGAAATAAAAGTGAGAAAGAGAAGAGATTATTATGTTGCCCCTTGCCGGGCTATTGTTGAGTTGAGGTTCCCTTACATTGTGTTCTTAATTGATATTACGGACGCTCAGGTTGATGATTCTTCGTGTTAGGTGTTGTAACAAGTTTGGTTATATCTGGGTAGTTAGGTATTGTAACAAGTGTAGTTATAGCTGAGGTAGTTAGATGTTGAAACTAGTTGAGTTATAGTTAAGATAGTTAGGTGTTGGAACAAGTTTGGTTATGGTTGTTTCTCCCTTGTTGGGATGTATATACTTGTACTGTGGAGTTCCCTTGCCAAGATAGTGTAGTCTATTGTTGATCCCTTACTGGGACGGTTAATTATGATTATTGTTGATTGTATATTTGGAATGGATTGCACGCCGCAACAGATATTATATTGGATCGGGTTGCACGCCGCAACAGTTATATATGTGGATCGGGTTGCACGCCGCAACATTTATATATGTGGATCGGGTTTTACGCCGCAACATTGTTAAATGATAAGGGATCGGGTTGCGCGCCGCAACAGTATTGTTATTGTATTGATTGTAGACATCGAGTGTTCTTTTGTACTTTATTAAGTTTCTAATAGAATTGATATGTTTCCCCGAAGCATGTCCCCCCCCTTTAAAACTATTATTACCTGTTTATACGTCTGTTGTATATTATATAACTACATAGGTTTATCTGGAGTGTAGTCCTAGCCTCGTCACTACATCGCCAGGGTTAGGCCAGACACTTACCAGCACATGTGGTCGGTTGTGCTGATACTACACTCTGCACTCTGTGCAGATACTGGAGCGGCACTTGATCAGTAGCAGTAGGGGAGCCAGCCTTCAGTCCATCGAGACACCGAGGTAGCCTTGTAGGCGTCCGCAGGCCCAGCGTCTCCTCTATCTTTTATTATGTTCTGTTATCTCATGTATCCGAGACAAACATTGTTATTTTCCCTCAAACTATTGTATGTAGTACTCCTAATAGTCCGTGGATATTGTGACACCAGCTTCTGGGTAGAGGCATGTGTTGACTTTCAAAACATTTTGGTTTTATTTTTATTTAAGACTTCCGCTTAAATCTCATATTCCGTTGTCATGTAGGTGTTTATCACTTGTTAAAATGAGTTGTAAAAAAAAGATTAACACAGAAAAGCTAAAGATTTATAAGTTCGTGGCTTGCCTAGCTTCTACGAGTAGGTGCCATCACGACTCTTGAGGGTGAAAATTTCGGGTCGTGACACAACGATACCCAGTAAGTATCCCGTCTAATCTTGAAGAAGTAGAAATGAGAGGTCGACTTCGACACCAATAACATAGTAAATCAAGGATTTTTATACAAATGGCTGTAACTCAATAGCATGAAACAAGTAAATAATTCTTTTATTAATAGAGAATTTCCAAATTTCTTTTCATCGTTTATTCATTTATCTCAGGCCAGGGAGACAATATTATCATTTATAAGTTTATAAGTCAAGCAATACAAGCATGCACAAATCATGCCGAGGTCGTACGACCCGATCCAACAATATTTAAACTGTGCACTGCCAGAGAGTCGAATGTCGCCAACCATAGATGCATCTATTTAGTCTATTGAGGCGTTTTCCACAATAGATAAACACATTCAAACAGTCAATCAAAAATTCATCAAGGAGCAATTATCCAAAAAGGCAATTTCTCTTTTAAAAATCAAGAAACAATGTCTAGTCTTTTAGAAATTCATTTACACGTTCGATATGTTTTAAGCATTTTAAATTGACAACAAGATTGCAAATATTGCAAGTAAAGCATTCTTTTGGGTCCTAGGCTACCCGGACTTAAGCATAATAGTAGCTACGCACGGACTCTCATTACCTCGTGCGTACATAGCCCCCACAAATAGAAGCACATATCAAATTAATTCACCTATGGGGACAATTCCCTCTTACAAGGTTAGAAAGGAGACTCACCTTGCTCCGAAGTTCCATAATCGGCATTCCACGCCGTATCGAAGACTCAAATCGACGCACAACGCTCCAAAACTAGCTAATAATTATGTAAACCCATTAAGATATGTTCAATTACTCATAATAATTCAATTTATAATAATTTCAAACCCCGATCAAAAAGTTGACAAAATCGTCCTCGGGCCCACGTGCCCAAATTTCGAAATTTTTCGAAAATAAAATTTGCCCACAACCTGACGAACTCAAATATATAATTTACTCTCAATTTCATGTCCAAAATTGCGGTCAAAATCCAAGAATACTAGTTTTCTAGGTTTTTCCTTCAAACCCCAAGTTTCTACTAATTTCCATGTTAAAATATATACATAATCATTGTATTTAACTCATAATAAATAGGGATGGCTTACCTTTCCATTGATGATGAAAACCCCCTCTTGAAACCCACCAAGAATTACCCAAACCAAGAGAAAATGAAAGAAAATGGGTCAAATCCCCTTTTTAAAAGAACACACTGCCTCCAGCCTTTCCGCACCTGCGGTCACTTGACCGCTTATGCGGTTCTGCAGGTGTGGCCCCACTACCGCATCTGCGCTCCTTCACCAGGCCCCCTCGCTTCGTTTCTACGCTTCTCCTTCCGCAGGTGCGGTCCCACTTCTGCGGCAAGATGACCACATCTGCGGTCCCAACCTTCTCCCTTCTCAACTGCATCTACGCTCCTTTGGCCGCTTCTACGGCTCCGCACCTGCGGCCATGAACTCGCAGGTGTGGTTACACCAGATGACATCAGGCTTCAGCTCTTCCTCCCAACTCCAATTCGATCCGTTAACCACCCGGAATCTACCCTAAGCCCCCGGGACCCCGTCCAATCATACCAACCAGTCACATAACATAATGCGGACCTGCTCGAGGCCTCAAATCACATCAAACAACGCTAAAACTATGAATCACACTCCATTTCGAACTTGATGAACTTTAGAACTTCGAATTTCTTCGTTTGATGTCGAAACCTATCAAATCACATGCGATTGACCTCAAATTTTGCACACAAGTCATATTCGACATTACAGACCTACTCCAACTTTCGGAATCGGAATCCAACAATATCAAAAAGTCCACTTCCGGTCAAACTTCTCAAAAACTTTCAAATTTCTAACCTTAGCCAAACGACTCCAAAATTACCTACGGACCTCCGAATCCACTTCCGATCGCGCTTCCAACACTAGAATCACCATACAGAGCTATTCCCAAACTCGGAATCCCAAACGAACATCGATAACACTGAAATGAACTTCAACCCATATTTATGAAATTCTTCCAAAAATGTTAACTTCCACAATAGACGTCGAAATGCTCTCGGGTCATCCAAACCCGATCCGGACATACGTCCAAGTCCAATATCATCATACAAACCTGTTGGAACCTTCAAATCCCGATTCCGAGGTCATTTACTCATAAATCAAACCTTACTTAATTCTTTCAACTTAAAACTTCCAAAATGAGAATTTTCTTCCCAAATCAATTTCAAACTTCCCGAAATTCAATTCCGACCACGTGTACAAGTCATAACACCTGAAGTGAAACTGTTCATGGACTCAAACCACCGAACGATGCGTTAGAGCTCAAAACGACCGGTCGGGTCGTTACAATATTTCATACATTCACAAACGAATAGGCATCAATGACATTATGAGCTGAAAGAGGATGTCTTTACTATATTAACTTGCATCCAACCAACATAGGCGGATTTAGAATTTTTACAACATGGGTGCACTATAAAAAAATGAGAAAAAAAGAAAGCATTAAATGAGAATTGATCTCTGCTCCTCTAAGTAAATAACTAAGCATTCAACCAAGTGCACCATTTATTCTTTTTAGAGCATGTGTGCCAACAGATAATATTAGATCAATTCTAGCAAATGTGTACATAAAATACCTAGTTTGACAGAGAGACTATGGGTTCATGTGCCCCATAAAATAAGCTATAAATCCGCCCATGCCTACCAAGACAATGACTAAAGAACTCATTATTTTTTTTAATCTAAAGCAACAATGTTTTATTGTTTAAGAGCGAAATATCAGATATACTGATACCGTAAAATGCACTTATCCAGCAATTGTAGCAAGAGCAATAACATATCCTGGAAAGGTGGCACACGTACTGCAGGCTATTCCGAAGGATCTATCGGGAGGATCAATTAGCAAAATATACTGAATATTGGGAATATTAGAGGACCATAATTACAAAAGCTGCTTTCATATCAGTAATTAAGAGATTTGCTCAAGTCCACTTGTCCAAACACGATAGAAATTAAACAACACAAAATAATAGCAATTACACCTTAAAAATTAAGAAGTCCAAACATAGTACTAATAGAGAATGAAGCTCCAAGGTGACTTTATATACCTAAGAGTAAAATTATTATTTTGACAAAACTTATTGGGTTATTGGTTAAATTGTTAATAAAATTGAGCAAACCGAGACCCAAGCTGATAACCCAATAATCAAATAACACAAAATCGTTACCAAACTATTAACCCAATAACCTTATGCCAATAACCCAATTAGTTTTTTTTTTTTGGTTTCGGTCTATCGGTTTTACCCAATATGTACCTAGTCCTATGTACATTATGCAAGGAAAAATGTACTGAAATTATCTTGTATTTACTTTAAATTTTGAGGACAAAATAAGTACTAACAACAATGACTAAATAACAGTCCTCTAAAGAATGATTGATTGTGTACTTCTCCCGAAAAATAGTTTAGGCGTACGTCTACGTCAATATGTCATCACAAGATGGACCTAAAATTCAACTAATGGAGCAGATGAGATCAGATCAGATGAGATATTCAACATTTCGAAGGTCTACCGTGGAATCACAATACCATGATTATAAGATAGAACAGCCTAACACCTTTCCTTCCAAACTAAGCTTCCTAGCTACTTCAACTCAACAGGTTTTCCCATGAAAAGTTCATTTTGGCTCTATATAAAACCACACGTTCCTCAGCCTTAGAAAACAGTACTACTCTACTAAGGTGTAAGAAGGTCAGATTTTAAGCTGCACATGGGTTTGATTTCAAGCAAATCTATGGACATGACCACCCCATTGGATCAAACCCAGAGGCATAAATTGGGAGCTTCATCATTTTCAATTCGTCGCTAAATGTCTTCGTTTAATTAAGTTTTAAATGATATGGTTATAATTAAATATGGTACTAGATGTTTTGAATAGAAATTTTATGTAATTTGACTCATAAGGAGGAATAACCCAACACGTAAAGTACAAATAATTAAAAAGTTTGATGTGTGTCTAAGTGGTTAAACTCATAAATAAGATTGCAGCGAATTCAACTTTACAATAACAAACAAAAGTCACAAACTCTTATTTTTTTTTGGTTTATTTTGGGAAAATAAAAATAGAAGAGAGGATGCATGCATGATGGATTTGGGCACTTCAACTCAAATATCAAATGAAATTGTTTTATTGATTGTAAAAGTGATTTCCTCATCTATTAGTATTATGCTTTTATTTTAAAATACTATTTACGGTCTAGGTGTCAATCAAGAAAAAAATGCAACTGCATTATACCTTGGGTCGAACTTTATGTATACGCAATCAATATTTTTTGTGTGCGTGTATACACTCACACTATAAGTCTGGACTAATTAATTGTCACAACGAATAAAGAGGTAAACGCATCATGATACTCACATTTCACAAATTTAAAATTCTTAGCTTGTATTCCCCAACAGTAAAATTTTTCAGTGGCGCTCAATTTTGCGTCACCCATTAAATTTGTACCCATTTTAAGAAAAAGTTTTACTAAAACTTAATTTTTGGATAATTTTAGACACATACACTTTTCTTTTCTTCTTTATTGGCGTTTTCTTTTTCTTAGTTTTTTTCCTCTTCTTCTTCTTAGTTATAAAATGGGTTTGTTAAATTTATTGCTGTTTTGACAATTTGATGATTGAAATTTCTTTGATATTTGAAAGTTTTGTTTCAAACTTGAGCTCATTTGGATAGATTTAGGCATTGAATTATATATTAAATTGTTGAAATTCGAAGAACAAGTTTATGTTTCAGAACTTAAGATTCAAAATGTGAAGTTGCATTCAATAGGTTGTACTATTTAAAATGTGAATTTCTAAAGTTGCATTTAAAAGATAAAAGAACTTCAAATTTAATTATGAAGTAGCCTTCAATAGATTGAAATACTTCAAACTTTGCAAAATTTTATACAATTTTCGTATAACTTCAATGGTAGGCCCAAAAGTGGGTATACATAAAAATGCCTCTACTCAAGTAGCTGCAACTGATTAGGGGTGGGCATCGGTTGGTTCGATTCGGTTATGAATATTATCGATTTTGCCTAATCATAACCCGATAACCAAACCGATAAGATATTGGTTATCGGTTATCGATCATTATCGGTTTACCCAATAAGATAAAACAATTAAAACAGTTTCGCAATGTATAAAACAATTTCGGTATAAACTGTTTTGCTAAAACAACTTTATAAGATTTGCAATGTATGCAACAGTTTCGGTAAAATCAGTATTCTTAAGATCTTCTTTGTTCAAACGACTAACAGTAACTCTTTATACATTTATATCTATTTTTTTACTCTAGTTCAGAATTATGTATATAGATTAAAAAGTTTATTAGTTATGAAATACAAATTTTATAACAACTGACACAAGATAACTTTGTAACAGCTCAACAATTAAAGCACACGGCAAATCTCACTTCAACTTTCAAACAAACTAAGAAAAATCCAGAACCAGAATGCTTTGAAACAAACTAAGAAAAAGATGAAGATGAAGCAACTAAAAACTTACACGAAGAATCAAGATGAAGCTGAAGAATGCGGCTGAGAAATGCGACTGAAGAGTGAAGCGAAGATGCGACTGAAGAATCTGATGGATCTGAGAAATGAAGTGAAGATGCGACTGAAGAGTGAAAGAAAGAAGTTGAGAAATGCGACTGACGCCGGCCTGAGTCTTGACGGGCTGACTGGTGAGGGCGTGAGGCGGAGAAACTGAGAAAGAATAGGGGAATTAAAGAGTGAACTATGAATTATGAAATCCTAGTATGTATATACTTAAGGGTAAACTAGTAAATTAGTTAATCCTTATTGGGTTATCGGTTTTACCCAATAACAGAATTGCCAAACCGAGCCCGAACCGATAACCCCAATAATTTTTTTAACCCGTTACCGAATTGTTAACCCAATAACCCAAAACCGATAACCCAATAAATAATTAACGGTTCAGGTGATGTGTAACAACAACAACAATAACAACAACTCAGTATAATCCCACAAGCGGGGTCTGGGAGGGTAATATGTACGCAAATATTACCCCTACCCCGAAGGATAGAGAGACTATTTTCAGGAAACCATCGGCTCAAAAAAGCAAGAGGAAACGATATATTAGTAACATGAAAATGCATAATAAAGCGCGGAAATGATTAACGTACGGAACTCCGTTCAACTTTCCTCTTTTATCCTCAGCGGCGCGGCTCGGGGTCCTATCTCTTGCTTTCTTTTCTTTTTTTTGGTCGTCTGTATCAAAGTGCTTGGTCGAAGCAAAGCAAAGTGCGCCCTCTTCTCTCCCCTTTCTTTAACAATATCTCTCTCATCAATCACACCATTAAAGCTATAAAGCAAATCCAAAAACCCGCATACAAACAAGATTTCCAACAAAAAGAAAGAAAAAGAAGTTTGAAATCTTTCTACTACTCTATCACAGTCACATTCTTTTCTTGCTCATAGAGAAATCAAAAGCTAAAGCCCCCCTCCCTCCCTATTTGCCCCCACTTTCCATCCAAAGTATCTCCATAACACTAAGTAATATATACACAAATTATGTCTTTCTTTACTACTACTCTGGCGAAAGAACCAGAGAATTTGGGAAAATTATGGCGAGTACGAGTGGAACGAAGGTGGAAGGGGGCCCACCGCCTAGAACGGCATCTAGACGGGTTTCCAAGGCCCCCACTATGGTAGACCCTGCCGCCGGTGAAGATCAAAATTCATTGGATAGTGAACTTGTGCCTTCCTCCTTAGCCTCCATTGCTCCTATTCTTCGTGTTGCTAATGAAGTCGAAAAAGAAAATCCTAGAGTTGCTTATCTCTGTAAGCAAATTTGATAGATTTTTAATTTTTTTTTCTTCTCTGATGTCTGACTGCTTTAATTTGATAATTTAGTTCTACTGATTGGAATTTTTGTACCTTATGATTAACATGGAAATTCACTTAAGGATTTAGCTTACATTTGGAGTCAATAGGTATAATAAACTAAAATAAAATTCTCGTAGGGTGTGTTTAATTTCAAGTCCGTAGTTCTTATTTTAAAGTTTAAATTTGAGATAAAGATTTCTTTTTTCTAATGCTGGTGGTGTCCAGCCTAGCTTGCACTCCCCTTTATATTCCACTGGCACCTGCTACTTCCCACCAGCACAAGTATCGAGTGACTTGCCCACCAAAGCGTAGGCAAATGAGAAGAAGTCACCTAATGTTTAATTTAAAATAAAGATTCAAGCCCTTAGTTTTTGTAGTTATATGACCAACAACAGGTTACTTTGGATCTTTATAGCGGTCAAGTTAAATATAAACATAGAAAATCTTTCAAGTTATATCTGAAATCAACTAGTGCATATGGGACCTCATAAAATTTATAGGATGAGTAATTGGTAATTCGAGGCACACTTATTACAAAGAACATCCATGCGGTTCCTTTATCTATTTAGTTATAAAGGCGTGTGGTAGGCATGGCAAGGATTTTTGGCAACTTCACATGATGTGGAATTCTGAAAATGTACATCAGTGTTTTGACTTGTGGGCTGATCAGGTTTGGTTCTAATAGTTAGAATGCTAAATTTATTGAATTGCAGTCATATTGAAGCTACTTTAACTTAGTTTGACTAACAATGCATAAAGCTGCCGAGAGCATTTCTACTTTTATGCCTTGGAAGGAGCTGAAGAAAACTCCAGCTGGTGTTTTCCCCAAGTAAAAAATCATTATGAGGCACCCAAAAGTTGTGGCTTATGAGGGAGGGAAACACAGCAAAACAATCTCGCATTGTGGCCTTGACAAAATCTCTAGCGGGCTTCTCTTGTAGTCTGTATGAAGATCACCTCAAAGTTGCTCAATAATGCGAGATACATTAGGATTCACAAGATGATGTTTATGTATTACTTGAGAGACTCTAATTAAATCGGTGTACTGTCCATGCCTCCTATGCTTAACAACCAGAGCACCTACTGTTTATGTTGGAGACTTTTGGTGGGGGGCGTGAATGCTTTTTTTGGTTTCATTTAACTGAGATTGGATGCGCAAAAATCATATGTGGACCGTTAGTACTGGAGATACTAGGTTATGTTTTGAAACAATGCAGTGTCATGATTAGTCATATAGCAGGAGCTGAGGGTCTTTTGGAAACTGCCACTCTACCTCCACACGGTAGAGGTAAGGTCTGCGTACACTTTACTCTCCCCAGACCTCATAATGTGGGAATACACCGGGTATTATGTTGTTGTTGTTGTTATGTTGAGGAGAGGTCAATGTTATATTATGCTCTCTTATCTTTACTTGGTGCTAGTAATTGTCTTCACTGATATTCGATTTACGCTTTCTCATCAATTCCTCCTTTTTATATATTTTTAAATTAGGTCGCTTCCATGCTTTCGAAAAGGCTCATAGGATGGATCCAACATCAAGTGGGCGTGGCGTTCGTCAATTCAAGACATACCTGTTACATAGACTTGAAAGGGTAGGGGCATCATATGCAAGTTAAAGCTTTGTGGTTTCATCATAAAAAGCTCCCTTCTTAAGTGTAGTCTCCCGCATGTTGTTTGGTATAGCCATATGGACGGAACGACCTTCCGCAAGTTGACATGGAGGAGTGACTTAAGCAGATGGGTTTTACAATAGGCTCCCCCTGAAACCTATTCATGGCATTATTTCACATTTAGCCAGTATCTGCACAATTCAACTGATATCCCATTATGGTGGGATATGGCCTCAATGTGTTCCAAAATAACAAGTTCTTTCCTTTTAGTGGTGTTCATTGTCTGGAGTGCATACTACTTCAACCTCGGGGTTAAAGCCTGTTCCTGCCATTTTCTTGTTTACGTGTTGAAACTGTGTGGTTGTGACAAATATTTTGCATTTGACATGTTTGTTTGACAGTACCCGTATTTGTTATTTCCGTAAATAAGTAGTTCATTTTCATCTTTTAATTTGTTCATGTTCTATATCTTTAGTGTTAAAAGCTTTGAAATCCTCTCAATGATTAGCAGGACGCAAAATTTGTACTGTTTTTGTTGATTGTAGGAAGAAGAAGAAACTCAACCTCAACTTGCAAGAAATGATCCTAGAGAAATTCAAAAATTCTACCAGAATTTCTATGAGAAAAATATCAGAGATGGCCATCAAACAAAGAAACCGTGAGACTTCAACCTAAATTTCATGACCTTTTTGGAATTCTTAGCCGCTGTTCATTTAATTACGGATTGACCTTGGTTGCTTTATTAGAGAAGAGATGGCTAAGATCTATCAAATTGCAAGTGTGCTATATGATGTGCTGAGGACAGTGGTACCCTCTTCAAAAGTGGATGATGAGGTTTGATCTGTGTTCGTATGTAGTCCTTTGACTTTTCCAGTACTTATCCCTCTTATGAAAACTTGAAGCTCTAGTGTCTTTTTCTTCACAGACACATAGATATGCCAAAGATGTCGAAGAGAAAAGAGAATACTATGAGCACTACAACATTCTTCCTATTTATGCTGTTGGGGTCAAACCGGCAATAATGGAACTTCCTGAGGTTTTATGGAAGTTTGCTTTAATCTCAGTTTCATTTGCTGGCATGCTCCTTTTGTGTGATTAAAGAGTACTTCTGTATCATTATTATTATAGAAAGGTTGATGTAATTGTCTTTCTTGATCAGATTAAGGCTGCTCTTCGAGCTATAAGAAATATGAATAATCTTCCTGTTCTCAGAATGCCTGATGACAAGGATAAGTCAGTCAATGATATACTCGAATGGCTTGCTTCAGCCTTTGGCTTCCAGGTAAAATATAGTACTGACCATGACTCTCTAGGCAGGCGTTCAAAAACTAATTGTCTCAACGTGCTTAAGTGGCCATTAGCTGTTGCATTTCTTTGTATTGCAAAAATTTCATTCACACCAAAAAAATCTCAAGTTCTGAACGGTGACAATCTCTCGTACAAAAGGTGACACTGGATGAATAGTTAATGTTCATTTCAGCTCTTCGCCAGTGTAAATTTTCATTTTGAAGCTATATTGTTTTAGACAGCAGAGTCAGGTTAATGAGATGTTGGTGTCACCATTTCGGGAGTTGAAGGTTAAAGTTGAGTTTGGATCTGAAAGTTCATTCCATACTGTTTCAACTCATTCCACCTAGAAAATCATGTATCTGAAATCTGTTTCATTGAAACATGTTTGTATCTTAACCACCTCCTTTCTGAAACCCACCACCTCCCGACATTTTTATTACTATGACTTATGAGTAGAACTTGTTTGGAACCCAATTCCCACAGAATGCTGCGGAAGATATCTTCAGTTAATAAGCATAGCTGCCTGGATCTTCCCTTGGCTGTCTGATGATAACAGTGCATTCAAACCAGGATAAATTCTTCTTTCTATCATCAACAAATTGTATGAAACATGTGTCACGTCCAGTTTGAAATGAGCAGAATTTACTAGTGAAAAGAAAAATCTCAAACATGTAAAGCTTATCTGACCTCATTTAGTTAGTTGTTTTCTGAAGTGTTTACCGAATACATAAAAAAAAACACTCCAGAAAACAACTAACTAAATGAGTGTTTACCAAATACATTACCTTATCAAAAAAAAAAAGTGTTTACCAAATACATGTGAAACCAAAATGCTTACATGAATTCATGAGTTTCTGTTTGAACTTCAGAGGTACTTTAAACTCTTCCTCG
This sequence comes from Nicotiana tabacum, assembly GCF_000715075.1. Taxonomy (NCBI): domain Eukaryota; kingdom Viridiplantae; phylum Streptophyta; class Magnoliopsida; order Solanales; family Solanaceae; genus Nicotiana; species Nicotiana tabacum. Next base: position 124,127,543 of record NC_134089.1, on the reverse strand, counting down.
ATGAAATCCTACATTTTGCAAGTCTCTCTTGTTGAAATCGAACCACCTGCTAGTCTGTGATTTCTTTTAATTTCTATTGCATCGCACTTGGGGGTGCTGTGAGATATGTTATGGCATACCTTAGTATATCAGGAATATGTATACCACCTTACAGGAAGCTACCTCCTTGAGTTCGCCTTGGTTCTGTTAATTGCATTCGATACTCTTTGTGATGCCTTAGAACAAAGATGTGGCATTTAGCAGTTTTCAATTGCTTCTAGTACTATTTCCTTCAACATGCTGATAGTTGAGATTTCCTAACTTCATCTGACTGTATCTTGCTGCTGATTTATGTGGAATCAAGAAAGCAAATGTGGCAAATCAAAGGGAGCACTTAATATTGCTACTCGCAAACATGGATATAAGAAACAAGAGTGTGGAGGAAGATGCAAATTATAATCAGGTAACTGTGTATCTGCTCATTTAATAATTATGCCAGTTTGATTAAATATGCATATAGGTCTCTACTTATTTTGTCTGCTTAGCAGACAACCTTTTTGGCACTTTTCTCTTGAAAGTTGAGTCCAAGAGAACATTTTTGCAGTTGGACGTGTATACAGTTCAGCAGCTGAAGGATAAGATATTCAAAAACTATGAATCATGGGGCAAATATTTGCACTGTCCTTCAAACCTCAGGTGAGCCGAGTAGCGATTATGAAATTACAAGCACAACCTCCTAGAATACGATGAATTGATTTGCTTCTTTTTCATTTTTCCAAAAAAAAATATGTATACATTATTCCTTTCATCCTAAAGTGAATGAATCAGCTCAGCGTACAGATTCCAAACCTGCTCATTGCTGCCGTAAATATGAAGCTCAGTTCTTTACTCCTTACGTTAAATTTACATACTTAAAAATTGTATTAAACGTACTATAAGTCACAATTTTTATAATTAAAACATATTTAGAAGATGTTTGAAAAGTCATACTCGAAGTAAAAAATATATTTGATTCTCAGGTAGTAGTATTGTATTATAGAAATGGGACAGGAAGCGATTTTTCTCTTGCTTGGCCTTAACGTCTTGTGTTTCAGGTTTCCTCAGGGTTGTGACAAGCTACAGTTGGAGCTTCTTTATATTGGCCTATATCTTCTTATATGGGGGGAAGCTTCAAATATACGATTTATGCCAGAATGCCTTTGCTATATCTTCCATAATGTAGGTTTGCTTTCTTATCAGATGAGATAATGCTTCTCTATTATTATATTGGATTGCTTGGATATCTATCTATATCTTCAGTACATAGAATCTGCTGGTCAGTTTACATCAATCACTGCTTGTGTTGTCTCTTGTGGACCATTTCATGTGCACTATTCTCACACACTGAAGAACTGACATGATACTAATACGGTAATACCAAGATAAATACGTCTTAAGGGACACTTAGTTTTTTTTTTTTGGAAGGGTGAAGTGGACGTAGAGGAACAGTGTGACAACATGTAAAATGTTACCGTGTGACCTCTTCATGGAATGTGACCAGTTTTGCGATGCTTGATTGATGCGATCATTTCTCCATAGTGAACTGTCCAGTCGTGTTATACACATTGCACACATGTAATGCAAGAGTTCTATACACATTGCACACAAGTATTTCAGATGGATTGTAGAGATTGTTCTCCATGTTCTTTTTCAGAAATAGCGCTACATTATTTGTATAAGAAGTAACCCTCGATTGGTGTGTGTGCTTTTTGTACTTCTAAAAATCAGATGGCACATGAGATGCATGGAATACTATTTGGAAATGTACTTCCTGTCAGTGGAGGTGCATATCAACCAGTGTCCCATGGCGAGGAGTCTTTCCTGCGGGATGTTGTAACCCCTATTTATGAAGTCATTCGTAAGGTAACTCCTATATTTGTGCTATTTGCTTCAGAGTATTGTTGTTTATCACCTTATATGAATTATTTTTGCTGAAAAAGGAAGCTAGGAGAAACCAGAGTGGGACAGCAAGCCATTCAGCATGGAGAAATTATGATGATCTGAATGAATACTTTTGGTAATCAATTGTATAACACGTTATAATTTTGTTTTTGCTGGCTAAGGAAGAAGAGACTTATACTCTTCCTTTGCAGGTCCGATAAATGTTTTAAGCTAGGTTGGCCAATGGACAAAAAAGCTGATTTCTTCGTGCACTCAGAAAAAATAATTAAAGCAAATGTGGTATGTGTCTCTTATCAGATATATTACCATGTCTGTAGAGATAGTGTAAGAGATATTATTTAGTAGTTTTGACGACCTTGGGTAGCTATATTTAAGTCCTATTAACTTCCCGAGGTTCCTGTATACTAATGGAAGCACGAAACTCTCCATGGCATCAAATTTATTCACTAGATTATTCCATTGTATTGAATTATGCTTCCTTAAATAAGGTTATGATATTGGTTTGCAAGATCCCATCATAAAATGTTGTCTCTAGATCAACTCTTGCTGCCTTACCTCAACAGAAAAATTAATTATACTTCAAGAATGTTATATTCGTTTGTACTTATATATATTTAAAAATGAAAGAATATATCTGGTTAAATAGAAGAGCGCAAGTTACTTTGGCAAGATCTTGGCTGCCACTTACTGCCAATTGGTTTTCTATTGGGTGATTTGATTCTTTAACATGATGTTGCATCCTGAGCCTGAACCAGAATTCAACCCATTCACATGAGATATTTAGACTCACGCATTGCATGTAAATAGGAAGTGAAGTTCTTTGAATAAGAAATTTGTTTACGCAAGTAAGTTTGAGTAGGTTTTTTGTGATAAAAAATTGGACCTTGGTCCTAAATCAACCCCAAAAGCTAGCTCAACAGGGGAGGATTTCCCTAGACCATATAAAGAGACCAAATCACCCTTAACCCACCAATGTGGGAACTCAACAATTTGCATCACTTTTGAATCGCATTAAGAATAAAAATAGTCATCAAACCTTTAGCATGTGAACCACTGTATACTGTACATTCTTTTTGAGTTCTTTGCCCGAGTAAGTTTGAGCACTAAGAGTGCTTAGCTTGAGTTAGTTCCAACTTCCACATAGCAGGTGTAAAACTAAGAGAATTTTGTTGCTCTTTAAATGCGATTAAAAATATAAGGCGCTCCACTTGTTGAGGATTGTTTTGTTTTGGATATTCATTCTCTTATAAACCATGCTTAGCTTTGAAGTGTTCACTCATAACTTCCATGTTAAACTTATTAGACAAACTTTGTTTTTTGGAGCTGCGGAAAAGGAGAATGAACTTTTTCTACTGTACCAATACGCCAAAAGATAAAAACTGGAAAATAAAATATTAAAAGAACACATGATCCTTGACTCCGGGAGAAAAGAAGGTACGTAATTGTTCTTCTCTGAAAGTCTGGCAGGTCGGTATCTTGACTTCCGAAGTGAATATTCTAACATTCCTTGGCAAGTTAACTAAGACGTTCAGAATACCTGAAATTGTTAAACTTGTAGAATTTGGCTTTACTTTGTCCTCACATTTTCTTTGTTTTAGACACAGTATTCTCTCATGTTTCTCTATAATTGGACTAACATAGCTTGATTATCAGGGACATAATAATGGTGCTACTGGAGGGAGGAAGCCTAAGACAAATTTTGTTGAAATTCGAACTTTTTGGCACCTTTATAGGAGTTTTGACCGGATGTGGATATTTTTTATATTGGCACTTCAGGTATGCTATGTTTTATTTGAAAATCTGCACGCTCTTCTTTCCTTGTCTTCGTAGTATAAACTGTGTGGGAACATATTTACAAGGGATGGGAGAAAACAGATATAGTAAGGCCACACAACCATTATAAGTTAGTACAAGCACTCTTTGGAAATGGAACTACTCAGCAGGTCTGAGTGCTACACATTCCCCAGTAAATGTTAAGGGATCTGGTGCTTCAAGATAGTTCTAGTATTTTATTGGATATAATCCGTTATTCTTCTGCAGTACTTAGAAAACCAAGCGTACTAAGAATTTAAATCTCAATATAGATGCCACTGAAATGTATAGTTATTCAAATATCCACCCTTGGCTATTTTGCGGTTGAAGAGCAGTGTTATCAAAGGCAAAAAGTGCAAAAAAGAGGCTAAAGTCTGTTGGGAAGGGCAAAACACAACTAAAGCGCGGTCATTAACGAAAAAGGCATCGATCGACTGAGCCCTGGATTCTGAACTAGTGGGGATTGTTTGGATGAATCATCTGAGTTCATTCCGCTTTATTCAGACTCTTAGAAATTTATCATATGCGGCCTCCTCCTTTAAGTCTGTCACTGCTTAGCAAAGCTCACATAGGCGAATGTTATAGCTTTCTTTAAATCTTTTTGATGTATTTTAGATGATTAGAGTCGAAATTTATTGGTGTAACTATTGCTGAATTCTTGGGGTTTGTTTTTCTGGGTTGGCATTGAATTTAACGGATACTGGACTGAAGAGTTCAGATTCGTTAACTTGACACATGGTATGCCATATATTTACCTTGCATGTCCACAGTAAGTCCTCCAATTGACAGTTACCTGATCACTTAGAGTGTTATGAGTTCTTGTTCTGGTGTTGTTAAGAATAAGAATATTTTTATTGAAGATATTGAGGTGGTTAATAAATATTAAGGGCCAAACATGCGTTGCCATTATTTTGAGTTGGGTGCTTGGGTTTTTACAATATAAAAAATTATACTTGCAAATATATTGAAGTTCCGTTGTAGCTCATGTCATCTTTATAAAATATTTGTAATGATCTCATTTCACTCCCTCTCAGGCAATGGTTATCATTGCGTGGAATCAGTCAGGATCTTTGTCCGTGATTTTTGACGCGGATGTTTTCAAAAGCGTCTTGAGCATTTTCATAACTGCTGCTATTCTTAATGCGTTGAGAGGTACTTGCATTACCTTATTTAATTTCCTTTCTTTATCGCCCACCGGGAACTCTTTTATTGAAAGTGTAAGGAGTGCATCTAGATTTTACCACTTTTGATAGTGACTGTATTTCATTTGGAAGCTGAGCGTTGGTCCATCGATATGTGCTTTCTGCAGCTACTTTGGACATAATTCTTAGTTTGAGAGCTTGGAGGAGCTTAAAGTTTACCCAGATTCTTCGCTACCTTCTGAAATTTACATTTGCCGCATTCTGGGTTGTTGTCATGCCTGTTGCTTATTCAAAGTCTGTTCAGGATCCAGGGGGAGTTTTGAGAATCTTGAGTAATTTGGGAGGTTATATTCAAAATGAGTCACTGTATTACTACTGTGTTGCTATTTACTTGATACCAGAGATATTGGCTGTCTTTCTATTTTTCTTCCCTTTCTTGCGGAAATCCATGGAGCGTTCAAATTGGCGAATCATCACCCTCCTTATGTGGTGGGCTCAGGTCAGCATATTTATGCTTTGGTACTTTTATGGACAGTTCTGTCACATTTGTCTAATAGCTATAGTGTTTCCAGCCTAAGCTTTATGTTGGAAGAGGCATGCACGAAGACATGTTCTCCCTTTTAAAGTAAGAACTCATTTGTCTTATATCTTTACACATATAAACAAGTCTTGTTGGATAGCATTTCTATTCTTCTGTTCCTTTCGTATTCGTTTTTCGTATTCTGTGTGTGGATGTGGGGCAAGGTTAATGGGTTGTAGTGATTAGTGAATACTCGTAATCATGTTTGGTGCAGCGAACTGATCTAACATTTCATTCCTTCATTTTATTTGCTCAGGTACACTCTCTTCTGGATCATGCTCATCATTAGCAAGCTCGCATTCAGCTACTATGTTGAGGTAATGTTTTTCCTTAAGCTCTATTATTCCTTTTCTCCTTGTAAATCCATTTTAGCATGTCTGAGGAGTGGTTATCTTTATGACTACCTTATTCCACATGTGAGAAAAAATAAATTTAAAAAAATATGTAAACGAAAACTTGTATAACTGTCGTGGGTTCCTACATAACATGCAATCCACGTGATTCTGACGTAACTGCTATGTCATCAAAAGGTTGTCTTAATGATACTGTCGACATGGATTGCCACATCATTAGACTGTTGTGAATAGACTTGTCCACGTTGCATTCTACCTCCGCATAACCGTCATGTTATGTTCTTTCAACGTGGCTTTTCTGAAAGGACTTCCACACATTATTCAACTCTATCTGCGACACCTTTTGTCCCTTTAGGAGTATTGGTTATTTGGTTCTAGCTGTTCAAACTAAGATGTTCTTAGAAACTATGGTGCATGGTTGGCTTGCACTACAAGGTTAGGGATCAGTTTTTTTGATGTTGCACTTTAATGTCAATTCTGAATTATTTTTTAGACCAATTTCTATCTCAATAGACTAATATGTACTGCTTCAGAAGCATTACTTAAGACTAACGGTGTTATTTGCAACTTCAATTGACAAAAGCATCCACTCCGTTTCCTTCTTCAAGAAGAAGAAAATGAATGAAAGTCAAGCTGAAACTTCAATTTTCCTCAGATCTCTCTGTCCTTTCAGTACGTGATGGTTCTTAATTGGATTGTTCTTGTTTCCTCCGTGTCTCTTTTTGCCTTTCCCTACAGATATTGCCATTAGTGCAGCCTACCAAGACAATTATGGATATAAGAGTCACAAGCTTTGACTGGCATGAGTTCTTTCCACATAGTAAGTCTTTGTCCGAAATCTTTGACCTTGCTTTGTTGCCAAAATGTGCTTAATCATTTCGAATTTGAATATTATTCAGTGCCACATAACATTGGAGTAGTGATTGTCATATGGGCGCCAATTCTTCTGGTAAGTTATGGAAGAAAAACCACTTGAGAATGACAATCTGATGTTGAGTTCTAAGAGATGTGGATTGCCTGTAGGTCTATTTCATGGACACACAAATTTGGTATGCTATATTCTCTACAATTGTTGGAGGGATCTATGGTGCATTCAGCCACCTCGGCGAGGTTGGTTAATTCTATTGAAGCGATGAATTATTTCTTGGACTGAATTATTCTGGTTCCTCTTGAAAAAAATTGTCACACTGTTACCTATTTCTACTTTTTTGTTTTTCAGATAAGGACTCTAGGGATGTTACGATCACGGTTTGAGTCAATTCCTTCAGCTTTTAGTGAACGTCTTGTGCCATCGTCAAAAGCTGAAAGAAAACATAGACATCAGGTAGCACTTACTTATATATGCAAATTGATGCTCCCACATTCTTGCATCATCACAAATCCTTTGTCCTTCTTTAACTATTTTTAGTTCTGCTGAACTTTGTGTTACTGTGGTAGGATGATTCTTTGGAAAGGAAGAACATTGCGAAGTTCTCTCAGATGTGGAATGAGTTCATACTTTCCTTGCGGATGGAGGATCTCATCAACCATAAGTGGGGACTATGCCTGAAGTTCATTATGCTCCGAACTTAGTGAATAGATTTTGGTAGTTATGCACTTTAAAATTAAGTTGGTGATTCCTTTGTTGCTGTGAACTTCCAGGGAAAGAGATCTGCTTCTTGTACCCTATTCATCAAGTGAAGTCTCTGTTATTCAGTGGCCTCCTTTCTTGCTCGCTAGTAAGGTGATACTTGATTCCTGTTGTTTATTTTAAGATCATTGCGAAATTCCTTTTTTGGCTCAGTTTTTTCACCTGATTCTTATTAGATTCCGATAGCACTGGATATGGCAAAAGATTTCAGGGGAAAAGAAGATGCTGACCTGTTCCGGAAGATTAAAAGTGATGATTTTATGCGCTCTGCAGTGATTGAATGCTATGAGACACTCAGATATTTGCTGGTCGGCATTCTGGAAAACAAAGATGACAAGATGTAAGGCATTTTCAAGTACTATTTTCTTGTTTATTTTTCGGACTATCTAATGCTGAAGGTTCAGGTCCATACTTGTCATACAGTTTTCCCGTAATTTGTCGCGAAGAAGCCATATGACCACTTGGAATTTGGTCTCTTTTATAGGGTTGTGGAGCAGATACGCAAAGAAGTAGATGACAGCATAAAAGAAAGAAGGTTCTTAAGGAAATTTCGGATGAGTGGGTTGCCCTTACTGAATGATAAATTGGAGAGATTCTTGAATCTGCTGGTTAGTGCAATACATGTATTTGTACAAACACAACTAACTAGTTCTAACTGCTTCCTTCTGTATTTTTCTGCTTTTTGAAGAAATTTTGGACGTTGAGTTGTCTGCTAGTACGTTCTGTGTGTTTAATATGGTACTTACAGGTGACTGATTATGAAGATGAAGAGGCGAAAAGATCCCCTATGATTAACCTTATCCAAGATATCATGGAAATTATCATTCAAGATGTTATGGTTGATGGCCATGAGTAAGTTCTTGACAGAAAGTAGTTTTCTCAGAGGACACGAGATTTAGGCAATCAAGTCTGCATTGTAACGAGCATCTTCAATTTTGATGTACAATTTGTATTTTCTTTTCTTTTTTCCCTTAGAATTCTGGAGAGAGCTCACCAGGTTGACAGAAAGGAGCAGATATTTGAAAGGATAAATATCTATCTTACTCATAACAGATCTTGGAGGGAAAAGGTATTTTGAAATCTGAGCTTTGTTTCTTTGTTAATTCTTTAAATCACGCTCTTATATCTTACTAATGCTTTTTATCTGGCTCTTCTGTACCACATTTGTTCTATAGGTTATCAGGCTTAATTTATTGTTGACTGTGAAAGAATCTGCAATTAATGTGCCAACGAATTTGGATGCTCGTCGTCGAATGACCTTTTTCGCAAACTCCCTTTTTATGAAAATGCCAGATGCTCCAAAAGTTCGTAATATGCTTTCTTTCAGGTTAGTTCTGAGCTAGAATTAAAGGACCTTTATTGCTTTGCTGGTGAATTTTATGAAGCATTCCCCAGATGTTGTTCTTTATGCAGCATTGCTGAAGCTATATAGGAGTGGCAATGGCGCGGGGCGGGTTGAGCTTAACCCCCCCCCCCTCCAAAACATAGTATTTTTCAGTTTTTAAACCTCCCCGCCCCAGATAAACCCGCCCCGCTTAAGTTTTCTTTTCTTTCTCACTTTGTTATTTATCAAATTCAAATTTTAACATCTCGGTTGGATTTTTCTGTTTTAAGTTTTAAAAAAATGAAGTATCTATGAAGTTAATATTTATCATTCCTAAAAACTTCTTGTCCAACTCCTTTAGACTTATCAAGTAAATTCTTTAAGATAACATTTAATTTACAAGAATATAATAATTTTTACATATTGCAGAGAAAATTATAATTTGAAACAACCAATTAAAACCAATAAAGACGCCAACAATTAAACTGAAAACTAAGAAAACAAACTAATAGAAAAATAGGACAACATATTCCAGTCCTGTACATGATTGATTCCTTAGAGTTAATAAACCAAAGCAATTTTCTCTCGTATTCGTTGTGTAGACTGGGAGTACAGATTTCATTAAGGGTGATTATGATCAATAGATTATGTGACAATATTATATTATACAAACTGTAAGGAACTAGAGATAAAATCAGTTTAATGGTGATAATATATGGCTGGCTTCATTAGATACGAAAAACCAGCGGGCTCCTGAATACCAAAAAAGATTGAAATCTTTGACCCGCCGCGCTTAACATTTTTTATTTTCCAACTCACGTCCACATCAGAGTTCCCCCGCCCCGCCCCGCATAAGCTTCAAACCCGCCCCGCCCCGCGCCATTGCCATTGCCATTGCCATCCCTAAAGCTATATATCAGGAACTAAAGTTATGTTGGTCTGCCACACTGCTAAAGTGGTAGTTTGACAAATGAATCTTGTAGTGACAAAGCAAACCTTTATAGAATTTGTTACTGATGGGCTGAATGCTGATTCAGCATCTTCCAACTTACAGTTTTAAGTGAACAGTAAATTAGAAGATGCTTGTCCACTATTATGCTCCATATACAGCTTGAATGGATCTTTAATTGTAGAGGAAAGTGCTCACTCTTTCATTTTTCAACTCACTGTTCCAATTAAAAATGAAACTAAGAGTAAACTGTTTGTACAGATGATATTTTGAGTTTGTAGTACTTAAAACCATAGTTTGAAGTCTGAGTAGTTAGTTGAAATTGTGATATCAAGTATGGCATGATATAGAGTACTGTATGATTATAATACATTGAACATTGGACAGAGAAATTATTTCTATAATGATAAAATGCGAGTTCCTTACGAATGACTAAAAAGAAGAGCAGATCAAGTTTTGGGGATAAAGGGAGTACACTCCCTTATTAATAGGTTTAGAAAAGCAGTTATCAGCAGATGCTTGTCCTCTGTTATGGACACACAGACACCGTACAGATATTTGACAGCTGTGGTACGAGGATTTTGAGGGGAAAAAACGACAATAGAAAAGAAATTTTTGTAGAAAATATGGGGACTCACTTTCATATATTAAATGAATGACAACAGGCACTTGAGAAACTTCTTCTTTCGTTTGTTCACTTGATTGGTTCTGAAAACACCAATTCTCTACTTACCATGCTTGTTACTTTTAAATTCTTCCTCTAAATATCTTATATTGCTTGATATTCATGTTTTATACTATTTTCTCATGTTGCAACGACGTGTCTGCTTGGTGTGCTGCAAATGCAGAACTGATTTTAATATTTTTGTTTAATGTCCAGTGTCTTAACTCCTTACTATAATGAAGATGTTCTCTATTCTGATGAGGAACTTAACAAGGAAAATGAGGATGGTATTACCACTCTGTTTTACCTTCAGAAGATATATCCAGGTGAGTGTGTAATCTGTGGCTTGTTAATTGCTGTATCGCATTGCAACACAGATAAAGCACTAAATTTAGTTGTTTTTATTTGGCCATGAAATAGATCAATGGAAAAATTTTGAGGACCGCATCAATGATCCTAAGATGGGATGCTTAAATAAAGACAGGAATGAATTGATTCGTTACTGGGTATCTTACAGAGGACAGACACTTGCAAGGACAGGTGAAATAGCAATAACATATTTGATATTTCATGCAACTTCTGACAGTATATTTTGTTTTCACTCAACTATGCTCTCTTCTTCTATTGTGCTCGTGAAATTCCAGTGAGAGGAATGATGTACTACAGGGAGGCTCTTGAGCTTCAGTACTTTCTAGATTTTGCAGAGGACAAAGGTGCTACTTGAATCTTTTTGTTTCATTGTGTACTGATACATACGTGAGACTGTGAGTTGGATGTGGTTGGTGCTAACTATCTACTCTTTACTTTGCAGCAATTTTTGGAGGTTATCGAATCATTGATATGAATCAAACAGATTACAGAGCACTGAAGGAGCGTGCACAGGCATTGGCAGATCTGAAGTTCACCTATGTTGTGTCTTGTCAAATCTATGGTGCTCAGAAGAAATCCAGTGAACAGCGAGACCGTAGTTGTTATGTCAATATTCTGAATCTCATGTTGACGTAAGTTGGAATATCTGAGTACTCCACTAGTTGGAAATAGGGGGTATTGTTAATTCTATTCTCAACCTTTCAGGTATCCATCTTTGCGTGTTGCTTACATAGATGAGCGTGATGAAACTGTTAATGGGAAGTCCGAGAAAGTTTACTACTCCGTACTGGTGAAAGGAGGTGATAAATTGGATGAGGTATGAGTGTGTCTGCGAAGGAAAACAAAGAATTTTTTTTAACAAATGCTTTTTTCTCAATGATTTGTTATTTGCGCAAAAGTTTTCCTTACTGAAGTAAGATCTTTCTGTCTTCATATAACTGGAATAAGCAGTGTTTTCTTGTGCTACCATTCTAGGAAATATACCGTATCAAGCTTCCTGGTCCTCCTAAAATTGGGGAAGGGAAACCTGAAAATCAAAATCATGCCATCATTTTTACTCGTGGAGAGGCATTACAAACCATAGATATGAATCAAGTAAGTTTCAATTTTTTCTGCTTCTTCATTATAATATAATGTACAAGGAGTCTTACTCCTTTTACTTCTAGGATAATTATTTTGAAGAAGCTTTCAAGATGAGGAATGTATTGGAGGAATTCTTGAAGCCTCATAGGCAGCGAAAACCGACAATACTAGGTTTAAGGGAGCATATTTTTACCGGAAGGTTTGCAATATTTGATGTTACAAGTCCTTGATTGCTCACATTGTTATAGAAGTGCTTACTGTGTCCTTTGTGTTGTAGTGTCTCTTCGCTTGCTTGGTTCATGTCCAATCAGGAGACCAGTTTTGTAACCATTGGACAAAGAGTTTTGGCAAACCCATTAAGGTGAGTCTTCTTACTGACCTTCAAATGAAGTAGGTTCTCCACTGATACAGAGTAGGTTACCAGAAGCTGCTAATGTTCGTTACATATAGATCATTAATTAGAAGCTTTATTTGATGCTTCTTCCTGTGGCCTCTTGCCTTTCCAACTGTCTGCGAGCATACCTTTTATTCCAATTGTGGTGAAATGGTTACTACATTATTTTAATTGCAATTAACTCGTGCTACTTTATTGTTATGATTTTCTCTCTTTTCAAAGATTGACTCATAACTTTTGTTTTTACTCTTTTTAAATTTCACAGGGTAAGATTTCATTATGGTCATCCTGATATTTTTGACAGAATCTTTCATGTAACAAGGGGTGGTGTTAGTAAAGCTTCTAAAACAATTAACCTAAGTGAAGATATTTTTTCAGGTGAGATAGTATTCTTTAACGGTGACAGTGCTACGGCATTTTTGGGTACTTAACTGGGGTGCATCTTCAGGTTATAATTCAACTTTACGAGGAGGATTCGTAACACATCATGAATACATCCAAGTGGGGAAGGGTCGTGATGTGGGGATGAATCAGATCTCTCAATTTGAGGCAAAGGTGGCAAATGGAAACGGAGAACAGACACTGAGCCGTGATGTCTATAGGCTTGGGCGTCGATTTGACTTCTACAGGATGTTGTCATTCTACTTCACCACAGTTGGTTTCTACTTCAGTAGCATGGTATGCAAACTGCTCTTAGTTCTATGCATACACTTCATTACATGAAATCTTTTGACTATCTGACTGATGGAATCAGGCAGGGTTTCTGGCTAGCTGTTGTGGTAAAAAACTAAGTCAACAACAATATTTTGCACGAGTAAACAATGCTAGCTGATATAGCATAACTGATGCATGACATTATCTATATAGCTGAAATATTACCAAAGAAAAGTAATGAGAAATAAAATTTTTGGAACGCACATATGAAAGAAGTTGATGAATAAAAAACAAAATGTAACAGAAAAGCGCATACTTATAGATTCGTGCAGCGTCTCTTTATTTTTTTTTGGAGGCTTGATAAAGCGCTGATGATTATGTAGTGAACTTTGCTTAAACATTTAAGAGGCCAATTTTTAAAGCACATTATTTCAACTTCAATCTGTTTATCTTGATAGAGATGAATGTTTAGAACTGCTTCAAGCAGTTTGTGTGTTTGTGCTATCCAAACAGCCCCAGAGAGTGGTTCCCCATTTCAGACATATCATCCTCTCTCTCACTCTCTCTCTCTCTCTTTTGTTAATACCCTATCTTCCGGCATTCCTAAAACAGAAGGGGGAAAATCAGAAATTAGGACCCATGAAACTATGTACTGGGGCTCATGATTTAGTACAGACATGAAGCCTCATGCTCCTTGCACATTTTGTTTCTGAACGTTTTGTATCTGTTCATGAGTATGCAATAAACAAATTTAGGACACAATTCTGAGTAACAAATTATTTAACCATCAGATCATAGTTCTAGTATTTGGAATACAAAATAGGATAAAGAAAATAAGTCCTGGGCTTGTCCCTGCATTTATTGCTTGTGACTTGCAGCTCTACTACTGTACTATATGAAAGATTAATTTTGATTAAAAAGCTAACCTAATTCCTTCAGCTGTATAGAAAATCATAAACTTGGTTAAATGGTGAAAACTGGACTTCATGTGTCAAGTATTTCATTCATGTGAATGAATTGAGCTCTCTATGCAGACTATGTTGTACTTACTCCTACTGCTGGTTTCCTTGCCTTTAGTTATCTTCAAGGAAGTCCAGATACTTTTATTTTCTCTTGTTTCTAAACTAGTAGTAGTTATCCAGTCCTCGAAAAAAATTGAGCTTCTGTCTCCTTCAGTTTCAAGCTTGTTGTTGCCATTTATTTCTGCTGCAACCGGAGTTTTATTCTGGAGTCTAAATTTTCCAGGTTACTGTGCTTACTGTCTATGTCTTTCTCTATGGACGCTTATATATGGTCTTGAGTGGGTTGGAAAAGCGAATTTTGGAGGATCCTACAGTTCGTCAATCCAAAGCTCTTGAAGAGGCTATGGCTACGTCGTCTGTATTTCAGCTGGGATTATTGCTTGTACTCCCTATGGTAATGGAAATTGGGTTGGAGAGAGGATTTCGCACAGCCCTGGGTGATTTTATAATTATGCAGCTGCAGCTTGCTTCTGTATTTTTTACATTCCAACTCGGAACAAAAGCACATTATTACGGTAGAACAATCTTGCATGGAGGTTCTAAATATCGAGCTACTGGTCGTGGCTTTGTTGTTTTTCATGCAAAGTACGCAGATAACTACAGGATGTATTCTCGCAGTCACTTTGTCAAGGGGCTTGAGCTGTTTATGCTGTTAATTGTCTATGAAGTTTATGGGGAATCATATCGCGATTCACAGTTGTATTGGTTTGTTACTATTTCAATGTGGTTCTTGGTAGCTTCCTGGTTGTTTGCTCCTTTTGTCTTCAATCCATCTGGTTTCGACTGGCAAAAGACGGTAGATGATTGGACAGATTGGAAGAGGTGGATGGGAAATCGTGGAGGTATTGGGATATCGCCGGATAAAAGTTGGGAATCTTGGTGGAATGGAGAGCAGGAACATCTAAAACACACAAATTTTAGGGGTAGAGTGATTGACATAATCCTTTCCTTCCGCTTTTTTATTTACCAATATGGAATTGTCTATCATCTTGATATAGCTCATGGCAGCAGAAGTTTACTGGTAAGAGCTTTACTTGTCATTCTTTCCTTTTAACTTTTGTTTCTCCTTTTTGGAGAAGAGTCTTATGGTTTCCATTAAATCATCTCATACAGGTGTATGGACTTTCTTGGTTTGTTATGCTAACCGCTCTTCTCGTCTTAAAGGTATTTACCTCTTAACGTGCTTGACACATTACAACTTAACTAAACTAATATATAGGAAGTGGCCGAAGGAATCACATTTACCATAGTCTTACTGTTAATGGGAGTGAAATGCTGTTTCAACAGATTGCAAAGTTTTATCTTTCCTTTTTTTTTTTGATGAAGTAATAGAGCTTTCATTAAAAGGCATCAAGTAGATGCAGACAAAAATTACAATAGAGTAAAATGGTGACTGCTCAGATACAAAAATTATATATGTAACTAAGGAGCAGACACCTTCCAAAAGTTGTTCCCAGCTAGATACAGGGTCTTGGTTAAGCCAGATTGCAAAGTTATATCTTTCCTAGTTATGTCTATTTACAGAATATCTAGTTTTTTTTCAATTGCAAAATATCTGCTTCATCGACAGTATCTATCAGAGTAATTCATATTCCACCTTTCTATATGCTTGAACTCGATGTGCGAAATATTATGAAAACAACTATGCATATGCTTATGTTGGCCTAAATGTGTTTCTCTGATGCTGCTTCTTGTTATCTTGCTTGCTATAGATGGTATCAATGGGCAGACGAAGATTTGGGACTGATTTTCAGCTCATGTTCAGAATTCTGAAAGCACTTCTATTCCTTGGTTTTGTATCTGTCATGACCGTGTTATTTGTTGTTTGTGGCCTCACCATAACTGATCTATTTGCTGCCATTCTTGCCTTTGTACCGACAGGCTGGGGCATTCTTCTTGTAAGTTCATTTCTTTTGCATATCATTTGGATCATCATTACTGTTCTATTTACTTGCTAATATGGTACGTTCTCGGGCTGTGGTGAAATAGCAAAATTTAAATTTACAATCTCCAGGGCGGATGGAGTGTTATGCCGCCGGGTTCATCTGATGCGGTCAATAACAAAATTGTAGTAAAATTGTAACAAATAGTAGGTCTGAACCCTTAACCTTAAAAATACAATGAGTTCAATACTAAAAATCTTAAAGGTTGAACCCTAGAGCTTAAATCCTGGATCCCCTTCTAACAATCCCCCATCTTATATTCTTTCAATTTGGTTTACTTTGAAATGTAAGTCGACTTTAACTCATCTACTATCCAATGTCCCTCTTAATATTGTTTTCCAATTCATGGAATCTCTTTCTCCAATAAGCTACTAGAATGAAGTGAAAATTCTATTGTCAAGTCATACAGCTAATGGACTAGCATGTTTTAAAGCTGTCACCAGAAGAAGCTGAAATTAACATTTTTCAAAGATAGTAAATTTTTTGTAAGAGCATCTGACTGTGATATATTCCTTTGTGACTTAATCTCTTTCTTCATGTTCAAAGATTGGTCAGGCATGCAGACCATGTTTTAAGGGGCTCGGAGTTTGGGATTCAGTAATGGAATTGGCAAGGGCATACGAATGCATTATGGGACTGTTCATATTCGCGCCAATTGTTGTTTTGTCTTGGTTCCCATTTGTATCAGAGTTCCAGACACGGTTGCTCTTCAACCAGGCTTTCAGTAGAGGTCTCCAGATTTCAATGATCCTTGCAGGGAAGAAAGCATCAAATTCTTGAAGTTTTTCTGGCTATTGTTTAGCACAGTTTACAGTAAATCTTTTTTAACTAGGCATTAATACTGAATGCACAAAGAAATCTTTTATTCTATCATATGTTTCAATTAGGGTGTAAAAACATTTTGTAGCAAAGTGGAAGTCTTGAAAATATTACATACTCGTGTAGAAGATACATTACAATTGACTGTTTTTCTGTTGGTCATGCTCTGTGTGTATACTTGGACACGAATCTTTAGGCTTTTACTTACAATTATTTGTAGCCTTCATAAATTCTCACTAATATTATTATCCTGAAAATGCAAAGACTCAAAGCGATAATGGTATCAGTCAAGGCTTCAGTTGATATGCAAAGCCTTTTTCAGGAAAATGGTCAAAATTAAAGAATGTTGTATTGAGATTTTCGACCATCTTAAAAAATTTCAGATGCTCCTACTTTTACTTCCTGGTCAATATCATAGGATGTGTACTAACTTCTCACTTATTTTATTACTTATTATTCATGGTAAATTAATATAATTTGATGTAAATATCCTGTGCGATTAATTTTTACCTATTTTATTTCAGTACTAAATAATTTGTCTTTACTTCCACTAGGTTCTAATAGCTCCTTTACCATTTGGTGAATTAAGCGTCTGAATATCAGAAACCAAAAGTACAAATCATAAAATGAATTTATGAAAAGTAATAAGTCAAGAACGTGGTACTTACTATGGTTACACGTATTTGCCTAATGCTGCTCAAATTTGGAACGATTAGAAGATTACAAAATGATTCCTAGTCGGCACAGATATTTGTGGCTTATTCTTTATTTATTTATTTATTTATTTATTTATTTATTTATTTATTTATTTTTCCTTGTCTGTCTTCTTTCTGGCATCGCAATCAAGATGCAAGACAGCCACCAGCCAAAATTCCAGATTCTGATGTGATTTTAATTAATAAAAAGCACTTCAAGCTGCAATAAGGATGTTTATCATCTGATGCTAAATGTCTCTTTTTCATTCTAATTATAATATACATACATATCTGTCCCAATTAGAGGAGAAATATATACTTGCAGATAATTGCTCCATCTGTCCAAATAATTGCATTACTTCTATCTAACTTGTATATATCTGACGATATGGTTCAAGATTGTACAATTAAACATTATATTTGCAAGATGTGTAAGGAACGTCTTCTCTAACAATAAAATAACATTTTAATTTGAGTAAAAAATTAGAAAATACAGTAAATTTTTATACATTAATAAAAAGATAGAAAGTTGAGCTTTGTGGCTTGAAATATATTTCATATATCGGAAACAAGATTGACTGTATTATTTTAGAACCATAAAGATGAACCAAATTTAGTATTGTATATTTTATTTTCTCTAACTTTGGATGTAAGTAAAAGTATAATAATACAAATTACAAAGTAGCTGAACGGTTGTTGCGTGCCTTTACTGTTCTTCTGTGTGATACATACATTTTATTTTATTGATTCGTTTCGCCAATACAATTTCCTGTCAATCCTATAGAAATTGACTAACGTTTACATTTAACTGCCTAACAATACACAAAAAATCCATGTAATTACAATTCTTGGTATATATATATATTGTCCTAAGTCTACACCTTGAGGTGACACATGGATAGATATCACAATTGATAGGTAGATGGCGAAGGAGAGCAATGAGTGGAGGGGCCCAATAGGATATAATTAATCAATTACAAATCCAACAATATTTGTTGAAAGTGTTTAAAATTTAATATATTATATATATGATTTATAATACATTATATAAATTTTTTGCTCATTATCTATTTCTCCTTTCATACCAATAGTTTTAGTACTATGCTCGTATTGTTTGTATTACTATATTTTGTTTCTTGTGTTTTGGATATCTTATTAGTCAGCTATATAACTCAGGCAGCAAAGGTTCGAGAAGGATGACGGTTAGTCTTCTTCGTCTTTTTCGGGTGGGCGGCGGGAATAGCTCTTCTAGCATCAGCATTGTTACTTTTCCTTTTTTCAAATGCTTTGAAATGCTTCTCTTATTATTTTTGTGTGGCTTCTTTACTACCGGTTTTCTTTTTCAAAACTACTTTGAAATACTTTAACTCGAAGTTCTATCATAAATAACTTCTTTACCTTCATAAGGTAGGGGTAATGTCCGTATATATTATTCTCCTAGATCAGGCTTCACTTTTAAAATTACATTAGGTATGTTGTTGTATATATAAATTTCCAGTAAAGGGTGTTAATCAACTAATTAATCATTCTTTGTCTGTCGAAGGGCATAATATTAGACATCTAGCACCATGGAAGTAATTAAGAGCTTGTTTAGCTGAGCTTCTAAGAGGGTAAAAGTACTGTTTTTGTTGTTATCAAAAAGCACTTTTTGAAAAATTTGAGGCATTTGGCCAAGATGGCATCAAAAACATTTTTTTTTGAGAAGAATATTACAAATTCTAGTTTCTTCCAAGACGCAGAAACAGATAATTAATTTATTCGAAACTAAAATAACTTTACAATAAATTTATATTTTTTAAATTATCTCTAATTAATTTAACCTTTTTCTTTTCCTTTTTCTTTTTATTTCTACCATAACTTTTTTCTTTTTTTCTTTATTTCAATTATATTTTTATTCTCTTTCTCTTATTGCTCTTTGGAATAATCTCATAAGAGTAGATTTTTAATTTATATATTGATGACGCATTTTGATATATCTAAATCATCATGTAAATAATAAGTAATAACAGATACACAATATTTTTTTGAATAACTATATTTTATATTGATTAGAATCTTTAATTTATATTTTTACTTTATGTTTTATATTTTAATTGAATTCCTTTACAATAAATATTTACATTTATTTCTCTTTTTAAGTATATTACTAATTGCAAACCGAACCTTTACTGTCCTTTTTCGGAACTTGATACTTAAAAGTAATTTTTAAAAAGATTGGCCAAACATAATGTACTAGCAAAAAGCACTACTTAAATAAATTGGTCAAATAAACTTATATTTTGCAACAAATTAAAAGCACTTTTCAAAATAAACAGTTTTTGATAACTTTACTAAACGTTCTTTAAGAGTCAATGAAGTGAGTCTACATCATGGGAATTATGATTCATGTTCTAGAGTTACCTAATATTTATAGAAGGTATAGATATCCAGTAGAACAGTCGACGTATATATAAATTGATCGCGACAATAATAAAAAGAAAAGGAGAGAATATTGGACTCCAATTTTCATACCTTAGTGTAGAATTAATAAACATATCATTTCAGCATGTTGTAAAATCTTCCGAATGTCTTGTGTAAATACCCATAATTTTCTCTCCCAAATCTCCACTAAAACCACTTCAACACCATCCAATAATCCTTCTCATATTAATATATCCATCCATCTAGCTCTAAGGGATATCCCATCGATCGTTAAGAGCAAAGAGAGAAAGCAAGAAAAGCTTCGGTGAATTCTAAGACTTTTCCTAGTTCTCTAAGCAAGAAAATATGGGGAAGAAAGTCACAGCTGGTGGTCAAGCTTCAAAATCACATAAGATCATCTCCAAGAATAATAACCATATTCATGACAACAAGAAACAACGTCTCAACAACTTGATCAAATTCTTGAAACCCAAAGTTTATATCACAAACTCTTCAAACTTCAAGAATCTTGTCCAACAACTCACTGGCAATGGATCATCAAGTCCTATGATCTCATCCCCACCTCCTCCTGATCATCATCACGATCACGATCCACGGTTGCAATTCATTAATGATCACCAATATCAAGAATATAGCCAGGAATTATCCATAGATTCATCAAAAGGAAGTATTCCATCATCCTTTAATACATTTGACCAAGAACCATCTTTCAGTTTGTTGGATAGTAATAATTATTCCAATATGGGAAGCCAAGATCAAGTGGATTTTTCTGAAGAATATAGAAATATAGAGATATGGCTATTGGAGATGGATTCATATACTAGCTATCATCATCAGTATGAAGGACACTTTCCGTTTATTCAAGAACAGGTTTCTGTTGATGATTATTCCAGTCTTTTGTGAGACTTAATTAGCTAATAAGTATCGTGTGTGCATGATTATCTAGACTACTTACGTACTGTTCATATCTAGCTATGTATATGAAATTACTGTAAATGGTTGTATATATATGTTGTTTTCATATCAATTTCTTCTTCTTTTCTAGATCTCGATGTGGAGAGATATATAGGTTACGTTGTTAATTTAATAATTAGTGAGTGTGGAGTGATCAGTATCAGTTGACTGAATATTGTAGTATGTGCATAGGTCTTGTTCATATATATGAATTATGTCTATATATATAGTTTCAGCAGCAAATTCTTAATTAGAAATGTCTAAATTTTGATACATTTCAAACTTTGTATGGTAGTTTTATGCCGCTGGACAAGTTATATTCTAGTGTTTCAGGTTGGATCTCTTTTATGTGTAATCCAAGTTTTATAGATAGTTCTTCTTATTCCTTGTCATGAATTTAAGTTATATACATCATCAATCATGTATCAACCTTTTTTCTCCTCCTTCCTCTTCTTCTTGGATCCTCTTTCTCCTTTAGGATGTAATGGAGTGTGTGGTCTAATGGAGGTTTTAATTAACTTTAATAGCTTAGTAAACTTTAATCAATTTCTGAAAAGTATGGGATTCTTGCTCGACGATGTTCATTTTTATATGAATATATATCATATATATCACAAGATTTGCAATAAGAGAGAGCCGTTTATACGCTCGTATGAAACAACGTAAATAGTGTTGCATGAGACGTTGCTCTTTCTTGATGCCATATATATCAAAGCAACTAGCAATCTTAAGTTTTCTTTTCCATGGAATTATATATGCAGTTTTCTCCAATCATCTTGCCCAAATATGATATTTATGTCGAATACGATACCTTCTTCATTTTTGTTTGAGTAAATTGTAATTACCCATTTTAACCTTTTAAAGTTAGAAATTAAAGTATTACCATTCATCTATTGATTATGAGATGGAGTCTTTTCTTTATAAAATTAAAAATCAATATGAGAATTTTGATAGTGAAGAAAGTAGCATATATCTTAATTGGCTGAAAACTTATCATGTACTACAGATTAGGTGTTTGGCGAAAAATAACTCAAATTAAGAACACAATAAAGTTTATTCCCTCTCTACCATTATAATAGTTCAACTTTTATTTGTCACAATTTTTTCTAAAAAAAGTTTGAAGCGTGAGTATTCATTAGAGGAACATGTGGAGTAATATGTTGAGTTTTGTGTTCTAGAATATTACTAACTAGCTAGAGAGAATTTAGTGCTAGCCTGCTAGGAAGAGTAAAAAGAAAGGCCTACATAACTTTTTATGATATGGTGTGTATTAAAGTTACTTTGGAAGATGGAACGAACTCAAAAAGAAAGTACAACTATCTCAAACCGACGGGAGGTTCTTAATTATTTAATCATAAAATAAACTAATTGAAAACTTATAGATATGTTTCTCAGCTACTAAACAACAAGACTCTGTGGCCCAATGGATAAGGCGCTGGTCTACGGAACCAGAGATTCTGGGTTCGATCCCCAGCAGAGTCGATGTACCTTTTTTTAAAATTTTTTTTAAAAAAATTTCTTTACGGTAGACGGCTATTTGTGTTAATTCTTCATTTTCTTCTTTCCTTTTCCCTTAATATTCACCCCTCTTTCTGACAAGTGGTCATGGCAAGATCCCTATTGTTATGTCTGGGCTGTATTTGGGTTAATGTTTTGGTAAACCAACACAATTATTCGAAAAAAAACCAACCCTTCTTTCTGATAAGTGAATCAATGCATGATCGACATCGTTATGTTTGGACTGTATCTTGGGTTAAATGTTTGGTGAACCATACGACTATACGAATAAGAAAATATGGGTTCCACATTTGAGATTATTTGGCTCCACCTTCAGAGCATTTTCGAAGCTATATATTGTTCGATACAAGAGGGGAAAGAGAATCACAAGAACACTTCTTCTTTTTCAAAAAAAATAAAAAAAAAATAAATTGTGAGAACAATTGAAATGAATACCAACATGATGACATAGGAACAACTATTGGCGTTGAAAATGAGTTATTTAGCAAAGGGAGCGAAGCCACTTTCATCTGTCATCACTTGCCTGGCGTTAGTTGAGAAGCTGGCAAAGTGTACAAGGATTTCAGCTGCTGGCTAATGAGCTTGCTGTTACTAATAGCCATTTGCAATTCCAAGTTATCAGACCACCATTGTTCCAATCCATGCGCCTCAAGAAACTTCTGCTTTCCTTTCGATGACAAGAAAAGTTTTGCTGCAGCTTGGCCATTTATTGGTTTTGCATTCTCCTTGTCAGCAGCTTGGTCGTTTTGTGCTCCGTCTGGATCAGTATAAGAGCAGCATATGTAATCACTGTTGTTAATATACAAGTGTGGCACCCATTGCTTTAGGCCTACCCGAATAGATGTCGTTGCACCTTCCTCGTAGCTGATCTGAGAATCAGACTTTGATGGAAGCATTGCTTTGAGCCTTTTCCAGGCAAAGCCAGCTTTTTCTCCAATGTTTCTAAAACTCATAGCAAGTGAAACTGAAGGAGGATTGAACAAATGTGCCTCTACATATATTCCTTCTTTGGCTAATGATTTTCCCACTTGAAGAGCAAAGCCAGCTCCAAGGGAATGACCAGCAATACATACATTATTGCTTCCATACTTGTTGGCAAGTGCTTTTAACGCCTTCAGGGCTCCATTAAATCTCACGGATCCTTTCAAACTTTCCCACGCTAAGAAGCGGAGATCATCCTCGATATCCCTTCTCATTGTTGGGCTTTTCAGAAGTGTTCCCCTTAACGCCAAAACAGCTCTAGGTGCACCACTGGGTCTGATGACTATAAAATCAGCTAAAGCTGCAGATCGATCCCACTCCAATATTGCACCAAATATGGATCCATCTCTTTCGTCTTTTAGGGTCTCAACCAACTTGTACTTGAAGGGTATCCACCACTTTGGAGCAAGGTGCATTTTGTTCTGTCCTATTTTCTTGTCTGTCAAGCTCAATAAGGTAAACTGCTTGGATAAAGCAGGCCATTACTGTTCTTCTGTAGTTAGCATCCTTCCTGTCGAAGTGAATTACTGATTGGTGTCAGAGTCAAAAGTCTAGTATTTCCACGGAAAAGTGATCAGAGAAGCATTATGAGATCTAGTAACCCATCACAATTAGTTGCATATTCAGGTATAGAAGAAAGAGGACGATACAAACTTTATCATGCAGGAAGACCACTTAAAGTTCATAAAAAAGATTAGTTGCAGTTCCGAATTATTTAGACTAGATACGGATTTGGCTCCAGAGCTAGACACGTGCAATTAACATACACGTTAAATAATTGAAAGAAAGAAAAAGTCTACACTAAGATCGCACCACAAGCCTTGTAGCCATTTCCCAGAAAGTACAAATATTACTAATAAAGAAGAAAATAGTGATCATAAAAATTGCATGAAACGAGTAAAGATTTCCAAGAACCGTTAACCTTTAGGGACTCAGTAAGATAAAGCCAGTGCTTTTCATATCCAGAAATGAATTGAAGTTATGTTATCCCCAGAACCACAAGAACCTTTATTAGCAAGTGGAACATTCAATTATACAAAATAATTAGCAGGAAAAAAGAACCTTATCGAAAAACATAACTAGCAGAAAGAGAATCATATTCAAAGTCAACTTCCATTGCCTTAGGCTAAAGAGAATAGTTGGGAAAACACTTATTAATAAGAATTCAGAGAAGTCAAATCTCTTCTAGTGCCCGGTGATAGGATATTCGTAGGAAGCTTACGTGACTCTGGCCTTTATTCAGAAAAGAAGATTCTCCTTCTTTATATTAGAATGGCTATTTAAACTTTCTATTAATTATCACTTCAAATCAAATAGCAAAAGCCCTAAATATTCCCTTACCACCACCATCCAAAAAAAGGAAAAGAATTAAAAAAAAGAAGCAAAACAGAAGGACATCCAGTGGTATAAGCAAAGAGACAGGTGATTGAATTCTTCACTATTGCAATTAATTTGTCGTGTTCCTACTCACATGAAGCACTTCCCAAAACCATTCGAACACCACAGGGGATATTTTTTTTTATTTCTTTTTGAGAAAGACTTTGGCCGACCTTAGGCGGGCGCCCCTCCAAAGTGCAATGGAGGTTACCAATTTAGGCCATGGGCCTTCTTGATCGCCCAATTAATGTTTTTGAGAAAGACTTGAGCTTTCTTGAACACCAAGGGGGATATACACCCTGTCAATGTGGGATGAGCAAATGTCTAAAACTAAAATTTCGTGCTCAATGTCATGACTAAAGCCTAGGATTGAGCATTTCTATGGGAAAACTTTTCTCGGCTGGATGTTGGAGAAAACATTTTGGAAAATAAGAGGAGGAATTGTGTGAAAAGTTCTGAGCTAATTTTGAGGAACACAAAATCCAGAAAGACAGGAAGCAGCAAGGGGCGAAAATAAAGTAAAAGGACTTCCTCTGAGGAAACTTTTACCTCATTGCTTGACTCCTTTAATCCAGTTCTGATGTTTATAGGTTTGCCATTTCTATGTTTCTAACAAAAATCAGTCCCGAAATGATAAATTATTTAGAGTTAGATCCTTTAATGTCCTCAACATTTTCTTGATACACCCAAACGACATCAACAAATTCAACTTCATCACATCTTGCTCATTTTTTTATGCTTGTCTTCTCCACACATTTATTTTTATTGCAAATGCTTTCATTAATTAAGAAAAAAGGATCTAGAACCCAAGGAACTGCCACTACATTAATGGATATTGTGATAAATTTTAGTCACACCTTCTGAGAAAATTAAATTATACCATTACCAACTGATAAAGAACACATCACCAGCATAACATTTATAGTCAGATAATCAGGACCGACATATCCAACCAAAAAAAAAAAAGATGAAAAAAGAACCATAATTCAAGGCACTTAAATTAACAATCAGCTTCGTATAAACCACTAAATGAACCAAATAAAAGCTGAAAAGGTGTCCAAATTTAGAAAGAGGAAAATAAGAATAATAGGAAACTAACCAACTGGAATTAATAAGGTCTCTCCAATTAGGAGAAGAAACATTGCGAGGTCCAGATACATGGAATGCATAGGGATGAGACTCAGTGGCACTCTCCTTCACTATTTCTCCTTCAGTCCCCACCTCATTTCTCATCTCCTCTGCACTAATTTTGGCCATCTATGCAAACCCTACCTCGCTTCTCTTCTTATTCTTGTTAATCACCTGAACATGTGTGACCCCAGCACAGAAAATGGGGGATCTTCAGAGACGGAAGTGGTGTGGGCTTGCCTTTTTTGGGTGTTGTCGAGGCTTTTTCACGGTATTGGATTCGAAGGAATTAATGAGGGAATTCAAGTTGTTGGATTATAATAATCTAGGAGTAAATCGCTTATTTCGAAATGTTGGTGTCTCTAACGGTCATATTTCTTTTTTCCTACCTGGATTTGCTACCTTTCTCAACTGCCCGTCACCCCTGATGAGTAATTGGCAAGAAAGCCCTTAACTTTATCCAGGTGCACGCAACAAAACCTATCTTGTTATGGAGGTTACTTTTGGCAATACTTCTCTCATTCCTCTTTTTTTCTTTTCTTTTCTTTTTTCACATAGTCAACGGGCAGAGGAAAAAGTAATTGGGCAACTTGTTACTTATGAGATTGGAACTTGTGATACTATGAATTAGAATTCGAATTTGTGATTTCATAACTATTAGGTTGTATACCGTCGAGATCGTATGCCTTCAATCTATGGGCTCAAGAGGTCGTCTAAAGCCTGAGTTTAGGTAAGGTCGAGTTCGAGCTCGAGGGACCAGATCCAAGTTCGAAGACAGAGTGCAATGTCCGAAGATTGAAGCATGATGCATACCGAGACCGAGTATGCTCGACCCCGAAATAGTACTGTTATGGACTTGTAACAGAATGAGAAAGATTCCTGCCACGCTCCTAAGATCATGGCGCAAAATCCCGGAATAAGATTGTACTATTCCGTACTAGGCTGTTAGACAGCTGTACCAATAATATTCCTTACTGTAAATAGAAATGTACCTTATTTAGGGATCCCCTATTATATAAAGGGGACCCCAATCATTTGTAACACCATCTAATCATTGGCAAGAATATACTACCCTACGTTTCTCTCTTACTGTTCATCAGAATTGTCCTTTACATTTATTGTTCTTACTTTATTGCACTTAATTCATCTGAGGCCACCACTGCTGAGTAACATTGGTTTGATTCACTTATTTCTTTCATTTCTACTTCATATTTCTTGATTATTAATTGGTATTGAACTAAATCACGTATCTTTAAAACCACTAATCAAATTTAATGGTTACTCGTATTTTCGAGGTAAACAGTTTGGCGCCGACCGTAAAGCTAAAGATAATAGTGATTATTTCTTTACCGATTCTCATTACACACGTTGTTTTTACACTTTTTCTTGTCAAGATTTTTTGATTCTCAGGCTAAAACATGTCTAACTCACAAAATGCACATGTTCATGACAACGAAGGTCTTGGAGAAAATAGCAATGCAGGGGTCGGTGTACCACCGATAAACCTAGGGGAAGTGCCAAATATAGAATCAGTTGATGTTAGTTCACACATTGCTCTAAACGAGGATTAGGCACATACCCCGGAGGGAATGTACGTAGGGAAGCCCGTTCTGGTGTCCAAGGAACACAAGGAATGAGAGATGGAGGAATCAGCCTCCAAGTGATATTCGAGATGCTACAAGCTCAACAGATTCCCATTGCTCAACTTTAGAGTCAGAATAAAACTCCAAGTATAGTCGAACCAAGAAACACTCGACGTACTGAGCCGGTACCAGGAAGATCAAAGAGAACGGCTCGGGGACTGACCTCACCATTATGAGGATGCTCGAAGAGCTCACCAAGAGGATCAAAACTAGGGAAAAGAAGATTGAGGACAATGATAAAAAGGCGGAAATTTATAACTCCCGTGTTGACCAAATACTGGGGGCACCTCCAATTTTGAAAGGTTTAGATAGAAAAAAGTTCATACAAAAACCATTCCCTCAGAGCGCGGCTCCGATGCCCATTCCCAAAAAATTTTGCATGCCCTATATACCCAAATATAATGGGATAACCGACCCTAACGAGCATATTACTTCATATACTTGTGGGATCAAAGGAAATGACTTGAATGACGCCGAGATCGAATCAGTATTATTGAAAAAGTTTGGGGAAACATTGTCGAAAGGAGCCATGATTTGGTACCATAACTTGTCTCCTAACTCTATTGATTCGTTTGCTATGTTAGTAGACGCCTTCGTGAAAGCACACGCCATGGCCATAAAGGTGGCTAAGAAGAAATCGGACGTCTTCAATATAAAATAAAGGAACGACGAGATGTTGAGGGAGTTCGTGTCTAGGTTTTAGATGGAACGAATGGAATTACCACCGGTCTCAGATGACTGGGCAGTACAAGCTTTTCTAAAGGGCTTTAATGGAAGGAGCTCGATTGCATCTTGACAGTTAAAGTAGAATCTGATCGAGTATCCAGTTGTGACGTAGTCAGATGTGCACAATCGTTATCAATAAAAAATCAGGGTCGAGGACGACCAATTGGGAGCCCCCTCGTGTTCAGTTCATCCTAACAGATTCGTAGCCAAGGCCCCGAGGGATGCAGACAGGGAATCAAGATCGATCAAGGAAAGGTATCAACCATACGTCGATCGGAGAAACAAGGGCTCGAGCCATAACGCCCCTGGAAATGATCGGAGAAACGATCGAGGCCAAAGTTCTTGAGGAATCATGAGTAAGAGCGGGTTTGATAAGCATACCGACCCCCCGGAGGCACCTTGATTGTTAAAGTATAACTTTAGCATAGATGCATTGGGGATCGTGTCAGTTATTAGAAGGATCAAAGACACAAGGTGGCCCAGGCCAATACAAACCGATCCTTCTCAAAGGAACCCAAACTTGATGTGCAAGTATTATGGAACACATGGTCATAAAATCGATGATTGCAGGTAGCTAAGAGAGGAGGTAGCTCGGTTGTTCAATGAGGGTTGTAAGCACGTGATTTTTGCTTCACGGACAATCATTCCAAAAGAAATAAAAAATAATGGCAAATGGCCTCGCTGTACAATTTTTTCGATTTTACGTGACATGTGTGGGTAGTCATTTGTGGTTCTGTCCATTGTTCATTTAATCTTATCAAACAAAATACAAAATATGTATGTCATGTGTAATTAAGCCATAATTCGGTCATTAAAAGAAAATTCACAAAAAATATGCATCCTTTATTCTAGGATGTGATTTAACCATTTAAATATTTTAATATGTGTGTGATCATTGTGTTAAGTGTTGAATTAATGGTTGTTTTAATTTCATTTTTTTTGTTTTAAAATTAGAAAACAAAAGAAAAGAGTGATGAAAATTGGTTTGGGCCAAGAAATGAAACAAAAATAGGCCCAAAAGAAACCCACATCAGCCAGCCCAAGCAACCCATCCCCAGGCCATCAAAACGACGTAGTTCAACACCAAAACTACGTCGTTTCAGGGACGGTTCATCTCAGCCGTTCCAACCAATCCAATCCAACGGCCCTAGACCCGTTTCCGCGACCCGTTTCCAAACCCGACCCATTTTAACCCCAGACCAGCCCGACCTCCTTCAGATGGAACGACACCGTTCCCTTTATGTGAAGGGATCTTAACCCTCGATTTCACTTGATCTGACGGCCCTGATCTATTTTCCCCTTCCGTATATAAACCTTCCATCGCACCCCATGCCCCCTATCCAAGCCCCCACCCTGTTCCTCCGTCTCTCAGAACGGAACCTCAAAATACCCCCAAACCCTAGCAACCGCCATAGCTTCCCTTTCACCTGAACCCGGCGGCAACAACGCCAATGACCACCAGACTAACACCCTTAAGACACAAGACCACCCTCAACCCCGATCTGGTAATGGTTTGGCTCGAATCTTCCTGGAACGTCTCGAATAATCATTCGAAGGTTCGAGCCGAAACCCTAAGTCACCGGATGAGTCCCAAATTCACCCTATTCACTCCCCTGACATCCCTCATACCCTAATCAGCTTTGGTTCCGGTCAAATATAAGCAGAACTCTTCGAACACCAAATCTGAGTTCAAGAACCCTAAAAACCAAACCTGGTTCGTGTTGAGGTAAGTTTCCGGTGTAATCTTCTTTTCTTTCCTTTTGTGTTGTGCATGTTCGTAGATTTGTTCTGAATTTTTGATTATTTTTCTGTCAATTCCCCCCCCCCCATCTTCAAAGACCCTTTTGTTTGGTCGATTTCTTTTCTTAAGTGTTAATTGAGTGTTATAAGATGTCTATTCGCTTCGATTGATGTTGTCGACTAGTTAAGTTTCATAAACTCTATGATAAATGCCCCGAGTCTTGAAATAAATTGGTGCCCTGTTTAGTCTATGTGGTTGGTCGATTAATTGTTACGTATAATAGTTCGTATAGTCGATTTGAGTGACATCGTCAAATAATTAAGGTTCGTAAGTTCCTTTGTTGTCCGGAAAATGCCTGAATCACTCAATTGTCCTGTTTTTTTAGTTTAGTTGATTAGCGACTAATTAGTATACGCTATAACTCGCAAAGTCGACTCGACACATGTTGTCGTTTGTTTCGCAGTATTAAAAAAAACAAACGACCTAACTCTTACTGGCTGATTTTGTTGAATGGTTGTATTGGGCTGATTATAGGTTTGTTTGTTAGCTGTGTGTGTGTGGGGGGGGGGGGGGTTCGAACTAGTTCTAAAAGGGTCATAACTGGCATATTCAATAGAATGAAAGGGTGGGGCAAAACAGCAATGATCAAGGGTCTGTTAGGTAACTTTGGTTGGGGAAAAACTGATTAAATGTTCAGGATTAATGGGCTATCAATTGTTTAATCAGAAATACTATTAATCTAGTATTAGTGGGGATAAAACATAGGAGCATGGGAGTTTAAAATGAATACTTAAAACCCATGACTCTTGATTAGAGCAATAGGCCAAGCATGGGGAACCAAATAACTTGCATCAAGAAGATGTTTAGGCATGGGAAGTGAAGGGTATGGGCAGACCTGGGGGCTGTGAAATTCTAGGCAGACCTTAGGGGTTCTCTTTCAGATTATAAATAGAGCTATTTTTAGCTAAGAAGGGGCTGGACATTTTTTAGTCTTCAGAGGAAAAACAGAAAGAAATTTCAGAATACTGTAACTAAACAGTGTCTGAAACTGCATAAGAAATTAAGTTGGTCAGGCTGTCTTGGCCAAGTCAGTTACTCTAATTGGACTGCTACCACTCCATTAGGATATTCTGATTTGCTTTGCGGGATTACTACTATTCTGGACTTCTATATGCTGTTAGCTGGTTCTGGTCTTAGTGCCATTTGAGGTTGTTGTTGGTTATTTGCCGAGCTTTTGTGACTATTGAACTGCTGTTGCTATTGCATTGAATATTCTGGTTTTTCTCGGCTGTTTTACTACTCTGTTTCTGGGATTGTTTGCTTGGTGCTCGACCACCTGTGGGTTTCCTCGTTGTTGAAACTGCTGTTGTTTGTTTGTGGATTATTGGTGACATTGTTGCTGGTTGTTATTGCTATTTGGTTGCCTGCTGCTGATACTTTTCTTCTTCTCCTTCTTATTGTCCAAACATCCAGGTACACACTCTAAATTCACTGATGTAATGATGAGTTTGGAGCTGAATAAGAGCATAAGAAGTATTGCAGTCCAAACATTAGCATAGTTACCATTATTCTGCTGTTTGTAGTTTAGAATATTTGTGTGTTTAACATGTAAAGTTTGGTTTTCAAACTATGTAATAAAACAGTTTTCAGTCCATAAGGAGTTTGGTCTGGTAATCTATCGTTGTATGTTAGTCAGAAAGAAGCTAGCTGGATAGTAATGATACTCGGCCAACAATGGTTTCACATAGGGTCTGTTGAAATGAATGTAGTAATCACATTTGCTTCACCTTAACTCATCAGTAGATAATGTATATTTCGAAGGCGTACTAGGCAATCTGGGTTATAGCAAAAAGGAAAAATCGTGTAGTCAAACATATGGCAATATCACACTAAGTTAGATAGGTTCGGTTTCAGTTGTTTCATTCTTTTTTAGTGTCAAGTATGTAAGGAATCATTAACTGAACCTCATGTGCATGCCCGTCAATAAATAAGGTTGCATACGTCTAATTTCTTCATCTAAAAATAATCTGTTTCAATATTATTGTGCGTCAATCTGATGTTTCAGTTTTGTTAAATAATAGAATATAGAACGAAAGCAATCCCTCTTTGTACAAACTCTGTTGCAATTTCTCATTTATGTCAGCCGTAAACTAATAACTGATAAGTTACACCTTTTCAGCATGTAATTAATTGAGGTATTTTCTTTTGTTTTTAGAGACAAACTTAATAGAAAAAATGTAGTTGTTGTAGGTTTATCCTTAAAAGTAAAAATGAGATGAGCCTCGCCGAAAAATACAAAATCGCGGGGCCCTCAGTAAATATTTGTTTCAAAATTGCTTAGACTTCGGGATGGACTGTTTAGCAAAATTCCACGGCCTTCCCAAAATAATGATATGCTAGTCACTTTAGGCGCCTATTTAATAATGTTATCTCCATAAACTCGGGTGCACATTTATGTGACCCAAATCCAAATCTCAACGAAATCGAAATGTGTCTCTAATCACGGGTACATTGATTGTGACGTGGTCTGAGATGCATTTCTATGACGTTGCAAATTCCTTTAAATAATGAAAGAGATGAGCTTCGACGAACAAAAAATGCACAAGCTGCGGGGCCCTCTAAATGTATATATGTTAAAATACTTAGAATTCGGGACAGACCGTTTAGCGAATTTTACGGCCTTCCCCAAAATAACAATACTCTAGTTGCTTTAGGCACGCCTTTAATAATTTATTTTCCTTAACTCGGGTGCACATTTATGTGACCTAATTCCAAATCTCAACCGAGTCGAGATATGTCAATAACCACGGGTGCATTGATGTAACGTGGTTCGAGATATGTTTTCACAACTTTGCAAGTCTTATAAAAAATAATAATAATTATGAAAGCAGTAAAAAGTTAAAATTTGCACATCAGTTCATATTTGTATAAAATCAGATTAATCAAGCCGAATATAACAGTTGAGCGACCGTGCTAGAACCACGGAACTCGGGAATGCCTAACACCTTCTCCCGGGTTAACAGAATTCCTTATCCGGATTTTGGTACGCAGACTGTAATATAGAGTCATTCTTTTCCTCGATTCAGGATTAAAATTGGTGACTTGGGACACCTTAAAACCTCCCAAGTGGCGACTCTGAAATAAATAAACAAATCCCGTTTCGATTGTCCTTTAATTGGAAAAAACTCCCTTGTACCTCTCTGGTATGTAAAAAGGAGGTGTGACAGCTCTGGCGACTCTGCTGGGGATCCCGTATAACCCAGAACCACTGGTTCAGGGTTAAGAATTTGAGCTTAGAATAATTGTTATTATTTGGCTTTATTTATTATCTGATTTTATTATATGTTTTAGCCTAAAATGTGCAAAATGTTGCTCTTACCGCTTTGATATTATTTGAACTGTATATAAACTGTGCCGAAACCTTTCTCTTCTTACCTCCGGGGATGTGCTTACTGGTTGAGACTCCCTATTTTGTTAGTGTCATACCTTAAAATAAAAGAGGCTCGGAAAGTTTCTAAGCCGGCTGGCCTTTTGGTTCCCGGAAAGGAGCTCCTTCCTCAGCTCGAGTTGTCCGCTCGGGTACACTGTCTAGAACAAAGACCCAGGTATTGAACATAGAATAACGTAACTTCATGCCGGATCCCTAGTAGGAACGCTTATTTACATCATGTTGTATTTGACTTAGGGGACTCAACACAGGGGTTGAGTTCGTCTAGGACTAGCAACCTGAAATGGGAAAAAGGACCATCCTGCTGCATCCTGCATGTTGTACGCATTTGTCTGTTTTAGACTTGCATGCTGACCGATTTTTGGAATCAAGAATTTCTGAGAATAAAGAGGGGAAAAATAGCAGTGTAGGGAGATAACTACTTTTGGAAAATAAAACCAGTGTCCGAATAGTATCCAAACTCTGCCGAAATCTGAGAAAAATGAATCTGTTGTAGTTTTTTTTAGGGAAAAAGAAAAAAAAAGGCGTAGAAAGTTTAGTTTGTATTGGCGAACTACGCCGGTTTGATTCTCATAGGGTGTGAGATACGTAGGCAACCCCCGTCGGGTCCAACCTCCCATTTTTTGAAAATTGATAAAGTAGCAAAAACGCCAAAGTATATTTTTCTGTCATAGGGTCGGGTGACGCCGTTTATATCAAAAATAGCCAAATGTTCCCAAAAGGAACTCCGGAAGGCTACCTTTGTACAAACGGCCACCTCTTGTTGTTTTTTTTATTATCACACAACCTTAAAAATCTTCGTTCATGAAGTGCTGAGAGGTCGTGTTCAGAAATCCTTTTGAGGAAAGTGAGCATATGTTTTTTTGTTGTTTTTATCAAAATAAGTTTCGTTTGTTAAAATCTTATCAATAAATGTGCAGAATGAGCACGACTCCAAATGAACCCTTTTCAATCATGAATAAAATTCCCCTCCAATTGCGGCTTTGGTGGAATGATTTAGGCAAAGAAGGGCATGACGAAATCAAGAAATATCTGAAAGACCTCACGAGTTTGTTGGATATCAGGCCACGGGGAGATATCATAAGGCCACTAGTCCCTCACTGGGACCCTGCGCACAATGTCTTCCACTTCTCGGACTTTGAACTTACCCCAACTTTACAAGAAATAGCAGGGTATATCGGCAGTGCTGAGGCTCCATTGAGGCATAAATACTTGGTTACTCCAAGAGCTGTGGCAGTACACCGGTTTCTGGACTCATTAAAGATAGTCAGAACAATTCATAACCCTGACTTGGCAAAAGGTTTTTGCACTATGAGTTTCATATACCAAAGATATGGTCACATAGGAGGATTCGACAAGCTAGAAAACCAGTTGTGCAGCAAAAGTAACCGTCGAAAGTGGGATGAACATAGACGGGTTGCTTTCATGATAACTTTCTTAGGGCTCTTAGTGTTCCCAAGAAAAGACGGGAACATCGACATAAAGATAGCGGTGGTCGTCAGTACTTTGCTCACACAGAAAGATAGCACGCTGGCGCCCATGATTGTATCTGATATGTTCCGGGCTCTCACGTCCTGCAAGGCCGGAGGAAACTTTTTCGAAGGTTGCAACTTGTTGTTGCAAATGTGGATGACTGAACACCTATGTCACCGAGCCCAGTTTCTGAGCCATGGATCCGCTGAAAAGACCTGCATAGAGGAGTTCTATACAAGAGTTAATGAGGCCTACCTACCTGAAGGAGTCTCGTCATGGACCTCATATTTCCGTGCCCTCAACGCCAGTCAAATACAGTGGACGCTGGGATGGTTACCGATCGACGAAGTCATATACATGCCAGCAGCCAGACCCCATTTTCTCTTAATGGGACTTAAGAGCATTCAACCATATGCGCCGCATCGGGTTTTAAGGCAGCTTGGGAGGTGTCAAATAGTGCCGAAAGACGACGATCTAAGCACCCAGGTGATTGAGATCAGTCCCGATGGCTAGTTTCCTGAAGCAAGGGTTCGCCAAGTTTGGAGCCAATGTCAATACTTAGAAGCAAACACTTGTGTATTGAATCGGGCAAAAAGGGAAGTTTCGCCCGGGTATCAGGCTTGGTACAAAGGGGAAACGTCATCTGGAAGGCCGGCTAGAAGACCTTGTAAGCACGTGATTTTTGCCCAATATGAGAAATACTCCCAAAAAATGCAATAATGATTTTTCTTGATGTGCAATTTTGGTTGTTTTTGTGATATTTTTGAATAATTATTTGTATTTATCTGTGCATGTTTATTTGCTAAATTAATAAAAAATACAAAAATATGTCGCATTTTGCATATAGGATTCAATTCTACAATTGTTAGTAATTAAATTTGTTTTACAAAAATTAAAAATTACAAAAATAGGCATCGTTTGCATTTTTAGCATTTAATGTCCAAATATACAATTTTATGCTTAATTAATACTTATTTGTGCGTTAATTGTTATTGGGAGTTAATCTGCGCTTTTATAACTTAATTTAGTTCTTAATAATAGTTTAAGTATTTTTATAATTTAGTTTTAGAAAAAATAAAAGAAGAAAAAAGAGCGAAAATATAAAGAAAGTCGGAATTGGGTCTCTTCTTCGATTTCAAGCCATAGGCCCAAAAAATGGCCCAATCTTCCCTACGACCCAGTCCATTTCGAACTGGGTCGACCCAGTCCATAACCCAAAAGACCCAAACCCTTTTGTCTTACATTTTACAAAAACAAAACAAAACAAGAAGACAAAAAACCCTAAAAAAAAAATTCTAAACAATCCGCCACCCCCTCCCCTATCTTCTTCTTCTCCAAATTTCTCCAAAGCTCATCCATGGCTTCCCCCTCAAGCTCCCATGGCAGCCTCGTCCTCATCTTCTTCATCGCACCATGAACGAGCAGTCCCATGGCTGCTTCTTCTTCTTTTGAACACCAACAACTCCACCATCGCACCATGAACGACCCCAAGCTTTCTTCATCGCGGCATGAATGACCCCAAGATCAAGCTCGTTCATGGATGCTTCCTCACAGTCCTTTTCATCCTCTTCGTCGAATAACCAGCCTCGTCTTCCACCCGAGGTAACCCCAGTCACGCCGGAAAAAACCCTCGACCAACGAAGGAGGAACCCCATCGCTGCGGTTTCCCTCCCTCCTTCCAGCTGCCTCGCGACTGCTGCTGCCATGGCCTCCGCTGCTGTTGCTGTTCGGCATCGATCAACTGCTACTGCTTCACCAAAGTACGTTGAAAAAGCTCCTCCGTTGCCACAACGCTGCCAGCCCGTCCGTTACTGCCTTGTCTACTATTTCAACGACTTCCATGGCCATGTTTCGGTTCTTTCATTGCCATGGACACAACTAGATTGCTGCGCACATTGCCATTTCTGCTGTTCCTTCATCTTCTTCGTGCTTCATAGTTGTTTTAAACCGGTTAGTTTGGTTTTGAGTCTATTTCGTTTTTATATTTTTCGAAGTAAAAGCCGATAAGTATTTGATTCTTGTTTGTTTTGTTTATCGTTTGAATTAATTTTTAGTTTATGTTCATGTGTTATTTGTTAAATTAATTTTCAGATTTTAAAATGGAAGTTTAATTAGTTGTTTTCATATTCATGTCATGTTTTGTATTATTGTTTAAGTGAATATTTGTTAGTTTGATGTTTGTTAGATTCAAATTGAAATTTAATCAACTATTTCTTCAATTTGTTTCATGTGTTTATGTATAGTTAGAAATTGTTAATATTGTTAAGTTCAAGTTTAAGTTCATAATTGTTTCTTCGTCGATCTTGTTATTTGTTTAAAGAATTTAGTTGTATTAAAGGAATATATTGTTTTAATCGTTTAATCCGTCATGTTTGTTGTCTTAAAATAGATTCATTCATGTTCATACTTTGTTTGGATGATCTTGAATCCGAATTTTGTATAGTTTGATTTCTTGTTTACCATTTATGATTATTGCTTGAATTGTTCTCATAATCTTGTTTAAAGTTTAATATAAGAATTGTTTGTTGTAATGTTGTTAGAGTTGATTTTAAGTTCAATATGATTGAATTTAGAAATCTTCATACTTTGTTTGTTGTTGTTG
This sequence comes from Nicotiana tabacum, assembly GCF_000715075.1. Lineage (NCBI taxonomy): Eukaryota > Viridiplantae > Streptophyta > Magnoliopsida > Solanales > Solanaceae > Nicotiana > Nicotiana tabacum. The sequence continues at coordinate 124,090,178 of NC_134089.1, read as the reverse complement.
TTGAATCCGAAAATAGGATTGTTTGTTGCTAAAATATTGTTTAATCAAGTTTTAGTTGTTCTTTGTTGTTCAATTCGTGTTCATGTGATTTGTTGTTGAAATGTTGTTAAAATCGTGTTCATGTGATATTGTTGTTATGATGTTCATCCATGTTCATATTGTTGTTTGAACATTGTTAGAAATTGATCATATTGTCTATATTTTGGTTAAGTTTGATTAATTGATGTGTTATAGCTGATGGGTAGTTTGGTAAATTTGTAGTACGTTCAGGGGTAGTTTGGTAATTTCAGTAAGGTCGGAAGGGGTAGTTTAGGAATTGTACATTTTGAAATTGTTTATTTGAAGCATGGGGGACAAAATGAAATGGGGTGGGTTGTGATATGATTATTTAATATAAAGGGGGGACAAGATTTAAATTAAAGGGGAATCTTGCATTATTTTAAATAAAGCATGGGGGACAAAATATAATGGGGTGGTGTGATATGTTTATTTAATGTAATGGGGATGAGTGGAAAGATAATGGGTTGGGTAGAGAAAAAGTATTGATTTAATTGATTAAAAGATTTATGGGATGAGATTATATATATGGGAAGTCTTGAAGACAAATGGGGGGAGAACAAGAATACAGATAGAGAGAAAAAAAACGGACAGAGAATAGAAGAGAGAAAAATTCCGAAAAATATTTAAGCTTTCAAAATAAAAATAAAAGCTAAAAAATATATTGCTTTCTTTCTTTGTTTGAAATTAGTATTAATGGTTGTTGTTACATTTAAAGCTTAAAGCTTTTGTTTTTTGGGATTACTACTCCACCGGTCTGTTACTGGGTTGTTACTGTTGCTGAGCAGTTGTTGCTATTGTACTGTTATTATTGCTGCTGATTCTCATCATCATTTTCTTTTGCTTCCAATATCAGGTATATATCTAAAAATTCATGTCATGAAAAGCTTCAACATGGCAAGTAAATGAAGTTTGGAATCATAAGGATGTCTTCTACTCATTTAGATTTTATTAGTTTAAATTTCAGTTTTGTTTTAGTTGGTTAATATAGTATTAAATCAATTAGTAGATTAGTTCTCTTTCTTAATAACTAATGGCTTAGTTATTTTAGGAACGCGATCAACTCATTTCTTTTAATATATGAAATAATGTCAATGATTTTTTTTTACAAAATATAGAGTTAAGTTTGCAAATAGTCGCATAGGCAGAGAATAAGAATTGGTTTATTTTTCTCAAACTCAATCTTTGTAAACAAATTAACCAAACAATTATAACTTAAGACTAAAAACAAGTATATGAGAAGGATATGGGATTAACAAGCACGAATTGCAACATTTTATGTCAAGGATATGTAGAAATAGAATTCGCATTAAATGTAACAATAAAAGTTCTGCAGAAACTATTAATTTGTTTATCAAATTAATTCTTTTTCCAGTTTTATATGCGATTCAATTTTTGGATATGTTAATGTTGTATCCACGATAAAAATGGTAGTATTTTTAGTTACATGTTGTTTGTTTCTTTTTCATATCATTAATTCTTTAAAATTTGAATAGTTTTGAGGTATATAATTCATACGCGTAAAATAAGACTTGTAGCAACGCCTAATAAATTTTGAATTCTTTGTCAAGAAATTTGGTGGCATCCCAATCGGTAATTCTCCACGATTCTTACATTTAAAAATAGATAGATGCAATAAACATTTATGGAAAATCTATACTGCTATTAAGAATCTTTTGCGTGATTAGGGATGCGTTCGCGTAACCTGATTATATTTCTAAAAGCAATTCGGATTATGCGTTCGCGCAACTTCGAAAGAACATTTAATAAAAAGGGGGCTCTTCGGAGAATATCAATATTAATTTCATATAACTCGAGATGTGCGGTTCAATATTTAATTATACAAGAGCGACGAACGTTCATAATTTTATTTTAGCACAATTTCGAACTTAAGTTTTTTTTATATATAATAAAAAATTTCGAAAAATAAATAAATAAACAATAATTATTATATTGTGTATACGTACGCGTGACACGATTTTCACGTTAAAAAATATTAATATATAAAACAAATACACGTACGCGTGATTCGATTCGAAGAAGAGTCTTTAATTATAAACAATTTAAATAGAAGCGGTAACAATAAAATCATGCAATAAAAAATGTATTTTACAAATCAAAATAATCAAGCCGAATATAATAGTTGAGCGACCGTGCTAGAACCACGGAACTCGAGAAATGCCTAACACCTTCTCCCGGGTTAACAGCATTCCTTATCCGGATTTCTGGTGCGCAGACTGTTAAATAGACAGAGTCATATTTTCCTCGATTCAGGGATTAAAACCGGTGACTTGGGACGCCTTAAAATTCTCAGGTGGCGACTCTAAAACAAACAAACAAATCCCGTTTCGACTGTCCTTTAATTGGAGAAAACTCCCCACGCGCCCCGCGGGCGCGGAAAAAGGAGGTGCGACAGCTCTGGCGACTCTGCTGGGGATTTAAACCCAGAACCACTGGTTCAGGGTTCGAGAATTCGAGCTTAAAATAATTGTTATAGTTGGCTTTATTTATTATCTGATTTTTTTACATGATATATGCCCAATGTGCTAAATGACACTTTTACCGCTTTAATATTATTTGAATTATGAATATATACAACTGCTACGAAACCCCCTTCTTTCTGAGTCTTCTAAATTTATGGTGCACACGTGCGCGTGGCCCACCTTTCTGTTAAAGTCATACCAAATAAGACGAAGTTGGGACAAGTAACTAGGCCGGGTAGACTTTCGTGCTCCCGGTACGTTGCCTCGCTTCGGCTCAAACTGTCCGTTTGGGTAAGCCAGGGCTAGATCAATATGCCTCAGGTTTTTTCACTTAGAATAACTCAGCTTCATGCCGGATCCCTAGTAGGAGCGATTGTTTGCATCACGTGCATTTGACTTTGGAGACTCAACACAGGGGTTGGGTCTGTCTAGGACAGGTGTACCAAAAAAAATGACCATCCTGATGCATCTTACTTGCTGCTACTTGCGCATTTATTTGATCCGGATTTGTGTGTTGACTGACTTTTGAATATCATGAATAATATTTTAAAAATTGAAAAAAAAGAAATAGCGGTTAGGGAATTGACTGTTTATTTTTGAAAAAAAAACCAATGCCCCAATACTGTCAAAACTCTGCCGAAATTTTGAGAAAATGAAAAAAAAATGTTTTATTAGTTTGTTTTATTAAAACCAAGGAAAAATAGAAAAAAAAAGCGTTGTTCTGTCTTGTTTTTCAAAAAAATAAAAAAAAATAGAAAAAAAAATAGTTTGTCTTGCCATAAAAATGAAAATGAAAAAGAGTCTTGTTTTTAAAATTGTTTTTTTATTTATTTATTGGTTTATGAAAATAAAAATAAAAATAATAAAATAAAAAGAGTCGCGTTGAAAGTGGTTTTATTATTTGTTGCAAATATATATATATATATATATATATATATATATATATAAATCCAAAAAGTTTTTTTTTATTTCCAAAAGATATATATATATCTTTATTTGTTGCAAAGAGTATTTGTCTTGCCAAGAAAATTCAAAATAAAATTCCAAAAAAAATATGTCTTGCAAAAAATAATATAAATATCTTTATTTTCCATTGTTGATAAAACAAAAATAATAAAAATATTTTCTTTTAAGAAAAAAAAATCCGAAAATATTTTGATTCTTCTTTCAAAATTGAAAAGAAAATTCAAAATTCAAAAAATATTTTTTAGAAGCATTTCTTTTATCAAAAGTAAAATTCCAAAAATATTTTTTTCTTTAGAATAAAAAAAAGAGACAAATGGAAATTCGAAAAAAAAACTTCCTTTTACTTTTGAAATTCTCAAAGTTCAAATCAAAAGAAAAGGAATTTTTACGAGTTTTTCTTTCAAAAAGAAATCAATCAAAAAAATATATATACTTCCTTTGAGCAGTTCTTTCACAGTTCCAATAAAAAAAAATATTAGTTCATTTACTTATTCACAAGGCCCGAACTACGCGGGTTTGATTCTCACCGGATGTGAGATACGTAGGCAACCCTCATCGGGTCCAACCCCCTTTTTGCTAAAATAGCCAAAAACCAATAAATAAATAAATAAAAGAATGTGTCAAAATTTTAATTTTGTCATAAATAAGTCGGACGGTGTCCAGCCTCCACTTTTTGCTAAAAAAAAAAAAAATATGTCAAATTTTAGTTTTGTCATAAAGAAGTCGGGTGACGCCGTTTTATCAAGACATAGCCGAATGTTCCCGAAAGGGACGCCGGAAGACTGACTTTGCATAAACAGCCACCTTTGGGTCATTTTTAAAATTTGGTTCAGTTGACCCACACAGCCTTAAAAAATCTTCGTCCCCGAGGCGCTGAAGGACCGTGTTGCAACACCTGGTTTTTATTGTAATTTGAAAAAAAAAAAAAGAGTCAACGGTCAGGTGAATTTTTTTTTAGTCAAAAATAAGCCGAGCTAGCTTCGACAGTGTCTTAAACCGTTCTTGCCAAAATAGCCTTAGAGTATCTTTCAGTTGTCGAAAAGCTATTTTCGTAAAAGAACGAACAAGTTTGTAAAGTGTCAAAATAATCCTCCCCGGCCTCAAATTCTTGTGAGATTTGGAAGGGGCCACATTTGCAAAAATAGCCATTTGGTTGCATTTGTCAAACGGGGAAAGGAAGCTGACCTTTTTGTTTCGAGGTTATAAATCTTTAATTAGAATATGTGGGTTGTTTGATTTTCGAGTTTGTAGGTCATCTTCAAACCTTTAAAACCCAGTTTATTTTAATATGAAAATTGAAAAAAAGTGATTAATATTGTTTATCTTTTATTGGTCCGAACTACGCAAGGTCTGATTCATGCGGAGTCATGATACATGGGCAATCTCCATAAGATTCGACCACAACAAAAAAGAAATGAAAAAAAAATTAAAAAAAAAACCGAAAAAAAAGGAAAAAGATGTTGCTAGTAATAAGAACCGACTGAGTCCATTCTAACATGTTTTGTTTTGAATTGTGAAGAAAGTTGAGTTGGTCGGTTTGTTAAGAGGGTTCAACAAGAGTCTACTGTGCCGGGAAGAAATAGAATACTGAAACAGCAAATGACCGGAGTGTGTCAAGCATGGGCCAGTGGGCAAGGACAGCCTCGTCATGAGTCACAATTTGCGACACAACAAGAGCAATACCACTCTCCTAAGTACCACCCGTACTCGTTTGATCTTCCTTCAAAGATTGAAGAGCCTGCCCGAAAGATGGTACAAGAAGATATGACCCAAAGAGTGAAAAACTTAGAACAATGGTTGAAAAACAGGCAAGGGTTGTCTGGTCAAAAGAGTGTTGCCTTCAAAGATCTATGTATGTTCCCCGATGTCCACTTGCCGCCTGGTTTCAAGACTCCCAAATTTGAAAAGTACGATGGACATGGAGATCCCATTGCCCACCTGAAAAGGTATTGCAATCAACTGAGAGGTGCGGGAAGAAATGAAGAATTGTTGATGGCTTATTTTGTGGAAAGCCTTACGGGAGTAGCTTCCGAATGGTTTATGGATCAAGACACGTCTCGCTGGTATGTCTGGGACGACATGGCACAATCATTTGTCAAACAGTTCCAATACAGCATCGACATGGCCCCAGACCGCATTTCCCTTTCAAACCTGAAAAAGAAACCAAGTGAAAGTTTCAGGGAATATGCCATTAAATGGAGAGAGCAAGCAGCTCGAGTTAAGCCACCCATGGATGACCACGAGCTAATAAATGTCTTCCTTCAAGCGCAAGAGCCAGATTACTTTCAGAACATGATGTCCGCAGTTGGCAAATCCTTCTCGGAAGCAATCAAAATGGGAGAAATAATAGAGAATGGTCTTAAGACAGGAAAAATTATAAGTCAAGCAGTTTTTAAAGCTGCAACTCACGCTGTCCGGGTTGAGTCTGATAATTTTTGCGACACAAATGAGAAGATTGAAGAAATCATGATGACATCAGAGTCAAGAAGAGGTCCTATGAGAACATCTCGAAGGTATGAGCAGCCTCCTAAAGTTATCTATAAATCCCCTGAGCAATATTATCCCCCTCAGAACCCACAACACTCTATTGTTCCGCCTCAGTATGTTGCCCGGCCACAAAAACGCCCCAGAAGGCAAGCACGAGCGTCACAAAATCTCCAGAAGCCTCCACATAACTTTCAGGTGCCCTATAACCCACATCCAAGCCAGAAGTATAAAGGGGAACGAAGGTTGAAAGATAATTTTACACCAATAGGAGAGTCCTATGAAAGCTTATTCGATAGGTTAAAGCATCACGACATGATTGCATCTATTCCTCCAAATCATCTGGACCCACGTGCAAGAAGTTTTGACCCTTCTAAAAGGTGTGAATACCATTCCAATGCCCAGGGGTACAATGTTGAAAGTTGTCGGGATTTGAAAAGAGAAATAGAAAGGATGATACAGGAAAATCTGATTGTGATCCAAGGTAATGACACCCTGAATATCGCGCAGAATACTTTACCTGCACATCATGATGCACACTTTATGGGGAGGATGCCTGGTAACATGGGATTTTAGAGTCATCCTGGGAAGCCGCTAACTGATGATAATGATATTGAAGTTGGTAACGGCCTTGGCAATGATGATGCAGAACTTAATGGTTAAAACACCGTATTGGGCAATTGGAAAGGCGCTCCATCTCCTGGTCAGCCAGAGAGGATTTTTGGTGGTTTATTTTGTTGTCATTTCATTCATCCGGATTATTTTAGGGTTGTAATTCGGATATTGTCTTGTGGTCAAACCCCCTTATCCTTTTATTTGTCTAGTACCTAATGTGGTGTTATCTAGTTTAGTTTTAGGGTTGTAACTGTTTATTTTGTCGTAAACGGTTCTACCTTTTGTCTAAAAGCAAATTCCAGTCTTTTTCATCTTCTTTGTTTAGTTTTCTTTACCCTTTTGTTTTGCTTCTATTCAACAAAGATTCTAGTGACATGACATGCGCGCACAGTTTGGGCCTGGTCTTTAAAGTTAATCATAAAACCCTGGAGAGGTGATCAGACCATTTAAAGGAAATAAGAACGGTGTGAGATTATTTGAAGCCCGAGTCATGTGGAATTAGGGCAAGTAAAACACAAAGAAAACCGCTAAATGCAAGATTCGCCGAATTGGCATGAGGGTCGTTCATGAGAGTGAGAGTGTCGCCCAGCAGTGCTTTAGAAATGACAAATGAAAAGCAAGTGTTTACCATATTTGTCAAGTCCAACACCATCGGAAGAGACTATAAATCTATGATCAATTGTGTTGTTTGCACTTGGCATGTTTTGAAGACTGGAATGACGAAGGCATTTTGTTCTGCTATCTAAACACTTTATCCTTCGTTACCCCCTTTGAGCCTTATTTATTTTCTTTCATACCCCTCGTTCGGAATCAATAGCAACGACTAGGAAATACGAGCCTGGAAGGTAAAAAAAAAAAATCAAAAAAAATCAAAAAAAAAAACGAAAAAAGGAAAAGAAAAGAAAAATGATAACCAAAAAAAAAAAACAAAAGAAAGTCAAATGAAAAAGAGGAATTGGGAACTACGTTTGACCTGATTCCTCAAAGAGGATACGTAGGCGCTTCACGGCTCGGTCATAGGGTGAATAATTGCCACAATGGTCACAGTGTGCATGGTGTAATAAAAATTTAAAAAATGTATATAATAATAAATAATCCCCAAGCAAGAAACTGGGGCAAATGTTGCGCTTGTTGTAAACAAATATGATTTCGAAGGTTGTAATTTTGAACCCCAAATTTGATTTGTTTTTGAGCCTTTAATACCCTTTCTTTCTAAGCCTATCCGAAAAACCCACATTACGGTCCAAAGAAAGACCATCTGACCAGTCTGCAAAAGATGCCAAGTCAGACAAATGAGAGTCTTACCGGCGAACATAACATTCTGTTCCACAACAGAAAGGACTCTAATCTCCAGCAGAGAGAGTCATACCGGCAACACTCCAAATCCCTAGCTGGAAAGTGATATAAATGAGAGAGTCTTATCGGTGAAAATCTTCCCGGACACCATAAGGCGATGAAAGCTGAGAGAAAAACCAAAATGAGAGAGGCTTGATAGTGAAAACCCTTCGGGCACTACAAGTCGAATAAGATTGGGAATCAGATGAGGAATTGCCAATTGAAGGTCTTGAAAGACGATTGACGGCAGAGGATAGGCCACATGTGCATGTCATGACCATTAGAGTCGGTATTTGCGTTTGATAGTTTTTTTATAGTTTCTTTTGTTAAAGAGTCATCTTTTTCCGTTGTCTTTTATTCTGTTCCCTTTTATCTTTTCCTTTCATAGAAATTTTCCCAGTAGAGTCTGTTTGGTCAGAACCAGTGGGAAATGACTTCAAAATAGGCCATCAGCTTTCCAAGATAAGATCTGACTAGTACATACAAATGGTATAGTAAGCAAGGAACAAGCGCGAGACCAGTGTCAAAAAGATATCCCCAGCAAAAGGGAATTGAAAAAAAGATCAACGAGTGTCAAGAGGGATATCCCCAGCAGAAAAGGATTATCCCCAGCAAATAATATCGTCCCTTGTGGAATGCAGAGCAAGGAAGGAAAAAGGGAAAAGCCGTCCCAGTGGAGTATCACAACCAACTACCACGCTTTAAGCTAACAAATTTTGTTTTGAAACAGGTAAAAGAAATGGCATTGATGACAGAAATGCATGCCATAAGGGAGACTGTAAAACTGGGGCAGAAAATTTTCCTTTCATTTGGAAAATTTTCTGGAAGTCAGGTACCCATTTGAGGAAGAATAAAAAATAACACCAGTCTCAAGGGAAGTGGTCTTTGAACCAGTGTTGCCCCATTATAATAAGTTTCCAATGGAGGAAATTGATCCCCAGCAGACAGAACAAAGGGATGACATTTGTGCTCAGAAAAACAAAAGCCATTATCATCCCTAGGAGCTTCCAGAAGAATGAAGCATCGATTTGAAGGGATAAAATTCCCCAGCAACGTTATCCTCAACGACGTTATCCCAAGAAGATAACACTTTTATCCCCAGCAGTGTTGAGAGAAAATAAATTCTGAAAAAAAAAGAGAGAAAAAAAAAATTAAATTTGAAGGAGGAGAAGAAAGAAAACTACCGCAGTGGTATTATCCCTAGCAAGCAAGAACAAAGCAGCACGAAGGAAGGAGAAAAGAAAAGAAGAAATTACGAAGGTAAGTTTCTCAAATCATTGATCTTTACTACATTTTTCTCCTAGGATAAAAAGTCCTAGTCTGATGAATTTACCTCCCGATACAATCTTGGTCCGATGAAATTTTTCTCCCAAGATAAGATAAAATCTTAGTCGGATGAATCTTTCTCCTAAGATCACAACAAAATGGACCTAGTCTGACGATTTATCTCCTAGAGTCAAAATCTTGGTCTGATGAAATTGTTCTCCCAAGATAAAATCTTAGTCGGATGAATCTTTCTCCTAAGATCACAACAAAATGGACCTAGTCTGACGATTTATCTCCTAGAGTCAAAATCTTGGTCTGATGAAATTGTTCTCCCAAGATAAAATCTTAGTCGGATGAATCTTTCTCCTAAGATCACAACAAAATGGACCTAGTCTGACGATTTATCTCCTAGAGTCAAAATCTTGGTCTGATGAAATTGTTCTCCCAAGATAAAATCTTAGTCGGATGAATCTTTCTCCTAAGATCACAACAAAATGGACCTAGTCTGACGATTTATCTCCTAGAGTCAAAATCTTGGTCTGATGAAATTTTTCTCCCAAGATAAGATAAAATCTTAGTCGGATGAATCTTTCTCCTAAGATCACAACAAAATGGACCTAGTCTGACGATTTATCTCCTAGAGTCAAAATCTTGGTCTGACGAAATTGTTCTCCCAAGATAAAATCTTAGTCGGATGAATCTTTCTCCTAAGATCACAAAAAATGGACCTAGTCTGACGATTTATCTCCTAGAGTCTAAATCTTGGTCTGATGAAATTTTTCTCCCAAGATAAAATCTTAGTCGGATGAATCTTTCTCCTAAGATCACAACAAAATGGACCTAGTCTGACGATTTATCTCCTAGAGTCAAAATCTTGGTCTGATGAAATTTTTCTCCCAAGATAAGATATCAAATCTTAGTCCGATGAATCTTTCTCCTAAGATAAGATATCAAATCCTAGTCTGATGAATTTTCTCCTAGGATAATTTGAAAAAAAAAAAGAAGTTGTTAAAGTCAGGAGCCCCCCTGAAGAATAGAATGACGATTTATTGGTTGAAGTCAGGAGCCCGCCTGAAGAGAGGAATGACGATTATTTTCAAAGTTGTTGTTGAAGTCAGGAGCCCGCCTGAAGAGAGGAAAGATGTTTTAAAAAGATGTTGAAATCTTGCCAACCTAAAGAAAGGAATGGCGATGTATGGTTTGAAGTCAGGAGCCCGCCTGAAGAGAGGAATGGCGATTACATTTCAAGTGTTGAAGTTGGGAGCCCGCCCATAATAACATAGGAATACATTCAGTCTTTACTTTTCAAGTGTTGAAGTTGGGAGCCCGCCCATAATAACAGAGGCATACATTCAGTCTTTATATTTCAAGCATTGAAGTTGGGAGCCCGCCCATAATAACAGAGGCATACATTCAGTCTTTATATTTCAAGCATTGAAGTTGGGAGCCCGCCCAAATAACAGAGGCATACATTTCAGTCTTTAATTTTCAAGTGTTGAAGTTGGGAGCCCGCCCAGATAACAGAGGCATACATTCAGTCTTTAATTTTCAAGTATTGAAGTTGGGAGCCCGCCCAGATAACAGAGGCATACATTTCAAGATCAAGTCAAAGAACAATAAAACAGAGGGTTACAATAGGAATCCCCAGCAGGAAACAATAAAATTCCCCGGCACCGGGAAGCAGAAGGTTGCAACAAGAGGTCACAGCACAAACTCAAGTGCATGTGTCAAAAGAAGAAAAGCACCGGAAAAAATGCAAGCAGACAAGAAAGCAAGGCAACAAGAAAAATTGCAGTATAGCTTAGCTTCTTGTTTTCTTTTAAACACGGTGTAACAAGGAGATCAGTAAGCAGTAGTAATAGCATGCAACAACAGTAACATTGCAGTCCAACGGTAGTCCCAGCTACCAAAGTTTCCCGAACTACATTGACCTGATTCCTGTTTAGCCCAGGATATGTAGGAAACCTTTGAAGCAAAGGTTCGGTCAAATCTTTTTCAAAAAATGCTTCACACGGAGTACTCGGATGGGCAAAAATCGCTCCCTTTATCTTTGCACGAAAACCCTTCGTGTCTTCGGGCAAAGAGGGGCAGCTGTAAGCACGTGATTTTTGCCCAATATGAGAAATACTCCCAAAAAATGCAAAATAAAATGATTTTTCTTGATGTGCAATTTTGAGTGTTTTTGTGATATTTTTGAATAATTATTTGTATTTATCTGTGCATGTTTATTTGCTAAATTAATAAAAAATACAAAAATATGTCGCATTTTGTATATAGGATTCAATTCTACAATTGTTAGTAATTAAATTTATTTTACAAAAATTAAAAATTACAAAAATAGGCATCGTTTGCATTTTTAGCATTTAATGTCCAAATATACAATTTTATGCTTAATTAATACTTAATTGTGCGTTAATTGTTATTGGGAGTTAATTTGCGCTTTTATAACTTAATTTAGTTCTTAATAATAGTTTAAGTATTTTTATAATTTAGTTTTAGAAAAAATAAAAGAAGAAAAAAGAGCGAAAATATAAAGAAAGTCGGAATTGGGCCTCTTCTTCGATTTCAAGCCATAGGCCCAAAAAATAGCCCAATCTTCCCTACGACCCAGTCCATTTCGAACTGGGTCGACCCAGTCCATAACCCAAAAGACCCAAACCCTTTTGTCTTACATTTTACAAAAACAAAACAAAACAAGAAGACAAAAAACCCTAAAAAAAAAATTCTAAACAATCCGCCACCCCCTCCCCTATCTTCTTCTTCTCCAAATTTCTCCAAAGCTCATCCATGGCTTCCCCCTCAAGCTCCCATGACAGCCTCATCCTCATCTTCTTCATCGCACCATGAACGAGCAGTCCCATGGCTGCTTCTTCTTCTTTTGAACACCAACAACTCCACCATCGCACCATGAACGACCCCAAGCTTTCTTCATCGCGCCATGAATGACCCCAAGCTCAAGCTCGTTCATGGCTGCTTCCTCACAGTCCTTTTCATCCTCTTCATCGAATAACCAGCCTCGTCTTCCACCCGAGGTAACCCCAGTCACGCCGGAAAAAACCCTCGACCAACAAAGGAGGAACCCCATCGCTGCGGTTTCCCTCCCTCCTTCCAGCTGCCTTGCGACTGCTGCTGCCATGGCCTCCGTTGCTGTTGCTGTTCGGCATCGATCAACTGCTACTGCTTCACCAAAGTACGTTGACAAAGCTCCTCCGTTGCCGCAACGCTGCCAGCCCGTCCGTTACTGCCTTGTCTACTGTTTCAACGACTTCCATGGCCATGTTTCGGTTCTTTCATTGCCATGGACACAGCTAGATTGCTGCGCACGTTGCCATTTCTGCTGTTCCTTCATCTTCTTCGTGCTTCATAGTTGTTTTAAACCGGTTAGTTTGGTTTTGAGTCTATTTCGTTTTTATATTTTTCGAAGTAAAAGCCGATAAGTATTTGATTCTTGTTTGTTTTGTTTATCGTTTGAATTAATTTTTAGTTCATGTTCATGTGTTATTTGTTAAATTAATTTTCAGATTTTAAAATGAAAGTTTAATTAGTTGTTTTCATATTCATGTCATGTTTTGTATTATTGTTTAAGTGAATATTTGTTAGTTTGATGTTTGTTAGATTCAAATTGAAATTTAATCAACTATTTCTTCAATTTGTTTCATGTGTTTATGTATAGTTAGAAATTGTTAATATTGTTAAGTTCAAGTTTAAGTTCATAATTGTTTCTTCGTCGATCTTGTTATTTGTTTAAAGAATTTAGTTGTATTAAAGGAATATATAGTTTTAGTCGTTTAATCCGTCATGTTTGTTGTCTTAAAATAGATTCATTCATGTTCATACTTTGTTTGGATGATCTTGAATCCGAATTTTGTATAGTTTGATTTCTTGTTTACCATTTATGATTATTGCTTGAATTGTTCTCATAATCTTGTTTAAAGTTTAATATAAGAATTGTTTGTTGTAATGTTGTTAGAGTTGATTTTAAGTTCAATATGATTGAATTTAGAAATCTTCATACTTTGTTTGTTGTTGTTGTTGAATCCGAAAATAGGATTGTTTGTTGCTAAAATATTGTTCAATCAAGTTTTAGTTGTTCTTTGTTGTTCAATTCGTGTTCATGTGATTTGTTGTTGAAATGTTGTTAAAATCGTGTTCATGTGATATTGTTGTTATGATGTTCATCCATGTTCATATTGTTGTTTGAACATTGTTAGAAATTGATCATATTGTCTATATTTTGGTTAAGTTTGATTAATTGATGTGTTATAGCTGATGGGTAGTTTGGTAAATTTGTAGTACGTTCAGGGGTAGTTTGGTAATTTCAGTAAGGTCGGAAGGGGTAGTTTAGGAATTGTACATTTTGAAATTGTTTATTTGAAGCATGGGGGACAAAATGAAATGGGGTGGGTTGTGATATGATTATTTAATATAAAGGGGGGACAAGATTTAAATTAAAGGGGAATCTTGCATTATTTTAAATAAAGCATGGGGGACAAAATATAATGGGGTGGTGTGATATGTTTATTTAATGTAATGGGGATGAGTGGAAAGATAATGGGTTGGGTAGAGAAAAAGTATTGATTTAATTGATTAAAAGATTTATGGGATGAGATTATATATATGGGAAGTCTTGAAGACAAATGGGGGGAGAACAAGAATACAGATAGAGAGAAAAAAAACGGACAGAGAATAGAAGAGAGAAAAATTCCGAAAAATATTTAAGCTTTCAAAATAAAAATAAAAGCTAAAAAATATATTGCTTTCTTTCTTTGTTTGAAATTAGTATTAATGGTTGTTGTTACATTTAAAGCTTAAAGCTTTTGTTTTTGGGATTACTACTCCACCGGTCTGTTACTGGGTTGTTACTGTTGCTGAGCAGTTGTTGCTATTGTACTGTTATTATTGCTGCTGATTCTCATCATCATTTTCTTTTGCTTCCAATATCAGGTATATATCTAAAAATTCATGTCATGAAAAGCTTCAACATGGCAAGTAAATGAAGTTTGGAATCATAAGGATGTCTTCTACTCATTTAGATTTTATTAGTTTAAATTTCAGTTTTGTTTTAGTTGGTTAATATAGTATTAAATCAATTAGTAGATTAGTTCTCTTTCTTAATAACTAATGGCTTAGTTATTTTAGGAACGCGATCAACTCATTTCTTTTAATATATGAAATAATGTCAATGATTTTTTTTACAAAATATAGAGTTAAGTTTGCAAATAGTCGCATAGGCAGAGAATAAGAATTGGTTTATTTATCTCAAACTCAATCTCTGTAAACAAATTAACCAAACAATTATAACTTTAGACTAAAAACAAGTATATGAGAAGGATATGGGATTAACAAGCACGAATTGCAACATTTTATGTCAAGGATATGTAGAAATAGAATTCGCATTAAATGTAACAATAAAAGTTCTGCAGAAACTATTAATTTGTTTATCAAATTAATTCTTTTTCCAGTTTTATATGCGATTCAATTTTTGGATATGTTAATGTTGTATCCACGATAAAAATGGTAGTATTTTTAGTTACATGTTGTTTGTTTCTTTTTCATATCATTAATTCTTTAAAATTTGAATAGTTTTGAGGTATATAATTCATACGCGTAAAATAAGACTTGTAGCAACGCCTAATAAATTTTGAATTCTTTGTCAAGAAATTTGGTGGCATCCCAATCGGTAATTCTCCACGATTCTTACATTTAAAAATAGATAGATGCAATAAACATTTATGGAAAATCTATACTGCTATTAAGAATCTTTTGCGTGATTAGGGATGCGTTCGCGTAACCTGATTATATTTCTAAAAGCAATTCGGATTATGCGTTCGCGCAACTTCGAAAGAACATTTAATAAAAAGGGGGCTCTTCGGAGAATATCAATATTAATTTCATATAACTCGAGATGTGCGGTTCAATATTTAATTATACAAGAGCGAAGAACGTTCATAATTTTATTTTAGCACAATTTCGAACTTAAGTTTTTTTTTATATAATAAAAAAATTTCGAAATAAATAAATAAATAAATAATAATTATTATATTGTGTATACGTACGCGTGACACGATTTTCACGTTAAAAAATATTAATATATAAAACGAACACACGTACGCGTGATTCGATTCGAAGAAGGGTCTTTAATTATAAACAATTTAAATAGAAGCGGTAACAATAAAATCATGCAATAAAAAATGTATTTTACAAATCAAAATAATCAAGCCGAATATAACAGTTGAGCGACCGTGCTAGAACCACGGAACTCGGGAATGCCTAACACCTTCTCCCGGGTTAACAGAATTCCTTATCCCGATTTCTGGTGCGCAGACTGTTAAAAAGACAGAGTCATATTTTCCTCGATTCAGGGATTAAAACCGGTGACTTGGGACGCCTTAAAATTCTCAGGTGGCGACTCTAAAACAAACAAACAAATCCCGTTTCGACTGTCCTTTAATTGGAGAAAACTCCCCACGCGCCCCGCGGGCGCGGAAAAAGGAGGTGCGACAGACCTCACCTGCAAGAATTCGACAGACCCCACGCGCCCCGCGGGCGCGGATAAAAGGTTGATAGCAGGGTTAAGAAATTAGGTTGCGGAATGCCAGGAAGATTTGGAAAAATCCAAGGCTAGCACAACAAGATTACGGACCAAGTGGGAAAAAGGTACAATGGCCCGGAGGCAGCACCTGTAACATGTCATAAGGGATTATGAACTGAGCATCGGGACATTAAGGGAAACGAACTCCACTCTTCAAGAGCGGATCTTCAAGCAAACACGAGATGCCCAAGCCGACAGAAGGCGCTGTTACGATACGATGACCAGAATGGAAAGGCAAATGGAAATGTTCCAGGATCAACTCGCCAACAATGCGCAAACACTAGGATTGAAGAACCGACAAATAAGGCAGTTGTTCGTTGAAAGGGACAACATTCGAGGAAGGATCGACGAGATTGGGCACTACATCTACATGAGATGCCTAGCATGCGAGCAAATGCCTCGGAAAACCCTCCTTGTTTCCATCATGGGCTGCATCCACCGGATCATGAATGAATTGAAAAGCTTGCAGAGAGACCTCACACCTAGAGCCGCGAAAAGGCCGAATGATTCCTCGTGGGCCCCTAAGTTGGAAAATTAATCTTCGGTCGAGTCCTGTTCAGGCTTTGTGCTTTCCCATATGTTGTTTTCTTTTCTTTTAGCCAAGTCAAGTTAAAAACTGTGGAGTCTGTACTGTTGCTATTCTTTGTTTGAAGTAATTTGTAATAGCAAATTTTGATGATGAATTCAATGATTCCAAAAAGAATTTTGTGTGTCTTTACCTTATGGCAGAACTACGCCGGTCTGATTCACGCGGGGACGTGATACGTAGGCAATCCACATAAGATTCGACCGCCTTTAATAAAGAAGGAAGAAAAGAAAAAGAGAGAAAAGAAAATACAAAATAAAATAAAATACAGGGTTTCCCAAAGTGCTTTAAAAGGACAAATGAGCAAGCCGGGATGACGCATGTTGTTTGAAGTAAAACATGTAGAAACGGTTAACTACTTAGGAGCATTGCATCCTCTATGTGTTGTTATCAAATCTGTTAAACTCTAACGCTAACAAAGTTTGTTGTTGTCTGATACCAGACAGTTAGTTGTTAAAGAATTCTGGCAACACACCCTTACCAAACCAGATCCAAAGGACCGGTAGCAACAAGCGTGACTACTTCAGAGAATAGTACCGAGGAAGAAAGGCCGATGAGCCAGTTGTTAAAAGAAGCGATGGAAAAGATTGAAAGGATGGGACTAGAGATGAATGCAATGCAGCTAGCTCTAGCCAAAGCACAAAAGAGCCCTGAGCCACTGGGGCACATGCCGGAATACCCTCACTCCGGCCCTTCAACAAGCCTCCCAAATCCCCGTTATCATCAAGAGAGAAGCCCCCATGATTCCCAAGCTCCACTACCCCATCAACCTCTCCCAACACCAAATGTGCCCACTTTTGTAGGACCCACATCAGCCACCTTGCAAAGAACGACCAGCGAGCCATTGTTCAGGCTCACGATACGCAATACTATCCCCCTGAGCCCACATTCCATGCCCCCGAGCCACATGCCTACAATCCGCACTTGGAGGTATCGGCAGAGATTGAAAAGCCGGTTAAAGCCCCAGAACAAGATGAGGCATTGAGGAAGTTCAAAAGCCTGGAGCAGTCCTTCAGGAACCTGCACGGATTGGGCAACCAGGTCAGCGTGGCCTACAAAGATCTATGCCCCTTCCCGGATGTCCAGCTCCCGGCTAGCTTCAAGATGCCTAAGTTTGATTTATATGAAGGGCACAGTGATCCCATGGCGCATTTGCGGGGATTCTGTAGCAAAATAAGGGGGGTAGGCGGCAAAGATGAGCTGCTGATAGCTTATTTCGGCCAAAGTCTGAGCGGATCGGCACTATAATGGTATACCAGGCAGGATTCCAGCAGATGGTACACCTGGGATGATCTGGCGCAGGCTTTCGCAGGTCATTTTCAATACAATCTCGAGATAGTCCCTGATCGTCTCACATTGTTAAGGACAGGGAAGAAGCCCGGGGAAAGTTTTCGCGAGTTCGGGTTCCGCTGGAGAGAGCAAGCGGCCAGAGTCGATCCTCCCATGAGAGAGGGAGAGATGGTGGACTACTTCTTGCAAACATTGGATCCAACCTACTTTGGTCACTTGGTGATGACGGTTGGGAAATCCTTCAACGAGGTAGTGAAGATAGGGGTCATGATAGAAGAGGGTCTGAGGTCTGACAAAATCCTGAATTACTCGGCACTCAAGGCCACGACCCAGGCTATTCAGAGCGGCACGGGAGGTGCGCTAGGAAGAAGGAAGAAAGAAGAAATCGCCACGATTGAGGCAAGCAGTTGGTCCAGGTCTAGCAAACCCCACTACAACCAACCCAGACCTCACAGGCCAAACTACCCATATAACCCACCGCAGCACAACTATCCGCCTCGAGAACCACATTTCTCCGTACACCAAGCCCAGACGTACACTCAGCCTCCGGCTCGCCCGCAATGGCACGCGCCGGCTCCCCAGAACACATATGCACCCCCACAAAACACCTATCCTCCACCAAGGGCATATAGAAACCCTCCAGGGGCAGGTTTTTGGGGAAATCAAGCTGCCAGGAATGATAGGCTACAGAAACATAGAACTTTCACTGAGTTGGGAGAAACCTACACCGCATTGTTCCACAAATTGAGGCAATTGGGTTTGGTTAGTCCTGTCGAGACTCGAGAGCCAAATCCCCCACCCCAAAATTTGGACAGATCAATAAGCTGTGAGTACTGCTCAGGGATGCTGGGGCATGATACCGAAAAGTGTTGGAAGTTGAGGCATGCATACAGGATCTTATTGATGCCAATAAGATCGAGGTCCAGACACCGGAGGCGCCTAACATCAACCAGAGCCCATTGCCAACACACCACGAGGCTCACATGATCGAGTTGGTGTATGAGGGAGGAGAGTTGAGGAAGCCCTCACAGACAGTAATGATGATTCAAGCCGCTCCGAAAGAGGGATCGACCAGTGGAAGACCGGGGGTGCAATCGCAGGGAAAAGGCGTCAAGCCAGTAGTGATATTGGGAAAGAGCCCATCCACCAAAACAAGCAAACCCGAGCCAAACAAGTTGGTAATATCAGGGACTCCACCCACACCTGCAGTTGTGTTGAAAGGGGTATACAGGGAACTGGTCACCATAAAGCCTGTAGTCCAGTTGCCTATGATTGATAGCAAGGCCGTGCCTTGGAAATACGAGAAGGCAGTAGTGATGTACAAAGGAAAACAAGTGGAGGAGGTTAGTTGTGAAGCGCAAGGGCTGACTCGATCAGGACGGTGTTTTGCTCCGATGGAGCTGAGAAGACCCAACCCAGCTGCAACCAAGAAACCTGTGTCCGAAGAAGAGGCTGAGGAGTTCTTGAGAAAGATGAAAGTGCAGGACTACTCCGTGGTCGAACAGCTGAGAAAAACACCGGCCCAGATTTCACTACTGTCATTACTAATCCATTCTGAGGAACATCGTCGGGCCCTGATGAAGATATTGAACGAAGCTCATGTGCCCAACGAGATTTCTGTAAAACACCTGGAAACCATTGCCAACAAGATTTTCGAGGTGAACAGGGTAACATTCTCAGATGATGATTTGCCGGTGGAAGGTACGGAGCATATAAAGCTCTCTACCTAACTGTCAAATGTGAAAACTCAGTAGTTACTCGGGTATTGGTGGATAACGGTTCAAGTGCCAACATTTGTCCATTATCCACCCTGAACCAGTTAAAGATCGACCACAGAAGAATCCACAAGAATAGCATCTGGGTCCGAGGATTTGACGAAAATGGAACAGCCATTGTGGGGGATATTGTACTTGAATTGACCATCGGTCCAGTCCTGTTTACCATGGAGTTCCAGGTGTTAGACGCCACAGTATCGTATAACCTTCTGTTAGGACGACCGTGGATTCATGCAGCCAAAGCAGTGCCCTCCACCCTACGCCAGATGGTCAAGTTCGAGTGGGATAGGCAGGAGGTCATACTACACGGCGAGGACACGGCGTGCACCATGGGTGGCGCCATTGTGCCCTTCATAGAGACCGATGATGACAAAGGTCCTTGGGTCTACCAGATTTTCGATACAGTGTCGACAAACAAAATTTCTGAAGGAGAAATCATCCCGCACCCTAGGGTAGCTGCCGCAACAGTCATGATGGTCTCGAAAATACTGGGTAATGGATTTGTGCCGGGAAAAGGCCTGGGAGCCGAGCTTCAGGGGATTGTCCAACCTGTCTCCCTGCCTAAAAATTTGGAAACTTTCGGGTTGGGGTTCAAACCAACCGCAGCAGATGTAAAGCAAGCGCGGAAAATGAAGAAGAAAGTCTGGTATCTTCCCAAACCCGTGCCACGTCTCTCGAGATCTTTTGTCAGAGCAAGTGCCAAGGGGCCACCGGTCCTAAAGATTCTCGAACCATTGATCGGGATGGACGGGGACCTAAATCAGAGTTTCGAGAGGCTATTCGCTGATGTCAGTATGGTAGAAGCTGGAGAAGGTTCCAGCAGAGCAGAGATACAATTTGTGGGGCCTGAGGCCAAAACCAACAATTGGACGGTTACTCCTCTTCCTGTCCGGGGGGAGCCTTGGTAGTAGTCTTTGATTTATGCTTTTTCTTGTTCGGATTATTCCAGGGTGTAATCCAAATTTTACTTTCATTTTGTAAAAGTGTAAACCCTTTTATCCCGCAAGTTTAATAAAGTTTTCTTCTTTTGTCTCATTTTAATTTTGTTTTGTTCTTTTTCTTTCTGAACAGTTCTCTTTTTACTGGTTCTAATGACATGGCATGCACAACGGATCTTCGACCTAGTCTAATAAATCAATCTGAGTCCGACTTAATGATACAAGAGGTCGTTTGTGACGATGAATCTGAATATGATGAAGATAAAGCCTTCGAAGAGATAAACCGAGAACTGTGCCAATTTGAAGAGAAACCCAAGCCTAACTTAAATGACACTGAGGCTATGAATCTAGGAGACGCTGATAATGTCCGAGAAACCAAAATCAATATCCACATTGAGCCTAATGTCAGGGAAGAATTGATCAAAACCCTCGTGGAATTCAAAGATGTTTTTGCATGGTCATATGATGATATGCCGGGATTAAGCACCAATTTAGTGGTTCAAAAATTGCCCACTGACCCGGCATACTCTCCGGTCAAGCAAAAGCTAAGGAATTTAAAACAGAGATGAGTGTAAAGATCAAAGAAGAGGTGATTAAGCAGCTGCAGGCGAAGGTCATTCGGGTCACTCGATATCCCGAGTGGTTGGCCAATGTGGTACCAGTTCCAAAGAAGGATGAGAAAATCAGGGTGTGCGTCGACTACCGCAACCTCAACAAAGCAAGTCCCAAGGACAATTTTCCATTGCCCAACATCCATATCCTGATCGATAATTGTGCTGGGTGCGAGATCGGATCCTTTGTGGATTGCTATGCGGGTTATCATCAGATCCTAATGGACGAGGAAGATGCGGAAAAGACAACTTTTATTACGCTATGGGGAACTTACTACTATCGGGTAATGCCGTTCGGATTGAAGAATGCCGGGGCAACGTACATGCGAGCAATGACTACTGTGTTTCACGACATGATACACAAAGAAATTAAGGTGTACGTAGATGATATGATCATAAAGTCTTGGTGTCAGGAAGACCATGTAGCAGACCTAAGGAGAGTTTTCCAAAGACTCCAAAGGTATGATATCAAGCTCAACCCGGCCAAATGCGCGTTCGAGGTTCCATCAGGAAAGCTGTTAGGATTCATCGTCAGTCGACGGGGTATTGAGTTAGACCTATCCAAGATCAAATCCATCCGAGATTTGCCACCGCCAAAGAACAAAACAGAGATAATGAGTCTATTGGGTAGACTCAATTACATCAGCAGGTTCATCGCTCAACTCACAGCAACTTGTGAGCCCATATTTCAGCTGCTGAAAAAGGATGCTGCGGTAAGTTGGACGGTAGAGTGTCAAGAGGCTTTCGACCAAATCAAAAGGTATCTGTCTAATCCACCCGTGTTGGTTCTGCCTAAGCCAGGGAAACCCTTAATTCTTTATCTGACGGTCCTGGAAAATTCATTTGGTTGTGTACTGGGGCAACATGATGACACAGGAAGGAAGGAGCAGGCCATTTATTATCTTAGCAAGAAATTCACAGTATATGAGGTCAAGTACACTCAACTCGAGAAAACATGTTGCGCCCTAACTTGGGTAGTTCAGAAGTTGAAGCACTACCTGTCCTCGTATACTACTTATCTCATATCCCGTTTGGACCCATTGAAGTATATCTTTCAGAAACCTATGCCCATAGGGAGGTTGGCAAAATGGCAAATTCTGCTCACAGAGTTTGATATCGTCTATATGATGAGGACAGCCATGAAAGCCCAAGCGCTGGCCGACCATTTGGCAGAGAATCCCGTTGATGAAAAATACGAGCCTTTAAGAACATATTTTCCCGACGAAGAAGTGATGCATACAAGTGAGCTGGAGTTACCCGAGGAACCGGGTTGGAAGCTTTTCTTCGATGGAGCCGCGAACGCGAAAGGGGTTGGAATAGGAGCAGTACTTATTTCTGAAACAGGACGCCATTATCCTGTTACGGCTCAACTACGCTTCTATTGCACCAATAATATGGCCGAGTATGAAGCTTGCATTTTGGGTCTGCGATTAGCTGCGGACATGGATGTCCAAGACGTTTTGGTCTTGGGAGACTCGGACCTCTTGGTACATCAGATTCAGGGTGAATGGGAAACACGGGATTTGAAACTCATACCATATCGACAATGCTTGCACGATCTGAGCAAGCAATTTCGATCGGTGAAATTCAAACAAATCCCGAGAGTTCATAACGAGGTTGCGGATGCATTGGCCACCTTAGCATCAATGTTGCACCACCCTGACAAAATGTATGTTGACCCTCTGCACATCCAGGTTCGTGATCAGCACACTTATTGCAACGCGGTGGAAGAGGAAGCAGATGGCGAGCCCTGGTTTCATGATATCAAGGAGTACCTCAAAATGGGGATATATCCGGAACAGGCCACTGGAGACCAAAAAAGAGCCCTTCGGCGTATGTCGAATGGTTTCTTCCTCAGCGGAGGAGTTTTGTATAGAAGAACCCCGGACTTGGGATTGTTGAGATGTATAGATGCCGGTCAGGCCACGATGGTTATGGCAGAGGTACATGCTGGAGTTTGTGGGCCACATATGAGCGGATATGTGTTGGCAAGGAAGATCCTTCGAGCAGGGTATTATTGGCTCACCATGGAGCATGACTGTATCACTTGCGTGAGGAAATGCCATCAGTGTCAGATACATGGAGATCTGATTCATTTGCCGCCAATAGAGTTACATACGATGTCAGCACCCTAGCCGTTTGTTGCATGGGGCATGGATGTCATTGGGCCTATCGAGCTGGCAGCATCCAACGCCCATAGGTTCATTCTGGTAACCATTGACTACTTCACCAAATGGGTCGAAGCTAAAACATTCAAATCGGTAACTAAAAAGTCAGTGGTGGATTTTGTTCACTCCCATATCATCTGCAGATTTGGGATCCCAAAAGTGATCCTCACGGACAATGATGCAAATCTTAACAGCAGTCTGATAAGAGAGGTATGCCAGCAATTCAAGATTACACACCGCAATTCCACCCCATATCGCCCCAAGGCGAATGGAGCGGTCGAAGCAGCCAATAAGAACATCAAGAAGATACTGCGGAAGATGGTGGAAGGATCCAGACAATGGCATGAGAGATTACCCTTTGCTTTGTTGGGTTATCACACTACCGTCCGGACCTCCATAGGTGCAACTCCTTATTTGTTGGTGTATGTAACTGAGGCCGTAATACCAGCGGAGGTTGAAATTCCGTCCCTCCGGATTATCGCTGAAGCCGAAATTGATGATGATGAATGGGTCAAAGCTCGACTAGAACAATTGAGCTTGATAGACGAGAAAAGATTGGCAGCAGTGTACCATGGTCAGCTGTACCAGAAGAGAATGGCAAAGGCATACAATAAGAAGGTACGCCCCAGGAAGTTTGAAGTAGGGCAACAGGTATTGAAGCGGATCCTCCCGCATCAAGTCGAAGCAAAGGCAAGTTCGCCCCAAATTGGCAAGGGCATTATATCGTGACTAGAGTGTTGTCCAACGGCGCCTTGTGTCTGACGGATATCGAGGGAAGATGTGTCGACATGGCTATCAATTCGGATGCAGTCAAAAGATATTACGTGTAATTTCTTTGATTATGGTAGTTATTGGTTCGTTTGTTTGTATTTGGTACTTATTGGATAATGAAATGATGGAGGCAATTCTTTCTTCTATCCAAACACTTTTAGCCCTTGTTTTCCCCCCTTTTGAGCCTTAATTTATTCTTTCATACCCCTCTTTTGGAATCACTAATAGATATGAGAAAAAGGAAAGAAGAGAAAGAAAAAAAAGAAAAAATGATGAAAAAAAAGAAGAAGAAAAAAAAGAAGAAAAGAAAAGAAGATAAAAATCACAAGAAAAACAAAACCGTTAGGAACTACGTTTGACCTGATTCCTCAAAGAGGATACGTAGGCGCCTCACGGCTCGGTCATAGTGTGCATAGTGTGCATAGTATGCACAGTGTGCGTAACGCACATAGCTCAACATAGTGTAAAATAAAAATCAAGAAAACTGGGGCAGAGGTTATGTTTTAAAGTTCCAGCAAAGGTTTGATTCCAAAAGTTGTAGTGGCTCACCCGTCAAAGTTATTTCAAATTCTTGATAGCTTTTCTTTTAGTCCCACACTAAAACAACATCGATGTCCAAAAAAGACCTCCCGATCACCCTCCAACAGGTGCCAAGTCAGGCAGATAAAGCCAAGAATAATACACCGATCCCCAACAAAGAAGAGGATCATAAAACTGGAAATGAATTGATAGTCAAAGGGAATCTCCAGAAGAGAGGGTCATATCAACAACATTCCAATTCCCCGCTGAAGAAATAAAATGAAAGAGTCTTATCGGCGAAAACCTCCGCAGACACCATAAGGCGACGAAAGATGAGAGATATAAAACAAGAGAGTCTTATCGGTGAAAACCTTCACAGGCACCATAAGGCGCCGGGAGCTGAGAGAAAGAGAGAGTCTCATTAGTGAAAACCCCTCGAAGGGCACTATGAGGCGACAAGACAGATCAACAAAAGGGTCCACGTTCGCAAAGAAATGGACACCCATTTATCCCCAGCAAGTAAGACCATCAGGCAAGATGATTGATACAAATAGACTGGGTCGGGAATCTATGGTGCACGTCATGATCATAAGGACCAGTCATGTCATCCAGATAAGTTCTTCTCTTTTCCTTTTCCACCAAGTATTGGTTCAGAAAGATTTTTCTCCTTTTCTATCTTTTTTTATTTCTTTTTAAAAATTCGTTTTGAAAAGGATTTTTCAAAGTTTACTACCAGAGGCCGAAGGGGTACAAAAGCAAAATACAAAAGGGATAGGCTAAAAGCCGAGAATAAGACAAAAGGCGTCGGTTGCAAAACCAAAGGACGAATTGCGTAGAAAGTTCAGGGCGATGTAAAGAGAATGGAAAATGACGGGTGAAGGACCTGTGGACCAAGTTCCGAGAAGGTTTCCCCGCAGAATGTCGATAAATCACGGACCCAAGTCCGAAGTGGTCAGACTCCACAGGAAAGGGAAATTAATCCGATGCAAGATAACCCTAACAGTCCTAGAGGTTATCCCCAGGCAATAAAGTTCTATGCCTTGCAGTTCCGGGAAGAAATAAACTCCTAAGGGAGTGGTTTCGGGAGGGAAGCAGACTCCCACAGTTTGTTCTGCAAAGAGAAAAGCAGAAAAGGGGATAAATGGAAAACCATCCCCATCAGACAGGTCACCCCCAGCAAGCAACTTTGTCCACCAACCAGTTGTGGGGGCACAAAGCAAGAAAAGAAAAAAAAAGAGAGAAAAAATCATCCCCCAGCGGGAAAGACACCGCTGCCCACCAGGATTAAAACTAACAAAGTCCTTTTGTCTGCTGCAGGAAAATAAAGGTTGATGATGGCAGAAGGACGCGATGCCAGAAAAGTCACCAAAACCGGGGCAGAAAATTTTCTGCCGTTGTCAAAATTTTCTCGAAGGAACGAGGAAACAAATTCAAATACATTCATGTTCTAGGTCGCCCACCAGTATAATGCGGGAATACATTTCTTGTTCTAGGTCGCCCACCAGTATAATGCGGGAATACATTTCTGTCTTTTCATTCTTGTTCTAGGTCGCCCACCAGTATAATACGGGAATACATTCATGTTCTAGGTCGCCCACCTGTATAATGCGGGAATACATTTCTTGTTCTAGGTTGCCCACCAGTATAATGCGGGAATACATTCATGTTCTAGGTCGCCCACCAGTATAATGCGGGAATACATTTCTGTCTTTTCATTCATGTTCTAGGTCGCCCAATAGTATAATGCGGGAATACATTTCTTGTTCTAGGTCGCCCACCAGTATAATGCGGGAATACATTTCTTGTTCTAGGTCGCCCACCAGTATAATGCGGGAATACATTCATGTTTTAGGTCGCCCATCAGTATAATGCGGGAATACATTTCTGTCTTTTCATTCTTGTTCTAGGTCGCCCACCAGTATAATGCGGGAATACATTTCTTGTTCTAGGTCGCCCACCAGTATAATGCGGGAATACATTTCTGTCTTTTCATTCTTGTTCTAGGTCGCCCACCAGTATAATGCGGGAATACATTCATGTTCTAGGTCGCCCACCAGTATAATGCGGGAATACATTTCTTGTTCTAGGTCGCCCACCAGTATAATGCGGGAATACATTCATGTTCTAGGTCGTCCACCAGTATAATGCGGGAATACATTTCTGTCTTTTCATTCTTGTTCTAGGTCGCCCACCAGTATAATGCGGGAATACATTCATGTTCTAGGTCGCCCACCAGTATAATGCGGGAATATATTTCTGTCTTTTCATTCTTGTTCTAGGTCGCCCACCAGTATAATGCGGGAATACATTCATGTTCTAGGTCGCCCACCAGTATAATGCGGGAATACATTTCTTGTTCTAGGTCGCCCACCAGTATAATGCAGGAATACATTCATGTTCTAGGTCGCCCACCAGTATAATGCGGGAATACATTCATGTTCTAGGTCGCCCACCAGTATAATGCGGGCATACATTTCATACATTCACATTCAGGCGCCCACCTGTATAACAAGAGGAATACTTTTTAGTCTTATACTGCAGATTTTGAAATCAGTAGCCCTACCGGAAGGTAGAAGGTTACAACAGGAATCCCCAGCAGAAAATAATAAAAATCCCCAGCACCGGGAAACAGAAGGTTGCAAACTCAGGCGCATGAGTCAAAAGGAAGAAAAGACGCATCTTGGAAGAAGCAACTGGTGAACATTAAATCATTCCCAGCATAACAAATCTGACGAAGAGAGCCGTACCACGCATCTTGGAAGAAGCAACTGGTGAACATTAAATCATTCCCAGCATAACAAATCTGACGAAGAGAGCCGTACCACCAGAGGACCAACTGAAAAGCTTAATGAAGAAAGCCATGTCCCCAGTGGACCAAGCAAAATGATGAAAACTGGCATTCAGAAAGGCAAAGGACCAGTGTCATCCCCCAAGTTCACAAAATAAAAACATCGGAGGAAAACGCAAGCCGACAAGAAAGCAAGGCGACAAGAACAAGTCGAAGATAGATAAGATCTTATGATCCATAGTTTAGCCTAGCTTCTTATTTTTCCTTTTAGCGCAATGTAACAAGGAGATCGGTAAGCGATAACAGCATACAACAACATGTAACAACACGTAACAACAGCGAACGTTACAGTCACACGGTAGTCCCAGCTACCAAAACTTCCCGAACTACATTGACCTGATTCCTGTTCAGCCCAGGATATGTAGGAAACCTCTGAAGCAAAGGTTCGGTCAAATCTTTTCAAAAAAAAAATGCTTCACACGGAGTACTCGGACGAGCAAAAATCACCCGCTTTATCTTTGCGCGAAAATCCTTCGTGTCTTCGGGCAAAGAGGGGCAGCTGTAAGCACGTGATTTTTGCTTCACGGACAATCACTCCAAAAGAAATCAAAAATAATGGCAAATGGCCTCGCTGTACAATTTTTTCGATTTTACGTGACATGTGTGGGTAGTCATTTGTGGTTCTGTCCATTGTTCATTTAATCTTATCAAACAAAATACAAAATATGTATGTCATGTGTAATTAAGCCCTAATTCGGTCATTAAAAGAAAATTCACAAAAATATGCATCTTTTATTCTAGGGTATGATTTAACCATTTTAATATTTTAATATGTGTGTGATCATTGTGTTAAGTGTTGAATTAAGGGTTGTTTTAATTTCATTTTTTTTGTTTTAAAATTAGAAAACAAAAGAAAAGAGTGATGAAAATTGGTTTGGGCCAAGAAATGAAACAAAAATAGGCCCAAAAGAAACCCACATCAGCCAGCCCAAGCAACCCGTCCCCAGGCCATCAAAACGACGTAGTTCAACACCAAAACTACGTCGTTTCAGGTACGGTTCATCTCAGCCGTTCCAACCAATCCAATCCAACGGCCCTAGACCCCTTTCCGCGACCCGTTTCCAAACCCGACCCATTTTAACCCCGGACCAGCCCGACCTCCTTCAGATGGAACGACACCGTTCCCTTTAAGTGAAGGGATCTTAGCCCTCGATTTCACTTGATCTGACGGCCCTGATTTATTTTCCCCTTCCGTATATAAACCTTCCATCGCACCCCACGCCCCCTATCCAAGCCCCCACCCTGTTCCTCCGTCTCTCAGAACGGAACCTCAAAATACCCCCAAACCCTAGCAGCTGCCATAGCTTCCCTTTCACCTGAACCCGGCGGCAACAACGCCAATGACCACCAAACTAACACCCTTAAGACACAAGACCACCCTCAACCCCGATCTGGTAATGGTTTGGCTCGAATCTTCCTGGAACGTCTCGAATAATCATTCGAAGGTTCGAGCCGAAACCCTAAGTCACCAGATGAGTCCCAAATTCACCTTAGTCACTCCCCTGACATCCCTCATACCCTAATCAACTTTGGTTCCGGTCAAATATAAGCAGAACTCTTCGAACCCCAAATCTGAGTTCAAGAACCCTAAAAACCAAACCTGGTTCGTGTTGAGGTAAGTTTCCGGTGTAATCTTCTTTTCTTTCCTTTTGTGTTGTGCATGTTCGTAGATTTGTTCTGAATTTTTGATTATTTTTCTGTCAATTCCCCCCCCCCCCCAATCTTCAAAGATCCTTTTGTTTGGTCGATTTCTTTTCTTAAGTGTTTATTGAGTGTTATAAGATGTCTATTCGCTTCGATTGATGTTGTCGACTAGTTAAGTTTCGTATACTCTATGATAAATGCCCCGAGTCTTGAAATAAATTGGTGCCCTGTTTAGTCTATGTGGTTGGTCGATTAATTGTTACGTATAATAGTTCGTATAGTCGATTTGAGTGACATCGTCAAATAATTAAGGTTCGTAAGTTCCATTGTTGTCCGGAAAATGCCTGAATCACTCAATTGTCCTGTTTTTGAGTTTAGTTGATTAGCGACTAATTAGTATACGCTATAACTCGCAAAGTCTACTCGACACATGTTGTCGTTTGTTTCACAGTATTAAAAAAAACAAACGACCTAACTCTTACTGGCTGATTTTGTTGAATGGTTGTATTGGGCTGATTATAGGTTTGTTTGTTAGCTGTGGGGGGGGGGGTCGAACTAGTTCTTAAAGGGTCATAACTAGTAGATTCAATAGAATGAAAGGGTGGGGCAAAGCAGCAATGATCAAGGGTCTGTTAGGTAACTTTGGTTGGGGAAAAACTGATTAAATGTTCAGGATTAATGGGCTATCAATTGTTTAATCAGAAATACTATTAATCTAGTATTAGTGGGGACAAAACATAGGAGCATGGGAGTTTAAAATGAATACTTAAAACCCATGACTCTTGATTAGAGCAATAGGCCAAGCATGAGGAACCAAATAACTTGCATCAAGAAGATGTTTAGGCATGGGAAGTGAAGGGTATGGGCAGACCTGGGGGCTGTGAAATTCTAGGCAGACCTTAGGGGTTCTCTTTCAGATTATAAATAGAGCTATTTTTAGCTAAGAAGAGGCTGGACATTTTTTAGTCTTCAGAGGAAAAACATAAAGAAATTTCAGAATACTGTAACTAAACACTGTCTGAAACTGCATAAGAAATTAAGTTGGTCAGGCTGTCTTGGCCAAGTCAGTTACTCTAATTGGACTGCTACCACTCCATTAGGATATTCTGATTTGCTTTGCGGGATTACTACTATTCTGGACTTCTATATACTGTTAGCTGGTTCTGGTCTTAGTGCCATTTGAGGTTGTTGTTGGTTATTTGCCGAGCTTTTGTGACTATTGAACTGCTGTTGCTATTGCATTAAATATTCTGGTTTTTCTCGGCTGTTTTACTACTCTGTTTCTGGGATTGTTTGCTTGGTGCTCGACCACCTGTGGGTTTCCTCGTTGTTGAAACTGCTGTTGTTTGTTTGTGGATTATTGGTGACATTGTTGCTGGTTGTTGTTGTTGTGTTGTTGCTGTTTGGTTGCCTGCTGCTGATACTTTTCTTCTTCTCCTTCTTATTGTCCAAACATCCAGGTACACACTCTAAATTCACTGATGTAATGATGAGTTTGGAGCTGAATAAGAGCATAAGAAGTATTGCAGTCCAAACATTAGCATAGTTACCATTATTCTGCTGTTTGTAGTTTAGAATATTTGTGTGTTTAACATGTAAAGTTTGGTTTTCAAACTATGTAATAAAACAGTTTCAGTCCATAAGGAGTTTGGTCTGGTAATCTATCGTTGTATGTTAGTCAGAAAGAAGCTAGCTGGATAGTAATGATACTCGGCCAACAATGGTTTCACATAGGGTCTGTTGAAATGAATGCAGTAATCACATTTGCTTCACCTTAACTCATCAGTAGATAATGTATATTTTGAAGGCATACTAGGCAATCTGGGTTATAGCAAAAAGGAAAAATCGTGTAGTCAAACATATGGCAATATCACACTAAGTTAGATAGGTTCGGTTTCAGTTGTTTCATTCTTTTTTAGTGTCAAGTATGTAAGGAATCATTAACTGAACCTCATGTGCATGCCCGTCAATAAATAAGGTTGCATACGTCTAATTTCTTCATCTAAAAATAATCTGTTTCGATATTATTGTGCGTCAATCTAATGTTTCAGTTTTGTTAAATAATAGAATATAGAACGAAAGCAATCCCTCTTTGTACAAACTCTGTTGCAATTTCTCATTTATGTCAGCCGTAAACTAATAACTGATAAGTTACACCTTTTCAGCATGTAATTAATTGAGGTATTTTCTTTTGTTTTTAGAGACAAACTTAATAGAAAAAATGTAGTTGCTGTAGGTTTATCCTTAAAAGTAAAAATGAGATGAGCCTCGCCGAAAAATACAAAATCGCGGGGCCCTCAGTAAATATTTGTTTCAAAATTGCTTAGACTTCGGGATGGACTGTTTAGCAAAATTCCACGGCATTCCCAAAATAATGATACGCTAGTCACTTTAGGCGCGTATTTAATAATGTTATCTCCATAAACTCGGGTGCACATTTATGTGACCCAAATCCAAATCTCAACGAAATCGAAATGTGTCTCTAATCACGGGTACATTGATTGTGACGTGGTCTGAGATGCATTTCCATGACGTTGCAAATTCTTTTAAATAATGAATGAGATGAGCCTCGACGAACAAAAAATGCACAAGCTGCGGGGCCCTCTAAATGTATATATGTTAAAATACTTAGAATTCGGGACAGGCCGTTTAGCGAATTTTACGGCCTTCCCCAAAATAACAATACGCTAGTTGCTTTAGGCACGCCTTTAATAATTTATTTTCCTTAACTCGGGTGCACATTTATGTGACCTAAATCCAAATCTCAACCGAGTCGAGATATGTCAATAACCACGGGTGCATTGATGTAACGTGGCTCGAGATATGTTTTCACAACGTTGCAAGTCCTATAAAAAATAATAATAATTATGAAAGCAGTAAAAAGTTAAAATTTGCACATCAGTTCATATTTGTATAAAATCAGATTAATCAAGCCGAATATAACAGTTGAGCGACCGTGCTAGAACCACAGAACTCGGGAATGCCTAACACCTTCTCCCGGGTTAACAGAATTCCTTATCCGGATTTTGGTACGCAGACTGTAATATAGAGTCATTCTTTTCCTCGATTCGGGATTAAAATTGGTGACTTGGGACACCTTAAAACCTCCCAAGTGGCGACTCTGAAATAAATAAACAAATCCTGTTTCGATTGTCCTTTAATTGGAAAAAACTTCCTTGTACCTCTCTGGTATGTAAAAAGGAGGTGTGACAAGGGTCACTTTCAAGAATTTCTAAGTGATCGAGCTAAGAATCACTTCAGGGAAAGATATGCAAGGAAAAATGAGCAAGAAGAACCACAATATGTAATCCACATGATCGTTGGCGGAGTCGATGTCCCCAACAACCCGTATTCAAATGCATCAAGGTATCAATTACCATAGAAAAACTGACTCGGAGCTATGTACCCGAGGACTCCTTATCGTTCTATGATGAAGAAGCAGAATGCATATCTCATCCATACAATGACGCCCTGGTAATT
Organism: Nicotiana tabacum; assembly: GCF_000715075.1. Taxonomy (NCBI): domain Eukaryota; kingdom Viridiplantae; phylum Streptophyta; class Magnoliopsida; order Solanales; family Solanaceae; genus Nicotiana; species Nicotiana tabacum. The sequence goes on along the minus strand of NC_134089.1, from coordinate 124,057,750 downwards.
TCTATCCTTTTAAATAAAATTCATGTTAAACGTGTTTTAGTGGATCCAGGTAGCTCAACAAACATAATCAGATCGAGGGTCATAGAACAGCTCGGCCTACAAGATCAGATTGTACTTGTATCGGGGGTTCTAAATGGCTTCAACATGGCAAGCAAAGCAACAAAGGGAGAGATTATCCTGCCAGTAAACGTAGCCGGGACGATACAAGATACAAAGTTCCATGTCATCGAAGGTGACATGAGGTATAACGCACTCCTCGGGAGACCGTGGATACACAATATGAGGGCAGTACCTTCAACTCTTCATCAGATGATGAAGTTCTCTACAGAGAATGGAGTAAAAACGGTCTACGGAGAGCAACACGCTACAAAGGAGATGTTTGCAGTCGATGAAGTGACGCCGATACCAGAGCCTTCGACCTCGGGAAAGTCAAACACCAAAGATAAGCAAGCGGCCAAATAGCAATCACCGCCTCCAGCCTCGACAGAATCAGAACAACAAGTAATCGAAGACGAAGATGAGGATTTCCTTACTCCTCGAAATTTCGTCGTTTCCGAAGAGTCCGATGTAACTAAGTCAACGATCAAGGAATTGGAGCAGGTCATATTGATCGAATACATGTCCGAGAGAAAGATATGATAGGGATTCCATCGGAAATAACAACACAACGGCTAAGCCTCGACCCCAGGTTCAAACCGATAAAGCAAAAAAAGAGGCCCCAGTCCGAGGTGAAGCACACATTCATAAAAGACGAGGTAACCAAAATTCTTAAAATAGGGTCTATTCTGGAGGTAAAGCACCCCGAATGGTTAGCCAACGTAGTTGTAGTTCTTAAGAAGGGAAATAAAATTAGAATGTGCGTAGATTACAAAAATTTGAACAAGTATACCCAAAAAACTCTTTCCCATTGCCCAACATCGATCGTATGATCGATGCCATGGTCGGCCACGAGATCCTAACTTTTCTTGATGCCTACTCCAGGCACAATCAGATTCAGATGAATCTGGAGGACCAGGAAAAGACTTCGTTTATTACTAAATTTGGAACTTATTGTTACAACGTAATGCCATTCGGGCTAAAAAATGAAGGAGCTACATACCAACGACTAGTTAACAGAATGTTCGAAGAACAAATAGGTAAAACAATGGAAGTTTACATTGATGATATGTTAGTTAAGTCCCTGCGCGCAGAGGACCATTTAGCTCATTTGCAGGAAACATTCAAAATCTTAAGGAAATATAACATGAACCTTAACCTAGAGAAATATGCCTTCGGAGTCGGCTCGGGTAAGTTTCTCGGCTTCATGGTGTCGAATTGGGGCATTGAAATTAACCCGATAAAATCAAGGCCATCGAGGATATCACGATCATGGATAGTGTGAAGGTCGTGCAAAGGCTAACAGGTCTAATAGCTGCTTTGGGTCGATTCATTTTGAGGTCATCATATCGAAGTTACCAGTTCTTTTCCTTTCTCAAAAAGAAAAAGGATTTCGCATGGACCCCAGAATGCCAACAAGCCTTAGAAGAACTGAAGCGATACTTATCAAGCCCACCTTTGCTTCACACCCCAAAGGTAGATGAAAAACTTTACCTATATTGGGTAGTATCCTAGATAGCAGTAAGTGGGTACTAGTTCGAGAAGAGCAAGGTACGCAATTTCCTGTTTATTATGTAAGCCGAACTCTAGGAGATGCTGAAACTAAATACCCTTACTTAGAAAAATTAGTACTTGCATCGATAAGCGCATCTAGAAAACTAAAGCCATATTTTCAATGTCATCCCATATGTGTGTTAACCACATACCCCCTTTGAAATGTTTTGCATAGGCCCGAGCTATCGGGCTGGCTGGCCAAATGGGCCATTGAACTTAGCGGTTACAATATCAAATATCAACCCTGAATGGCCATTAAGTCTCAATTCTAGTTGGCTTTGTGGCTGATTTTACACCGACCCTCGTACCCGAAGTGGAAAAAGAACTTCTGCTAAGTTTGGGTACATCATTGGGGGTATGAACTCTTTTCACGGATGGTGTTTCGAATGTGAAGGGTCCCGGACTTGGCATTGTCTTAAAACTACCTACGGGCAGTACCATTAGACAATCTATCAAAACTTATAGGTTGACTAATAATGAGGCCAAGTATGAGGCCATAATTGCAGGTCTCGAGCTAGCCAAAAGCTTGGGAGCAGAAGTCATTGAAGCCAAGTGCGATTCACTATTGGTGGTAAACCAAGTAAACAAAAGTTTTGAAGTTCGTGAGGATAGGATGCAACGATACTTAGATAAACTACAGGTAATATTGCATCGCTTCAAGGAATGTACCCTGGATCATGTGCCTCGAGAGCAAAATAGTGAGGCTGATACACTTGCTAATTTAGGTTCCTCAGTTGAAAAAAGACGATATCGTCCCGGGGACTGTCGTCCAGTATCGAGGTTTGTGATTGAAGAGGGCCATGCCGAGATAAATTCAACAAGTTTGACTTGGGACTTGAGGAATAAGTACATCGATTATTTGAAAGATGGCGAACTCCTTTCAGACCATAAAAAATCGAGGACCTTACGAACCAAGGTTGCTAGGTTTGCATTAGACGAGGGCGGAACATTGTACAAAAGAATGTTCGATGGGCCATTAGTAGTATGTTTAGGGCCGGGGGACACCGATTATGTTTTACTAAAGGTCCACGAAGGCACTTGTGGAAATCACTCCGGCGCCGAGTCTTTGGGTCGCAAAATTATCAGAGCAGGGTATTACTGGGATAACATGGAAAAAGATACTAAGGAATTTGTCAAAAAATGTGATAATATCAACAATTTGCACCGACGATCCATCAGCCCAGAGAACAACTCCATTCGGTCCTATCCCCGTGGCCTTTCATGAAATGGGGAATATATATAGTCGGCCCTCTACCAACGGCCCCAGGTAAAGATAAATTTATTTTGTTTATGACTGATTATTTTTCTAAGTGGGTGGAAGCACAGGCCTTCGAGAAGGTCAGAGAAAAAGAAGTTATTGACTTCATCTGGGACCATATCATATGCCGATTCGGGATACCTGCCGATATTGTATGTGATAATGGAAAACAATTCATCGGCAGCAAGGTGAGGAAGTTCCTCGAGGCACATAAAATAAAGTGGATTTTATCGACACCATACCACCCAACTCGAAATGGACAGGCCGAGTCCACAAACAAAACTATAATTCAACACCTAAAAAAGAGGTTGGACGATGCGAAGGGAAAATGGAGAGAAGTTCTACCCGAGGTCCTTTGGGCATATTGAACAACATTAAAGTCTAGCACGGGGGCTACTCCGTTCTCTTTAGTTTATGGCTCCGAGACCCTCATCCCTGTCGAGGTCGGGGAACCCAGTGCCATGTTTCGACATACATCGGAGGAGTCAAATCACGAGGCTATGAATACTAGCCTCGAGCTATTGGATGAAAAATGAGAATCAACGCTTGTTCAGATGGCCACGCAGAAGTAAAGGATCAAAAGATACTACAATAGAAGGACCAACCTTCAGCACTTCGAAATCGAGGACTTAGTTATATGGAAAGTCACCCTCAATACTCGATACCCGAATGAAGGGAAACTAGGCCCGAATTGGGAAGGATAGTATGGAGTCCTCGGAGTTGTCTATAAAGGATCGTACAAACCTAGCACAATGGAAGGTGAACAACTGCCAACCAATTGAAACATATCATTACTCAAACGAGTATGACTTTATCCTTTTGTCCATTTGAGTTTAAAACTAACTCATTGCAGATTTCCGATCGAAGCTATCGTAGGCACCCTTTTACATGAAGGCCTTAGGTTTTAAAGCATGTCTTGCACTCTTTTTCCCTTAGATCGGATTTTGTCCCAAATGGGTTTTACCTGCAAGGTTTTTAATGAGGAAACAACTATGTGCTACCTAAGGAGAACTCAACAGTATCCAAGGCTTCTTTTGAATCAACCTCGAATACTGAGGGGCATCACCCTTGGTGGTTATCATTTTTAGGAAAATATTTTACTTCATGCCAAAGAGAGCTAGGAGAACTTTGTAATAGACCAAACAATTAGATGAACCGTGTCCATATAGAATAGTCAAGCCCCTATGTCAAAACATGTACACATGTATCAATTATCTAAAGAAGCATTCTGTTTATATAAAAACACTTTGTGTCTCGAAAAAGTCTACTATTATACGAGCTCTACACTTATAATCCTACGGGGAAACGACTCTAGAGCCAGAACACAAAAGCACCCCCGAATACTCGGGGACTGTCATCGACAGTCAATGCATCTGAGTCATCAAAAACTCGGACTCATAAAATCTCAAAAAGGCACCCTTCGATATAAAGGCTAAGAGCCTAAGGGCCAACCCCAAAGAGCCTAAGGGCCAACCTAAAAGAACCTAAGGGACAAAATATAAAGGGTTTGAGACCTTACTCTCACTCAACTCAGACTCAAAGTCTTGATACCCCGATCTTACATCAAATCGATTTAAGCTTAGCTCGAGGATTAACTAAATCCCTAAGAAGTATTATGTTGATAAATAAAAACCTAAGGGTTTATGATGTTCTGAGTCTAGTATTCGGACTGATCATTAGAGTTATACAATAAAAAATTTTCACAGATGAAGATGAAACGAAATTCAACACAAACTGAAGATAAAGCAAAGAGGTTCTTTATATCCACAAAAGATCATTTACAAAGTATATTTTACAACGCCCACGAGGGGCCCTTACACAAAAAAGAAAAAGAGAACCTAATCTATATTGGGGTCGCATCCCCGGAAGCGACATCCTCAGGAACTACACCCTCGACCACTCTATCTTCGGGAACTTCCTCTTCCTCGGGGACACCTTCTTCACCTTCCCTGTCCTCAGAGCCATTCGCAACACCTCATCATCAGAAGAAACAAGAAACTGGGCATCAGTTTCCATCGCCTTTGCTTGGGCTATTTCTTTAGTGAGGTCAAATTCTCGGGCATGGATCTCTTCGAGAGTCTCCCTCCGGGCTTGGCACTTGGCCAAATAATTACTCTATTTTTCCCGGTCGGAGTCCTCCCTCAACTCAACTTGAACTACCTTGGCATCCCTCAAATATATGGTGATAGTCTTATCAATCATAGCCTTCATCTTCTCAACTTCAACTTTGGCCTGTACAGCTTCGGCCCGGGCTCTAGTAAGCTCTGCCTCTAACTCCTCAATTTTTTGGCCTGGGCCAGACCCTTCACTTTAATTCCTCGGAGTTGAGTTTCAGCCGAGGTCAGTTGGGCTGTAACAGCTTCCTTATCGGCAGCAAGCTGATCCATGTTCTCTTTCCATCAATGGTAGTCAGCCTTAACCTAATCAACCTCGCTACGGAGCTGCCCAATCATTTCCAACTTCTGCTGCAGCTGATACATCAAAGTGTTAGCCTCCGAAGTAAGGCCTAGGAGACTATACTCTATTAAAATCACAGTTACATGCTCATCTAGCTCGGTCTCATTTCTCCGAGCTTTTGCCAATTCAGCCCGAAGGTCCTTAAGTTCCTCATCTTTTTGTCTACAGAAGAGCCTCAGGGCCTTCTCTTCACCCGAAACCTTCCTGAGCTCGGCCTCACATTGGCTCAACTCAGCTCTAAACTTGACGATGGCCTATACATGAAACGAAGATATGGCAGTCAAAAAAGTAAAGAAAGAAAAAATTACAACAATGAAAGTTAGTATTTACCTGAGAGAGGAGACATTGAGCCTCTTCGAAGAGGGTGGATGCGTCGTTAAGGTCAACGACATCGTTAACCTGGTGAAGCAATCCCGGAAAGGGTCTTATTTGAAGACCTTGCTCGGGTCGGGTGTTCGCAGATCTCGAGCATCCTTTATTGTCTCCTTGGAGTAAGCTGGTAGAGAAAGTGAGTGACCCATGTCACGGCCCCGAGCTCCTCACTCGGGGTGCTCTGACTAGTTTCTCCCCTCTCAGCACTTGTCCCCTTTAACGTGTTTGTTGAAGAAAGAGGTACAATCTCAATCTCGGGGGACTTGAGGGCTTTTCCCGAGTCTCTCTCGGAGTTCCTCCATCGAGAGGCAAGGTATCAGCTTCAGAGAATTTGGCGGCCTCGACTGGTTTCCTGGTTCGAGGTACCAGCGGTGATTCTTCACCTTCGTTCTCTTCATCTTCCAGGTGTTGAATGGCTGAATCCAAGTCCATATAAACGAGTTTCTCCTCGGCCTTTGAGAAGGTGCCACCTTATCTTGGGAATCTTCGGACTTCGAAGCCCTCTTTCTTTTATTATCTTTCCCCTATTTCAAGATCAGGGACACGGTCTTTTCCCCAGGCGGGGCTGGCCTCATTTCGGATACATCTCCGATGCCTTCACAAATAAACATGGATGAGTTGATGCCACCAATAAACGAAAGGTATCTACAACTTGGTAGAAGTATTTACCATGATGTTTGGCCTCCCACTTGGCTTTCGATAATTCGCGCCATTTGCGCTCATCGTACGAGGCGGTGGCAACTAACTTTTGGACCCAGTCCTCAAGGTCGGGGACCGTGTAGGGCGCCCAAGCAGTTGCTGCAGAAAGGGTAAAGGCATTATGAGATGCAGAATCTAAATATGAATAAATATTGGGAAGAAGAACTCCACTTACGATTAAAGTTTCTGTTTCTCTGGGAACGACATTTTATCCCTAGGGATGACATCTGAAGTCCTTACTCTGATGAACCGGCTCATCTAGCCTCGATCCTTGTCTTCATCGTTGCTAGCAAAGAAGGTTTTCTTTGTTCGACATTGCAACTTAATGAGACCTCGAAACAACTGGGACCAATACAGTCGGATCAGATGGTTGAGGGTAAATTCTAACCCCTCGGCCTTTTCGAAAAAATAGCGCAGCATGATCACGATGCGCCAAAAGGAGGGATGAATCTGGCTGAGGGTGACCTCGTATGTTTTATAGAAGTCGATAACTACCGGATCGAGGGGACCCAATATGAAGGGGCCAGTATGAAGGGGTAAGTGTAAACACTTAAAAACCCTCCATGTGGGTAGTGATGCTCTCCTGAGGGCTTGGGATCTATACCACGACCTCATCTCCCCAGCCGTAGTCCCTCTTCATAGCTTTGAGGTATTTCTCCGATATCAAACTAATATATCGAGATGCGTGCTTACATCGGCTTGGGATATCGGGGGATTTTCAATATTAAAGTCCTTTTTAATCACACAAGGGCCGAGGGTGATTTCGTGAAGAGCCGGCGGCACCACCGGTTTGGCCGGCCGGGAAGTGGATGAAGACGATGCTTTCTCTTTTTTGGAAACCGTTTTAGAAGTTTTAGCCATAAGTTTAAGCTAAAGGATACAAATGGTAGCGGGGAGTGGTATTTTACGGGAACATGGCGTTTTTCGGTGCTTAAAGGGGCGGTGGAAACAAATGATTAGAGAAAGAGATAAAAAAGAGAAAGAATCAGAGTAAATATGATGAAGGAGTAAAGTTCTTTATTCAAAGGAGTAGCCTCGTATTTATAGAGGGGCGACAACAGTTCAGCAGTGCTAGTGGCCGACCAGTACTGGTGTGCATTTAATGTTTTGGGGAAGCGGACCGACGAGACGTTTCAATCAAGTTGAGTGCGTACGTCACGGTAATGAGATCATCATTATAGACTTCGGGGAATCGAGGTTCAAATTATTTCTTATCATCTTACTCTAAGAAATGCGAGGACTATCTGTATACGGTCGAGATCGTATGCCTTCAATCTATAGGCTCGAGATGTCATCCAAAGCCCGAGTTCAAGTAAGGTCGAGTTTGAGCTCGAGGGACCAGATCCGAGTTCGAAGGCAGAGTGCGATGTTCGAAGATTAAAGCATGATGTATAGCGAGGCCGAGTATGCTCGACCCCGAAATAATACTGTTATGGACTTGTAACAGAATGAGCAAGATTCCTACCACGTTCCTAAGATCATGGCGCAAATCTCGGAATAGGATTGTACTATTCCGTACTAGGCGGTTAGACAGCTGTACCAATAATATTCCTTACTGTAAATAGAAATATACCTTATTTAGGGATCTCCTATTATATAAAGTGGACCCCAATCATTTGTAACACCATCTAATCATTGGCAAGAATATACTACCTTACTTTTCTCTCTTACTGTTCATCAGAATTGTCCTTTACATTTATTGTTCTTACTTTATTGCTCTTAATTCATCTCGAGGTCACTAAGCTCGAGGCACCACTGCTGAGTAACATTGGTTTGATTCACTTATTTCTTTCATTTCTACTTCATATTTATTGATCATTAATTGGTATTGAACTAAATCACGTATCTTTAAAACCACTAATCAAATTTAATGGTTACTCGTATTTTCGAGGTTAACATTGGTGTTGCTTGTTTATCGAGATTGAACTAAACCTGATGTAAATTTGGCATTATTTTTAGGAAATTTTACCTCCTCTAGCAAAGGTTGATACCGTATTTCTTATAAATAAATACCTTTTAAAAAATTATCTCCTATAGCTATCTTTTAATTTTTATAGCAAAATATCTATTTATGGCCATTTCCTACCCTTAAACCATTAAATACGCTGTGTATTATTTTTCTCTCTCCCTCTCTCTTCCCCCTCTCCTCCTTTCGCTTTCCTCTTTCTTCTCTTTTCTCTTTCTCCTCCCATGCTTTTAGAAACCCTAGCAGGGACTGTGTTTCGCCAACGACAGATCCGGCCAGCGACCACTTCCCCTCTTCCTTGTTGTGTCACCCCTAACCCCCTCCTCCGGCCGACGATTTCTTTCACACGGTTATGTTACACATTCTAAATTTTTCTTAGATTTTGAATTGATTGTTCATGTTTGCCTTGTGAGATCTGAAGAAGTTCTGTCTCTAGTTTCCGTTTGATCCTTTAAATTGGTGCTTCTTCAACAACTGTCTTCATTTAATCGGCGGCGACGACCCACATGGCGGTGGCTTGGATGAATTGGGGACGGAGTTTGGGTCTGAGGAACTTGAAGAGTCTGTTACCTTTTTTTTTCATTGTATTTTAATATATCTTGCTATATTCCATGTATTTCATTGTATTCACTATTTTTTTCCATTGTATTTCAATATATCTCGCTATATTTCATGTATTTCATTGTATTCACTATCTCGCTGTATTCCATGAATGTATTCATATATTTTTTTTAATTAATATAATTTATATATTAAGATGTATATATGTATTCAAATATATCTGCAATATGTATTCATATGTTTTTGCATTATAGATGACCTGCTATACTTCATGTATTCAATGTATTTTTTTTTATGTATTTAACTGTATTCAATGTAATTATATAATTTCAATATATAAATCTATTTGTAAAGATACCACTAAAAATATGTTAGTAAAGATACCACTAAAAAAGAAAGGATGGATTGAATCTCTGAAGATTGCTCTGTTTTGGGGTGTTTTTCGGTTGAGAATCTTTTCTATAAATGGAAATACAAATTTTGTGTGTTATAATTGAATTTGTTGAGTTATATTAAGAGTCTATCGTGTTAATTGATTCACTTAGCATTTTAAACAGTTGAAGACCTTTTTTCCGCAAATTCCGTTACTGTATTCACGAATACGGTCAAATACATTCTCTGCTTAGCTGGATTCCCCTATTTTTCGCTGAATTTTGTTACTATATTCATGAATACAGTAGCAAAAATACATCGAATACAGCCATAACAACTGAAAATATAGCTATAAGAAGTAATTTAGTAAATGATAGCTATAACAAGCTAATAATCACTAAAATATAGTGGTTTCTTAAAATTTCTCTTATTTTTATTCAGTGTTTAGTAATGGTCTTATGCATATTGATATGAATAGAGCTGTCAAAATGGGCCAGCCCAGTCTAACCCAGCTCAAGCCTTAGGGGCCTTTGAATTTGGTGGGCAAGGACATATTGGTCCGCCATTTGAATGTACCGTAAAATGTTCAGCTCAGCCCAGCCCATCCCAGCCCATTCCTAAGAGGGCAACAGGCTAGGACGGTCGATCCCTCATTTTTGTCCTCAAAATCTTTAAGGATTTATTCATGACATAGTCCCTAATCATGTGAATGACTACTATTTGCATATAATCATACAAGAAACTTGATATTTGATAAGGAATTTCGTAATTTAAATGCAAATTCTCTATATCTATAGTTCTTTAATATGTTAGATGACTAATTTTTAACGCTTTTCTTTTCGACTTCCTCAGGTTCAGAGATTGCTTCAATAAGTTTATATGATGAGGTCTTTTAATTTAGTTCTAAGATCATTTGCTGATTTCGTCATCATAGTCTATAGAAATTTTAAAATTTATGGAATTTTCTAATGTTGTCAACTTTTTTTTTTCGGTGTTGAAAATCTTTCCATAAACTGAATAGTAGTTTAATTATTAATAATATATTATAGTAATCCAAAGTAATCAATGATAATAATCAATAATATCCACTTAAAATTTTCCTAGTTCATTATTAATGAAGCAAAAGAAAAACTAATCTTATTATGCTATATGCATGTCAAAAGTCGAAATTCTAATATCAACCGTTTTGATGAAAAATTTACCATGTGTTCAAAATATTACTCACTTCACTGTCATAAGTCAATAATACTTTTTCCTTGATCTCAGAAATGTGGTCGTATATGGTCAATTTATAATTTAAGATACTAGAGTAATACATAATGTCTGAGATTACATATGCAGTTAACTTTGGATCTAGAGTTGGGAAATGGAGATAATCTAGTTGTTTACTTTTTCTTATAAATATTAAATATTTAAATTTAAATTTAATTAAATTCTTTGCTCGCAAGCTGGCCCAAGCCCAACTTCGTCAAGCCTCAAGGGCCAACGCGCTAACTTGGATCATGTTTATAAGCATCGGCTTCAAATAGACTCGAAAAATCCTAATCAAATCCTTCCCAAGTAGTGAATTGGGTTGGGTTGGCCCTACGGGCTAAGCCTATTGACGATCTATATTGATATAAATTTTATATCAAATTTTTGATACTTATTATTTAGTCCATAATGAATGTGAAATTTCTATCCAAGATAACTGTGTTCCAAACTAACGAACACTTTATGGTATTTCGCATTATATTGACCCTCTATCATTGCAACTCTCCTCAGACATACTTCATTATTCATTCTCAAACCAGTAATTTCCAGCTAAATATATGTTATATATCAATTATCTTTTTAAGAATAAATTTTTCTATATTGTGACATATCTTTATACCTCAATTATTTCTATTTGTAGAACTTTTAATCTAATATTTATAGTTTAGGGGAAAAAAGAGAGAGAATACTAGGAAGGAATAATACCCAGCTTTATTCTTTTATGAATGTTTTAGATCCAATGAAATTACTCTTTTTTAATTACAGATAATTAAAATATGATGGGTATCAACTAATGCTAGTGCCCTGTGAAATATAATAGTTTGATGTGTTATTTTTACAAAAAGAAAGTTTCATCGAAGGTGGTCTAATGTCCTTCATTCAGCTAACATTTGGAACTTATCATATGTTAAAATACACTAACAATACAATTTAATTTCAAACCGCTACTGTATATAACTTAAATATATTTGTTCAAGTACAACCTTTTATCTCTCCCTCTCTTCTTTTCCTATTTTTGCTCTTCCTAACAAGAATCAGTTTCGAAAGCAAAAGGTTGAACCCACTCTGTCCTGTCCCGTTCTTTTCTTTTTCATTTTAACAAATTAAACCAGAAAAATTCTAAATGAATGGTGGGAGGAGACAAAGACTGGTGACAGCTGGTGAGTGGTGAGTGTGCTTGTTCATCTTATCTTCAAAAGCATATATTATTATATTTGATTCTTCAACTAGTGGAGCTACTTATGAATTTATGATCACTACCTATTAGACTGTTAAGGAAGGCCATATGATACTTCCCACCTTTTGCTTTTAAACTTGTTATTCCTACTAGTTCCTTGTTAAAATATAAATATGGATTGTGCAGAAAATATGTGAAACAACAAACGTTTCAAGATGAATTACATTCTAGTACAAAACTTTAATCCATCCATATATCTATAGAAAGGTTCTTTTAATCGACTTTTAACAATCTAAAAATTAATAAAAAGTTAGACTACAGTCCTGATGTATAGTAGTGATTATATGTGTATTACAGAATTAATGAAAGATTTGAGTGAATTTCTATAGTTGACCTATGCGATCTCATTATTTCACGCGAATAGTTTTGGTAAAACAGAATTGGTCAATCTAATCGAAATCCAAACAAAAGAAATTGTCAATTCCTAGACGACTTTTAGATTACCTCAAAGTTTAATAACCGCATAAGCTAAAGAGCCACAAGCCCAAACTATGCTGATACATAATTTTGCATGTCGTCTGATGTAATACACACAAATCTTCAAAGTGAGAAATCATTTGTTCAATTGTTTCTAGAATATCCAGTGATAGTTGATTCGACTTAAATTTTAATATACTCCACACCATTACCTCCATCAAAATATGCATAATAAAATTTCCCCTTTTCCCCTGAATTTATGTCATCAATTTCAAAATTCCAGCGTTAGAAATTAAATATCGAAAAACAAAGGGCCCCGGGTCCAGGCCGAGACCCAAGACCTCGGGAGCATTACCGAACGATCACACATGATTAACAAAGGGCCATGATATCCTTGTCTAACCTGATATCACCGCGTGAATCTCGGTCGATATCAACGATAGATCAATGATTAGCGAAGAGGAAGATTTTACCTTTTTTAGAATTGTACTTAGGGTGAAACTCCTTTATTATATAAAGTGGAAGCTAATTATTCATTGAAAACACTGCTACACTCGTATCAAGGCAATATACATTTGTTTCCTCTACTTCTAAAGATTATTCTAAGTTCTTAGTTTTGTTCATAGCCCATCATAAATGTTTGGTTCCAAATCCAAGGCAGGCTAATTGTTTGGTTCACAATCGAGCCCGAACTCGGTCTTACAACTAGTTTGGTCATTTATTCTATCTTTAATTCGCTCATTTAACACTAATAATTAATTGTATTGAATTAGTCCATGTATCCTTAAAACCACGTATAAATTCAATTATTATCTATTTTTAAGGGCAAACAATCTTAGAATCATTAATATAATTAAAGGATCTTTTCCAATCTTATATTTGTTTCTTCCCTAAGTTCCAAATAACAGAAATTAAAACAAAATTTGAAAAATTTGCTGCAAGTTTGTGATTTGGCAAAAAAAATCAACAAAAAGATCAACTTTATACGTAGATTTTAAATACAAATATTTCAATTTTAGTTTTTAATTATACATGTGTTGTACATGTATAATAATGTATAACTTTGTATAAACTTGTATATGAAATATATATTAATGTATATAAAAAAAATAAGAAGAGAAGAAAGTATCAAACAAATGCCACCATTAAAGTTGATTGTTTCAATTGGAATCTATGCTAAAGTATGAAAGTTTATGAAGAAGGAACAATAACAGTAGTTGGTGGTGTTAAAAAAGCTTTTTTCCGGACCTTGGCCTATTATCTTTAGGCTATAGATTTGTAAAGTTGTGACTGCGCTATCTAATTGCAATGTATGTAAGTGAGTTGTACTTATGTGTATATTCTCTAAGAAAAAAGAGGATGTTAGCCCCCATACTATACACACAAAACAAGAGTTGATGGCTCAAATGGTCATTCAACTTTAAGTAATTAGCCATCAAAGTCATATATCTTTGTTTTATATTTCAAAAGTCACTCTACTTTACCTATCTCACTTAAACGATCACTATTGCCGGATTTTACACTTTTCCGGTGAGATCTAATGACATGGCAAAAGTCAAGTTTTAAGAAAAAATAATTAAAACACAAATTTAAAACGTGAACCATTTCAAAATATACAACCCACCCGTTTACTCTTTGTTCCGTTCTTTCTAGAATATCCATTAGTAGTTGGATTGACTTAAATCTAAAGATACTCGGACCATTACCTCCCATCAAAAGAATGCATTACTGAATTTCCTCTTAAAATCCTTTGAGGGTCGTTCACTTGTTGGTTAGAGTTATACAAGTATTAGTAATATATACAGGTTGAAGCTGTCGCAAAAAAGTTTGAAGGTAAGTGCATCCATGCAGATCTATAGAGCCTCTAATTAATATTTCTTCAAAATATGCTATAAACAAATGTTTCAAAATTTGCTCATTGAGCTAATTCAATGAAATCAATAAAAGCTTCAAAGCTGTGTTTGGGTGGTGCAATCTTGGTTGCTGATATGCTATGTACTAGTTGACTTAACTGCTGCTAGAGGTCCTGTTTCTTTACCATATACTTAAGGTAGTGTTCAATGTTTACTTTTTGAAAAAAAAAATCACCTATGATGCATCAATGATCAATGCGTGCCAAACACACTTATGTGAAAAAATAGTGAAGGAGAAGAATTAGATTCTAGGAGATGGTTCTAAATAAACTAGCGGTTGAGATTATCCATAATATTTTATTTTGAATGTATTTAATAATTTAGCTTTCTGCTGGTGAAATTTAATAGCTAGTCTTTCTGATTTAATTTGAGCTGTACCCTGTGCTAGACCACACTTTTCCTTCCTTGTCCACAATGGGAAGAATTGGAAAGTAAGGAAGTGAAAGCTTAATTTCTGACTATAGATGTAACAAGGGTAGCAGCTAGTATCCAGAACTTTATGATCACATAAGAAGCCTTCAAGAATCCGCGGTATTTGTAGATTAATGCAAGTCTTTCTTATCCAACAGGCAATAGACATGTATTTTTCTATGGTGTAGTCTGATGCGGATTTAAGGTTTTTAATTATAACTTCGGTGCACCGCTAAAGAAAGAAGAAAAAAAATATATAAAGTGAGAATTAATCCTTACTCCTCTAGCTAGGTAAATAACTCAACATTCAACTAAGTATACCATTTAGTCTCTTTGGAGCATGGGTGCCAACAGACAATATTTGATCTATTCTAGAAAATATGTACATAAAATATCTAGTTTGACGGAGACACTATGGGTTCACGTGCCCCATATATTGGGCTATAAATTCGCCCCCGGGGGTAGTACCTTTTTTGGTTCAACCCACCTGAATATATGCTTATTCATTTCTGTCCAAAAATCAGGCTACAGTCTGCCAGCTGATCAGCCATATATATAGCATCATAAAAAGCAGAGATGTAAAAATATGACCAATAGGGTGCATGGAACCTGAACATCCCCTCTCATAAGTTTCGGAAGAATGGTCATTGGTACAATTTTTGTCAAAGTGTCATGACCTGCAAAGGTACTTGGTCCTCTTGATTTTTGATATCAAGATGCTGAATCATTAGATTATGATCTTTCACATCTGCATTCTCTAAATAGAGCTTGCACTGAGGAGCTTAGTTTGGTACTAATTTGAAATGTTCTGGGGGGAAAAAACTGCTTCTAGGACATAGAATCATTGTTTATACTGCATTGACTGTCTGCTTCAATCCAAAGGTTGCTAAATATGGATAGTGGTACTTATAGAAGTTATCCATTTTCATGATCATCGTCATGAAAATGGATACTCAGACCATTAATAGTTGGGTTGACTTAGATCTAAAGATACTCGGACCATAACCTCCCATCATAAGAGTGCATCATTGATTTTTTTCTTTTAGAGTTATGCACATATTAGTAATGTAGCGATTAGTTATGCAGAAATAAATAATGCAGTAATTGGTTATGTACGGATTATTTCTTTCGATGTTTGGTTTTGTTGTATTAGAAATTAATATACACTATATGACTTTTAAAATAAAATATTTATTTACAGTTATACCCTTGGCCTTCTTTAGCTTTGTTTTTTTTTCTTTTTGAATTTTTATTTAGGCGACAATATAAACACGAACTTTGGGTGTTACTTTCACTTCCTCGTCCTATAGTTGAACTGATATCAAGTTGTAGGCATATTTTCAGTACTCCTTATCTTTGGTGTTTCCATTTTTTAGTAACTTCTTTAGCTCACCTTGTTCTGATTTGTTCATATGAATTGAGGCAAGGCAAGGTATATAGTTGGCACTTGAAAGTACTGTAATTAAAGCCATAAGATGCAACGTACGCTATCAAAGCCATATGATGCAACAATTTAGACAGGACTAGTACACTATTATTTACATATATATAGGCGACTTACAAATCCATATTGGTGAATTAATGAAACTAGGCACATAAAGAGACAAAATCAAAGAGAATCAATACTCAGGCTGGTATTTATATTATGCAACTATCTTTTTGTCTGGAGGCGAAAAGTATGAAGGTATGTGAACAAAGAAAATGTTCCAATTTCAAAAAGTAGTTATCCGTCAGCAGCATTCTCCTTTCGACAGTAGTAAGACAGCTCTAACTTTTTAAGAGCAATGTCTCATGCTGACCGTGTAAAGGTAAACTTCTGACTTTTTAAGAATCTTATTCTTAAGTTCTGGTCATTGTTTAGATGTTTGTAGTCCTTCATCTAGTTTGCGTGTAGCAGATTGTACTTTCTGGATATGTTTGTCTTGCTTCGGCAACTTGCTTCTTTATGAATGTTGTTTCTCTGAAAACTAGTCTTCTCTGATTATCTTATCAATTTTCTATGCTTACATATATCATGGTCCAGGCCTGCAAGGTTGTGGAGGGACAAAGGTACTCGAAGCGCTTGAATGAGAGACATATCGCTGCACGCCTAATAGTGACCTGCAGCGTCCCCAAGAGAGGGAGCGCGATATTCTTGAGGTTTGGAGCTCTGTCTTTTTACTTAGGCAAAATACATAAACAGACACTTAAAGTTGCTCTCTCACACTCCAACTTACCGTATGTAGATGGGACTCTAGCCCATCTATATGAACTCCCCACAGCAAATATGGACAGAAGCAATTGAAAGGAAGCGAGAATCCTCTGGATTTCTCTGCAAGTACGTAGCTAAATACATCAGTTAAGTGATATGGTGTCGATCTCATTCAAATAATTTGGTAGCCAATTTTGTTGACTTAGTTTGGTTTGGTAGCCAATCTTGTTGAATTGGTATGATTTGGTAGCCAATTTTATTGACTTTGTTTGGTTTGGTAGCCAACCTTGTTGAAATTGTGAAAATGGTGTGCAAATTATCAAATATTGTAGGCTTTAGAGAGTGAGGTTTTGGCTATAAAAGGAGAGCTTTAACTCTCATTTCTATACACCAACAAAGAGAGAAAAGAGAGAGAGAGAGCAACGTATTCCATAGACTGTAAGAAAATAGTCTGTGAAGAAAAATAGAGTGTGAGAGATATTGTAATGAGGTGAAAAAGCAAAAGAGTATTTTTTCTTTTGAGGGTGTAGTGGTCTTAGGAGTATTCGTACTCGTTACTACACAATGTAAAACCCACGCTATAGTGATATCAATTGCTCTTCTTGGTCGTGGTTTTTCCTTTATTTAGAAGGGTTTCCACGTAAAATCTTGGTGTCATTTTTGCTACATTTTTATTCTTGCTGATTTAACCATAACTTAGTGGTCCGCGTTTATCACTAATACCGTGAATATTATTTTTACTAGGTTTATTCCTAACATTAAGCTTTGTCCTTCATGTGCATCTGAGTTGGCTACTTTACAAAAACACTAATGTCAAACATTTCCATGTGCATTTCTCATACAAAAACAGCCTGCTTTAAGGCCACAACATCCACATATATATACATTTGTGTATATTCTACGAGGTAAAAATACAACATCCAGATTTTACAAAGTAGCTACACAAAAACCTCCAAAAGCTTTAAAGCTTATCATTGATAATCCACAACATAGTCGGACGATCAAGTTCACCCACACTTAAATACAGGAAAACAAAAACAAGCTATACTGCATCATTCGAGACAAATCAAAGAATTGCTTATTGATTAGTACACAAGAAAGGCATACAGTAAGAAGAGGGTATCAGCCTCTGTACATACAAAACAATATTTGATGGCCTACCCTATTAAAGTACAAAACTCTTTGTTTGTTCGAACCTCATCAGCAAAATAAAAGAGACTCATATTGGACAGAGCAAAACAAATACTGGTAGTTCAGTAGTCCACGACGTTATTAGCATGTAACTCCAATAAATGCCTTTAGACCATCTCTAAATCGTCCATAAACCTTGGAACGGTGCCCTTTTGCCGTAGCTGCATGAAGATCTTGTTCGAACTTGAACTCAGGAAATACAAAACCCTTTTTGCTGAAGAGAGTATCAATCATATTCTTCAAAGCCTCCGGTGTCAGTCGAAATCCATCCCAATGTATATGCGAAGCCCTATCAGAACATGCTACAACTCCTTTCTCTCCACACTGCTTTAGAGGATCAAAATTAAAAGGACCGCTTCCAGCACTACCGCAACAAACCTTCATCAACGTCTTAGTCTTGAATCCCAAGAACGCATGATTGCGTAGAACCGCCATAAACGCCTTGTAATAATCTGCATATATGATCTCAACTTCAGGGTACTGTTTAACCAAAAATCTGAGTCTTTGGTCAAAGCTAGAAAGAAATTCGGGTTACTGATAATCAGGAGACGAAAATAAAATATTTTTGAGAATGATGGTAAAGCAATAAATAGATTTGTATTTCAGTAAGATCTCAATCGTATTTCGTGTCCTTACAGATGTTGAGTCTTTCCCCTTTTATAGTTGATTCTAGGAGAAGATATAATGTCTTTGTCTTAATGAGACAATTATGAGCAATAAATGATATTTAAAAGAAACGTTACGCAATCATTTCTATTTAATTCAGATTTTCTAACGTATTTGACATTTAATGCTGTATTTAAACTCTTTTACGTCATCAGATTCGTATCTTCAACTTCTTCTGATCTTTGATCTTTAAACGACTCGAATAGGTACGAGACTCGTACCTATTTTAGTAACGGTCCACACCTATGTTGCTTTCTTTTCCCCCTATCTGTTATCGCCCGTGCCTCTCGGCTATTTATTGCGTTTTGACCTTTTGACCATTTATTGCGTTTTGACCTTTTGACCAATCCACGTGTCATGACACGTCATCTTCAATATTCAAGACTCAGTTTTTTCCCAATACAGTTACTTCAATCGCAGCTCCTCCAAAGCTTGCCATAGATGATCATTGTGCAATGTTGCGAACAAATTTAGTCCTTTGTGACATTTAATTTTCCTGCTATTGTCGTCTTCGGGAAACATTGTTCGAAAACAAGGAAGGCAACCCATGGGAATAATTCCAGTAACCACAAAGTGTTTGGCCTCTGCATCTTTGATCAGTTGTTCGATAGAACTCTTGATTGTCTCCACAACATCAGGGACAAGCTTGGACACTTCGGAAATAGATTTTGTATGCAAAAGAGAGTGCTTGTAATCATTAAAACCAGGCTGATCCATATAGATGATAGCTTTTTGAAGAACCTTGTTTCTGCCGCAGTCATGAAAAGATAAGCAATCCTTATAGAAGAGTTTCATAAAGGCGGAAATCTGCGAGTGATGAGACTGCTGAGGCGCTGGGATGCCATTCTTGATGAAGGAAAAGGGACTCATGACTGTTGCTCCAGGCGTCATGAAACTAATACCGGACTCGAACTCAACGCCTTCTTCGGTGTAATGTTATAGAGAAGGCCGACCAAGCACAGCGGCTAAATGATCAGAAGTAGAAGCAGAGTCACTGTCTCCAAAGCTGTAAATGGAATAAAAAGGGGAAGATTCTTTCTGTGCCTTAGCGGAAGAAGCAGCAAAAAAGACTAACAACAAGATGAGGAAGAAACAGTGGTTGGTAAGGGAAGCCATTGAAAGAGAAGAAACAACGATCATAAGCAGAAGGCAGGGGAAAACTTAGTTTAGGTTTGATAGCATTTATAGAGGTCTCTCATCCGTGGAGTTTAAGCAATGTTACAGAAACTTAAACTAATAGGTTTCCTAGTAGTAAGAGGAAATCCATTCTTATAGATAGAAATAAAATTCTGACTGCGGCAGATTTCCATATATTCTGTATTTTCTTACTTTTGCTTCAAGTTTCTATTAGAGAAACACTTGAATTTGCTTGATTAAAAAGGCCTACGATTTAGGTAGCCATATTCAATTCTGAAGCAGAATTTAAAACTAGAAGGTAACTTTATTAAATGGATTTCATTTAGGGAAACTTTCATAAGTATCACATTTTTAAATAACTAGTTTTAGAGTACGTGCATATTGCGTCAATAATAAAAAATTATTAAAAATTTATATTCTTCGCCATATAAATAGCTATTAATAAAATTAAAGCAATAACAGAGGTAGAATTTAATATACAAAAATAACGACCTAGTACAATTATGAACTAAATATTAAATACTGTGCCAGAACAAATTGATCTTCATTTAAAATAAAATTGGAATTTAAAAAAAAATAGGTGGAGCTTCCTAAATTTCATTTCATTTATAGACACCGCATTGAGCTTTATAATTCAAATACTCTCATACTATAAGAATTGTCTGATAATTAACAAAAATATACTAACATATTAATCAAGGTTGTCATGACCCAAAATCCGTTAAAGGTCGTGATGGCGCGCCGTACACCATTGTCAGGCAAGTCAACACTAAACAGTTAAGATAATTTTCTTTTTAATATTTTTGAAATCATAAATTTCCTTCAATTTAACTAGTAAAAGATGAACTTTACAAAATAATAATGATGTTTTCCAATTTCAATACTGAATATCCTCTAATCATCCCATAATCTGGTGTCACAAGTGCATGAACATTTACTAGGTAGTAAAACAAAATACAATGGCTATACGGAATACAAAATTTGGACAGAAAAGAAAATACAAGAACTCTGAAGGAGACTCTGCTGGCTGCGGATCGTCTCATAAAATGCAGCTCGCCTAAGTCCCCTGTATCAAGCACGCTGCTGCGTCCACAAGGTCACCACCAGTCATACATGTATATGTACAACAAGTGTAGTATGAGTACGAAAACAACACGTACCCAGTAAGTATCCAGTCTAACCTCGAAGAAATAGTGATGAGAGGTCGACTCCGACACTTACTATGACCAACAATAATATACCAATAATATGATAAATTATGGATTTTATAAGGCGACTGTAAACTCAATAACATGAAGCAGGTAAACAATTCTTTTGTTAATAGGAGATTTCCAAATTTATTTTCATCTTTTAACAATTTATATCTCCGGCCAAGGAGGCCACATCAATTATCAATAATTCCAAAATAATCAATTAAGTCATGCGCAAATCATGCCGAGGTCGTACGGTCTAATCCAACATAATATTTAAATTGTGCACTGCCGGGGGGTCGAACAACACGAACCATAGATGCATCTATTTAATCTACTGAGGCATTCGTCCCGTTCCACAAAAGGAAAATACAATCAAATAGTCAATCAAAAATTCATCAAGGAGCAATTATCCAAGGAAATGGCAATCTTCTTTTAACGGTCAAGAAAAATGAAGTTTACCCTTTTAGAAATTTATTTACCAAGTTCGATATGATTTAAGCAATTTAAATTGACAATAAGATTACAAATATCGCAAGTATAACATGCTTTTGGGTCCTAGATTACCCGGGCTTAAGCATAATAGTAGCTACGCACGGACTCTCGTCATTTCGTACGTACGTAGCCCCCCACAAACAGAAGCACATATTGAATTATTTCACCTATGGGGTTAATTTCCTCTTACAAGGTTATAAAGGAGACTTACCTCGTCTTAAAGCCCACTTTCCGATCACAATTTCGCTGTAAAACCCCAACTTGGTGCCGTTCAATACGAAACTAGTCAAACAACGTGCAAATTAATTAAAAATATACTCCAATGCTTGAAATTTAACAATTTATAAAAATTCTCAACTCCGCTTGAAAAGTTGGTAGTAGGGCCCACATATCGAAACCCGATAAAACTCACAAAATTCGATAACCCATTCCGATACGAGTTCAACTATACCCATTTTATTAAATTCCGATAACAACTTGACTTTCAAATCTTAAATATTTCGTTCTTGAAAAGTTTGCAAAAATCTTGATTTTTTCCATTTAAATCTGAAATAAATGATGAATATAACCATAGAATCATGAAGTATAATTACTTTCAGATATACAACACTTACCTCAATCCGAGCTCCATAGCTCCAAATATGTTAAAAATGGTCGAAACCTCGAAATATAGCTTCTGCCCAGGTATTTACTCTTCGCGATCGCGAAAAATGCTTCGTGATCACGAAGCACAACATTTCTCAGCCCAAAATTTGCCCTTTGCGATCACGAAGAACAAATGCCCAGCTCTTCCAAATAGCCTCTAGTATAATGCTCATAACGTTTTGTACAAAATTCCAAAATACAAATGATTTAACTTTTTGAAACCTAGACTACAAGTACTACAACTTTCATGCTTTGATCATCTCCCATTTTCTTATAGATTATGAGATATAAGTTTCCAAAGTCAGCCCTGGGCAACCCAAATTTCTTCTTCGTAATTTCCAAACTCTTCCCGGATAGGCTGTAGTGTACCACACATAACTTTTTGTACATAACTCTAAATTCTAAATTGTTTGATTTTATGAAAACTAGACAAAAAGGGCTACAAATTTTGTTTTTATATCATCTCCAAATTCCTTATAGATTGCAAGATACAAGCTTCTAAAATTAGGTCAGTGCAACAGAAACTTTCCTCTACGCGATCGCAAAATGCCTTCCGTGATCGCGAATCACAGGCCAATTTCTCCCATTTTACTCACCGTGATCGCGGCCAATTCCCCGCGATCGCGTAGCACACTGCTGTAGCCAAAAACCACCAGCTAAAAATGGCCTAGAAACGGTCCGAATCCATCCCGAAACTCACCTGAGCCCCTCGGGACCCCATTCGAACATACCAACAAGTCTCAAAACATATCACGGACTTAGTCGAGGCCTCAAATCAC
This sequence comes from Nicotiana tabacum, assembly GCF_000715075.1. NCBI lineage: Eukaryota > Viridiplantae > Streptophyta > Magnoliopsida > Solanales > Solanaceae > Nicotiana > Nicotiana tabacum. Next base: position 124,034,889 of record NC_134089.1, on the reverse strand, counting down.
ATCAAACAACGCTACAAACACGAATCACACCCCAATTCGAGTCTAATAAAACTAAGAAATTCTAATTTCTACATTCGATACCGAAACCTATCAAATCACGTCCGATTGACATCAAATTTTGCACACAAGTCACATTCGACATTACGGACCTACTCCAACTTTCAGAATCGGAATCCGACCCTTATATCAAAAAGTCTACTACCGGTCAAACTTTTCAAAAACCTTCAAATTTATAACTTTTGCCAAATGACCCCGAAATGACCTACGGACCTCCAAATCCACTTCCGGACGCGTTCCCAATACCAGAATCACCATACGGAACTATTCCTAGACTCGAAATCCCAAACGGACACCTATAACATTGAAATACACCTTCACCCAAATTTATGAAATTCTTCCAAAATGCCAACTTCCACAATAGGTGCCGAAACGCTCCCGAGTCATCCAAAAGCTCATCCGGACATATGCCCAAGTCCAAATTATCATACGAACCTGTTGGAACCTTCAAATCTCGATTCCGAGGCCGTTTACTCAAAAATCACACTTTAGTCAATTCTTCCAACTTAAAGCTTCCGAAATGAGAATTTTCTTTCCAAATCAACTCCAAACTTCCCGAAATTCAATTACAACCACGCATGCAAGTCATAATACCTGAAGTGAAGCTAATCAGGTCCTCAAACCGCTGGACGACGCACTAGAGCTCAAAATGACCGGTCGGGTCGTTACAAAGGTGCTTGGTCATGTCGTTGCCCTTGAAAAGTAAAAGAATAAACATTTCCAACTCAAATTTAATCAACTGCGCTCCTTAATCAACAAAAAAGAATAAAATAAAAGAAATAAGAGTTAATTTAATCCATACTCATCATACATATTAGCAGTACAATCCAATAAAAAATTTCAACTCAAATTTATTCGAAAAGAACTTGTGATTGAAAACTCATAACATAATTTAGAGGAAGAGAAACAATAGAAAAATAGATACATAAAGAAGAAAGGTCAGGACCAAAAATACAAACATACCCGGATCATTCAAAATTAACACTAATTAAATACAACCACATACAATGATAGTGATGATAGAGATTTGGCATTATTTTTTGATTTTTTGGCACATCAGGAGAAGTATCAAAATCATTGGCCTTAGGAAAGACTAATATTCGTGCTTGAGGAAATATTGATAAAGCGGCAAACTCATATAATTAAAGTAAGACAGAATGCGTAGTTCATCTTGTAGATATGTAATTTTTGACCCTCCCCAAGATTTTACACATTTGAGCGTAAATATTTAATTTAGGTTTAGTATCGCTATTCTAAATAGTGTTGACTCTTTTACTTTATTTTTATCACAAAAAGTAAAAAATTTTAAAAAAATATTTTTTATCTTTAGGTTAAAGTTAATTAGTATATTTATATTTATAGTATTATAACATTTGAAAATACAAAAAAAAAATTAGTTTCACGCGTAGTATTTAGTTTTATATTAGTTTATTTTAGAGTGATTTTTACATTTTTATAGATACATTTTATTATTTGTTTTTTTTAGCCAAAGTTCAAACCCAAAAGACATGGTCCAACCCAATTATCCTTGGCCCATTCTTCCTAACCCATTAGCCCACTTAAGTGCAAGATTTAATCCTAGCCATCTATTTCTTTCTAATCTAATGACCATCATCCCTTCCCACCTCCATATAAAATACCTAATTATAGAAACCCTACCCAAGTTTTCAATTCCAAAACCTAGACCTAGCTAAAAAATTCCTACAACCTACTCTCACCTCCAAAATCGTGAGCTTGTGATCTATACTCCAAAGCATCAAACATTCCTTGACATAATTATAACTTCTAATATATATTTAGGCTAAAACTACTGGACTAAGGACTTAAAAAGCCACCAAGATTTTGGTTTGACTTCAGTTCACTGTTTCGAGATTTGACATCGTGTTGGGCTGTTGAGGAAATTCACTATTTGTAAAAGTATGAAATAGAGGTGCAGAAAGTAATGGAGGTGTATCAACAGAAGAAGACACTGTTGGACTACGCAGAGTTCTTCGATCTCATTATCTCTTCGTTAAGTCTCGTAATTCTGATGGGAGAGATGATATATAAAAAGTTGATTCAGATAAATTCAAGTCAATAATTGAGGAAGTCGAAAGACTACATCAGCGTGTTGTCAGTTATTAGGAGGTAGTAGTTTATCGTTTGACTGAGGTCGATTTGGGTGTCGAGCTTTCTAGCGTCGATTCGAGGTTTCGGTTTGTAATTTCGGTGTCTCGGTCCAAGGATTGTTACTTTGTTTAGCCCGATTGATTTACAATTTTCAGCTTTGTGCATCAATAAAAAGTCCATTTCTCAATTTTCATTCTTGTTTCATTTTGTTATGATAGTTTGGTGCGCGTGTTGGTTGATTTGTGATTCTACGTTATTTGAGTAGCATGTCTTAGTTTTCGTTTAAATTGTTTTAATTAGTTTTTATTTCAATTGTGATGTATCTCGTCTAGTCTTGGGTTTTTTAATAAATGCTTTTAATTGGGTAGATGAAAAATTTGGAGTTGTTTCTTTTTTGGCAAGTAATAAGAATGGTCCATAATGTGGGTCTTGAACCATAAAAAATCTGGCCAAGTAATAGATCATGTTAGCTAGCCTATTTGCTCCCCAATAATATCCCGTCCATAAATCTGGCATTCCAACAATCTCAAAGGTTAGGAAAATAATTTAAATGCGCTAGTTGCTTTAGGCGCATTATAATAAAATTATCATAGCTACTGGTACGGTCCCGTGACATAGTTGTGATACGTAATTCCCAATTTGGGTGTGCATTTTATGTGACCCGATCATAACAACTTTTAATATTAATAAAATAAACATGTCGTGAATTGCGGGTGCATTTCATGTAGCATGGTTCGCGCGCGTGTTTCAAAACAAACAAGTGTACGACAATCGTAACTTGTTCAAGAAATAATTCCATAAATCTTAAAAGCGGTTTAAATAATTAAAAGTAGTTTATAAAGTTAAAAATGCACAATAGGGTTAAAACATGTAGTAAGTTAGATAATAGGCCAATTTTTAGTAGTTTAAGCGACCGTGCTAGAACCACGGAACCCAGGAATGCTTAACACCTTCTCCCGGGTTAACAAAACTCCTTATCTAGAATTTCTGGTTCGCAGAATTTTAAATAAAGTCAAATTTCTCCTCGTTTGGGATTTAAAATAAATCGGCAACTTGGGACACTCTAAATATTCCAAGTGGCGACTCTGAAATTGAATAAAATAATCCCATTTCGAATAATGTCACTTTAATTGGAAAAACCCCTTATATACCCCTCGGGTGGTAAAAAGGAGGTGTGACAGCTCTAGCGACTCTGCTGGGGATAAGAACCCAGAATCTCTAGTTCAGGGTTTAGAATTCGAGCTTAGAATAGCTGTTATGATTGATTTTTATTTGTTATCTGATTTTTATATGTTTGAGCCTAATGTGCTAAATGCCACTTTTTATCACTTTGATTTTGCTTGAACTGTATATAAATTATTACGAAACCCTTCTCCTCTCTGAGTCTTCTAAATCATCTAGGAAGTGTGGCACTTCGTGTGACTTCTTTTCTGTTAGAGTCTTATCCCAATTTTAGAACGAGTTTCAGACAAGTTGCAAAGCCGGTGAAACTTCTGTATTCCCGGTACGCTGCCCTCCCCGACTCGAGCTGTCCGCTCGGGTAAGTCAGGTCTAGAACAACACACCCAGGTTTTAAACCTAGAATAAAATAGCCTCATGTCGGATTCCTTGTAGGAACGCTTGTTTGCATCACGTGCATTTGACTTTGAGACTCAACATAGAGGTTGGGTCCGTCTAGGATAGGTGTACCCAAATTAAAAGACCATCCTAATGCATTTTACGTGCTACTTGTGTATCTGTTTGTTTCGGCTTGCATGTTGATTGGTTTCTAGAATAGAAAAAAAAAAAAGAAAAACAAAAAAGGAAAATTCAACCAAAAAAAAAAAACCAAAAGTGAGAGGTAGGTATTTGGAAAACTCCGAAACTCTACCAAAAATAAGTCGATATTTTCATAAGTCATGTTTCCCCTATTCCGTCAAAACTGACCGAACTACGCGGGTTTGATTCTCACCGGATGTGAGATACGTAGGCAAACCTCATCGGTTCTGGCCCATAATTTTCAAAAAAAATCCAAAAAATATTTTCCTTTACTTCCCTCTTTAAAAAGTCTTTCTTTTAGACCTCATTTTTCAAAAAACAAAAACCAAAAATATTTTCCTTTACTTCCTTCTTTAGAAAGTCTTTCTTTTAGACCATCATTTTCAAAAAATCCAAAAATATTTTCTTTTAATCTCTCTCAAAATCCAAAAATATTTTCATTCTTCTTTCGAAAATTCAAAAGAAAACTCAAGATTCAAAAAATATTTTCTCTTTTCTTTAGAAGTATTTCTTTCATAAATTTAAAATAAAAGTCCAAAAATTCAAAAATATTTTCTTTCTTCTTTAGAAGTTTTTCTTTCGAAGTTCCAAAAAATAGAAGAAAAAAAGAAGAAGTCGAAATTCAAAAAAGAATATTTTCTTTCTTATTTAGAAGTCTTTCTTTTCAAAAATTCTAAAAAATACAAACAAATTGAAATGCAAAAAAAAAAAATCTTTCTTCTTTATAAGTTTTTCTTCCAAAAAATCCAAAATCCAAAAAAATTTAGTTTATTTATTTTATTCCTGATCTTTCCGAACTATGCAAGATCTGATTCATGTTCCAACATGATACGTAGGCAACCCACATCAGGTTCGATCAAAAATTTTTTAAAAAAAAAAGAAAGAAAAAAAACCAAAAAAAGAGAGAGATAAAAAAACAAAAAAAGAGAAAAGAGAAAAAAGGAAAAAGAAAGAGAGTGTTTATTCTAACGTGCTTGTTGTTTTGAAATAAAAGCTAGTCAAGGGTGGTCGGTTTGTTGGTTTGCAATGGCGAGTCACAAAAACAATCCAAGAACCCTCGGAAATAAAAGTATCTTCTCAACTAATGGAACAAACACCAATGTTATTGACCCAAAGTCACGAAAAGGCAAGTAGGCAGTGAAAAATCAAAAAATGGAGGCAAATGTAGGGTAGACTTTACCAGATTTGAGCAATAGGTCATGGCCTGCTCGGGAATGATTTGATGATGGGGAGACATGAGAATTCTTCCAAGTCATTTAGTAAATTAGTTGCTTTGAAATTCCCATGTTGTCAATCTTGAAATCTGCCAGCCAATATGGGGAACAGTTTGAACAAAAGTCAAAATTTGAGTGCTGAATCCATAGCAATAAAAATGGTCGAATACCATAGTAATGCTAATGTCACGACCCAAACCCGGACCCGGTCGTGATGGCACCTCTCGTGAAGACAAGGCCATCCAATTAAACTCAATTCACTTTTTAAAACAGTTAAATAACATAACAACAGTCTGAAACATGATATAGCAATACTAAGTAGCGAATAATGCCAATAAAGCGCGAAAATACAACCCAACACAGCCCTAACCGGGGTGTCACAAGTCACGAGCATCTACTAGGGTATAAATACAACTGAAAGTCTGAGTGTACAAATACAGACTAATGAATGAAGCGAGAGAGAAGTAGTGCTGCGAACGCCGATAGCTACCTTGCTAAACTCCGATGACTCTGCCTCCAATAAGCCAAAACCCGCTACCGGGTGTATAAATACCTGAATCTGCACACAAGGTGCAAGGATTAAAGTGAGTACTCCAACTCAGTGAGTAATAATCATAACTAAAATCTGAATGGTAAGAAATCACGTAAAGCATACCAAGATGTTGTATAGAAGCAGTTCCAAAACCAGTAAGAAAGCAGTGAAGCTGTAAAATCTCTTTAAACATCTTAGCTCAGTTTAAACTTCTTTGAAATGGCTTTTTCAACAGTACGCAAATGAATGAAAAACAGTTAGTGCAGATAAGCACATAAATCCGCCCCTCGAGCACAAATAACATAGTTTAACAGGTAAATGACAGGTAAATATGAAAGATAAACACATAAAGGTTCGCCCCTCGGGCTCAATGTCAACAACTCTACCCCTCGGGGCAATATCTCAGAACAATACCAGCCCCTCGGGCAATCACATAGAACGGTACCAGCCCCTCGAGCAATCACATAGAACAATACCAGCCCCTCGGGCTATCACATCGAACAATATCAGCCCTCGGCTATATCTCACATCATAATGGGTACCCGCGCTCACTGACATCAGAATGGGTACCCGCGCTCACTGGGGTGTACAGACTCCGGGAGGGGCCCCTTACGGCCCAAGCATAATATCAAGCCATCTCGTGACATCAAATCTAGGCCCTCGGCCTCATATCAGTCAAGCCACCTCGTGGCGTATATATCTCAGGCCCTCGGCCTCATAAACAATATCAACAGGCTACCTCGTGGAGTACATATCTCAGGCCCTCGGCCTCACTCAGTCAAAAATATTCACAAGCCCCTCGGGCATTAGTAAAACAGTATTTCTCAGCCTAAAAAATCATTTAAAATATCATGTAAGTCTCAAAATGGAGTAAAAATGGCTGAGTAGTAAAACAGTAGAAAATAACATAACTGAGTTCGATTAATAAATCAAAACAGTGAGGAAATAGTAATAAAAATCCCCGAAGGGTTCAATTAGTTGGCACGAAGCCCAAATATGGCAATCAACCCAAATCATGATGATAGCAAATAAGTTTCAGTCAAATATGCGGTAAAATCGTCAATCGGGACGGACCAAGTCACAACCCCCAATAGTACACGTCTCCATGCTCTTCATCAAGCGTGTGCCTCACCTCAATATAGCACTACGATGTGCAATCCGGGGTTTCAAACCCTCAGAACATTATTTACAACCATTACTCACCTCGAACCGGCTAAATCTCTAGCTCGCGACGCCTTTGCCCTCAAATCGGCCTCCACGCGCGTCGAATCTATCGAAAATCAGAATGAATACGTCACAATATGCTAAGGGAACAAAGCCTAAGCGAAAACAATCAACAAAGGACACAATTCCCGAAATTACCAAAACCCGAGCCCCGGGACGACATCTCAGAATCGGGTAAAATTTACATTTTTAGAATCCTCATACCCTCACGAGTCTAATCATATGAAAATTATCTAATTCCGATACCATCTGGTTCTTCAAATCATCATTTTACATTTTCGAAAGATTTCACAAATTTCTTCCCAAATTCCATCCCAAATCACGAATTAAATGATGAATTCAATGATATATTCATGTATTCTACCCAAATCTGAGTTAGAATCACTTACCCCGATGAATTTCTTGAAAAACCTTCGAAAAATCGCCAAAATCCGAGCTCTCTAGGTCAAAATATCAAATAAAACCCAAAACCTCGTATTTATAGAGTACCCCACAGATTTCCATCTCCGCGAACCGCACAAAATCGACCGCGGTCCGCTTAAAACCAGTGCAGTCCGCACAAAAACGACCGTGGCCGCACAAGCTTCCCTTTGCTGTGATATGCTTTAGTATTTTGGTCATAACTTTCGCTATAGATATCCAAATTGTGATATCTTTACCCTTCTGGAAACTAAACACGAAGGACTACAACTTTCGGTTTTGAATCATCTCCAAATTCCTTGTAGATCAAAAGATATGAGCTTCCGAAGTAGGACCAGTGAAATGTTCCCCACCGCGGCCGCACAACATTTTGTGAGGTCCGCACAGCACCTACCGCTGCCGCACTTCATTTTGTGTGGTCTGCACAACACATACCTCAGCCGCACTTCTTTTTGTGTGTACCACGCGGGTGGGTTCCGAGGCCTGCAATCCTTCTGGACCTGCTACAACTATGATTTTCGGCCTAAAACATCCTGGAACCTACCAATATCTCCCGGAACTTCAAACCAATTGTACCAACACATCCCATGATATTGTTCAAAACATCAGAACGCTCACAACAACATCAAATCACCAATTTAACATAGGATTCAAGCCTAAGAACTCCAAGAACTCTTAAATTATGCTTTCGATCAAAAAGCATATCAAATCTCGTGCGAATGACCTGAAATTTTGCACACACATCCCAAATGACGTAACGAAGCTATTGCAACTCTTGGAATTCCATTCTGATTCCTATATCAAAATCTCGCCTATCAACCGAAAAATGCCGAAATCTCAATTTCGCCAATTCAAGCCTAAACTTTCCATGGACTTCCAAAATGCATTCCGATCACGCTCCTAAGTCCCAAATCACCTAACGGAGCTAACCAAACCATAAAAATTCCAATCTGAGATCAAATACACACAAGTCATATCTTGGTCAAACCTTTCAAATTTTAAGCTTTCAATTGAGACTGTTCTTCCAAATTCATGCTGATTACCCTGAAACCCAACACCAATGATTTACATAAGTCATAATACACCACACGGGGCAAGTCATGCCCGAGAACTGGCGAGCGAAGTGCAAAAGCTCAAAATGACCGGTCTGGCCGTTACATCCTCCCCCACTTAAACATACGTTCGTCCTCGAACGTGCTTAGAGTTGTTCCAAAAGCCAACCAATCACTGAATAACCTTACCATGCATATACCCGGGGGTGATCCTACGTCACCCTATCTCATATAGGTTCGATAACACATTGTAACTGAAATTCACAACCCAATCTAGCCTATAAACCATAGAACCACATTTCCTCTTCTAAAATCCTCAATAGGATCAGAATCCCACATCTATATTCAGAATAAGCCTGAACCAGCTATAATAACACATACCTGCAACCTCAGGTGCAATTACATGATAAACCACGTAACTCAAATGCTCGTAGCGATAACTTCTATTCACAGCAGCTGCCCACAACAATCGAATACTGGTAGAAAACCTCCTATCAACTAAAGTCTTATTCAACACTTTCATATACTACCAACGATAAATGAAACACGCAATAAACCATAACCATCTCTCAGATCAACCATTAATGAAACCACTTCTCCTTTAGCAAATACCATAGCAAATCTCCGAGCCGAACCTCGATATTATCCTTCCAATATGCTGAAATCGAATCCGTTCGTATTCATTAATGTTTCCAACGATCTCATCTAATCCAACACACCACTCTGGTGACATACCACAGCAATATAGGCCTAAGCCATAACTTGCATAATGCGCGCACCAATAAGCAACGGTCCGAACATACTCAAATCATGAAAATGACTCAAATGAAAGAGTTGTACCCCAAGCTCACCAATACCACCACAACACAAGGCTGTGAACCCGTCTCGCATCGTAGGAACAGAACACACGAATCTAACCCGCAAGGTCATACCTCTACATAACTTTGCTGCGATGCGCGATCCTATCCAACACTGCTCTACATGAACCACCTCAAGTCACTATGCTCGAAATCGACAACCATGCACAATTTGATGTCTGGAACCAAAGCAAGTCATCATACCCACGGTAGAGCAAATAACCTACACCACACAAACCCGAAGGGACATAACCCATACACCATTCACCGAGTAACACCCAATTTCTCTTCCCGCTCGACTTCCACTATAAAACCCCAATAGAACCGCACCTTAGGTGCCTATAACCGACAAATCACAACACCTCTCTCAGCAATACAATTCGGAGCCACCCAAGCCGACTCAAGTTAGAACACGCATCCACATTGGCCTGCCAATGAACTCCTCATCAAGGAAATCCTGAGGCTGTTCCTTCAAATCCTCTAACTCTGCTGGTTCCATATGATACGATGTCTGGCATCAAATCAATACCTAAATCAACCACCCTGCCAGGCGACATGCCCGACAACAAGAAACACATCCGAAAAGTCTATCACCACCGAAACCGAATCAATAGTAGGAGCCTCTGCACTAACATTTATCACGAAAGCCCACATAAGAAAAACAATTCTTCCCAGCCGTCCGTTGGGTCATCGAAATATAAAACCACTCCACTAGGACATAATCCTATGGACCTCGCCACTCAATCCGTGGGATTTCCGGCATAGCCAACAGTGCCGCCTTAGCGCAATAGCCCAGAATGGCACAACACGGAGACAACCAGTCTGAACCCAATATCCCATCCAAAATCTAACATGCCAAGCACAAAAGATCCGCTCGGGTCTCCAAACCCTGATAGTCACTAAACAGTGCCGATACACATGACTCACAACCACAACATAGCCTGAATGTGAGAACTTCCCTGTCTCCAAATCCATATGGCACATGAATCAACATACTTGATCCCAATTCCGCAGTTCGAATGCATACCGTACCTCAAATACCCAATCATTCCATGAAAGATACTCTAAAATTCCCCTGTGTCACCAAGCAAACTCGAATATCATCAGTCGATCTAACAAGAATGCGCCGCAATTCTACCGAAGTACCATCAACTTAATCGCATTGCCTTTTCTGAAACATATAACCTTGTCAAATCACTTCCATTTAGCAATAACATTTCCTTAATCATCTGGAGATCATCCCCCTAATCATCTGAAGCTCATTTCTCTAATCATCTAAAACTGCCTATGCTGCCTTAGAATTTTATGACTTTCCGTTCAAAACTGAACTGTAACCTTATACATGCAAATCTCAATCCTCCACAATACACCGCATATACCATACCATCCTAGGATAACATGAGAACTTCATCTCCCTTCCGAGCCACAAACATCTATGTACTCCACTAGTCAAGAACTTTCCATTGATCCCATCTAGAAGGAAATCACTATCCATCCCATGCTCCTTATGCCTATAGAAAATATACATCTCCAACCAAGGTAGAAACCATCAAGAACTCTCCGGGTTCCCCTTGCACAAACCAGACCTGCCAGGACTGAGTCCTTTTAACTCGACCAAGCTACGCAAGCCATCATAACCTAAGAGCATTGCCGCGAAATACCTGTAGGAACTTATTACCCCGTACACACCCAAGGAACTAATCATATCCTTACCATACTGATCCGGCCTACTACCAAGCTATCCTATCTATCCGAGTTTCCTTCTGATTTACCTTCAGCTTGATATCCTCCTTGCTATATCATCACAATTCCTCAACCCAGACTTACCACACGAGACCCAAGCACAAAAGCACACCATCTAAGACTCATAAGCCGCTGAATACTTTCTTAAATATTTCCAAAAGCATCACATTCAAAATACTTTACTCTGAAGAACTTCCTGCGAATCTAAATCCGTTACCTTTGCCTTCTTGATACGGATACATGGGATCCCATAATAAATATAGAAAACATCACAAGTCTTGACATCTTCCAATGAAAACTCAGTCTCTAACCACATAGACAACTTTAAAATACCCCATTGTTACATGTATAATCTTGAACACATTAGAACCACTCCCACGAGTTATTCACTCCACTCAAACTGTAATTAGTCTGATCAAACGGACCGAGCAACCTGTGCCTCTTTAGCACTCCGACACCGTAGAATGTAGCCTTACCTTAATGCAACCAAACCACTTCCTTTTCTATGCACCACACACCCTTTACCAATGACCACTCAAGATATTCCGTGATTCTCATACACATATGAAGCATAATATGATCTTCGTCAAAATTTTTCTTTACTCGAGCCATCCTCGGTCTCAATTTCCGCAAGCCATAACTGATTCACCAGCATGCCTCAAATTGGAACCAACATAGCACCTAACCTTGCAATTCCCTAATCAATAGTAGACTACCCCACTTGGCTCGAAGCCATAGATCAACAAACACTCAATAACTCATAATGATTATACTCTATTGATGCCATGATACCATAGTGAGATTAAACTCAAATCTTTTATAAGCTTGTGGAAACACAGATCATTTAGAATTTTAACTCTTCTGCAAATCTCGCATTCCACTCTCACAACAGTTACACCCACTCTCTAAGTGACCCAATTTAAATTGCAACACATATCCTTCACTCGCAAATAAGATCTTCTAATAGACACATAAGGATCACACAACCTAGAACATTTCGCAGGAGACAACCCACATGCTTGCCTCTAAATAACTTTTCTGTATACCTTCCACCATCATAAACTGTACGCAGTCACTTAGTCTTCCTGAGTCTGAACTCATACCGCAACATGAAATTTACTTCACTCAAAACTGGGAAACATGAAAAGATCCTTCACACGCCCATAACTTGGGGCTATACATTGAATGAAGATGGAATTCAAACACCTAATAGTTCTTCTATCCTCCAGCAGACCTTTCTTGTCACCTCCAAATCATATGGATACATCTTGCAGTACTAGCATACTCATCACATAGTTATCCAACCGTTACTCCCACTAGTAGGGACACTACCAAACATATGAGTTCAAAAACACTTGTTCACACAATCAGCACCTCGGTGCTCAAGCTATAGGCAAAGATCCGGCCTCAAGTCCTCCAGACTGGCCCAACATTGACTCACAGAGATCACATCTCGCCCCTCGATTGGGGAATCACAAGCCATCGATGCACATCTGATACTGAACGCTCATGCGCGCATACGAACGCATGGAAGGAATTCAAAGAGTTACATTTCAAGCTGAATCAAGGTCGCACTATAAGAATTTAAGAATGTGAAGTTTTCCTAAAGGTTCTGTAGCCTCTCAAGGATAAATACAGATGTCTCCGTATCGATCCGCAAGACTCTACTAAACCTGCTCATGATTCGTGAGACCTATGTAACATAGGCTCTGATACCAACTTGACACGACCAAAACCCGGACCCGGTCGTGATGGCGCCTCTCGTGAAGACAAGGCCAACCAATTAAACCCAATTCACTTTTTAAAACAATTAAATAACATAACATCAGTCTGAAACATGATATAGCAATACTAAGTAGCGAATAATGCCAATAAAGTGCGGAAATACAACCCAACACAGTCCTAATCGGGGTGTCACAAGTCACGATCATCTACTAGGGTATAAATACAACTGAATTTTGAGTGTACAAATATAGACTAATGAATGAAGAGAGAGAGAAGTAGTGCTGCGAACACCGACAGCTATCTTGCTTAACTCCGATGACTCTGCCTCCGATCAGCTAAAACCCGCTACCGGGTGTATAAATACCTGAATCTGTACACAAGGTGCAGGGATTAAAGTGAGTACTCCAACTTAGTGAGTAATAATCATAACTAAAGTCTGAAGGGTAAGAAATCACGTAAAGCATACCAAGATGTTGTATAGAAGCAGTTCAAAAATCTGTAAGAAAGCAATGAAGTTGTAAAATCTATTTAAACATCTTAGCTCAGTTTAAACTTCTTTGAAAATGGCTTTTTCAACAGTACGCAAATGAATGCAAAACAGTTAGTGCAGATAAGCACAGAAATCCGCCCCTCGAGCACAAATAACATAGTTTAACAGGTAAATGACAGGTAAATATGAAAGATAAACACATAAAGGTTCGCCCCTCGGGCTCAATGTCAACAACTCTACCCCTCGGGGCAATATCTCAGAATAATACTAGCCCCTCGGGCAATCACATAGAACAGTACCAGCCCCTCGAGCAATCACATAGAACAATACCAGCCCATCGGGCTATCACATAGAACAATATCAGCCCCTCGGGCTATATCTCACATCAGAATGGGTACCCGCGCTCACTGAGGTGTACAGACTCCGGGAGGGGCTCTTTACGGCCCAAGTGCAATATCAAGCCATCTCGTGACATCAAATCTAGGCCCTCGGCCTCATATCAGTCAAGCCACCTCGTGGCGTATATATCTCAGGCCCTCGGCCTCATAAACAATATCAACAGGCCACCTCGTGGAGTACATATCTCAGGCCCTCGACCTCACTCAGTCAAAAATACTCACAAGCCCCTCGGGCATTAGTAAAACAGTATTTCTCAGCCCAAAAAATCATTTAAAATATCATTTAAGTCTCAAAACAGAGTAAAAATGGGTGAGTAGTAAAACAGTGGAAAATAACATGACGGAGTTCAATTAATAAATCAAAATAGTGAGGAATTAGTAATAAAAATCCCTGAATGGTTCAAATAGTTGGCAATCAGCCCAAATCATGATGATAGCAAATAAGTTTCAGTCAAATATGCGGTAAAATCATCAATCGGGACGGACCAAGTCACCATCCCTAATAGTACACGACCCCACGCATTTTCAAGAAATAGTAATAAAAATCCCCGAAGGGTTCAATTAGTTGGCACGAAGCCCAAATATGGCAATCAACCCAAATCATGATGATAGCAAATAAGTTTCAGTCAAATATGCGGTAAAATCGTCAATCGGGACGGACCAAGTCACAACCCCCAATAGTACACGACTCCATGCTCTTCATCAAGCGTGTGCCTCACCTCAATATAGCACTACGATGTGCAATCCGGGGTTTCAAACCCTCAAAACATTATTTACAACCATTATTCACCTCGAACTGGCTAAATCTCTAGCTCGCAACGCCTTGGCCCCTCAAATCGGCCTCCCCGCGTGTCGAATCTATCCAAAATCAGAACGAATACGTCACAATATGCTAAGGGAACAAAGCCCAAGCGAAAACATTCAATAAAGGACACGATTTCTGAAATTACCAAAACCCAAGCCCCGGGCCCACATCTCGAAATCGTGTAAAATTTATATTTTCAAAATCCTCATACCCTCACGAGTCTAACCATATGAAAATTATCCAATTCCGATACCATCTGATCCTTCAAATCATCATTTTACATTTTAAAAAGATTTCATAATTTTCTTCCCAAATTCCATCCCAAATCACGAATTAAATGATGAATCAATGATAGATTCACGTACTCTAGCCAAATCTGAGTTAGAATCACTTACCGAGATGAATTTCTTGAAAATCTTTCAAACAATCGCCAAAATCCGAGCTCTCTAGGTCAAAATATCAAATAAAACCCAAAACCTCGTATTTGTAGAGTACCCCACAGATTTCCACCTCCGCGGACCGCACAAAATCGACCGTGGTCCGCACAAAACTAGTGCGGTCCGCACAAAAATGACCGCGGCCGCACAGGCTTTCCTCTGCAGTGATAGGCTCTGGAAATTAAACACGAAGGGCTACAACTTTCATTTTTGAATCATCTCCAAATTCCTTGTAGATCAAAAGATATGACCTTCCAAATTAGGACGAGTGAAATGTTCCCCACCGCGGCCGCACTGCATTTTGTGCGGTCTGCACAACACCTACCGCGGCCGCACTTCATTTTGTGCGGTCCGCACAGCACATACCGTGGCCGCACTTCTTTTTGTGCGGACCGCGCGGTGCGTTCCAAGGCCTGCAATCCTTCTGGACCTGCTACAACTATGATTTTCGGCCTAAAACATACCGGAACCTACCCGGAACCTACCCGAAACTCCCGGAACTTCAAACCAATTGTACCAACACATCTCATGACAATGTTCAAACTTGTTCAAAACTTCAGAACGCTCACAACAACATCAAATCACCAATTTAACATAGGATTCAAGCCTAAGAACTCCAAGAACTCTTAAATTAAGCTTTCGATCAAAAAGCCTATCAAATCTCGTGCGAATGACCTAAAATTTTTCACACACATCCCAAATGGCACAACGAAGCTACTGCAACTCTCAGAATTCCATTTCGACCCCTATATCAAAATCTCGCCTATCAACCGGAAAACGCCGAAATCTCGATTTCGCCAATTCAAGCCTAAACCTTCCACGGACTTCCAAAATGCATTCCGATCACGCTTCTAAGTCCCAAATCACCTAACAGAGCTAACGAAACCATAAAAATTCCAATCTGAGATCAAATACATACAAGTCAAATCTTGGTCAAACCTTTCAAATTTTAAGCTTTTAACTGAGACTGTTCTTCCAAATTCATTCTGATTACCCTGAAACCAATACCAACGATTTACATAAGGCATAATATACCACACGGGTCAAGTCATGCCCGAGAACTGGCGAGCAAAGTGCAAAAGCTCAAAACGACCGGTCGGGCCGTTACAACTAATGTGAAAGTCTGTGGCTAGATGTCGCTTAGCAACTGGAAAGTCACTCCTCTTTTAGACAGAGTGGAGTCATGGTAGTTTATTTTGTCGTCTTTTCTTCTTCTTTTTGTGCTATCGGACCCTTCTATCCTTTATTTAATAAAAAGGGCAGTCAGTCACTGTGTGTCCATTTTGTGCCTAGTTCTTTTCATGCTAGTTCTAGTGACATGACATGACATGCGGAATTTTTGGCGAGATCTTAAAAACTGATTTAGTCTTAAATTGGATAAGTGACAAAGATGCACTTTTGAAGATGAATAGAGATATGAAACATTTGAAAAATAATTATGAGCCAAGTTTACATGGAACAAAAGTAGTCATGCTCATAATAGGTAAGGATCACTACCTTTTGAATCATTGAGAAGATCGGGCTTAAGGATGATCGGACGGGTTGAAGTCTGTTTAGCACTAATAGATAAAAGTATTTTTCAAAAGAAGGTGTATTCTAGACAACTTGAAATGGATCAGTTTTGTGGCAAAATGCATCTTCTAAATCAAGACAAAATCCAAGAAAAGTCACCCAAATTGACAAGGGTCATTCACAGCGAGGAAAGTATTGCTCATACAACTTTGCACTGAAAAAGACCCAAGAAGACATGCATGCTCATCAATGTTGTGATCACGAAAGGATACTATAATTAGCATTCTCAAGGCTGGGAGGCCCTTTTTGTGGTATCCAAACACTTTATATCCTTCGCTACCCCTTTTGAGCATGTGTTAGTTTCTTTGACCGCCCTCTTTTGGAATCAAGTTTAGAGTCAAAAGTCAAAAAATCAAAAAACAATTAAGTAAAAAAAAAGAAAAAGAAAAATAAAAAAAGTTCATGTCCCAAGAGTACAAACTGGGGCAATTCTTAGAAAGTTCAAGTAAAAAAAAAGAAGAAGAAAAGAACTGTCGAAGGTCCATGCCCCCAAAAAATAGAAGCTGGGACAAACAAGAAAAAAAAGCAAACAAAAAAAAAACAACAAAAAAGGAAGATGGAAAAAAATTAGTTAGGTCACATGTTTGAACTATGTTCGACCTGATTTCTTAAGAAAAAGGATACGTAGGTAGCCTCACGGTTCGGTCCAACCAAATAAGAATTCAAAGAAAAGAAAGAAAAAAAATTCCAAAAATCCCCAATAGCTAAAACTGGGGTAAAATTTTTATTTCACTTTGGAAAGAGTCGATTCCAAGAGTTGTAAGTCTACAACCCCTTTACTTTGAGTCTATTTGAGCCATCATGACGTCCTTTCTTCCTACTCATATCCAAAAGCCTTCCAAATAAAGACCTCCTGATCAACCTTCAAGAATGCCAAGAAAATGCATGCAATGAGCAACAGTTGTCACGCGACACAGAACACTGTCAAATTGCTTACAAAAGAAAAAGAAAAAGAAAAATGAGAGTCTTACTAGTAAAAACCCTCACGGGCACTGTAAGGCGACGGTAATCAGAAATGAATAAATGAGAGAGACTTGTTGGTAAAAACTCCTCGGGGCACCACTACTCGAAAGTGAGTCATGAAGTCGGTTCAAAGGATTGGCGCGAACAAGCTCGACTTCAAAGGTCATAATGATGGTAAAAAGGAAGATTGGATTAGTTTGATAGATCAGACCGTTGATTCCAAAATGCATGTCATGATCATTAAGGCTAGTTATTAACAAAAATCTTCCTTTTGTCCTTCTGACAGGGGCATTTCTTGTTAAAACTTATTTCCTTACATCATTGTGTCCTTCACTCTGAGTCAGTTCTTATCAAAACAAGCAAGGAAAGATTTCAAAATCTGCTACCAGCTTTTCAGTTGCATAAAGTAAATTTGGCCAGCACATTCAGTTTTTACTGTCAATATACCTTGAGGATTCATGCAAAGGCTTCCCCAAAAGACTCTTGTCAGCCTACTTGGCGCAAGCAAAGATAGCTGGTGATTCTCTCTGACAGACAAATTGTTCAAAAAGCAGGAAGTCATTCAAGATATCATAAAATGTCACCTAAGTAAAGATCTCCAGTTGTGATAAGGCTGATTGAGCCGCAAATACAAATGGTGCTGGGTGTGGAACAATTAAAGTTGATGCCGAGCAAAAGTCTCTTGAAACCGACTCAAGCTGATTAAGCAGAAGCCAAGCTACCCAAGACTCAAGGCCACAAACTGACTACCATTTTCAAAACTGACAAAATTTTCTTTGTGTGAAAAAGGAACAAAGCAGTGAAAGGAAAGTGGTTAAAAAAAAGAAAAAAAAACAAAAAAAAAAGAGAAGAAAAAGAAATGAAGAGAAGAGCCGACAAAGGGAAGTTTCTCAAATCTTTGCCTTTATTTGTTTTGTTATTGTGCATAAAATCTTGCCATTGATCTTCACATTTTTTCCTCCTAGGATAAAAGTCCTAGTCTGGTGGATTTTCCTCACAATAGAAATCTTAGTCTGATGAATTTTTCTCCTAAGATAGAAGACCTAGTCTGATGAACTTTCTCTTAGGATCAAAATCTTAGTCTAATGAATTTTTCTCCTAAGATAGAAGACCTAGTTTGATAAACTTTCTCCTAGGATAGAAATCTTAGTCTGATGAATCTTTCTCCTAAGATACCGAAAAAATGGACCTAGTCTGATGAATTTTTTCCTAGGATCAAAATCTTAGTCTGATGAATCTTTCTCCTAAGATAGAAGACCTAGTCTGATGAACTTTCTCCTAGGATCAAAATCTTAGTTTGATAAATCTTTCTCCTAAGATAGAAAACCTAGTATGATGAACTTTCTCCTAGGATAGAAATCTTAGTTTGATGAATCTTTCTCCTAAGATAAGAAACCTAGTCTGATGAATATTTCTCCTAAGATAGAAATCTTAGTCGGATGAATCTTTCTCCTAAGATAACAATAAAACCCTAGTCTGATGAATCTTTCTCCTAGGATAGAAATCTTAGTCTGATGAATCTTTCTCCTAAGATACCAACAAAAAAAAATAAGAAAAGAGACCTAGTCTGATGAACTTTCTCCTAGGATCAAAATTTTAGTCTGATGAATCTTTCTCCTAAGATAGAAAACCTAGTCCGATGAATATTCTCCGAGGATAATAATTAAAAAAAAAAGGGTCAATTTTTAGTTTTCTTAAGTTATCAATCTTTAGTTGTCTTGAAATTAGGACCCTCCTGGATAATGAGATTTAATTTTAAAGTTTTTCAGGACCCTCTTGGATAATGGGATGTAGTTTTAAGTTTTTAGGACCCTCATGGATAATGAGATTTGTCTTTTAAATTCATAGAACTCTTTTGGATAACAGGATTCGATTAACATTCACAGATGTTCCTGGTACCAAACTGGGCAGAAAAGTTTCTTTTGTTTTGTCTGTTTTGTTGTAATAGCAGGCGCTCATGTTGAGAACAAGGGAAGTTATTTTAGAATTCAATTCAAGTTAGAAGTAGCAGAGGCTCGTGGCAAGAATGCGAGTCAACAATCCGAGATGACCAACAGAAGTAGTCTCAATCTAAAAAAAAAGATAAAAAAGGGAAAAAAAGAAAAAAAAAGAAAAAAAGAAGTGAATCCAAAATGCAGAAGCAGGAAAAAGATGTGAACTACTCAAGACGTGGTTGAAGTCATGAGCGCTACATGTCCGGTCTTGATCCAAAAGGTGAAGAAGAATGAACTAGCACCTGCAGCTAGCAAGCGCCAAGGTTCAAATCAAAAGTCCGCATGAAGAACCATTCAAGACTCAAGATCAAGCTTCAGAGGACTCATAGATAGGAATCTTGTAACTCGTAGCTGATAGGCTTAGTTAGTCTTTTCAATTTTGATTTAATAATAGGATCACGGACCGGAACCTCGATGGAACGGAACCTCAATCGGCTCTCCACCTCGGTACTCCATCACTCTTCCTAATTCTGAACTACACGTGGCCTGATTCCTTTATAGCCAAGGATATGTAGGCAGCTCAAATACTAGGGCTCGGTCACATTCTCCTTTCTCTTAGTTTTTAATCTCTCTAAATAAGGGTCGGGTCAAAAAACCTGTCTCGTCATTCTTTGTCTGAAAACTCTTTGCGTTTCCAGTCAAAGACGGGAAGTTGTAGACATGTAATTTTTAACCCTTCCCAAGATTTTACACATTTTAGCGTAAATATTTAATTTGGTTTAGCATCGCTATTCTAAATAGTGTTGACTCTTTTACTTTATTTTTATCACAAAAAGTAAAAAATTACAAAAAAAATATTTTTTTTATCTTTAGGTTAAAGTCAATTAGTATATTTATATTTATCGTATTATAACATTTGAAAATACAAAAAACAAAATAAGTTTCACGCGTAGTACTTAGTTTTATATTAGTTTATTTTAGTTTAGAGTGATTTTTATATTTTTATAGATACATTGTATTATTTGGTCTTTTTAGCCTAAGTTCAAACCCAAAAGACATGGTCCAACCCAATTACTCTTAGCCCATTCTTCCCAACCCATTCGCCCACTTAAGTGCAAGATTTAATCCTAGCCATCTATTTCCTTCTAATCCATTGGCCACCATCCCTTCCCACCTCCATATAAAATACTCAATTATAGAAACCTACCCTAAGTTTTCAATTCCTAGAGTTAGACCTACACTCTAAGTGAAGAACGACAACCTAATCTCACCTCTAAAATCATGAGCTTGTGATCTATACCCCAAAGCAGCAAACACTCCTGGACATCATTATTACTCCTAATATATATTTAGGCCAAAACCACTGGACTAAGGACTTTAAAAGCCACCAAGCTTTTGGTGTTGGACTTCAGTTCACTGTTTAGAGATTTAACATCGTGTTGGGCTGTTGAGGAAATTTACTATTTGTAAAAGTATGAAATAGAGGAACAGAAAGTAATGGAGGAGTATCAATAGAAGAAGACACTGTTGGACTGCGCAGAGTTCTTCGATCTCGTTATCTCTCCGTTAAGTCTCGTATTTCTGATGAGAGAGATGATATATCAAAAGTTGATTAAGATAAATTCAAGTCAATAATTGAGGAAGTAGAAAGACTACATCAGCGTGTTGTCAGATATTAGGAGGTTTTAGTTTATTGTTTGACTGAGGTCGATTTGAGTTTCGAGCTTTCTAGTATCAATTCGAGGTTCCGGTTTGTAATTTCGGTGTATCGATTCAAGGATTGTTACTTTGTTTAGCCCGATTGATTTGCAATTTTCAGCTTTGTGCATCAATAAAAGGTCCATTTTTCAATTTTCATTCTCGTTTCATTTTGTTATGATAGTTTGGTGTGCGTGTTGGTTGATTTGTGATTCTACGTTATTTGAGTAGCATGTCTTAGTTTTCGTTTAAATTGTTTTAATTAGTTTTCATTTCGATTGTGATGTATCTCGTCTAGTTTTGGTTTTTTGAATAAATAATTTTAATTGGGTAGATGAAAAATTTGGAGTTGTTTCTTTCTTGGCAAGTAATACGAATGGACCATAATGTGGGTCTTCAACCATAAGGAATCTGGTCAAGTATTAGATCATGTTAGCTAGCTTTTTTGCTCCCCAATATTATCCCGTCCATAAATTTGGCATCCCAACAATCTCAAAGATTAGGAAAATAATTTAAATGCTAGTTACTTTAGGCGTGTTATAAAAAAATTATTATAGCTACGGGTACGGTTCCTGTGACGTAGTTGTGATACGTAATCCCCAATTCGGGTGTGCATTTCATGTGACCCAATCATAACAACTTTTAATATTAATAAAATAAACATATTGTGAATTGTGGGTGCATTTCATGTAGCGTGGTTCGCAGCGTATTCCAAAACAAACAAGTTTACGACAATCGTAACTTGTCCAAGAAATAATTCCACAAATTTTAAAAGCGGTTTAAATAATTAAAAGTGGTTTATAAAGTTAAAAATTCACAATAGGGTTAAAACATGTAGTAAATCAGATAATAGACTAAATTTTAATAGTTTAAGCAACCGTGCTAGAACCACGGAACCCAGGAATGCCTAAAACCTTCTCCCGGGTTATTAGAATTTCTTATCTAGAATTTCTGGTTCGCATACTTTTAAATAAAGTAAAATTTCTCCTAAATTTGGGATTTAAAATAAACCGGTGACTTGGGACTCCCTAAATATTCCAAGTGAT
Source organism: Nicotiana tabacum (assembly GCF_000715075.1). Classification (NCBI taxonomy): domain Eukaryota; kingdom Viridiplantae; phylum Streptophyta; class Magnoliopsida; order Solanales; family Solanaceae; genus Nicotiana; species Nicotiana tabacum. Next base: position 124,012,855 of record NC_134089.1, on the reverse strand, counting down.
GACTCTGAAATTGAATAAAATAATTCCATTTCGAATAATGTCACTTTAATTGGAAAAACTCCCTTATATATACCCTTCGAGTGGTAAAAAGGAGGTGTGATAGCTCTTGATACAACCCCATACAGTGTTATGTGAAGTATTAATCTTGGTTATTTTCAATGGAAAACCTGTTCCAAAATTTTTGATAAAATTCTATCTTTATGAAAGCCAGCATTTCTATCACGACCCAGTTCCATCATAGGCCGTGATGGTGCCCAACATCATTGCTAGGCAAGCCAATACTGATCAAACTAATGATTTTCTATTTAAATAAATTACTAAGTGGATAAAAATTCTTCATTTGCTAAAATATTTAGAAATTTACCAATGGAGCCAAGTTAAAAGGAAGCAACGAATACAAACCGTAATCATGTATCCAATATCAAAATCATAAGTCTACTAGTGTGTGTGCCAAAATCTGGTGTCACAAGTATGTGGGCAATCTAGTAGAATGTACAAAAGAACACTAGCCTACTGTCCGGAAGAAAATAGACAGAAAAATAAAGCATAAAGAAGACTCCAGCTGCTGCAGAACTGGTCAGAAGACAGCTCACCGTGAAGTTTCGAATGGGGGATCAAATCTACGCGCCTGACTGGTGACCAGATGCACCTGCCTCAAATCCTATGCAATTAAGTACAGAAGTATAGTGTGAGTATATAAAAATATGTACTCAGTAAGTATCTAGTCTAACCTCGAAGAACTAGTGACGAGGGGTCGACTTCGACACTTATTAGGGCCAACAATATAATAAAATGGAATTTCTAATTTAAGCATAATATATGGAGATAACAATAAGCTCACTTGTCACATTTTTAGACTTCAACACTATTCAGCTAGATGAGAGCTTGGGTTATGAGGAGGAGCCAGTTGCTAGTATTGCTAGACATGATCGCCAGTTGAGATCCAAGAGGATTTTTGCGGTAAAGGCTCAGTGGAGGGGCCAACCAGTTGAGGAGGCGACTTAGGAGTCCGAGGAGGACATGCGGAGCAGATATCCACACTTATTCAGCACTTCGGGTATGAATCTAAACCCGTTCGAGGGCGAACGTTTGTTTAAGAGGTGGAGAATGTAACGACTCGACTAGTTGTTTTGCTTTCTAGAACCCCGTTCCCCTAAATAAGACCTCCTATACTTGCTTTTATTGATTTATGACTTGTGGGGATCGTTAGTTCGGGATTTGGAAGAAATTGAGTTGAAATCGCAACACTTGGTTCCTTAAGGCTGATGTAAAAGGCCAAGTTTGACTTTGGTCAACATTTTGAGTAAACGACCTCGGAATCAGGATTTGACTGTTCCAATAAGTTTGTATGATTCTTTTAGACTTGGGCGTATGTTCGGATCGGGTTTTGGATGACCAGAGAACATTTTGACGCCTAATAGTGAAAGTTGCTTTCGAAGGATTTTGAAGTTCTTTAAATTTGTTTTGGAGCGGGTTTTGGTGATATCGAGGTCCAAACAGAATTCCAAGACTGGGAATTGTTCCGTAAAGTCATTTAAGACTTTCACACAAAATTTTGTGTCATTCCGAGTAGTCTAAGTATGATGTGAAGCATTCGGAGAATTTGGAAAATTTGAAGTTCAAACTTTGATTCAATTTGTTTTTATGAGGTATGATTCTTGGTTTCGTTGTTATTTTTTGCATTTCGAGAGTTCAAGAAAGTCCGTATTATGATTACAGACCTGTTAGTGCCTTTGAACGGGGTCCCGAGTGGCTCGAGTGAGTTTCGGACCCCTTGAAGCAAAGTATGAGAAACCAGAAAATCCCAGTTTTGGTTTCCTTCTTCGCGAATGCAAAGGGACCATCGCATTCGCGTAGAAGGAATTGGGACTGGGGGGAAAGTGTGCTACGCATTCGAGATAGCTAGTCCACATTCGCGAAGGGTTGTCCAAGCCAGTCTCCACGTTCGTGAGGCCTTGGTCTCGTTCGCAATGTAGAGTCTCCAGGGTGTCTGAGCCGTTTGCCTCGCGTTCGCAATGCAGGAGACAGCTGGGCAGTGAGTTTTAAAAACAGGACTTAGGCATTTTTGGGGTCATTTATTGCACTCTTGGGCTATTTGAGAGCTTTTAAGGAGGGGATTTCGACCTAGCTTTGTGAGGTAAGTAATTTATACCTAATGTGAGTTTAATACATAGTTTATGGGTAGATTATAACATGTAATTTAGTGAAAATCATGGGTTTAGAGGAAAACCTAGGTTTTTTATAAAAATGAGATTTTAACATGAAAATGGTTATGAAACTTAGTGAAAATTATATATTTATGTTCCTAAGGTTATGGGTAACAACTTTCTTAAAATATTTCCGGAATCCGGGCACGTCGGCCTGAGGATGAATTTTAGGAATCTTGCATTTTGAGTTGGAAAATTACTTTAATAGTTGGGATATGAACTTTTAAGCCTATATTGATTAGTTTTTACACTATTTGGATAGTTTTGGATTGTTCGACACCAAATTGAGGGTTTGGGTATAAGCTTGGACCGAAAAGTAGGCCTTGAGACGAGATAAGTCTCTTTTCTTGCCTTGTAAGAGGAAAATTTCCCCATAGGTGAACTTAATTAATATGTGATTAATTGTGGGTGCTAAGTACGCATGAAGTGACAAGAGTCCGTACGTAGCTACTATTCCTGATTATGTCTGGGTAGTTTTAGGTTTACATTTTGTGGACACCGTTATTTGATTATATTTGCTAATTGTAACAAATGGAATTAAATTGATGATTTTCCAAGGATTTAAAGGCTTCAAGTTGAATTGTCTTTATTTTCAAAAGAATCAAGAAAGGGTTATGTAATGATAAAATTATATTTGACCGCGTCGCATGTATGATCCACAAGCGGGGTAATTCTTTATATTTATATTTGACCGCATCACACGTATGATTCACGAGCGGGGTGAATAAATGCATCTATGGTTCGCGCCGTTCGACCTTCAGTAGTGCACAATTTACATTTATGTTGGATCGGGCCAAACGTCCTCAGTGAAATTTATGTGTGATAATAGAACTGGAAGTCCTTTTTATAACTTGTATTAATTCATCGTTTGAGAGATCGTTTGTTTTAAATAAAGGAAGTGTTTTGGGTTCTTAAATATGACGAAAGAATTGTTCAGCTATTTCTTGTTATGAGTTTTGTTGTTATCTTTATATATCATGCTTAACTAGAACGTTATATTATTATATTGTTAGCCCTAGTAAGTGTCGGAGTCGACCTCTCGTCACTACTTCTTCGAGGTTAGACTAGATACTTACTGGGTACATATTTTTATGTACTCATGTTATACTTCTGTATTTAATTGTACAGGATTTGAGGCAGATGCATCTGATCACCAGTCAGGCGCGTAGATTTGATCCCCCTTTCGAGACTTCACGGTGAGCTGCCTTCTGGGCAGTTCTGCAGTGGCTAGAGTCTTCTTTATGCTTTATTTTTCTATCTATTTTCTTTCAAACAGTAGGCTAGTGTTCTTTTGTACATTCTACTAGATTGCCCACATACTTGTGACACCAAATCTTGACATACGCACTAGTAGACTTATGATTTTGGTATTATATACATGATTAAAACTTGTATTCGTTGCTTCCATTTAACTTTGTTTCATTAGTAAATTTCTAAATCTTTTGACAAATGAAGAATTATTATCCACTTAGTAATTTACACAAATGGGAAATCACTACTTTGATCAACACAGTGTTGGCTTGCCTAGCAATGATATTGGACACCATCACGGCCTACGATGGAATTGGGTCGTGACAATGCATATCCTACTAAAAAGTTGAATTTTTTTCCTTTACTCCTGAAAGGAAAGGTTTTAGATGTTCACACACTTCTTTGAATCATGAGTTAATCTCACAATGAACTCATGTAACAATGTGAGGGTTGAATTCACAACTATCTAGCTATCTAGCTCCTCGCTCCTATAAAATACAAGAAAAACATTTATGTTGCCTACCTACGTTATTTTATAATTCAATTCAATTTCGCAGATATATAATCAAAATTCCATTGTCAATTATGACTTATGAATGAAAGGAACTGTTCGAGGTCCTGATGGAGGACATAAGAGATAGTTCATAACCTTAAATCAGTCTACATATCGGCACTAGTATAAAATCTTATGAATGCCAGCGAGTACAAGTTGATATTGCCTTGACCTTGCATTTTTGAAGTTACTGCATTCTGGAGTTTAGCTTTCTACTTAAGTCACTGCTTTTTTTAGAAATTTTATATATGCTTTTATTGCTCATACTAGATGCAAGCCGTCACTATCTATGTGAACATCAGTAACTACTTGGTGATTGCTTCTCTTGATAATAAATGGTGCTTTTATGAACATGCTTTTGATTTATTCTTCATTGAGCCATGCTCAGGCTTCCATTCCCAGAATACAAAAAATGAACAATGCTAGATACTTTTGTTGGATTGGGACTCCTCATTATTTTATATGTTTACTTGAAAGAATTCTCTCTTACAAATTTATACAAGATTAAAAAGGCTCAATTCTTTAATTTTTAGGTAAGGTTGCCATCCTTCTTATTGTGGTGGTTGAAATTTCTTTTTACATAATGCATTTTGATTCACTTTGAAATTTGAATATCTTTTATTTTGCTTTATCCCATCCAATGAATAGTAATACCTTGGATGTGGGGTGGGCAGACTTGCATCGATTGTCAATTCTATGTCTTGATTGCTTTAATCCCCGTAGGTAATTGAAGTTTTGGACTATACAAAATCTGTTGTCCTGTTGGTCATAGTGTTATGATATGCTTCTCCACATGATGCCAGAATAAAGGAACGGGGAGTTGCTCAATAGATTTTGCATGTTTGGTCATTTTTCTTTTCTTTGTGTTGCAATATGGTATTATACATATTAACAAAACAAGGAAGTATAACCAGTAGGTATTTTGCTAATTGCAAAGTTGTCTAACTTCCCCTTTAACAAATTGGTTGTATTTTTTCCTTGCTATGTCAATTCGAAATGTAAGTATTGAACTTATAACACATCTCGGGTACAATATTTGGCTCTTTAGTCTAGCTAAAACTATCATGAAAGATGTACATAATATTTGACTTTATGCAGAAGTAGAGTATGTCTTTGACGACGTAGTATATCCTAGGCCTATAAATTCTGCTATGTGGATTTCCTATAAACTTCAATTTCAGTCTTTCAAGCTAGGCTCCGCGCTGGCAGAGGTAAACCAGGTCCAACTTATAAAGCATATTTAAGGCTGGTTGACCACAATGTGTGACTATTGTTTGTTGCTTCACTTATATAAGCAACAACATTAGGATTTTTTTTATTTTAAAAAAGAACCAACAAAGTAACTCCGCGAGCTAAACACATCTCAAATGTAATGTAAATTGAACGTAAGATGTCAATGATCCTCTTGCTCCACAGTTGATATGATTTGAGCAGTCAATATAGCTGAGTATTACACATGTCTGTGCTGAATTGCTGGTACTAGCATATAAGAAGAGCATGCTGGTGTTGCAATTGTTACTGTCAAGTGATGCCTCTCCTTGCCACGCTCATTAGATATTTGAAATTTGTAATACCATGTTAGAGAATACAAAATTTAGTTTTTTCTACTATATCACCAGGTATGCTTCGTGGATCCTCATATATTTTTCTCAGTATAAGAATTTCAGGTTGAGATTGAAGATTGTCATTTTCCTCGTGTGGAGATTCCTTTCCCCTATGGTTCTAGGTGTTGGAAATGGCAAACTCCCACCTTGGGAAGAATTTCTCCCTATAAAAGAAGGCCTAATGTTTAGGATTTAAACACACCTCTCATTTTCCTTCTTATCTTCTTAAGTCATTTGTATTTTCTCTCTTTAGTATTATTTCACTTGTATTTTTGGAGTGAAATAAAATATTGGTTGTGTCCGAGGAAGTAAGCAAAATTGGCCGAACCTCGTAAATTCTGGTGTTCCTTTTATTGTTGCTTTATTGTCTTATTTATTATTTGGTGGCTGTCATAATTTTTGGTATAATAGTTGTGATTCATTCACACTATATACATTTGGCTTCCACAACACTAGGAACAATCGTCACCGGCCTTTCAATTTAATCCATAAGCCTCTATCGATAAAGCCAAATTACATCAGAGAGCAGAGCACACAAGCTTATACAAAGGTCGCCATAATAACATCCACACATTGGAAAATATGAGTTTGGATTTATTACTTTATTTGTCTTGATGCAGGTATGCCAATAATTACTTGCTTCTTTTATATGGATTGTATTTCTATCCAACAATCTTTTACACCATCTGAAAATATTGTTATTACATGGTAGAAATGCGTGCATCCCTAATATACTCTTGTAGTAAGGAAAAATTATTTATAATCTTAATTAGATGTCCTTCATAGTTGAAATTTACTTTTTACTTACTTGGCATCCCATTTCAGAACAAGCCCCAAAAAGAAAGCCTGTGTCATATTATGTTATAATATTTTCTTATAAATAATATTTTCTTATAAATCATCTTCACATTGGCGATATATTCGCGATGAATGCGAAATCAGTTTATGAATGAACTGGTAACAGATTTTTCGTGGTAAACTATACTGAATATGAATTGATTTGATTTTTAGCATTGGAAAGCCTTACCCTTTTTAACAGAAAGTTCTAATTCTCACTAGCAAATAGGTTTTGGTGATAGTTTTCGATCAAGATTGATGCACATACTTGAGTTGATTTCAATTTGCTATCAGAAAAATCTCTTGATAATATATATTGTGTGTTTTTATTCTTTTTCTTCTAGCAAAGATTGTTGCATCTGGTGGTGTTTTAATGACTCAAGTGTCTATCGACCATGAGAAGTAAATCAAACTAAATTGGTTAACTGTAGACATTCTTGCAGAGCTACTCAACCAAGTTCTATCCAAGGATATTAAGAAGCTTAACCCGATAGATCAGTAGTTTGAGCATGAAAACTGGAGAAAGAAATGTGAGTTTGAATTGTTCTATTTGTATGTCCTTATCCTTGGTGGGTAAATTGTATGACTTTTATTTTGTAACTAATTCACATGTGCAGAAAATGATATTTCTACTGTAGCGGCTTGATGAAGTTTGTGCTAATTAGTATCTACCTTAAACATAAAGTGTATAATATTCAACAACTTATAGTCGCTATGAAGTTTCCTCCTTTGACTTTATGTATATCTCTTAAATTATTGCAGATTGATTTGACAATGTAGCAAGTGTTGGAGGAACGCGTGGTTATCTTTGTGGATGTAATTTAAAAAGAGGAACGAAGTTCACAATATAGTTTTCAATGTTCTGCTGCTATTCCCCGAGGATGGTTTATGCCTCACTTTTGGGTTTGCAAAATCATAGCTCTTCTTTTCAAGTATTTATTGCTGTAAGAGTTACAAGTATATGTCCCAAGCATACAGAGTGTATGATTTAAATAAAACTTGAAATCTATATTTTGCGACTTATCAACTGTAAATTCTTTTCTATTTTAGCTTCTTTGTATTGTTGTTTGTATGTATGATTTTTTGAAGAACATCAAATGTTGGGCCCGTCTAATATTCCATAACTAGCCGTCTAAATCATGAACAGTTTTTTTTTACTAAACATCATGCATATATCCTACTAAAAAGTTGAAAATTTCTTTTTTCCTTCAATTTTCCATGGTCATCAATGTATTTTGGTCCTTTTGGTTGTCTGGTAAGCAAGGTTGTCCAATATTAATGCTCAAACTTGGATTCCTCACCCAATTTTTTTTTTTTGTTTATTTATCATTATCATTTTTTATCATTAGTCCCCCCCCCTCCAAATCTATCTAGTTCCTTCTTATACAATCATATGATGAAGTCTCATTAAATGTATACATTTAGAGAAAAGGAGGAGTATTGCAAAATTTTTACCTACTTTATTCCTTGTGAAATTCGACCAAACACATTTAATCTCTTCATTTGATGAAAGCATAAGGCTTGGCTGGGCGCGAGCTCCATTTCACCTCATGCCAGGTGAGGTAAGGTCTGGGGCAAGCTCCTCCTTGCCTGTCTTTTTTCTTTCGTGTTTTTTCTTGTATTTTTAATATTCTTTTGTGCAACTTTCATTCCTCTTTGCGTTCCAATTGTCATGACCCCGGTTCGTCCTCCGTGAACCATCGTGACGGCACCTAGTCCTCTACGACTAGGTAAGCCTAAATTGCGGAAGATAACCAAAGTGCGGAATAAAAAACAAATTAAAATAGAATGAAGAGTGATAAAACAGTGTTTAAAAGTGCTCTAACTCCAGAATATCTAACAAGGAAAAGAAATATAGAAGGACAAATATTTAAAAGCTTTAATAGAAAAGGGCTCCTCGGTCTGCGGACGCATCAGATATACCTCGAAGTCGCTGGAGCAGTCGCCTCGCCTCAAGGGTGATAGGACTGAGTCGCAGTACTTGGATCTGCACATGAAAAACATACGCAGAAGGGGCATGAGTACACCACAACGGTACTCAGTAAGTGCCAAGCCTAACCTCGGTCGGGTAGCGACGAGGAAGGACAGGGCCCTACTGAGATAAAATAAAGCATATAAGACATGACAGTATAAGATAAGCAGTACAACTGAAAACTAACGATAAGAATTTAATACAGGAAAACAAGGAATTCAACAACTGAAACAGAGGCAAAAACAATCATAAGGAAATAACCGGGGATCTCTCAGTATCCCGAGGATCTCTTAGTACCCTCAATAAACGCTAGGGACCTCTTGGTATCCCGATGATCTCTCGGTATCCTCAATATATGCTAGGGATCTCTTGGTATCCTGAGGATCTCTCGGTATCCTCAATTTGTTCTAGGGATCTCTTGGTATCCCGAGGATCTCTCGGTATCCTCAATTTGTGCTAGGGATCTCTTGGTATCCCGAGGATCTCTTGGTATCCTCAATATGTACTAGGGATCTCTTGGTATCCCGAGGATCTCTTAGTATCCTCAATATACGTGCCAGTGATCTATTGGTATCCCGCACCTCAGTTCAAATCATAAATACGTACATGAGATCTCCTGGGATGTTGTCCCGTAGTCCCAAAGCAAAACACACAGCAGCAACACAAGAATACTCAATTAAGCTCAATTTCGTATCAAGTAAATAGGTAATTCTAATCTAACATGCTTCACACAATTCAATTAAGGCAGTTAAACAAATAAACAGTTAAGTCAATTAGACATGCTTTTTATAAGCTAACAGCAGGTTTAAATTACAAGTAAAATAAAACAGGAAAAGGAACACAATTGGAATTACTTAAAGAAAATCGGATTTTCAACAATTAGCTCAAGTACACACTCTTCACCTCACGCACAAGGCATTTAAGTATCAAATATACCGAATTCTAAGGGGAAGGTCCCCCACACAAGGTTAGACAAGTCACTTACCTCGAACCGGCTCAATAATCAACTTGAAACCACGTTGTTGCCATGAGTACTCGACTCCAAATAGCCCAAATATATTTAATTCAATTTCATAACGTAAATAACACTTCAAGTAACTGATTCTACAAAGAAATTCTAAGCTAATACACGAAATTAGGTAAAATGACCAAAATGCCCCTCGGGCCCACGTCTCGGAATCAGGTAAAATTTATATTTTCAGAATTTTCATACTCTCACGAGTCTAACCATACTAAAATTATCCAAATCTGATATCAAATCCACAATTAAAACTCATATTTTTGGTCTAAGAACTTTTCCCCAAATTTTCATACAAATTCCGAAATTTAATGAAGAATTTATGTTTAGATTAATGGGTTACATGAAAAAAGGAGTTAAGAATCATTACCCAATCGATATCTCTGAAAATCCCTTAAAATCTCGCTCAAATCCGAGCTCCCAAGCTTAAGTTTTGATAAAAATGGCTAAATCCTCGATTTTGAACTTAAACATTCTGCCCAGGCGCGTTCTTCTTCTCGAACGCGAGGCTACGGTCGCGAACGCGATGCACTAAAGTTCCACTGGGCAGTCTCCCTCAATGCGAACGCGATGCCTGAGCCGCGAACGCGATGATCATTTCTCTTCTCCTACGCGAACGCGAGACTGCCTTCGCGAATGCGTAGGCACAAAGTCCCACAACCTCGCGAATGCGTAAGCTCCTTCGCAAATGCGAAGTGTTAATTCCTCAGCATCCCTAGCTCCTCTTCGCGAATGCGAGACCCCACTCACGAACGTGAAGAAGGAAACCAGAATGACTGCTGCAACATTTTTCTGCAATTCTCTAAGTCCAAAAATGACCCGTTGAGCATCCGAAACACACCCGAGGCCCTCGGACCTCAACTAAACATGCCAACCAATCCTAAAATATAATTCAAACTTGTTCCAACCTTCGGAACGGTCAAAACAACATCAAAACACCTATTTTTATCGGATTCAAGCCTAAGAATTCCAAAAACTCTAACAATACATTTTTGATCAAAAAGTCTATCAAACCTCGTCCGAATGACCTGAAATTTTGCACACACGTCACATTAAACACTACGGAGCTACTCCAACTTTCGGAATTCCATTCCGATCCTCGGATCAAAATATCACTATCGAATCGGAAACTTCAAAAATTCAACTTTCGGCATTTCAAGCCTAAATTAGCTACATACCTCCAAAACACAATCCGAACACTCCCCTAAGCCCGAAATCATCCAACGGAGCTAACGAAACCATCGGATTTCCATTCCAAGGCCTTCTTCACACTGTTCTGACTACGGTCAAGCCTAAATGTCCCAAAACTCTCCGAAACTCAAAACCGAACATCCTGTCAAATCAAAATAGCAGAAATAAACTTGGGGAAAGCAGTTATTGGGGGATCGGGGCTTAAATTTATAAGAGGACTGGCTGAGTCGTCACACCAATAGTCCTACATATAAAAATAACTCAATTAAGCTCAAGTGTCGCACAATTTAATAATAAATATACCAAAATGTTAGGTAAATAATTCAATAAATTAAAGATATAGAATTATGGCTAAACATCACCCATGTATGAAGATAATTATTATATGATATACTCCATTGTTCCAACTTATATGTCGCTTTTGCTTATCAAAATTCAATATTTGAAATGTATTTCTTATCATTTTAAACTTTGTATATAATTTTTTTAATATTTATATTTAAATTTTCATATTAAGTTGATCTAATCCAATTTTGCTTGGACAATAAGCCAATTGACTCTTAAAAAGGAAAAGTGATGAGTATTTTGGGAAGGATAGAGTATATATATTGAGACTGTATTAGTTTATATTATACCTTCAAATACGACGTAAAGTAGAAATTTGGTATAATATATAGTACTTACATCATTTAAATGTTATGTTTGAAGAATTTCATAGGTGGATAGTGAAAGTACAAGAGGAGGGAGGGGGTGAATTGTATATTTTAAACTTAATCTCTATTAGTTGACTGGTTTCTCAATTAGTCAACTAGATGCAAAAACCTAACAATTATAATAACATAATATAAAACACAGAAAGTAAGTGCATGAATTAAAGACACCGTAATTTTATACTGGTTCAGATTCAATGTGAATCCTAGTCCAGTCCCCTTGGATTGCAAGAGAGTTCTCTTTAGTAAATGTGTTTCTTCAAGTACATTGGAAATGACGTGATAGCTCAGTTCCTATAACACTCGTCTCTTTTGATACAATACCTCACCAGTGTTGTACTCTCCTTTTTTCTCTGACTTGTTACACAACAGATCTTAGAGAACTATAATGTTTGTTTGCAGTAGAATAAAGAGAGGAGTTTTGGTTCGATCAAAGTATATTTGTCTAAGGCTTGATGCTGAGTATAAATACTTTGGTGAAGACCGTTTGCTGACGAGACTTGACAACCTAAGAGATTTGTTCCTTGGAAAGAGATTGATTCTTTCCAAGAATAAGATTGCTTGCCGTTGCTCTTCCTTGATGAGAGGAAATTGACAGCTTTCCTTCTACAGATGTTAACGATGAGGGTTTACTCCTTGATTGTTGGTCCTTCCAAAATTAGCCGCTCAGCTAATCTTTTTACAGAATCTTTGATGCTTTTTGACTGCTTCAATCTTCCGGATTGAATGTACTGGCCTTGATTGATGCCTTATGTTTAGGCTTGCTTGATTCTTTCCATCGCAACTGTCCATGATCTTTGCTGACTGATTTCTTTCCTTAAGCATCCAGATTGACTTCATCAATCTTGTAGTAGCTCCTTGATTCCTTGATCTTCTGCAATTGATTTCTTGCACAGATATATTATTTGCATCATTAAAATTATATCTAACAATCTTCCCCTTTTTGATGATGACAAAATAATATATATGTATAAACACCAGTTGACTTCCCTGTGTTTTACTCCCCCTCAATGTATGCAGTTGACAGGTGCATGGCACTCCCTTTCAGTTCATGCAGTCGACTAGTCCATGGTTGGAGTCGACTCCTGCCATGATGCTACTCCTGCCATGATGCTACTTGTGACACACAGTCAGCTATACCTGTACAGATACAACATATACTCTTCTCCCCCCTTTTGGCATTAACAAAGAGGGAACAAACCAAGAACTAAACATAATATATAACACTAAACAATAGAGTAATAGTAAAAAAACACCTAAGAGAAAAAAAACAGAAATTGTCTAATGGATGAGTCAACAACCCAAAAACAGCACAACAAAAAAATTGTCTTAAGCAACCATATTAACGACGCAAAAAGTAAGTAAGAGTGTTGTAGATGGCCTCCTTCAATTGTTCAAAGCTAGCATTGGCGGAGATGCTCACTCCATCCAATCTGTCATGAATCTCCTTGAAAGCTTTGATAGCATTCTCCCTAACTCTGAGAACATCAACTCTAATCTTTGACACATCAGACCCTGTTTCCTTAGAGATGGCATGAATGTCACCAACAATAGACTGAGTGGTTGTGAGGAGATTTTGGATTTCAGAGAGTTGAGTGTCAATGGCACGAAGCTTTTCACTAAGGTTAGAATTACCAGGGCTGGGATGAGAGACAGAAGGTTTAGGTTTGGGCTTTATAAGAGCATGCTTTGCTTCACCTTCGTGCTTCTTAACCCAGGAGCCCTTCATACTCACATATCCCATACTAGAAAAGGCTCTAGAATTGTAAGACTTTGAAACAGTGATGAAGGGATAGTTGGACAGGGAAATTTGGTAAGCTTCCAGAATGTGAGTGATGGTCATGCCATAGTGTAGACTGGTAGGACCTTCAGCACTTTCAATCATGAAATTGATGACCCGGGAGGACAACTTGACTTTGAGTTTGGTCACAAGACAGTATACTAAGAAAGTGTCTCTTTGAGAGAAGGTTGAAAAGGAACCAGTGCGGGGAAGCAGAATAGTTACTACAATGTGAGCCAGGACTCGAGTTTGGAAACTGACATCACTGGGACCTAACTGGTTGGGAAGGGAGTTAGAGGGACACTCAACAATATACTGTTTGGCTTGGTTAAAAGAAATTTCAAAATCATCTGGCCAAGTATTTTTGAAAAGCATAGGAAAACTAGAACATCGACATTGAAAGAGAGAATCAAACAGGGCACAATCAAGAATAATGCGCTTACCTATTCCAACCTGTTAGGTTTACTAGAACGGAGATTAGCATAAAATATCTTTACCAGGGGTTCATAGACCTTAGGTGGAGGAATAGAGAGGAACTTAGCCCACCCTTGATGAACAAAGAGGTTTTTGACCTTACAATTTAGGGCTTCCATGTCATCAAGGTCGACTTTTCTTCCATGAGCAATGGGCATGTCCTTCAGAGTAACGAAGAAATCCTTATTTGGAGAATCCCAGAAATTCAGGTCAGATTCTAGAGAGCCAGAAAGATCAATCTTGGATTTCTTTGGGGTAGAGGAAATAGGGGGGTCTTCCATAGGTCGTTTTCGTAGGGTTTTTTCTCCTAAGGTTTGAGAGTGGTCAGAGAAATCTCCCTATGAAGAAGCAAAATCCTCAGAGTGGTCGGACCCTAGGTCTACTTGTTCTGGGGGCATAAAAGGGGTTTTGCTTTGGAGCGAGTACTTTTTCTAGTGGAAGCAGAGGGATTTCTGGGTTGTTTGGACATTGAAGGAAAGAAGGTTTGATCAGAGCTTTGGAGAAGGGTTTTCTAGATGATAGAGATGAAAGTGACTGAAAGGGGTTCTCCGCCTTAAGAAGAAGACCTTCTGACGGTTGAGTACAGAAAAGGAAAAGGCGTCAGTTGAAGGGACGCGATGATTGGTTTTCAAACTTAGAACGACGAACTGATATGAAAGAAGAGAAAAAGAGAGGGAAAAATGGAGGCGTAATTAATGCATGAGTAAAGGACAATCATTACACCTATAAAAGTAACTGCAGTACACATAGGTCCTATAGGTTATTAGTTAAGAAAGTAATGCCAAGTAATTTTCTTAAAGCACAAAATCTATCCTCTAATAATGGCTTAGTAAAAATATCTGCTAACTGATCAGTAGTTCCAACAAAAGATATTTCTATGTCTCCCTTAAGAACATGATCTCTAATAAAGTGATGCTTGATATCTATATGCTTTGCTCTAGAATGATGCACAAGATTTTTTGAAAGACAAATAGCACTTGAATTATCACAAAAAATTTGTATAGGTTTAAACGAAAGTTCATGGTCACCCAATTGATGGGACATCCACAGTAATTGTGCGCAGTATTGTCCAATGACAATGTAATCAGCTTCAGTGGTGGATAATGCAACTGATGCTTGTTTTTTACTATTCCAGGATATCAATGCCTTTCCAAGTAATTGACATGTACCACTTGTGCTTTTTCTATCTTCCTTATCACCTACAAGGTTATCATCTGAAAAACCTTCTAGTTTAAAAGAGTTAGAGCGAGGATACCATAGTCCATGAGATACAATCCCAATGACATATCGAATGATTCTCTTCACTTCAGTCAAATGAGATTCCTTAGGATCTGACTGAAACCTGGCACATTTGCACACACTAAACATAATATCCGGTCGACTTGCCGTCAGATACAATAATGATCCAATCATTCTACGATATTTAGTTTCATCAATAGGGATTCCCTATTCATCTTTGTCTAGATTTGTTAAAGGACTCATTGGTGTGCTAATGGATTTTGCATTGCTCATGCCAAAATTTTGAATTAGTTCCTTTGTGTATTTGGTCTGACATATAAAGGTTCCTTCTTCAGATTGTTGAATTTGGAGTCCAAGGAAGAATGTTAGCTCTCCTATCATGCTCATTTCGAATTCGCTTTGCATAACATTTGAAAACTCTCTGCACATAAGAGGGTTAGCACTACCAAATATAATATCATCAACATAAATCTGAATAATGAGATTACCTTTTGATGATCTTTTAATAAACAAGGTAGTGTCTACTTTACCTCTTGTGAAGCTATGGTCAACAAGAAAAGAACTAAGTCTATCATACCAAGAATGTGGAACTTGCTTTAGTCTATATAGTGCCTTAGTGAGCTTATATACATGGTAGGGAAACTTTAAATCTACAAACCCAGGCGGTTGTTTCACGTATACTTCTTCCTCAATAAATCTATTCAAAAAGGCACTTTTGGCATCCATATAAAACAACCTAAAACCTTTAAATGATGCATATGTCAGAAGAATTCGTATAGACTCCAAGTGAGCTACTGGAGCGAAGGTTTCATTATAGTCGACTCCTTCCTGTTGTGAGTATACCTGAGAAACTAGTCTGGCTTTATTCCTTACGACCTTTCCATCCTCGTTCAATTTTTTTCCGAAGACCTACTTTGTTTCGATTATAGAAACATTTTCAGGTTTGGGTATCAGATTCCACACCTGATTTTTACCAAACTGATCTAACTCTTCCTGCATTGCTTGAACCCAACTTGAATCTTTTAGAGCTTCCTCTATCTTCTTTGGTTCAACCTGAGAGATTAATGCAATATTTGCTTTCTTTTTGAGAGCTCATCTAATCTTCATCCCTTCATTTGGATCCCTTATGATGAATTTTTGAGGATATTCAGGCTCGCATCTCCATTCATTTGGACATACTACATTAGTAGTTGACTATATTGGATGATCTGGTACACTGCTACTGATTTCATTAGTTGGCTCTATTGTAGCAAATATATCAGTCGACTCTTGAGATTTGCTTGTCTCCTGAATTTCTTGAGCTTGATCTTCATCACTTGCAGTAATTCCTTTCTCTACCAAGGGATTATTTTCATCGAATATAACATGTACATATTCTTCCACACATAATGTTCGTTTATTATAGACTCTAAAAGATCTACTATTTAATGAGTAACCCAGAAAAATACCTTAATTACTCATTGGATAGAATTTTCCAAGGTTGTTCTTACCTTTATTGTGAATGAAACACTTACTTCCGAAGGGATAAAAGTAACTGATATTGGGACGTTTACCTTTCCATAATTCATAGGGAGTCTTCTTCAGAATGGGGCTTATGAGACATCGGTTGAGAATGTGACATGCTGTACTTACACCTTCTATCCAAAAATGATTTGGTAGTGAATGATCTAGTAACATGGTTCTTGCCATATCTTGGAAGGTTCTGTTTTTTCTTTCTACAACCCCATTCTGCTGTGGTGATCGTGGTGTAGAGAAATTATGAGTGTATCCCTGATCATTACAGAAATCTTCAAATGCTCTACTTTCAAATTCTCCTCTATGATTACTCTGAATAGTTGAGATCATACATCCCTTTTCTCTTTCAACCTTTTTGCAGAAAACTTCAAAATTTCTTAATGCTTCATCCTTATGAGATAAGAAGATTACCCAAGTGAAACGTGAATAATCATCAACAATAACAAAAACATATCTTTTTCCTCCTATACTAGCAGTTCTAGTAGGCCCAAATAAGTCCATATGAAACAATTGCAAGGGTTTAGAAGTAGATACTCTTTATTTTTGAAAGAGTTTCTGGTCTGCTTACCAATTTGACATGCATCACAGATATAAGTTCTAGAAAAATTCAGTTTGGGTAGGCCAACAACTAACTCATGTTTGGACAATTTTTCTATCAAATGCATGCTAGCATGACCAAGTTTCCTATGCCATAACCATGGATCGTCAAACATGGACGTTAAGCAAATATGACCATCTATCTTTTCAAAACCATTAAGGATATATCAATTTCCATATCTTTTTCCAAGAAGGACTGTTTTACCTGATTCGTCTTCAATAGCATAACCCGTTTTCTTAAAATTTACCTTATATCCTGAGTCGTATAATTGACTTATGCTCAAGAGATTGTAGTTGAGTCCATCGACGAGATAAACTTCAGTGATGTTAGAA
The DNA here is from genome assembly GCF_000715075.1 of Nicotiana tabacum. Classification (NCBI taxonomy): domain Eukaryota; kingdom Viridiplantae; phylum Streptophyta; class Magnoliopsida; order Solanales; family Solanaceae; genus Nicotiana; species Nicotiana tabacum. The sequence continues at coordinate 123,995,574 of NC_134089.1, read as the reverse complement.
TTGTTATTGAAGGAAATTGTTCCAGTACCATTATTTTACCTTTTGAGTCATCCCCAAACTTAATGCTTCCTCTATCAATTTTTGTAACTTATTGGAATAAGTTTTTATCGCCTTTCATGTGACTGGAACACGCACTGTCTAGATACCATTTTTCTTTGCGGCTTATTCTATGGTGTTCCTACAAAACAAAGGGATTACTTTCTTTTAGGTACCCAAGCTTGCTTGGGTTCTGGAAGGTTAGTATTACTAGATTCAGAATTGTTTTTTGGTTTCCAAACCCATCCTGAAACATTTGCTTTACGAAAGCGACAAAAAGAATATTTGTGCCCACTTTTGTTACAGTAATGACACGTAACTTCTGACCCACCTTTAGGTCTTTCATTAGTGTTAGTACTAATAGAATTTGTTTTGGCTGGTCCTTTTCTAGTTGACTTGTAAGTCGTCTGGTTTGACCTGACAGAACTGTGACTGGTGGATTTGTGCATGCCATTAAGTTGCATTTTCAATTCCTCAAACTCTTCTTGAAGTACTTCTTTTTCAATTTCACATACTTCATGTTTGAGTTTCCAGTGTTTAACTTCTTTATTTAGTCTCTTAAGCTCATTCATCATTTTTTGAGACTCTTTCAAAGTTAAATCAAGAATATCCTGTAATTCATTGCATCTTTCAAAGTTATAAGATCTTACCTCACTTGTTTCATCTCGTGCCATGAAATAGTTTCATTTTCGTCATCTGAAGTGTCGTCATCTGTCCAACATCCTGAGGATTTGTTCATTTCGTTTTCCAGAATCGTCATGAAGCAAAGATTTGCTATCTCTTTGTGGTCTGTTCTCATCACTCTAGCTTCCAGAAGATTTGTTCTTGTTAAAGCTTCTAGAGATTTTTCTTTTTAGTTCTGGGCATTCAGCTTGAATGTGTCAAAATCTTCCACACTCATAGCAGTTTCCATTATTCGTGTCTTGTTCATTGTATTGCCTGGATCGTCTTGGCGGAATTCTTCCTTTCTTTGTATTTCTTAATCTTCTCATTAAGCCATCCATTTTTCTCGATAGCATAGAAATCTCTTCTTGTAGAGCTTCAGGATCATCATCAATTTCGTTTTCAACTATTTCAGTTGAAGCCTTGAATGCGACTATCTTCTTCTTTTCTTCTTGAGTAGTCTTCTTGAGATGCGTCTTTTCAAAGGCTATGAGTTCTCCTCATAGTTCATCATATGATAGTTTGTTTAGATCCTGAGATTCAAGTGTGACTACTTTGGTCTGCCAAGTGGTTGGTAGGCTTCTGAGAATTTTTCTAACTTGATCACCACTAGTATATGGCTTGCCAAATGCCTTTAGATTGCTTATTATTTTGCTGAACCTGGCAAACATCTCTTCAATAGATTCTCCTTCTTTCATTGAGAAGAGCTCTTACATGAACCAACATGTTGATGTGTGTTTCCTTTACTTTGTCGGTTCCTTCGTATGTAACCTCAAGCTTGTCCCACATTTCTTTGGCTGTGTCATAGCTAAAGATTTTCTCATATTCTTCACCACTTATAGCATTGTAAAGCATATTTCTTGCTTTATTGTTAACTTATACTACTTCATTTGCTCTTTTGTATATGAATCTATATCTTCAGGATCAACAAGTGGTGGGGTAGCAGCTGGCAAGGGATAGTTTCCCTTTTTGATGACTCTCCAAACTTTAATGTCATAAGTCTTGGCAAAGATCTCCATATGCACTTTTCAGTGAGAAAAATGTTGTCCATTGAAGTATGGTGGCTAACTTGTGAAGTTCCTTCCTAGAAGAGAGCTCCTATGATAACTTGATTTGCCATGATCTTTTCTCACAAGCTGTTAGGCAAAAGTAGAATGTGAGCCTTGCTCTGATACCAATTGAAAGTACAAGGGGGGGGGGGGGGGTGAATTGCATATTTTTAAACTTAATCTCTATTAGTTGACTAGTTTCTCAATTAGTCGACTAGATGCAAAAACCTAACAGTTATAATAGCAGAGTATAAAATACAGAAAGTAAGTGCAGGAATTAAAGACACCGGAATTTTATACTTGTTCGGATTCAATGTGAATCATAGTCCAGTCCCCTTGGGTTGTAAGGGAGTTCTCTTTAATAAATGCGTTTCTTCGAGTACAATGGAAATGACGTGATAACTCAGTTCCTATAATACTCGTCTCTTTTGATACAATGTCTCACCAGTGTTGTACTCTCCTTTTTTCTCTGACTTGTTACACAGCAGATCTTAGAGAACTACAATATTTGTTTGCAGTAGAATAAAGAGAGGAGTTTTGGTTCGATCAAAGTATATTTGTCTAAGGCTTGATGTTGAGTATAAATACTTTGGTGAAGACCGTTTGCTGACGAGACTTGATAACCTAAGAGATTTGATCCTTGGAAAGAGATTGATTCTTTCCAAGAATAAGATTGCTTGCCGTTGCTCTTCCTTGATGAGACGAAATTGGCAGCTTTCCTTCTAAAGATGTTAACGATGAGGATTTACTCCATGATTGTTGGTCCTTCCAAAATTAGCCGCTCAGCTAATCTTCTTACAGAATCTTCGATGCTTTTTGACTGCTTCAATCTTCCGGATTGAATGTGCTGGCCTTGATTGATGCCTTAAATTTAGGCTTGCTTGATTCTTTCCATCGCAACTGTCCATGATCTTTGCTGACTGATTTCTTTCCTTAAGCATCCAGATTGACTTCAGCAATCTTGTAGTAGCTCCTTGATTCCTTGATCTTCTGTAATTGATTTCCTGCACAGATATATTATTTGCATCATTAAATTTACATCTAACAGATAGACTAACAATGCACATGCCAATTAATCAAAAGATTAAATATACTTAACAAGATATGACAAGAATCAAAATAAAACTTAGCTATGACTGTAGACTATAAGAAGAGTGATTTTTATCAAAGAATATGTTTCTTGAGTATAATATCTAATACATCTATTTTTTATAATTATTTGTATATTATTTTAAGAATGAAACTTACATATTCTAAACCAAGTAATAAACACTTACAATACATAATTTTTATAATTATAAATATTCAAAAACATTATAATCAAAGAAAACTATAAAGAGAAATTGTTTTCAAGTGAAAATGATATTTTAAAATTAGAGTTGTATTTGAACATGAATACAATTTGGAGTTATTTTTAAATTTTTGTGAGTGCTTCTCACTTACTCTAGTGTGCATAGACTTCACCTAATTGTTCTTTATGTCATTTCTTCATGTATTATTTGACTTAAATATTATATTGTAAAGCACTGCTAGCCTTTATGGCATCTGAGTTCTGAATTTGAGGTCTTAAATAATGTCAATTTAGAAAATGGTTTAATCTAAGCAGTGGCAGATCCACCCTTTCAGGTGGGGGTAGCATGACACTCACTAGGTTAGCAAAAATGTTAATATACATATGTTGATTTTAAACAAGGTTAAATATTTAATCCTGTCAACCGCAGTCTCAAACTAGACAAAAGTGTCATGGCTAAAGGACGTTTTGCAAGTTTTTCTTGTGTAAGGCTCATGTTCCAAGGTAAATACATACCAACATACCAATCCACTAAGTACATGATACATGTATTCACTATTCACAAACATGGTTAACACTAAACTGTAGTTAATTAATATACATCATCACATTAATTTATCACTTAACTATAACAAAATTAACATAATTTAGTGTAAACAACCGGTATATAAATTGCTCTTAATCTTATATATGTGAGTTTTCTTCTTTCAAAACCAAAAAGCTTGGGTGTCGAGGATTTTGGATTGAGATAATATTCAATTTTTATATATATTTTTTGTTTATTATATCATAAATTTTATGAAATTTATGGTTTTGATTTTTGGGAGTTATAGTCTATCTATTTCTACATTCACTTATGGGGTTGTAATTTAGCTATTAAAGATATTTTTTTCTTTTATGTTATTCTTATCCGAGTTGGTGTAATTTCCTTATCGAAGATGCTATTTTACTAGTGCAACTTTAATATAGAGGGTGTGATTCTCTACATAAAAAATATGACTATTAATTTTACATGTGAACTTTTTTTAACATATAGAAAAGAATGTCATTCCCCTAGTGAAAATATTATTTTTACTTGTGTTTTTACTATAATAGAGATGTGATTTCTTGTTGAAAATGTTGATACTGTTTGTTTCTTCACAAAAGAAGTAATTTTCATATTTGCAAAGTAAAAACCTATTAAGTTGATCTGAATAACTTCGGAAGAGATCGAACCGAACCGGATATACGTTTCTAACAAATTGTATAGTCAAAATAAGGTGTACATTAACAGCTTGTTTGGATGGTCGTTACCTATTGTATCGTATCGTATTGTTACTTTAAATACAATGTTTGTTTTGGTTGTTACCTAAATTTTATTGTATCGTATCGTTAAATTCGTCGTTACGTAACGACGAAATGTGCCACTTTATGTAACGATCGATTTGGTGTGGTTGCGTCCTTATCTTGTCTTTTTCTCTCATCTCACCCTTCACTATTATTAAATTATTTTATTTTATTATTTAACCTATCTTTTTATATAATAAATTTACCCCGTATCATAATTTTTCTTTATTCATATTGCTGGTGCATGATATCATGAAACAACGGCAAACGATACAATCTATCCAAATATTGTATTCATCAAACGATACAGTACAATACAATACAATACAATACAATACAATACAATACAATACAATACAATACAATACATTATGAAACGATGTGTAACAACCATCCAAACAAGCTGTAAAGAAAACGTGGCACCCGCCACCTTCAATTCCTGGATCCGATCCGCTGAATCTAAGGCTACTAAGTTTTTGTCACAATCTTGAATATGGAGATAAACTGACTCTCTGATTGAATGCTAAATGTTACTGTACTAAGTTTTGTTTTAATTGTTGATCTTCTGCTCGAACGCAGCTAGATCTCTTGGAACAGCTCACATCCAGCAGCTCAGCAGTTAGTGGTATATATTCTCAGTTCTCCTGATATCATTAAACTGCTCTAGGAAAGTACATACACATATATGTTAGCTTATGGACTTGAATGCCCTTTAGCATTATAGGGATCTATGGAGTCCACGATAAAATTTACATCATCTATAAAAGTCAACTTACACCGGGAATTTAACATTTGCGTACATCTAGCTATTAATTAAAAGCATCTGGACTATGATCATCGAAGCATCTGCGATTCTTTTCCTTGCGAACTGCCCATAATATATACCAGTAAGTAGGAATTGTCTTCCAGGCCATACAGAGGTGTGCTTTCGTACTTTTTGCCACTGTCGATAAGTTATATCTTTCACTGTACGGACTCTACTCCTACTGTGTTAGCGAACATGCTCCAGACTTTACAAAAATATTTACTACGTAGCAGTAAGTGATTTGGGAATTCTGGATCTTCCATACACATGGGGCATTAGTTGTCTATTTTCGGCAGGTTATCTTGTGTGAGTCAGCTTCAAGTAAAATTGCGAGCCGAATTACGCTTTAGTTATTCCTGACCATCACTGACTTCCATTTTATTTCCGTTTGTATGTCAGACTGCACGTCATAACGCCTATGCTACTGACCCATATGCCAAGGAGTTTGACATTAAGATTAGTGACAAGTTGGCACAAGTTGAGGATCGTTTTTTGCCTCTTCGGGTAAGTTAGGCTCCTCACGGCTTTTTAAATAAAATTGTTTCTTCTCATGGTTGAGGGGGGATGGTCATACTACCCCTGGGTCTACCATTCTTGCTTAAATTTGATTTGTCCCGTGAAAAGTTTATTTTAGTTAGAATTTCAGTAATGAGTATGTATTTTTTAGTATCGTGATAACGGTCGAGAAAAAGACTGCCTGCTACATCTGTTTGTTTTTCATTTATGTTCAGTTAATCGGTACCTTGTGATGACCCAAAAGGTCATCACTTGTTTTAGAAACAAATTCTGCTTTCCGATACCTTAAAAACCTCTTTCTGTCTCACCTCGATTTACGTGTGCAGTCCGGCCGCGTAGCCGAAAGGCCATTATGTGAAAACCTGTGAAAAATAATGAATTTTGCCTTTAAAATGAGTTTAAGTTGACTTCGGTCAACATTTTGGGTAAACGGATCCGGACCCGTAATTTGACGGTCCCGGAGAGTCCGTAGGAAAATATGGGACTTGGGCGTATGCCCGAAATTGAATTCCGAGGTCCCAAGCCCGAGAAATGAATTTTTGAAAGAAATTGTTTTACTGAATTAATTATGAAATAAAGAAAAGAATTTATGTTTGAAACTATTGATATCAGGCCCGTATTTTGGTTTCGGAGCTCGGTACAGGTCTTATATAGGATTTGAGTTAAACCTGTGAAATTTGGTAAGAAACGGACTTGAAATGATATGAATCGGACCTTATTTGAGAAAATTGGGAAATTTGATGTTCTTAAGAAATTTCATGATTTTGATGCTAAATTCATAGTTGTTGATGTTATTTTAGTGATTTGAATGCACGCACGAGTCCGTATGATGTTTTTAGGTTGATGTGCATGATTGGTTTGGAGCCCTGAGAGCTCGGGTGAGTTTTGAATAGGCCACGGGGTGGATTTTGGACTTGAGAAATTGCACGCTTCAGCTGTTTCATTGCAGGACTGCAGGCTTCGCATTTGCGAACCTTGGCTCGCAAATACGAGTTCGCAAATGCAAAGGCTGAGTCGCAAATGCGAAACGGCCCAGGCCAGCCCTTCCTCGCAAATGCGATACTCCCCATTTGGGCCTGTTATCGCAAATGCGATTGTATGTTCGCAATTCCGACCTCGCAAATGTGAGGGTCACTTCGCAAATACGAGCTTAGCAGAAGTCTGGGTTCGCAATTACGATATCTGCGACCTGCAATTTTATAACTTAGCCGAAAATCTTTCATTTTTTACACTCTTTCAAAACCAAAACACTCTTGGACGATTTTTCAAAGACAATTCTTCTTCCAAATTGATTGTAAGTCAAGTTTATCTCGTTTTCTTCAATCATTAATATCTTTTCACATGATTTCAACTCAAAATCAATGATTTTCATGTGTGAATGGGTAGAACCTAGGTTTTTCAAAAATTGGGGGTTTGGACCTCGATTTGAAGTCCGATTTCAAAACAAATTATATATTCTAATTCATGGGGGAATGGGTAATCAGATTTTGGTTCGAACCTCGGGTTTTGACCATGTGGGCCCGAGGGCGATTTTTGACTTTTTTGGTAAAACTTTAGAAAACTCATTTTTATGCATTAGAATTGATTCATTTAGCATTTATTAATGTAATTAAGTAACTTGTAGCTAGATACGAGCGAATTGATGGTGGAATCAAGAGGTAAAGCGATAATAGAGACTTGAATTGTGTTCGTGGCATCGATGTAAGTGTTTGGTCTAACCTTAGCTTGAGGGATTGAGAGTCAAGTCTTATTTGCTATGTGATATTTGTTAAGTACGACGTATAGGCATGGTGACGAGTATCTATACGTTGGTGTCAAGAATGGCCGTGAGTCTTATATTGTGGTTATTAGGACTTTGCCGGGAATTTGTTGCTTTTAATGTTATCTCCCTAGCCGGGATGTTGATGCTTCTTATGATGTTGTTCCTTTGCCGGAATTCTTATTGTAATTTCATGTATTCCCTTGCCCTATTGTTTGTGATTGTTGTTTGGGTGAGGAAGAGTGTTAAAGCACGAAGGGTGATGCCGTGTATTATTTTGGTGAGAGAGTGTTAAAGCAAGAAGGGTGATGCCGTGTATAATTTGTGAGGAAAGAGTGTAAATCACGAAGGGTGATGACGTTCCGCATGATGTACCATTCCATGCCGATTATATTGATTATATGGTGAGGTATAGAGTAAAAGCACGAAGGGTGATGTCGTGCATATTTTCATTATTTGATTGCTTTGGTAAGGACGAGAGAAAAAACACGAAGGGTGATGCTGTGCACTTATTGATTTCTGATTCTTTGTTGATATTTGAGATATGTTGTTTCTTTCAATTACCTGGTATCTTTCTATTCTAAATTGATAGTTCCCCACAACATGTTAACCCTCCCACACTTGACTGTATATTACTGTTCTTCTTTTCCGTTGTATATAGTTGAATTGCACATGTTTATTTGGTAGTCTGGTCCTAGCCTTGTCACTACTTCGCCGATGTTAGGCTAGGCACTTACCAGCAAATGGGGTCGGTTGTGCTGATACTACACTCTGCACAGATCCTGGAGCAACAGCTTTTGGACCGTAGATTGTGTGGCTGCCTTTAGTCCACGCGGAGATCCAAGGTAGTCCTGTAGGCATCCGCAGGCCCTGGCGTCTCCCACTATCCCTTTATTCCCGTTTCATTTACATAATTCAGAAACAATGTGTCTTTCTTCTTTCAGACTTTGTATGTAGTATTCTTAGATCATCTGTGAAACTGTGACACCAGTTCTAGGTGTTTGAGGCTCAAACAGTTGTATTAGATACATATTTTAGATAATTTACTGCATTTCTTCCGCTTATTGTAATTTTCGTTGTCTACACGTTATTGCTTTATAATTGTTAAAGAATGTAAATTGGTAAAAAGGTAATTTGTTCAAACAGGCAGCTTGCCTAGCTCATATTAGTAGGCGCCATCACAACTCCTGAGGGTGGGAAATTCGGGTCGTGACAAGTTGGTATCGGAGCTCTAAGTTACATGGGTCTCACAGTTCACATACAAGCTTAGTAGAGTATGAGGGATCGGTACAGAGACGTCTGTACTTATCCCCGAGAGGCTACAGAGTTAGGAAAAACTTCACATTTATTTTTTCCTGTCGTGCAGCTTTGTTTCTCAATGCTAATTGGATTTCTACTCTGTTCTTTCGCAGATGAAGAGAACACGTGCTTCTTCATCCACTTACCAGCAACCTGAGCCCCAAGCAGCAGCTCCCATGAGGGGCAGAGGGCGAGGCCGAGGCCATGCTAGAGGCCGGGGTAGGGGCAGAGCTCAGCCCAGAGCAGCAGCACCAGCGGCGGAGCCTCAGGTTGACTTTGATGATGAGGTTCTGACCCCGGTAGTTCCGGTGGGCCCAACTCAGGTCCCAGAGGGGTTTATTGCTACCTCCGTACTCCAAGATGCTCTGGTCCGTCTAGTGGGCCTTATGGAGAGTGTCACCCAGGCATGTTTGCTTCCTATAGCACCAGTTGTCCCTCAGGCTGGAGGAGGGGCCCAGACTCCTACTACTCGCACTCTGGAACAGGTAGCTCCCCAGTTCCAGACTCCAGCAGTTCAGCCAGTTGGAGCAGTTCAGCCGGGTGTGGTAGCTCAGACTTATGATGGAGCAGCTATGTTTGCCGATGCTTTGTGGAGATTGGACAGGTTCACCAAGCTCTTCACTACTACTTTCATCCGTGCATCTTCTGAGGATCACTAGGATTATCTAGACAGCTGTCATGAGGTTCTCAGGAACACGGGGATAGTGGAGACCAATGAGGTCGATTTTGCGACTTTTCGCTTGTCTGGATCCGCCAAGACTTGGTGGAGAGATTATTGCTTGGCTAGACCAGCCGGATCACTAGCTTTGACTTGGGAGCAGTTTACTCAGCTATTTTTGGAGAAGTTTCTCCCCATCACTTAGAGAGTGATCTATCGGAGGTAGTTTGAGCGTCTCCAGTAGGGTTCTATGACCATTACTCAGTATGAGACCAGATTCATCGACTTGGCTCGTCATGCTCTTATCATACTTCCCACCGAGAGAGAGAGAGAGAGAGAGAGAGGGTGAAGAGGTTCATTGAGGGACTTATCCAGCCTATTCGGCTTCAGATGGCCAAGGAGACAGGGAGTGAGATTTCTTTCTAGGAGGCGGTTAATGTGGCCAGGAGAGTTGAGATGGTTCTATCGCAGGGAGGTGGTCAGGGGTCTGACAAGAGGCCTCATCATTTAGGCCGATTTAGTGGTACCTCATCTAGAGGCAGAGATTCCTATGGTAGAGGCCATCCTCCTTGGCCTTTTCAGTCAGCACTTCAGGTTTCTCACGGAGCTTCAGGTGGTCGTGGTTCCCATATGCGGTATTTTGATCAGCAGTCCTATAATGCACCACCAGCTCCTATCAGTGCACCGCTGCTTTAGAGTTGTCGGGGTGGTCATTCAGGTCGTCAGGGTTAGCAGTCTCAGCAGCCGAGGGCTTGTTACACTTGTGGTGATATGGGTCACATTGCTAGGTTTTGCCCTCGAGCACCGAGTAGCTCTTAGCAGTAGGGTTCCCGTGCCATGGTTCAGTCACCGAGTGTTCCACAGCCCGCCCAACCAGCTAGAGGTAGGGGTAGAGATGCTAGAGGTGGAGGTAGAGGTATTAGAGGTGGATCTCAAGCCGCTAGAGGTGGAGGCCAGCCAGCAGCAGGCCGTTCCAGAGATGTAGTTCAGGGTGGTGGGGCCCAACCCCGATGTTATGCTCTTCCAGCCAGGCCCGAGGCTGAGGCTTCCGATGTAGTTATCATATGTACTGTTCTGGTTTGTAGCAGAGATGCTTCAGTTTTATTTGATCCGGGATCTACATACTCCTATGTGTCATCTTATTTTGCCGTATCTGGTCATGCCTAGTGATTCTTTGAGTGCTACTGTTTATGTATCTACACCGGTGGGTGATTCTATTATGGTAGATCGAGTCCATCGTTCATGTATAAGTATGATTGGAGGTCTTGAGACTCGTACAAATTTGCTTCTTCTGGACATGGTTGATTTTGATGTCATATTGGGGATGGACTAGTTATCACCTTATCACGCTATCTTGGACTGTCATGCCAAGACTATGACCTTAGCCTCACCGGGTTTACCTCATTTAGAGTGGAGAGGGACTCCTGGTCATTCTACCTGCAGTGTTATCTCTTATATGAAGGCTCGGCGTATGGTCGAGAAGAGGTGTTTGGCCTATGTTCGTGATTCTAGTGTCGAGGTTCCTTCTATTGATTTCGTGCCCGTTGTTCGTGAATTTCTTAAGGTATTCCCTTCAGACCTGCCGAGTATGCAAATCGACAAGGATATTGACTTTTGCATTGATTTGGCTCCGGGTACTCAGCCAATTTCTATCCCACCATATCGTATGGCCTCGCCTGAGTTGAAAGAGTTGAAGGAGCAGTTGCAAGACTTGCTTGAAAAGGGTTTCATTAGACCTAGTGTTTCGCCTTGGAGCGCGCCAGTGTTGTTTGTTAAGAAGAAGGACGGAACGATGAGAATGCGTATTGATTACCGGCAGTTGAACAAGGTTACAATCAAGAATAAGTATCCATTGCCGATGATTGTTGATTTGTTTGATCAACTTCAGAGTGCCAAGGTATTTTCGAAGATTGACTTGAGATCTGGCTACCATCAGTTGAGGATTAAGGCATCTGATGTCCCTAAGAAAGCTTTCCGCAATCGGTACGGGCATTATGAGTTATTGGTGATGTCATTCGGGTTGACAAATGCCCCAACAACTGTTATGGATTTAATGAACCGAGTGTTCAGGCCTTACTTGGATTTGTTCGTAATAGTCTTCATTTATGATATTTTGATCTATTCCCGTAGCCGGGAGGAGCACGACCAGCATCTTAGAGTGGTTCTTCAGACTTTGAGGGATAGTCAGTTGTATGCAAAGTTTTCGAAGTGTGAGTTCTGGCTGAGCTCAGTTGCATTCCTAGGTCATGTTGTATCAGCAGAGGGTATTCAGGTTGATCTGAAGAAGATTGAGGCAGTCAAGAACTGGACTAGACCAACATCAGCTACAGAGATTCAGAGTTTCTTGGGATTGGCAAGCTACTATTGTCGGTTTGTGGAGGGGTTTTCATCTATCGCAACCCCGATGACCAGGTTGACCCAGAAAGGTGCCCAGTTTAGGTGGTCGGACGAGTATGAGGCGAGCTTTTAAAAGCTCAAGACAGCTCTGACTACGGCACCAATGTTGGTTTTGCCAATAGGTTTAGGGCCTTATTCAGTTTATTGTGATGCATCTCGTATTGGACTTGGTGTGGTGTTGATGCAGGATGACAAGGTCATTGCCTATGCTTCACGGCAATTGAAGATTCATGAGAAGAACTATCCGGTTCATAATTTGGAGTTAGCAGCCATCGTTCACGAGTTGAAGATTTGGAGGCATTATTTGTATGGCACAGCATGTGAGGTGTTCACGGATCACAAGAGTTTGCAGTATTTGTTCAAACAGAAGGAGCTAAATTTGAGGTGGAGAAGGTGGTTAGAGCTATTAAAGAACTATGATATCACCATCTTATATCATCCGGGAAAGGCCAATGTGGTGGCCGATGCTTTGAGTAGGAAGTCAGCAGTATGGGCAGTCTATCTTATATTCCAGTCGGTGAGAGACCGCATTCATTGGATGTTCAAGCTTTGGCAAATCAGTTCCTGAGGTTAGATGTTTTTGAGCCCAGCCGGTGTTAGCTTGCGCAGTCGCTCGTTCTTTTTTATTAGAGCATATCCGAGATCGGCAGTATGATGATCCTCATTTGTGTGTCCTCCGAGATACGGTGCAGCACGGAGGTGCCAAGCAGGTTACCTTAGGAGATGATGGAGTTTTGAGATTACAGGGTCAAGTTTGTGTGCCTAATATGGTGGGCTTCGAAAGTTGATTTTAGAGGAGGCCCATAGTTCCCCGTACTTTATTCATCCGGGCGCCGCGAAGATGTATCAGGATTTGCGGCAGCATTAATGGTGGAGAAGAATGAAGAAAGACATTGTTGCATATGTTGCTCGGTGTTTGAATTGTCAGCAGGTTAAGTACGAGCATCAGAGACCTGGTGGTTTGTTCCAGAAGATTGAGATTCCTGAGTGGAAGTGGGAGCATATCACTATGGACTTCGTTGTTAGACTCCCACAGACTCAGAGGAAGTTCGATGCAGTATGGGTTATTGTTGATAGGCTGACCAAGTCAGCACATTTCATTCCTGTAGAAGTCTCCTATTCTTCCGAGAGGTTAGCTGAGATCTATATCCGGAAGATAGTTCATCTTCATGGTGTGCCAGTGTTTATCATTTTGGACCGAGTTATGCAGTTTACCTCCCATTTCTGGAGAGCAGTTCAGCGAGAGTTGGGCATACGGGTTGAGTTGAGCACATCGTTTCATCCTCAGACGGACGGGCTGTCCGAGCGGACCATTCAGATTTTGGAGGATATGCTCCGAGCTTGTGTCATTGACTTTGGAGGCTCGTGGGATCAGTTTTTGCCTTTAGTAGAATTTGCCTACAACAACAACTACCAGTCGAGTATCCAGATGGCTCCTTATGAGGCATTGTATGGTAGGCGGTGTCGGTCGCCGGTTGGATGGTTTGAGCCGGGGGAGGCTCTGTTGTTGGGTACGGATCTGGTTCAGGATGCCTTTGACAAGGTCAGGATTATTCAGGATAGGCTTCGTACAACTCAGTTTATGCAAAAGAGTTATGTTGACCGCAAGATTCATGATTTGGCATTCATTATTGGTGAGTGGGTATTGCTTCGAGTGTCTCCTATGAAGGGCGTGATGAGATTTGGGAAGAAGGACAAGCTTAGCCCTAGGTTCATTGGCCCATTTGAGATTCTTGATCGCGTGGGAGAGGTGGCTTATAGACTTGCATTGCCGCCGAGCTTATCAGCTTGTGCATCCAGTGTTCCATGTGTCCATGCTTCGGAATTATTACGGCGATCCATCCCACGTATTAGATTACAGCATTGTCCAGTTGGACAAGAACTTGTCCTATGAGGAGGAGCCGGTAGCTATTCTAGACCGGTAGGTTCGTTAGTTAAGATCGAAGAGTTTTCCATCTGTTCGTGTTCAGTGGAGAGGTCAGCCTGCTGAGGCATCAACTTGGGAGTCCGAGTACTATATGAAGAGCCATTATCCCCATCTATTCCCCGACTCAGGTACTTTCTTCTTCTGTCCGTTCGAGGGCGTATGGTTGTTTTAGAGGTGGAGAATGTCATGACCCAAAAGGTCATCACTTATTTTAGAAATAAATTCTGTGTTCTAAGACTTTAAAAACCTCTTTCTGTTTCACCTCGATTTGCATGCACAGTCCGGGCGCGTAGCCGAAAGACCATTATGTAAAAATCTATTAAAAATGATGAATTTTGCCTTTAAAATTAGTTTAAGTTGACTTCGGTCAATATTTTGGGTAAATGGATCCGGACCCGTAATTTGACGTCTCGGAGGATCTGTAGGAAAATATGGGACTTGGGCGTATGCCCGAAATTGAATTTTGAGGCCCCAAGCCCGAGAAATGAATTTTTGAAAGAAATTATTTTGCTGAATTATTTATGAAATAAAGAAAAGATTTTATGTTTGAAACAATTGGTATCGGGCCCGTATTTTTGTTCCGGAGCCTAGTACAGGTCTTATATACGATTTGACTCAACCTATAAAATTTGGTAAGAAACGGACTTGAAATGATATGAATCGGACCTTATTCGAGAAAATTGGGAAATTTGATGTTCTTTAGAAATTTCATGATTTTGATGCTAAATTCATAGTTGTTGGTGTTATTTTAGTGATTTGAATGCACGAGCGAGTCCATATAATATTTTTAGGTTGGTGTGCATGATTGGTTTGGAACCCCGAGGGCTCGGGTGAGTTTAGGATAGGCCATGGGGTGGATTTTGGACTTGAGAAATTGCAGGCTTCAGCTATTTCATTGCAGGCCTGCAGGCTTCGCATTTGCGAAGCCTGGCTCGCAAATGCGAAGGCTGAGTTGCAAATGCGAAACAGCCCAGGCCAGCCCTTCCTCGCAAATGCGAGATTTTTCCTTCGCAAATGCGATACTCCCCATTTGGGCCTGTTATCACAAATGTGATTGTATGTTCGCAATTCCGACCTCGCAAATGCGAGCTTAGCAGAAGTCTGGGTTCGCAATTGCGAACCCTGGTCGCAATTGCGACATCTGCGACTTGCAATTTTATAACTTAGCCGAAAATCTTTTATTTTTCAAACTCTTTCAAAACCAAAACACTCTTGGGCGAATTTTCAAAGACAACTCTTCTTCCAAATCTATTGTAAGTCAATTTAACTCGTTTTCTTCAATCATTAACATCTTTTCAACTGAAAATCAATGATTTTCATGGGGGAAATTAGGTGTTTTGGGAGAACCTAGGGTTTTCAAAAATTAGAGATTTGGACCTCGATTTGAGGTCCGATTTCAAAACAAATTATAAATTTGAGTTCGTGGGGGAATGGATAATCGGGTTTTGGTTCGAACCTCGGGTTTTGACCATGTGGGCCCGGGGGAGATTTTTGACTTTTTGGGTAAAACTTTAGAAAACTCATTTTTATGCATTAGAATTGATTCATTTCGCATTTATTGATGTAGTTAAGTAACTTGTGGCTAGATACGAGCGAATTGGTGGTGGAATGAAGAGATAAAGTGATAGTAGAGATTTAAATTGTATTCGTGGCATCTAGGTAAGTGTTTGGTCTAACATTAGCTTGAAGGATTAGGAGTCGAGTCTTATTTGCTATGTGGTATTTGTTAAGTACGACGTATAGGCATGGTGACGAGTATCTATACATTGGTGTCAAGCATGCCCGTGAGTCTTATATTGTGGTTATTAGGACTTCGTTGTATAATTCATGCTTTGGTGATGATTTCTATTGTTGGGCAATGTTTGTGGAGTAATTGTGACATTTGAATATTGAGGAGAATTGACTCAAGTTGTATAATGAAATGTAAAAGTATAAGTGGTAATTGAACCTTTTAGAGCATTGGCTCAAGTTGTGAAGTGAGTTGAGAAGTAAAAGTAAAAAAGAGAAGAGAATCATTATATTATCTCCCTTGCTGTGAATTTGTTGCTTTTAATGTTATCTCTCTAGCCGGGATGTTGATGCTTCTTATGATATTGTTCCCTTGCCGGGACTTAATTGTAGAACTATTGTTCCCTTGCTAGGATTCTTATTGTAATTTCATGTATTCCCTTGCCCGATTATTTGTGATTGTTGTTTGGGTGAGGAAGAGTGTTAAAGCACGAAGGGTGATGCCGTGTATTATTTTGATGAGAGAGTGTTAAAGCACAAAGGGTGATGCCGTGTATAATTTGTGAGGAAAAAGTGTAAAGCACGAATGGTGATTCCATGTCACACGATGTACCTCTCCGTGCCGATTATATTGATTATATGACGAGGTAGAGAGTAAAACCACGAAGGGTGATGCCGCGCACATTTTCATTATTTGATTGCTTTGGTGAGGATGAGAGTAAAAGCACGAAGGGTGATGCCGTGCACTTATTGATTTATGATTCTTTGATATTTGAGATATGTTGTTTCTTTCAATTACCCGTTGTATTTCTATTCTAAATTGATAGTTCCCCCGCAGCATGTTACCCCTTCCATACTTGACTATATATTACTGATCTTCTTTTTCATTGTATATAGTTGAATTGCATAGGTTTATTTAGTAGTCTGGTCCTAGCCTCGTCACTACTTCGCCGAGGTTAGACTAGGCACTTATCATCATATGGGGTCGGTTGTGCTGATACTACACTCTACACTATGTGCAGATCTCGGAGCAGTAGCTTTTGGACCATAGATTGGGTGGCTGCCTTCAGTCCACGCGGAGATCCAAGGTAGTTCTGTAGGCGTCCGCAGGCCCTGGCATTTCCCTCTATCCCTTTATTCCTATTTCATTTACTTAATTCAGAAACAGTGTGTCTATCATCTTTCAGACTTTGTATGTAGTATTCTTAGATCGTCTGTGAAACTATGATAATAGTTCTGGGTGGTCGAGGCTCAAACAGTTGTATTAGATATATATTTTAGATAGTTTACTGCATTTCTTCTGCTTATTGTAATTTCCGATGTTTACACGTTATTGCATTATAATTGTTAAAGAATATAAATTGATAAAAAGGTAATTTGTTCAAATAGTCCGCTTGTGTAGCTCACATTAGTAGGCGCCATCACGACTTCCGAGGGTGGGAAATTCGGGTCGTGACAAGTTGGTATCGGAGCTCTAGGTTACATGGGTCTCACAGTTCGCAAACAAGCTTAGTAGGTTCTGAGAGATTGGTACATAGACGTCTATACTTATCCCCTAGAGGCTACAGAGTTAGGAAAAACTTCACATTTATTCTTTCCTGTCGTGCAGTTTGGTTTCTTAATGCTAATTGAATTTCTACTCTGTTCTTTCACAGATGGCTAGAACATGTGTTTCCTCATCCACTGACCAGCAGCCCGAGCCCCCAGTAGCAGCTCCCATAAGTGGCGGAGGGCGAGGCCGAGGTAGAGGCAGAGCTCATCCCAGAGCAGCAGCACCAGCGGCGGAGCCTCAGGTTGACTTTGATGATGAGGATCCGGCCCCGGCAGTTCCGGTGGGCCCAACTCAGGTCCTAGAGGGGTTTATTGCTATCCCTGTACTCCAGGATGCTCTGGTTCGTCTAGTGGGCCTTATAGAGACTGTCACCTGGGCAGGATTGCTTCCTGTAGCACCAGCCATCTCTCAGGCTGGAGGAGGGGCCTAGACTTTGCTACTCGCACTCCGGAGCAGGTAGCTCCCTAGTTTCAGACTCCAGCAGTTCAGCCAGTTGAAGCAGTTCAGCCGGGTGTGGTAGCTTAAACCGGTGATGGAGCAGCTATGTCTGTCGATGCTTTGTGGAGGTTGGACAGGTTCACCAAGCTCTTCACTACTACTTTCAGCGGTGCATCTTCTGAGGATCCCCAGGATTATTTAGACAGCTGTCATGAGGTTCTCAGGAACATGGGGATAGTGGAGACCAATGGGGTCGACTTTGCTACTTTTCCTTTGTCTATTTCCGCCAAGAATTGGTGGAGAGATTATTATTTGGCTAGGCCAGTTGGGTCACCAGCTTTTGACTTGGGAGCAGTTTACTCAGCTATTTCTAGAGAAGTTTCTCCCTATCACTCAGGGAGAGATATATCGGAGGCAGCTTGAGCATCTCCAGTAGGGTTCTATGACCTGTTACTCAGTATGAGACCAGATTCATCGACTTGGCTCGTCATGCTCTTATCATACTTCCCACCGAGAGAGAGAGAGAGAGGGTGAGGAGGTTCATTGAGAGACTTATCCATTCTATTCGGCTTCAGATGGCCAAGGAGACAAAGAGTGAGATTTCTTTCTAGGAGGCGGCCAATATGGCTAGGAGAGTTGAGATGGTTCTATCGTAGGGAGGTGGTCAGTGGTCTGAAAAGAGACCTTGTCATTCATGCTGATTTAGTGGTACCTTGTCTGGAGGTAGAGATTCGTATGGTAAAGGCCATCCTCCTAGGCCTTTTCAGTCAGCACTTCAGGTTTTCCATGGTGCTTCAGTTGGTCGTGGTTCCCATATATAGTATTTTAATCAGCAGTCCTACAGTGCACCACCAGCTCCTATAAGTGCACCGCCGCTTCAGAGTTTTCGGGGTAGTCATTTAGGTCATCAGGGTCAGTAGTCTCAATAGCCAAGGGCTTGTTACACTTGTAGTGATATGGGTCACATTGCTAGGTTTTGCCCTCGAGCACCGAGTAGCTCTCAGCATCAGGGTTCCTGTGCCATGGTTCAGGCACCAAGTGTTCCACAGCCCGCCCAACTAGCTAGATGTGGGGGTAAAGGTGCTAGAGGTGGTGGTAGAGGTATTAGAGGTAGATCTTAGGCCGCTAGAGGTGGAGGCCAGCCAGCAGCAAGTTGTCCTAGAGATGTAGTGTAGGGTGGTGGGGCCCAGCCCCGATGTTATGCTCTTCTAGCCAGGTCCGAGGCTGAGGCGTCCGATGTAGTTATCACAGGTACTTTTCTGGTTTGTAGAAGAGATGCTTCAGTTTTATTTTATCCGGGATCTACATACTCTTATGTGTCATCTTATTTTGCACCGTATCTGTTCATGCCTAGTGATTCTTTGAGTGCTCATGTTTATGTGTCTACACCGGTGGGTGATTCTATTGTGGTAGATCAAGTCCATCGTTCATGTATAGTTATGATTGGAGGTCTTGAAACTCGTGTAGATTTGCTTCTTCTATACATGGTTGATTTCGATGTCATATTAGGGATGGACTGGTTATCACCTTATCACGCTATCTTGGACTGTCATGCCAACACTGTGATCTTAGCCTTGCCAGGTTTACCTCGTTTAGAGTGGAAAGGGTCTCCTGGTCATTCTACCCGTAGTGTTATCTCTTATATGAAGGCTCGGCGTATGATCGAGAAGGGGTGTTTGGCCTATTTGGCTTGATTCTAGTTCTGAGGTTCCTTCTATTGATTCTGTGCCCGTTGTTCGTGAATTTCTTGAGGTATTCCCTTCAAACCTACCGGGTATGCGACCCCATAGGGATATTGACTTTTGCATTGATTTGGCTCCGGGCAAACCAATTTCTATCCCGCCATATCGTATGGCCCTGATTGAGTTGAAAGAGTTGAAGGAGCAGTTGCAACACTTGCTTGAAAAGGGTTTCATTAGGCCTAGTGTAAGCCTTGGGGAGCGCCGATGTTGTTTGTTAAGAAGAAGGACAGATCGATGAGAATGTGTATTGATTACCGGCAGTTGAACAAGGTTACAATCAAGAATAAGTATCCATTGCCGATGATTGTTGATTTGTTTGATCAACTTCAGAGTGCCAAGGTATTTTCGAAGATTGACTTGAGCTCAGGCTACCATCACTTGAGGATTAAGGCATCAGATGTCCCTAAGAAAGCTTTCCGCAATCGGTACGGGCATTATGAGTTATTGGTGATGTCATTCGGGTTGACAAATGCCCCAAAAACTTTTATGGATTTGATGAATCAGTGTTCAGGCCTTACTTGGATTCATTCGTGATAGTCTTCATTGATGATATTTTGATCTATTCCCGTAGCTGGGAGGAGCACGAGCAGCATCTTAGAGTGGTTCTTTAGACTTTAAGGGATAGTCAGTTGTATGCTAAGTTTTTGAAGTGTGAGTTCTGGCTGAGTTCAGTTGCATTCCTGGGTCATGTTGTGTGAGTAGAGGATATTCAGGTTGATCCGAAGAAGATTGAGGCAGTCAAGAACTGGCCTAGACCAACATCAACTACAGAGACCCGGAGTTTCTTGGGATTGGCAGGCTACTATCGTCGGTTTGTGGAGGGGTTTTCATCAATCGCAGCCCCGATGACCAAGTTGACCTAGAAGGGTGCCCAGTTCAGGTGGTCAGACGAGTGTGAGGCAAGCTTTCAGAAGCTCAAGATAGCTCTGACTATGACACTAGTGATGGTTTTGCCCACAGGTTCAGGGCCTTATACAATTTATTGTGATGCATCTCGAATAAGACTTGGTGCGGTGTTGATGCAGGATGGAAAGGTCATTGTGTATGCTTCACGGTAGTTGAAGATTCATGCGAAGAACTATCCAGTTCATGATTTAGAGTTAGCAGCCATCGTTCACGCGTTAAAGATTTGGAGACATTATCTATATGGCGTGGCATGTAAGGTGTTCACGGATCACAATAGTTTGTAGTATTTGTTCAAGCAGAAGGAGCTAAATTTGAGGCAGAGAAGGTGGTTGGAGCTATTAAAGGACTATGATATCACCATCTTATGTCATCTGAAAAAGGCCAATGTGGTGGCCGATGCTTTGAGTAGGAAGTCAGCCAGTATGGGCAATCTTGCTTATATTCCAGTCGGTAAGAGACCGCTTGTTTTGGATGTTCAGGCTTTGGCCAATCAGATCGTGAGGTTGGATGTTTCTGAGCCCAACCGTGTGTTAGCTTGCACAGTCACTCGTTCTTCTTTAATAATGCATATCTGATATCGGCAGTATGATGATCTTCATTTGTGTGTCCTCCGAAACACGATGCAACATGGAGGTTCCAAGCAGGTTACCTTAGGAGATGATGTTGTTTTGAGATTGCAGGGTCGAGTTTGTGTGCCTAATGTGGATGGGCTTCAAGAGTTGATTTTAGAGGAGGCCTATAGTTTCCGATACTCTATTTATCCGGGCACTACAAAGATGTATCTGGATTTGCGGCACCATTATTGGTGGAGAAGAATGAAGAAGGACATCGTTGCATATATGGCTTAGTGTTTGAATTGTCAGCAGGTTAAGTACGAGCATTATAGACCTGGTGGTTTGTTCCAGAAGATTGAGATTCCTGAGTGGAAGTGGGAGCGTATCACTATGGACTTCGTTGTTGGACTCCCACGGACTTAGAGGAAGTTCGATGCAGTGTGGGTTATTGTTGATAGGCTGACCAAGTCAGCACATTTCATTCTTGTGGCAGTCTCCTATTCTTCCGAGAAGTTAGCTGAGATCTATATCCGGGAGATAGTTCATCTTCATGGTATGTCTGTGTCTATCATTTCGGACCGAGGTATGCAGTTTACCTCCCATTTCTAGAAAGCAGTTCAGCGAGAGTTGGGCACACGGGTTGAGTTGAGTACATCATTTCATCCTTAGATGGATGGGTAGTCCGAGCGGACCATTCATATTTTGAAGGATATGCTCCGAGCTTGTGTCATTGACTTTGGAGACTTGTGGGATCAGTTTTTGCCTTTAGCAGAGTTTGCCTACAACAACAACTACCAGTTGAGTATCCAGATGGCTCCTTTTGAGGCTTTGTATGGTAGGCGGTATTGGTCGCCGGTTGGATGGTTTGAGTCGAGGGAGGCTCGGTTGTTGGGTATGGATTTGGTTCAGGATGCCTTGGACAAGGTCAGGATTATTTTGGATAAGCTTCATACAGCTCAGTCCAGGCAAAAGAGTTATGCCGACCGCAAGGTTCGTGATTTGGCATTCATGGTCGGTGAGCGAGTATTGCTTTGAGTGTCGCCTATGAAGGGCGTGATGAGATTTGGGAAGAAGGGCAAGCATAGCCCTAGGTTCATTGGCCCATTTGAGATTCTTGATCGATTGAGAGAGGTGGCTTATAGACTTGCGTTTCCGTCGAGCTTATCAGCCATGCATCCAGTGTTCCATGTATCCATGCTTCGGAAATATTATGGCGATCCATCCCACATGTTAGATTTCACCACTGTCTAGTTAGACAAGGACTTGTCTTATAAGGAGGAGCTTGTAGCTATTCTAGACCGGCAGGTTCGTCAGTTGAGATCGAATAGTTTTCCTTCTGTTCGTGTTCAGTGGAGAGGTTAGCCTGCTGAGGCATCGACCTGGGAGTCTGAGTCCGATATGCGGAGCCGTTTTCCCCATCTATTCCCCGACTCAGGTACTTCCTTCTTCTGTCCATTCGAGGACGTATGATTGTTTTAGAGGTGGAGAATGTCATGACCCAAAAGGTCATCACTTGTTTCAGAAATAAATTCTGTGTTCTGAGACCTTAAAAACCTTTTTCAATCTCACCTCGATTTGCGTGCACAGTACGGGCGCATAGCCGGAAGGCCATTATGTGAAAATTTGTGAAAAATGATGAATTTTTCCTTTAAAATGAGTATAAGTTGATTTCGGTCAACATTTTGGGTAAACGGACCCGGACCAGTGATTTGACGGTCCAGGAGGGTCTGTAGGAACATGTGTGACTTAAGCATATGCCCGGAATTGAATTCTGAGGTCCCAAGACCGAGAAATGAATTTTTGAAAGAAATTATTTTGCTGAATTAATTATGAAATAAAGAAAATAATGTATGTTTGAAACCACTGGTATCAGACCCGTATTTTGGTTCCGGAGCCTGGTACATGTCATATATATGATTTGAGTCAAACCTGTGAAATTTGGTAAGAAACGGACTTGAAGTGATATGAATCGGACCTTATTTGAGAAAATTGGAAAATTTGATATTTTTAAGAAATTTCATGATTTTGATGCTAAATTCATAGTTTTTCATATTATTTTAGTGATTTGAATGCACGAGCGAGTCCGTATGATGTTTTTAGGTTTGTGTGTATGATTGGTTTGGAGCCCCGAGGGCGCGGGTGAGTTTTGGATAGGCCACAGGGTGGATTTTGGGCTTGAGAAATTGCAGGCTTCAGCTGTTTCATTGCAGGCCTGCAGGCTTCGCATTTGTGAAGCCTGACTCGCAAATGCGAAGGCTGAGTCGCAAATGCAAAACATCCCAAGCCAGCCCTTCATCACAAATGCGAGATTTATCCTTCGCAAATGCGATACTCCCCATTTGGGCCTGTTATCGCAAATGCGATTGTATGTTCGCAAGTCCGACCTCACAAATGCGAGAGTCACTTCGCAAATGCGAGCTTAGCAGAAGTTTGGGTTCGCAATTGCGAACCCTGATCGTAATTGCGACATCTGCGGCCTGCAATTTTATAACTTAGCCGAAAATCTTTCATTTTTCACACTCTTTCAAGACCAAAACACTCTTGGGCGATTTTTTAAAGACAACTCTTCTTCCAAATCGATTGCAAGTCAATTTTAACTCGTTTTCTTCAATAATTAATCTATTTTCACATGATTTCAACTCAAAATCAATGATTTTCATGGGGAAATGGGTGTTTTGAGTAGAACCTAGGTTTTTCAAAAATTGAGGATTTGGACCTCGATTTGAGGTTTGATTTCAAAACAAATTATATATTTTAGTTCGTGGGGAATGGGTAATCGGGTTTTGGTTTGAACCTCGAGTTTTGACCATGTGGGCCCGGGGACGATTTTTGACTTTTTGGGTAAAACTTTAGAAAACTCATTTTTATGCATTAGAATTGATTCATTTAGCATTTATTGACGTAATTAAGTAATTTGTGGCTAGATATGAGCGAATTGGTGGTGGAATCAAGTGGTAAAGCGATAGTAGAGACTTGAATTGTGTACGTGACATCGAGGTAAGTCTTTGGTCTAACCTTAGCTTGAGGGATTATGAGTCGAGTCTTATTTGCTATGTGGTATTTGTTGAGTATGACATATAGGCATGGTGAAGAGTATCTATACGTTGGTGTCAAGCATG
Source organism: Nicotiana tabacum (assembly GCF_000715075.1). Lineage (NCBI taxonomy): Eukaryota > Viridiplantae > Streptophyta > Magnoliopsida > Solanales > Solanaceae > Nicotiana > Nicotiana tabacum. Next base: position 123,971,809 of record NC_134089.1, on the reverse strand, counting down.
CCCGTGAGTCTTATATTGTGGTTATTAGGACTTCATTGTATAATTCATGCTTTGGTGATGATTTCTATTATTGGGCAATGTTTGTGAAAGTAATTGTGACATTTGAATATTGAGGAGCGTTGACTCAAGTTGTATAATGAAATGTGAAAGTATAAGTGGTAATTGAACCTTTTAGAGTATTGGCTCAAGTTGTGAAGTGAGTTGAGAAGTAAAAGTAAAAAAGAGCAGAGAACCATTATATTATCCCCCTTGCCGGGAATTTGTTGCTTTTAGTGTTATCTCCCTTGCCGGGATGTTGATGCTTCTTATGATTTTGTTCCCTTTCGGGGACTTGATTGTGGAACTATTGTTCCCTTGCCGGGATTATTATAATAATTTCATATATTCCCTTGCCCTATTGTTTGTGATTGTTGTTTGGGTAAGGAAGAGTGTTACAGCACGAATGGTGATGCTGTGTATTATTTTGGTGAGAGAGTGTTAAAGCACGAAGGGTGATGCCGTATATGATTTGTGAGGAAAGAGTGTAAAGCACGAAGGATGATGTCGTGCCGCACGATGTACCATTCTGTGCCGATTATATTGATTATATGGTGAGGTAGAGAGTAAAAACACGAAGGGTGATGCCGTGCACTTATTGATTTCTGATTCTTTGTTGATATTTGAGATATGTTGTTTTTTTCAATTACCTGTTGTCTTTCTATTCTAAATTGATAGTTCTCCCGCAATATGTTACCCCTCCCATACTTGACTGTATATTACTGTTCTTCTTTTCCGTTGTATATAGTTGAATTGCACAAGTTTATTTGGTAGTCTGGTCCTAGCCTCGTCACTACTTCGCTGAGGTTAGGCTAGGCACTTACCAGCACATGGGATCGGTTGTGCTGATACTACACTCTGCGCTGTGTGCAGATCCTGGAGCAACAACTTTTGGACCGTTGATTGGGTGGCTGCCTTTAGTCCATGTGGAGATCCAAGGTAGTCCTGTAGGTGTCCGCAGGCCATGGCATCTCCATATATCCCTTTATTCCTGTTTCATTTACTTAATTCAGAAACAATGTGTCTTTCATATTTCAGACTTTGTATGTAGTATTCTTAGATCGTATGTGAAATTGTGACAACCAGTTTTAGGTTGTCAAGGCTCAAACAATTATATTAGATACCTATTTCAGATAGTTTACTGCATTTCTTTCGCTTATTGTATTTTCCGTTGTCTACAGGTTATTGCTTTATAATTGTTAAAGAATATAAATTGTTAAAAAGGTAATTTGTTCAAACAGTCGGCTTGCCTAGCTCACATTAGTAGGCACCATCACGACTCTCAAGGGTGGAAAATCTGGGTCGTGACAAGTATTGGTGTGTACCAGTAGAAAGCCCGTGTTGCATTTTCCTTTCATTATTTTGATTCAATGAAAACCTTGGAGGTGTTGGTTGGCATGGTAAATAAGCAGTTTGCAGTTTTCTTTTCTTGTCTATTTGGTCTTTCAACCCAATAATGACTTTAATATTTTGTCTTTGTAGAACTTCAAAAGAGTCTTGAAAACTCGATTTCATGATGCTATGACAAGGTTGCAGCCGCATGGGAGGGAAATTGATCTCCTGGTTGTAATCTTGCCAGACAGTAATAGCTCTCTTTATTGTATGAAGGAAAATATAACTTGTCTTCTTTAGTAGAAGATTGCAATATAAGGTGGCTAATCTTTTTTTATTTCCGTTGGGAATAAACCCCGTAAAAATAATATTCACGGTATTAGTAATAAATGCGGACCACTAAATTATGGTTAAATCAACAAGAATAAAAATACAGCAAAAATGACACCAAGCGTTTACGTGGAAACCTTTCTGAATAAGGGAAAAACCATGGCCAAGAAGATCAATTGATATTACTATAGCGAGGATTTTACACTATGGAGTAACGAGTACAAATACTCCTAAGACCACTATACCCTCAAAAGAAAAGATACTCTTTTGCTTTTTCCACCTCACTACAATATCTCTCACACTGTATTTTTCTTCATAGACTATTTTCTTAGTCTATGGAATACCTTGCTCTCTCTCTCTCTTTTATCTCTTTGTTGGTGTAATGAAATGAGAGTTGAAACTCTCCTTTTATAGCCAAAACCTCACTCTCTAAAACCTACAATATTTGACAATTTTGCACACACTTTTCACAATTTCAACAAGGTTGACTACCAAATCAAACCAATTCAACAAGGTTGGCAACCAAACCAATACCAATTCAACAAGGTTGGCTACCAAACCTTTTGAATGAGATGGACACCATCAATCTCCCCCTCCAGTCTCATTCATCTAGAGGAGGCAGCATTGTCTTCTAGTTTGAGTTCATGCCGACAAGTTCTTTGCATAGCTCGAACTTGTCTCTTGGTATCACCTTGGTCAACATATCTGCAAGATTTTCACTCGTGTGAATCTTTTTGACTTGAAGTGATTCGTTCTCCACTTGTTCACGAATCCAATGATACCTAACGTCGATGTGTTTTGTTCTCGCATGGTACATGGAATTTTTGCTCAGGTCTATTGCACTCTGACTGTCGCAATAGACAACATACTCCATCTGTCGCAATCCAAGTTCTTGAAGAAATCTCTTGAGCCATATCATCTCTTTTCCAGCTTCAGTACCCGCAATATACTCCGCTTCAGTTGTAGATAGTGCGACACACTTCTACAACTTCGACTGCCATGATATAGCTCCCCCTGAAAAAGTAAACAAATATCCAGTAGTGGATTTTCTATTGTCAAGGTCACTGCCATATTAGAATCTGTATAGCCCTTCAAAATTGGGTTTGATCCTCCAAAACATAAGCATTCATGTGAGCTTCCTCTTAGATACCTGAGTATCTAGTTTACAACTTCCCAAAGCTCTTTCCTGGATTTTCAAGAAATCTTCTAACAACACCGACTGCATGAACAATATCTGGTCGAGTGCATACCATTGCATACATCAAACTTCCGACGGCAGATGAATAAAGAATCTTGGCCATTCTCTCTTTTTCATCCGTTGTTATAGGACACATCTTCTTACTCAACTTTAGATGACCAGGAAGGGGTGTGTGAACCAACTTAGCACTTTTCATATTGAAGCGCTCCAGTACATGTTCTAAGTACTTCTCCTATGACAAGTAAAGCTTCCTTTCGTTTCTCGAACGAGTAATTCTCATGCCCAAAATCTGCTTAGCATGACCCAAGTCTTTCATTACAAAAGACTTATTCAATTGTTTCTTCAACTCGTCAATCTTGGAAGCATTTCTGCCCACAATCAACATATCATCCACATATAGCAAGAGGATGATAAAGTCATCATCAGAAAATATTTGTACAAACACATAGTGATCTGAAGAAGTCTTCTTGTAGCCTTGCTCCCCTATAACAAACTCAAACTTCTTATACCACTGTCTGGGAGCTTGCTTCAATCCGTATAGACTCTTCTTAAATTTGCATACAAGATTTTCTTTACCTTTTACCTTGAAGCCCTCAGGTTGTTCCATATAGATCTCCTCTTCTAAGTCACCGTGAAGAAAAGTAGTCTTCACATCTATCTGCTCAATCTCCAAATCAAGACTAGTAGTCAAACCAAGAACTGTCCGAATGGAGGACATTTTCACGTCAAGAGAAAATATTTCGTCAAAGTCAATACCTTTCCTTTGACCAAATCCCTTGACAACCAATCTAGCTTTGTATCTAGGCTTCAAACTATGTTCTTCAGCTTTAACTTTGAACACCCGCTTGTTCATCAAAGCTTTCATACCCTTAGGCAATTTCACCAAGTCATAAGTATGGTTCTCATGTAGATATTTCATCTCATCTTGCATGGCTTCAATCCATTGATCCTTGAGCTCATCTTCTATGGCCTCCGCATAACATTCAGGTTCTCCCCCATCATTGAGTAATACATACTCATTGGGTGAATAATGGGAGGAAGGAGTACGAGGTCTAGAAGACCTCCCGAGTGGAATATCTAACTCGTCCACAACTTCGTGAGTATGAGCATCTACCTCATCAACATTATCATTGTTATCACCATCACCATCAATATGTTGATCTGGAATATGGTTCTGGGCATCACCATCATCATTGAGCCCACCAACGTCATCCGCATTTGTATGAGGAACTTGATCAAGATTAACTAAACCTTCAGAACTTGGAGATTTTAGTTTCTCTGCTTTGTTAATATCTTTAATGATTTGATCCTCCACAAAGATAACATCACGACTTCTCACGACCTTCTTCTCAATTGGATCATATAGCCTGTAACCAAACTCATCAAGGCCATAATCAATGAAAATGCACTGCCTTGTTTTGGCAGTTAATTTTGACCTCTCATCTTTAGGCACATGTATAAAAGCTTTGCAACCAAACACTTTCAAGTGGTCATAGGAAACATCCTTGCCATACCAAACTTTGTTTGGAACATCACTTTGCAAAGCAACCGTAGGGAATATATTAATAACATGTGCGGCGGTCAACAAAGCCTCACCCCAAAAGGAATTCAACAACTTTGCTTCAGAAAGCAAACATCTGACTCTTTCCATCAAGGTCCTATTCATCTTTTCTGCTAAACCATTAAGCTGAGGAGTCTTAGGAGGAGTCTTCTGGTGTCTGATACCCTATTGCTTGCAGTATTCGTCAAACGGTCCATAATATTCACCACAGTTATCAGTACGAATACACTTTAGTTTCTTTCCAGTTTCTCTTTCAACTGAATCCTGCAACTGCTTAAAGACACCCAACACTTGGTCTTTAGTCTTCCATATGTAGACCCAAAGTTTCCTTGAACAATTATCAATAAAGGTAGCAAAATAAAGTGCACCACCCAAAGTCCTTGTCTTCATTGGATCACATAAATCTAAATGCACTAACTCAGGCAACTCTGTCTTTCTTGAAGGAGGATGAAACTGGAAAGAAACTCTTTTTTGTTTTCCAGCCAAGCAGTGCTCACATTTTTCTAATTTTGCACTTTCAAAATTTGACAACGATTTCTTCTTGGCCAGAACATTTAGTCTTTTCTTGCTAATGTGGCAAAGCCTCTTATGCCATAATGTTGAAGAGCTATTGCTCTCAACGGCATTCACCATATCAGCACAGATAGAGGCCGTAGTCCAGTATAGACCACGACACTTTTCCCCAAGAGCCACAATCATGGAACCCTTAGTGTGCTTCCACTTTCCAGCACCATTCGCACTGACACATCCCTCATCATCCAAAACACCAACAGAGATCAAATGCAAACGAACATCAGGTGCATGCTTTACATTGTTTAAAACTAGTTTAGTTCCAATACTAGTTTCCAAACAAATCGTTCCAACACCAGCCACCCTAGATACAGTGTCATTACCCATACTCAAAGTTCCATAGTCACCCTGAGTATAGGATGAGAAAAATTCCTTCCTTGATGTCACATGAGATGCGGCACCATTGTCCACAGCCCAGCTTGACTCATCACAAGCAATATTTATCAAATCCGCATGAAAGACAGTAATAAGATCTTCTGTAGTAACGGTAGCCATACGATTGCCATCTTCTTTCTGTTCTTCCTTATCTCTATTCTCCTTTTTTAAAATCCGGCAGAACTTCTTTGTGTGCCCTTTCTTCTCGCAATGATAACACTCAATATCTTTAAGTCTACTTCTGGATTAGCTTCTATTATATTCTCTATTTTGAGAACCCCGATTCTTGTTTCCCCCTAGAGTCAGTCACCAAGACATCTGATGAGGAGAAACCCTGAGATTTTCTTCTCATTTCTTCAGTTAAAAGGCTACTCTTGGCAAGATCCATAGAGATCACACCATCTGGAGCAGAATTTGATAATGAAGTTCTAAGAATTTCCCAACAATCTGGTAGGGAACCAAGTAGAAACAAGCCTTGAATTTCTTCATCAAATTTAATGCGCATAGCAGATAACTGGTTCATGATCCCCTGAAAATTATTCAGATGATCTGTCATCGCAGAACCATCGTGGTATTTTAAACCCAACATCTGCTTTATCAGAAATATCTTGTTGTTTCCAGTTTTTCGAGCATACAAACTTTCAAGGTGCTCCCATAGGGTCCGAGCATGTGTCTCCCCAGAAATATGGTTCAAAACATTATCGTCAACCCACTGTCTAATAAAGCCGCAAACCTGCCTTGTAACAAATTTCACTCTTCATCTGATTTATTATCAGGCTTTATAGTGGTGAAGGCAGGTTGATGAAAATTCTTGACATAGAGCAAATCTTCCATTTTGCCCTTCCAAATGGCATAATTTATGCCATTCAAAGTAACCATTCTACTAGTGTTGGCTTTCATCGTTTATCACAAATACAAATACTATTTATTAGGAGACCAAAGTAATTCTTTTTTGATGTGGAAGTTCAGACTGTGCTGCAACCACAGAGCATACTCAGACAGAACCTTGGCTCTGATACCACTTGTTAGGAATAAACCCCATAAAAATAATATTCACGGTATTAGTGATAAACGCGGACCACTAAGTTATGGTTAAGTCAGCAAGAATAAAAATGCAGCAAAAATGACACCAAGATTTTACGTGGAAACCCTTCTGAATAAGGGAAAAACCACGGCCAAGAAGAGCAACTGATATCACTATAGCGAGGATTTTACACTATATAGTAACGAGTACAAATACTCCTAAGACCACTACACCCTCAAAAGAAAAGATACTCTTTTGCTTTTTCCACCTCACTACAATATCTCTCACACTCTATTTTTCTTCACAGACTATTTTCTTAGTCTATGAAATACCTTGCTCTCTCTCTTTTCTCTCTTTGTTGGTGTAATGAAATGAGAGTTGAAGCTTTCCTTTTATAGCCAAAACCTCATTCAATAAAACCTACAATATTTGATAATTTTGCACATACTTTTCACAATTTCAACAAGGTTGCCTACCAAACCAAACCAATTCAACAAGGTTGACAACCAAACCAATACCAATTCAACAAGGTTGGCTACCAAACCTTTTGAATGAGATGGACACCATCAATTTCTTGACCAGGTGATCTGAAGCGAATTTGTGAGATTGAACTAGGAGTTGTCTCACAGTGCTGTTTCATAAAACATGTAAGAGTACTTAAGATGAGCAAACAGTATCGATCTAGCCAATGTATCGATGAAAATCAATGTGAAGGTGGGAGGAAGAGACACTGTGCTTGTTGGTGCATATCGAGGCAAATTCCCCTTTGTCAGCGACAGTCGTACCATTATTTTTGGTGCAGATGTCACCCACTCTCACCTTGGGGAGGACTCTAGCCCATCCATTGCCGCAGTGGGGAACTTAATGACAAGGCATCAACATGCCAACCAGCAAAATGAATTCTCCACAGCAAAAACTACTGGGGTGAAAACAGAAGTGGCTCCAATTCAAAGCTTCTCCTAAGAGAACATACAGAGGAATCCAGCTGCAGTACATTACACTCAACCATCTCAATATGTTAGAGAACAGAAAGCAGAAGATGGCTACAATTGGAGGAAATAAGGGCAGAACCAATTGAAAGGAAGTGAGAATCCTCAGGATTTCTCATTTCTGTTTAACCATTAATCAAGCAGATATTTCCACGAACATTATCTCCTTCACTTACCTCTTCTTCTGTCATCATTAGAGGAACCACCATCCTAATTAATAAGCAAATCACACTAGTGCTAACCACATTCCAAACTAAAACAAATCCAATGACTACAAATTGTACCCATAATTGCCTGAGCCCTGCACGCGACCTCCCATTTTGAATGCCAAAAGCAAAGCCTATATACTTTGGCCAAACATCAACCATGTCGAAGACATGACTGAGTCTTGGATTTGTCAATACACCAGCAAGAATCGTGCCTAAGGTTCCTGCTACCGCGTGTGTGTGAAACACTGCCATGGTGTCGTCTACTTGTTTTAGTAACCACATTTTCTTGTGTAGGAACATCATACTGAACCATGGAATGCATCCGGACGTTAACCCCACTAGTATTGCCGCCCAACCTTTCATCACCCCTGTTGAATTTTCATGTTCGAAATCTTTAATCAGTTACCACCACATATTGGCCCACAATTTTTTTCGCATGGTCCACGTCTATAGGTCTTAACACTGCTGTTCTGTTTTTACTTTTCAGAGTTCAATCATCTGTAATTACAGGCATAGACAAATCAAGAATATATGCAATGAGCGCACTTGCATCTACTATATCAATCTAGGACTATAAATATGAATGGAGAAAAAATTATTTTCTAGACTTTGAAGACAAGTACATGAAAAACAACACTTTCTCTGCAAATAGCTAAATACATCAGTTAAGCTTTGTTCTTCATATGCATTTTACGAAAACACTAACATTTCCATGTGCATTTGTTATACAAAAACAGCATACTTTAAGGCCACAACATCCACATATATGTTCATTTGTGGATATTCTACGAGGTAACAAAAAATACAACATCCAGACTTTACAAAGTAGCTACGCAAAAACCACCAAAAGCTTTAAAGCTTATCATTGATAATTATCTACACCATAGTCTGACAAAAGAATTCCATTCTCTTTACATCCTGAGTAATTCCCATTGCAGCCTTGACTCGCTGATCCGAGCTGTATAATCTAAAAGCTGGGGATCCAAGGATAGAAAAGATCTTACCATGAATATCAGATACGTCATGCTCCCCTAACTTGTCAATTAAAATACCCATTCCCCTTAATTTATGTCTTCAATTTCAAAATTTCAGTGTTAGAAGTTAAAAAAAGAAAAACAGAAAAAAAGAGGCACTACATCATTCAAGACAAATCAAAGAATTTCTTATTAATTGGTAAAAAAGAAAGGCATACAGTAAGAGAGGGTATTAGCCACTCTACATACAATACGATATTTGAGGGCCTACCCAATAGATCAAAGTACAATACTCATTGCTTGTTCGAATCTCATCAGCAAAGATAAAGTGTCTCAGATTGGACAAAGCAAAACAAATACTACTTGGTATTTTAGTAGTCCACTATGTTATTAGCATGCAACTCCAATAAATGCCTTAGACCATCTCTAAATCGTCCATAAACCTTGGAACGGTGCCTTTCTGCTGCAGCTGTATGATGATTTGTGGCGAACTTGAACTCTGGAAATACAAAACCCTTTTTGCTGAAGAAAGTATCAATCATATTCTTCGACGCCTCAGGTGTCAATCGAAATCCATCCCAATGTATATGCGAAGCCCTATCTGAACATGCTACAGCTCCTTTCTCTCCACACTGCCTCAGAGGATCAAAGTTAAACGGACCACTTCCAGTACTACCGCAACAAACCTTCATCAACGTCTCTGTCTTGAATCCCAAGAATGCATGATTGCGTAGAACCGCCATAAACGCCTTGTAATAATCTGCATATATGATCTCAACTTCGGGGTACTTCAATCGCAGCTCCTCCAACGCTTGCCATAGATGATCATTGTGTAATGTTGCGAACAAATTTAGTCCTTTGTGACATTTAATTTTCCTGCTATTGTCGTCTTCTCGAAAACCTGGAAGGCAACCCATGGGAATAATTCCAGTAACCACAAAGTGTTTGGCCTCTGCATCTTTGATCAGTTGTTCGATAGAACTCTTGATTGTCTCCACAACATCAGGGACAAGCTTGGACACTTCGGAAATAGATTTTGTATGCAAAAGAGAGTGCTTATAATCATTAAAACCAGGCTGATCCATATAGATGATAGCTTTTTGAAGAACCTTGTTTCTGCCGCAGTCATGAAAAGAGAAGCAATCCTTATAGAAGACTTTCATAAAGGCGGAAATCTGCGAGTGATGAGACTGCTGAGGCGCCGGGATGCCATTCTTGATGAAGGAAAAGGGACTCATAACTGTTGCTCCAGGCGTCATGAAACTAATACCAGACTCGAACTCAACGCCTTCGTCGGTGTAATGTTGTAGAGAAGGCAGACCAAGTACAGCAGCTAAATGATCAGAAGTAGAAGCAGAGTCGCTGTCTCCAAAGCTGTAAATGGAATAAAAAGGGGAAGATTGTTCCTGCGCCTTAGCGGAAGAAGCAGCAAAAATGATTAACAGCAAGATGAGGAAGAAACAGTGGTTGGTAAGGGAAGCCATTGAAAGAGAAGAAACAACGATCATAAGCAGAAGGCACGGGAAAACTTAGTTTAGGTTACTGGTAGTATTTATAGAGGTAAGCTCATCCGTGGAGTTTAAACAATGTTACAGAAACCTAGTAGTAATAGGAAAAATTCTGACTGCGGCAAATTTCCATATATGCTTTATTTTCTTACTTTTGCTTCAAGTTTCTATTAGAGAAACGCTTAAATTTTCTTGATTAAAAGGCCTACGGTTTAAGCTATGTTACAGTCTTACAGAAACCTAGTATTTTTTTTGCTTGATGTTTCCATATTCAGTTTTGAAGCAGAATTTAAAACTATGAGGTAACTTTATTAAATGCCAAGAATTAGGGAAAAAAATTCTGAATGGATTTCATTTAAGGAAACTTTCATAAGTTGATCATTTTTAAATAATAGTATATACAGAATCCTAGCATCAAGTATATATCAAATGAGGCAGTGTATTATTTGCATTTGTAGATACCTAAAAGAATTTGTCATCTCTTTAATGTCCAAGAATGTCGCAATTTCATCCCAAAAATATCTTCTAAAAATTAGGACTTCTCTTTTATGTCCTTAATTCTTGCCATCATCTCCTAATTACATTCATTGCTAACACATCATTCCCCTCCCGCCCATAAATCATGTTTAACTTCTTCTATATTCTTTTCCAATAGCCTCTTAAAAAATGAACAAAATATATTAAGTATATTATACATAAATCATGTTTAACTTCTCCTATATTCTTTTCCAATAGCCCTTTCAATGAGAGGCCTTTTTTTTATAATAGAAAAGAAAATTCGTATATAATTTCATTTAAATTCTATTTTTCTAGTGTTTTTATGCAAAGTGAATAATAATTATTATTTTATCCATTTAATCTCTCTTGAGGCATACTTTCTAAATAAAGATTTTTGTTGTTTGCTAAAAACTTATCCAAGGCACATTTTGGGATTGTATTAAACTTTCAAATTTTTTTGAGTTATGAAGTGATAATTGAATTCTTTCTCAATTTATGATCTAGAGAGCGATTTCCAAAAAATATTCTTTTCTCAATTATGCTCAACAATTTAATCTTATGTTTTATTATGAAAATTTGTACTTTCTCATTTAAAATACTAAATATTCTTTTAAAATTAAGTTACCATATAACCTATTAGGAAAATTTGGGGCTCCAAAATCTATCCAAAGCAGTTGCTTTAGCAGCTTCTCCCTTGGTCGGCACTGCACCCATCATGTTGGTGCTCCTCTCCAGCCACCCTCCATTTCTAATATAAAACTTTTTGTACCTCTTGAACTTAATTAATTGAACTATCTCACTTGGCAAAAGGTTTTCAAGCCTTTCTTGCGTAGCCAAAATCTTTTGGACCTTGTGGAAGCTTTTGTCCCATGCTCTGATCTCAGTCATCTACAATACACATTGTGGATTCAGTGCGACACAAATGCTCATAGCTGGATCAATGCGACATTGCCGCCATCTGTCTAGTAATATTGGGAGTTAGATTATTTGCAGAGATAAGGGATTGGGTTGCCGCAGAGAAGCACGGAAAGGAGCAGAGAAAGAGAACTACCTAAACCCTTGGAATACACATGATTTTGGCTAGAGCAGACTGCTCTGATACCGTATAATGAATAGCAAGATGAAACAAAAGATGATTTTTATTGAATGACCATGAACAAAATATATACATAAGCCTATAACAGAGTTATTGAGATAATACTCCTTCTATAGTGGAACCAACCAGAAATCAAGCAACTAAACAACAAACTCCTAGAATATTTGAAAAAAGACAAATCGAAAATATAAGCTACATTAAAATATAGTCAATAAAATATAACCAATAACTGTAAATACTAACATGTTCTAATATTGTTGTTGACACGCTTCAAAATTACAACTTTGAAACTTCTCATCAGGCTTGGAGCATGCTAGAGAAGGTTTTTCTTGACCATGTTCTTCCTCTATGATCTATCTTAAAAATAAATTTCAGAATTTCAAGAAATGATCTCTTTCAATGGAAGAATATCTACAACAATTGCATTCTCTATCAAGTGTGTTATCCGCCATCGCAAAGAAAATATCAGGCGAGGACCTTGTTGCTCAAACTTTGCAAGGGTTACATCCTTCATACAGAACATTTGTTTCTGGATAAAATGCCAATAGGTCATTTCCCTCATTTTTGCTCTATGTCCTCACCTTCTTACTGAAAAAGAACACGTCAAAGTCATTTCACCTGATGTGTCTCAACAGTTGGTGGCTCTCTTACTTCCATCAGACATTCTAACGATATTAATCGTGTCAATCAACAAAATCAAGGTTATGGCTCTAGTCAAAATAATGGGGGATTTCATAATAAGAATCGTGGTCGTGGATTTGGGCATAACAATTATCACACAAATTTTGGTAATACTTCTCGCTCTTTCCCTATTGGTCAAAACATCCTTGGCCCTCCACCTACTCCAAATGCTACTAAACTGATGACATAATGTCAGATTTGTTTTCACTACAACCATACAACTTTAGAATGTTATAATCGCTTCAACCATTTGTTTGTCCCATATAATTCTCCCAAAGATTTGTCAGTAATGAGCCTATAAAAAGTACCCGCAACAATGTGGTATCCTGATACGGGCACCTCCTCACACATAATGAGAAACCCTAATGCCATTTCTAATAATCTTGCTCCATGCAAGGTAATGCGCAAGTGATGGTTGGAAATGGTAACCTACTTCACATCTCTCATGTAGGTCATAGTTTTTTTCCTACTTCTAAACAACCTTTGCTTCTTAAAAATATTCTTCTTGTTCCTCATCTTAAGAAAGTTATCTATTCATCGCCTTTGTGTCGACAATAAGTGTTTTGCTAAATTCACTTACTCATCATTTTCCATTAAGGATTCGAAGACCAACCACATACGTGCCAATGTAGGCATTCTGGCTTGCTCTATCCATTTTCATCTTCTTCAAGATTCAATCCCTCAGCATGTCTTACTGCTTTGTTTGGATCTTCTTCACAATCTTCATTGTAGCACAAGCGCCTTGACCATCCTGCGAAACCTGTGCTTGATGTATTGTCGCAAAATAAAGTTATTTCTAGTTCTTCATGCTTTAATCCTTCTATGTGTAATATTTTTCATTTGGGAAACAATCTAGGTCGCGTTTTCAAGTTCTATAAGTACAACAAATAAAACTTTCCTTTTAATACACACTGTTGTGTGGACATCTACTATTGTGTTCAATTTTGGTTATCGTTATTATGTACTCTTTGTGGATGATTGTACCAAGTTCTCTTGGACCTATCTCATGCGTCAAAAATCTGAAACATTTGACAAACGTCTTGAATTCTATAATATGATATTATGTATCTTTGATTCATCAATTTCATATTTTCAATGTGATGGGAATAAAGTCTAATACTCAATTTAAGTCCTTTTTCCGTGACAATAGTATTACTCACCAATTTTCTTGCCCAAATACTCCCCAGCAAGATGGCCATGCTAAACTGCAAATATCGACACCTCAATGATGTTATTCATTGTTTACTTTTTAAAGTTAATATCCCAGCATCATTTTAGCTTGAAGCTCTGGTTGATGCTAGTTATATTATTAATAAGGCTTCAACAATAAAATTTAAAGTTTTCCTTACCATATAAATGTTTATTCTTGAAAGAGCCAGATTTATCATTTGTAAAAATATTTGGGTGTCTTTGTTATTCGCGTATTGCCTTTGATCTCCTTTCATGTTACACTCCTTGCTTATTTGTGGGAATTTCTTTGAATCACAAGGGATACATGTGCTTGATTCTTCAACTAACATAGTGCTAATTTCTAGGTATGTAAAATTTGTGGAAGATATATTTCCAGATTCTAACCCATGCTAAATTTCTTAGCAACTTTGATTTTCCACACATCAACCTTATATTATCTCCTAATATTTCTTGTTCACAACCTACCTATGTATTTCTCCCTCAAATTTTGGGATTCAAACAACTCCTTCCAATTCTTATGCCACCCCAATTCCTAATTCACATGATTCTTGTAATTCAGCTCCATCTAAAAAATTCTAATTTATCTCCATCTAATAATTCTTCTAGTTCTTCTCTGTCTAATAATATTCCTAATCCTCTCCTCCTAGTAATTCTCATAATGCATCTCCCTCAAGAAATTCTCCAAATTTATCTCCCTCAAGTAATTTTGCTAACTCACCTCAATCAAACTCTTCTTTTCGAGTGGTCGCTGCTCAAGACCCTAAAATTCATAGGATGATAATTTTATGACGGGTTCTTTGAAGCCAAAAGTTTAACCTTTTTTACTTGGAGCGTCCTCCCTTGTTTCAAGTCCATTACTTGAATGGTCACTCAACTACCTGAAATTATCAAGTAAAATAATCTTTCTTTTGTTTGTAACAGAAAGGTTATCTATAACACTTAGAAGATAACTCAACCAGATTTCTCAAACTTTTGATTGTCTACCTATTTTACCCTCTAAAATTGGTATTTGATATTATGAAGTTACCTATAGAATAAATAAATTTTATTTACAAAATAAAAAAAAAGTTTCCTAGCATATATAATGTCGGAATAATAATAGAATTGAGCATAATTTTCAAGAATATGTAATGCATATCATAAAATACCTTTAATTTAAATAATTACTTTTATATTACATGCATGGAATATATATATACTATAAAACCGTTTATTTTCGTTCATTCTCTATTGTGTAAATATTTTTTTGAGTTTTTATTGTTAATATCAAAATTATTATTACGAACAAATTGTTCTAATTAATTTTTTTACTATGCTCAACATTTTATTATTCCAACATTATATATGCTTAAACACTATTTTATTTTTTAATTTATAAGTAAAACTTATTTATTCTATAGGTAGTTACCTAATATAAATTAAAAAGAGAAAAAAATCATAATATTAAAAAGTTTTAAAAAAATAAAAAGAAGATAAAAGTTGATAATTTAGAGGAAAAAATAGGTACGATCAAAAGTTTGAGAAATCTAATTGAGTGACCTTCTGAGTGCTATAGGCATAGTTGAGTGACTTTGCTATTACAAATGAAAGAAAGATGACTTTATTTGGTAATTTCGGATAGTTGAGTGACCCATTGAGTAATGGACTCCACCTGTTTCACATGAGCCATCTTGTCACTCTGTAGCTGCAAAAGATCCATCTTGTATGATTAGTCCACCCTTAATCAGGGGCGATTCAGGAAGATTAGTGGCCTAAAGTCAATATTTTATTTAGGGCCTTTTAGAAAAAAACAATTCATGTGTATTTTTGTTTGAAGTCTATTTTTTTAATCTTTTTGAGATATATTAGTAATTTTTTCTAATAAATGCTTTAATCTCTCCTAAGATATTGTTGAACTTAGGTAATAGAACTAGATTCAAGAAGTTGATAACTTGATATTGAAATAATTTTTTGATGTTCTAATATACTTGTTGAAACGCTTGAATCCTGCAAAAAAAGAAAAGAAAAGAATGTGCAACATGATTTTATTCAATAGGTAATCTTCAACTCTTGCTTTTTATTGTGACGACCCGGCTAGTCGTCTCATGAGTTACCGCTTCGTTTCCCCCATTTTTGATTCTTTATGCTTCATTATCCGTGTTTTATGGTATCAGGTTGGTCAGATCGAATCCGGAATGATTTTGGTAAGGTTTGAGACACTTAGTCTCTTTTAAGGGAGTTTGAGTTAGAAAAGTCAACTGGATGTTGACTTATATGTTAGAGGACTAGGATGTGAGTTCCGATGGTTCGGTTAGCTTCAAGAGGTGATTCATGACTTAGGAGTGTGATCGGAACGGGTTTTGAAGGTTCAGAGTAGAATTAGGCTTGAATTGGCGAAATTGATATTTTTGCAATTTCCGGTTGATTGGCGAGATTTTGATATAGGGGTCGGAATGGAATTCCGATAGTTGCAGTAACTTCGTTGTATCATTTGGGATGTGTGTGTAAAATTTCAGGTCATTCAGACGTGGTTTGGTTGGGTTTTTGATCAAAAGCGTATTTCGGAAGATTTTAGAAACTTAGGCTTGAATCCGATGTAATTTGGTAGATTTGATGTTTTTTGAGGCGTTTTGAGTTTGAATAAAGTATTGGGTTATGTTTGTGCTTTTGGTTGAGGTCCCGGGGGCCTCAAGATGATTTCGGGTGGTCGTCGGAGAAGTTGAAAGGTTATTCAACTGCTGAGATTTTTCTTCTACTGGTGTTTTTGCACCTGCGGTTTGGGGACCGCAGGTGCGATGAGAGAGGTCGTAGAAGCGGATTTGAGAGGAAAGTCTAGAACCGCATGTACGGTAGTAGGACCGCACCTGCGTAGTCGCAAATACGGAGAATGGACCGCGGATGTGGAATTGGCCTTTAAGTGATTTCTGCAAAAGCGGTGGATAGACCGTATATGAGGTATTGCAGAAGCGACAAAAGGTGCCGCATATGCGGAACAACTGGGCAGATAATTAAAAGAGTCCTTCGTGAATTTTTGGGTTATTTCACCATTTTTGACTTCGGCTTGAGAGCTTTTGGACGATTTGGAAGAGAGATTTCAAGGGAACTTCGTTAAGGTAAGGATTTTGGACCTAAAACACATTTATATGGTAGTATTTCATGGATTAAGGCTGAAATTAAAGGAATTAAGGGGCTAAAAATGGAGGATTACGGCTTGAATTTAAGAGACTTTAAATTGAGGATTTGAGGGGTTATTTGGACTCCGATTTTGGTATTCTTGGTATGCATAGACTCGTGGGAAGATAAGGAATCTATTGGTGTAAAAATTCTGAATTTCGAGGCATGGGCCCGGTGGTCGGGTTTTGATAATTTCTGGATTTGTGCCCTTTATTGATTGTTTTCGCTTGAGCATTGTTCCCTTAGCATATTTTGATGTCCTCGTTCTGATTTTGGATAGATTTGACGCGTGTGGTGGCCGATTCGAGGGGAAAAGGCATCGCGAGCTAGAGATTTAGCCGGTTCGAGGTGAGTAATAATTGTAAATGATGTCCTGAGGGTTTGAAACCCCGGATTTCACATCGTAATGCTATATTGAGGTGAGGCACACACTCGATGACGAGCATGGGGTCGTGCACTATTGGGGATTGTGACTTGGTCCGTCCCGATTGATGATTTTACCGTGTATTTGATTGAAATCTATTTTCTATCATCATTATTTGAGCTGAATGCCATATTTGGGCTTCGTGCCAACTGTTTGAACCCTTCGGTGCTTTTTACTGATATTTCCTCACTGTTTGACTTTATATTTGAACTCAGTCATGCTGTTTTCCCACTGTTTTCATACTCAACCATGTTTACTCAGTTTTATTACTTAAATGGTATTTTAAATGATGTTTGGGCTGAGAAACACTGTTTTTCTGTTGCCCGAGTGGCTTGTGAGGATTTTGACTGAGTAAGGCCGAGGGCCTATATTGTGAGGAAACACTAATATTGATTGGAGGCTGAGGTCCTGAGATATGTAGTCCACGAGGTGGCTTGATTGATATGAGGCCAAAGGCCTAGATTTGATGCCTCGAGATGGCTTGTTATTGCGCTTGGGCCGTAAGGGGCCCCTCCAAGAGTCTGCACACCCCCACTGAGCACGGGTACCCATTGTGATATGATATTGAGCCCGAGGGGCTGTTATTATTCTGAGATGTTGCCCGAGGGGCGGATGTAGTGATACTGCGCCCGAGGGGCGAACTTCTATTTGGTTGCTTTATCTTAATTACTTGTCAATTACTTGTTTATTTGTTGAAAGAGGATTTTACTTGACTTTCGACTATTTTACTGCTTCATTATAGAATGCCTTGTGCGTTACATGTTTTTTTACTTTCAGTCGTTATTTACTTTTGTTACTCACTGAGTTGGAGTACTCACTTTACTCCCTGCACCCCTTTGTGCAGATTCAGGCGTAGCTGATACCGCTCCCGAGTGCTGATCCCTCCAGTTTCAGGTGAGCGTTTGGAGACTACGAGGTAGCTGTTGACATCCGCAACCCGTGTCTCTACTCTTTTATCATGCAGCCCGTGTCTCTACTCTTTTATCATTTCTATTTACCTTCAAACATTTGTACTAGTTTATGGATTTAGCAGACTTGTATTATGGCCTATAGATGCTCATGACTTGTGATACCCCGGTTAGGGATGTGTCGGGTATATTTTCGCATTTTATCGATATTTTCCGCTTTTAGTACATTTATATCGTGGCTAGACTTTTTTTTATGTTGATTAACTATTTTAAAAAGTGAATTGGATTTAACTGACTGACCTTGTCTTCACGAGAGGCGCCATCTCGACTGAGTTCAGGGTTAGGGTCGTGACAAGTTGGTATCAGAGCCTAGGTTACATAGGTCTCACGAGTCATTTGCAGGTTTAGTAGAGTCTCGCGGATCGGTACAGAGACGTCTGTATTTAACCTCAAGAGGTTGCAGAACCTTTAAGAAAAAACTTCATATCCTTGAAATTCTTGTCGTGCGAATTTGTTGATCCGAGTACTAAACTTCTATTATTTGATTCTCTCACAGATGATGAGGATGCGCGCTACCGGATAGGGTGGACGACCACCAGTGCCACCAGCTGTGGCCACTAGAGGCCGAGGACGCGACTGTGGTCGTGGTAGAGGTAGAGTAGTGAGGGCAACACCTGTGGATCCACCAGCTTCCCCAACTCAGGATCAGGCTCTAGCTATGGATGCCCCAGCAACACCAGTTCAGGCACCAGCTGTGCCCATCGTGATTTTGGGTCTTCAGGAGGCCTTGGCCCAGATCTTGTCAGTTTGCACTAGCCTGACTCAGGCAGTTTCAGCCACTACAGCAGCAACCACTTCACAGCTGGGGGGAGGCAATCATACTCCCGCCGCTCACACACACCTAAGCAGGTCGTACAGGGACTTCAGATGCCGGGGGCGCGTCTAGCCTAGCCGGTTACTGTTGCTCAGGACTATGTAGTTCCTGACATGTCGAAGGACGAGCAATATAAGTTGGAGAGGTTTGGTAGACTTCAGCCTCCGTTATTCACTAGTACAGAGGGCGAAGATGCCTAGGGTTTCTTAGATAAGTGCCAGAAGATGCTTTGTACAGCGGGTATTCTGGAGACCAGCGGGGTCGCTTTTACCACCTATCAGTTTTTAGGAGCTGCTTTCACTTCGTGGGAGGATTTTGAGAGGTGTAGGCCTGTTGGTGCAGTACCTTTTTCCTGGCAGCAGTTCTCTGTTCTCTTCCTAGAGAAGTACGTGCCCAGTCCCCCAGAGAGGAGCTGCGTGGGCAGTTTGAGTGGTTGCAACAGAGGGAGATGGCCATGTTGTAGTATGAGTTGAGGTTTTCTGAGTTGGATCATCATGCCATCTAGTTGGTTCCGACAGATCGAGAGCGGATCAGGAGGTTTGTTGATGGTCTTACTTATCAACTCCGTACTCTTATGACCAGGGAGAGGGTATCTGGTGCTACTTTCTAGGCAGTTGTTGATATCACCCATAAGATTGAGTCGGTTCATCCTCAGGAGCAAAAGGAGAGGGAGGTTAAGAGGCCTCGAGGATCTGGCAGCTATAGTGGTGCTCCTTCGAGGGGCTAGTTTCAGCATAGCAGAGGCCGTTCATTCAGGCCTGCTCAGTCAGCTCGCCCAGGTTATCGTGGGGTATCTTCGGGTCATGTTATAATGGATCTCAGTAGGGCCAGTCATCACTCAGCGCCCTTCTAGCTCAGAGTTCATCTCGTGCTCCATCAGCTCAGGGCTCTTCTATGCCGAGTGCATCTGCTAGTCACTCCGGTATGAGGGGTTCCCTTCAGTTCCCTTCTCTAGCACCTGGGAGTTGTTATGAGTGTGGTGAGATGGGCCGCATGTGGAGGTAGTGTCCTCATCGTGTTGCTAGTTTTTCCCAGCAGAGGGGTCAGTCGTCGGCTTCAGCGCCAGTTTCTTCACCACTACCCGCTCAACCAGCTAGGGGTGGAGGTCAGTCAGCCAGGGGTCGCCCCAGAGGGGGAGGTTGATCAGGGGGCGGCCAGGCCTATTTCTATGTCATCCTAGGTAGACCCAATGCTATTGCTTTAGATGCTATCATTACAGATATTGTTTCAGTCTGCCACAGAGATGCCTCTATATTATTTGATCCCGGTTCCACCTTTTCTTATGTGTCCTTGTATTTTGCTCATTATTTGGGTACGCCTAGTGAGTTTCTTACTTTACCTATTTATGTATCTACCCCGGTGGGCGATACTGTTGTTGTAGACCGTGTGTACTAGTCGTGTGTGGTGACTATTGGGGGTCTGAAGACTCGAGTGGATCTATTACTATTGAGCATGGTGGATTTTGATGTCATTTTGGGCATGAATTGGTTATCCCCGTGTCATGCTATTCTGGACTGTCATGCTAAGACAGTCACATTGGCTATGCCGGTGTGCCACGGATCGAGTGGCGAGGTGTGACTGATTATATTCCTAGTAGAGTGATCTCTTTCTTGAAGGCTCAACTTATGGTTGGGAAGGGTTGTCTTTCCTATCTAGCGTTTGTGATGGATGTCGAAGCTGAGGCTCCCAATATTGATTCTGTTCCAGTTGTGAGGGATTTTTTCGATGTGTTTCTTGCAGATCTGCCGGGCATGCCACCTAACAGGGATATTGATTTTGGTACGGACCTGGTGTCGGGCACTCAGCCCATTTCTATTTCGCCGTATCGTATGACACTAGCGGAGTTGAAAGAATTGAAGGAGCAACTTCAGGAACTCCTAGATAATGGGTTCATTCGGCCTAGTGTGTCACCTTGGGGTGCGTCGGTTCTGTTTGTGAAGAAGAAGGGTGGCACAATGAGAATGTGCATTGATTATAGGCAATTGAAGAAGGTAACAATTAAGAACTAGTATCCTTTGCCTCGCATTGATGATCTATTCGACCAACTTCAGGGAGCGAGGGTGTTCTCCAAGATTGATCTCCGTTCGGGTTATCACCAGTTGAATATAAGGGATTCACATATTTTTAAGACGACTTTCAGGACCCTATATGGTCACTATGATTTCTTGGTGATGTCTTTTGGGCTGACCAATGCCCCAACAGCGTTCATGCATTTGATGAACAGCGTGTTCCGACCTTATCTTGACTCGTTCATCATAGTCTTCATTGATGATATTCTGGTATATTCCAATAGTCAGGAGGAGCACGCGAAGCATTTGAGAGTTGTGTTGTAGAGATTGAGAGAGGAGAAGCTTTCTTGGGAGTTTTGGCTCAATGCAGTGGCTTTCTTGGGACACGTAGTATCCAGCAAGGGTATTCAAGTTGATCCGAAGAAGATATAGGCGGTTCAGAGTTGACCCAGACCTCTTCAGCCACATAGATTCGCAGCTTTCTTGGTTTGGCGGGCTATTATCGCCGGTTTATTCAGGGATTCTCATTTATCGCATCACCCTTGACCAAGTTGACTCAGAAGGGTGCTTCATTTGTCTGGTCGGACGAGTGTGAGGAGAGCTTTCAGAAGCTCAAGACAGCTTTGACCACAGCTCTACTGTTGGTTTTGCCATCAGCTTCAGGTTCATATACCGTGTGTTGTGATGCTTCGAGAGTTGGGATTGGTTGTGTATTGATGTAGTATGCTTCTCGTCAGTTGAAGCCCCATGAGAAGAACTACCCCGTTCATGATTTGGATTTGGATGCCATAGTTCACGCATTGAAGATTTGGAGGCATTACTTGTATGGAATATCTTGTGAGGTGTTCACTGATCATCGTAGTCTTTAGCATTTGTTCAAGAAAAAGGATCTTAATTTGAGGCAACAGAGATGGTTTGAGTTGCTTAAAGATTATGATATCACTATATTGTACCATTCGGGAAAGGCCAATGTGGTGGCCGATGCTTTGAGCCGCAAGGTAGTGAGTATGGGGAGTTTGGCATATATTCCAGTTGGGGAGAGACCTCTTGCAGTTGATGTTCAGGCCTTGGCCAATCGGTTCGTGAGGTTAGATATTTCGGAGCCCAGTTGGGTATTGTTTTGTGTGATTTCTCGGTCTTCCTTATATGAGCGCATCAGAGAGCACCAGTATGGTGATTCACATTTGCTTGTCCTTAAGGACATAATTCAGCATGATGATGCCCGACATGTGACCATTGGTGATGATGAGGTGTTAAGGATGCAGGGCTGGATTTGCGTGCCCAATGTGGATGGGCTTCGGGAGTTGATTCTGGAGGGGGCCCATAGCTTGCGGTATTCCATTCATCTGGGTGCCGTGAAGATATATCAGGATTTGAGGCAGCACGTTTGGTAGAGAAGAATGAAGAAAGATATTGTGGGATTTGTAGCTCGGTGTTTCAATTGTCAGTAGGTGAAATGTGAGCATCAGAGACCCGATGGTTTGCTACAGCAGATGAATATTCCTGAGTGGAAGTGGGTGAGGATCACTATGGACTTTGTTGTTGGACTTCCACGGACTTTGAAGAAGTTCGATGTTATTTGGGTGATTGTGGATCGACTGACCAAGTCCGCGCACTTCGTTCATGTGTGTACTACCTATTCTTTAGAGCGGTTGGTAGGGATCTATATCCGAGAGATTGTTCGCTTGCATGGTGTCCCAGTTTCCATCATTTCAGATAGATGTACTTAGTTTACTTTGCAGATTTGGAGGGCCGTGTAGAGAGAGTTGGGTACTCAAGTGGAGTTGAGCACAACTTTCTATCCTCAGACGGACGGGCAGTCCGAGCGTACTATTCAGATATTGGAGGACATGTTGCGTGCTTGTGTCATTGATTTCGGAGGGTCATGGGATGAGTTTCTACCGCTTGCAGAGTTTGCTTATAACAACAGCTACCAGTCGAGTATTCAGATGGATCCATATAAGGCTTTGTATGGGAGGCGGTGTAGATATCCAATTGGTTAGTTCGAGCCCAGCGAGGCTAGTTTATTGGGGACTGATTTGGTGCAGGATGCTTTGGAGAAGGTGAAGGTGATTCAGGAGAGGCTGCGTGCAGTGCAGTCAAGGCAAAAATGTTATGCTAATAGGAAGGTTCGAGATGTGTCCAACATGGTTGGCGAGAAGGTTCTGTTGAAGATTTCACCCATGAAGGGTGTTATGAGATTTGGGAAGAAAGGGAAATTGAGTCCTCGGTTCATTGGACCTTTTGAGGTGCTTTGGAGGATTGGGGAGGTGGCTTATAAGCTTGCCTTGCCACCCTGCTTGTCGAGTATGCATCCGATATTTTAGAGGAAAGTCTGGAACCGCAGATGCGGTAGTTGGACCGCACCTGCGTAGTCGCAGATGCGGAGAGTGGACCACAGATGCGGAATTGGCCTTTAAGTGATTTTCTCAGAAGCGGTGGATAGACCGCATATACGGTATCGTAGAAGCGACAAAAGGTGCCGCAGATGCGGAACAACTGGGCAGATAATTAAAAGAGTCCTTCGCGAATTTTTGGGTTATTTCACCATTTTTGACTTCTTCTTGAGAGATTTTGGACGATTTGGAAGAGGGATTTCAAGGGAACTTTGTTAAGGTAAGGATTTTGGACCTAAAACACATTTCTATGGTAGTATTTCATGGATTAAGACTGAAATTAAAGGAATTAAAGGGCTAACAATGGAGGATTAGGGCTTGAGTTTAAGAGGACTTAAATTGAGGATTTGAGGGGTCATTTGGACTTCGATTTTGGTATTCTTGATATGTATAGACTCGTGGGAAGATAAAGAATCTATTGGTGTAAAAATTTCTGAATTTTGAGGCATGGTCCCGGGGGTCGATTTTTGGTAATTTCGGGATTTGTGCCCTTTATTGAGTGTTTTAGCTTGGACTTTGTTCCCTTAGCATATTTTGATGTCCTCATTCTGATTTTGGATAGATTCGATTCATGTGAAGGACGATTCGAGGTGTAAAGGCGTCGCGAGCTAGAGATTTAGCTGGTTCGAGGTGAGTAATGATTGTAAATGATGTCCTGAGGGTTTGAAACCCCGAATTGCACATCGTAGTGCTATATTGAGGTGAGGTACATGCTCGATGACGAGCGTGGGGTCGTGCACTATTGGGAATTGTGACTTGGTTCGTCCCAATTGATGATTTTACCGCGTATTTGATTGAAAACTATTTGCTATCATCATTATTTGGGCTGAATGCCATATTTGGGCTTCGTGCCAACTGTTTGGACCCTTCGGGGCTTTTTACTGATATTTCCTCTCTGTTTGACTTTATATTTGAACTCAGTCATGCTATTTTCCCACTATTTTCATACTCAGCCATGTTTACTTAGTTTTATTATTTAAATGATGTTTGGGATGAGAAACACTATTTTACTGTTGCCCGAGTGGCTTGTGAGGATTTTGACTGAGTAAGACCGAGGGCCTATATTGTGAGGGAACACTGATACTGATTGGAGGCCGAGGGCCTGAGATATGTACGCCACGAGGTGGCTTGATTGATATGAGGCTGAGGGTCTAGATTTGATGCCACGAGATGGCTTGTTATTGCGCTTGGGCCGTAAGGGGCCCCTCCAGGAGTCTGCACACCCCCAATGTGTGCAGGTACTCATTGTGATATGAGATTGAGCCCGAGGGGCTGTTATTGTTCTGAGATGTTGCTCGAGGGATGAATGTGGTGATACTACGTCCGAGGGGCGAACTTCTATTTGGTTGCTTTATCTTAATTACTTGTCAATTACTTGTTTATTTGTTGAAAGAGGATTTTACTTGACTTTCCACTGTTTTACTGCTTTTAAATGGTTTTACTGCTTCATTATAGAATGCCTTGTGCCTTACGTATTTTCTTACTTTCAATCGTTATTTACATTTGTTACTCACTGAGTTGGAGTAATCACTTTACTCCCTGCACCCTTGTGTGCAGATTCAGGCGTAGTTGGTACCGCTCCCGAGTGCTGATCCCTCCAGTTTCAGGCGAGCGTTCTGAGACTATGAGGTAGTTGTTGACGTCCGCAGCCCGTGTCTCTATTCTTTTATCATTTCTATATCCCTTCAAATATTTGTACTAGTTTATGGATTTAGCAGACTTGTATTATGGCCTATAGACGCTCATGACTTGTGACACCCCGGTTAGGGCTGTGTCGGTTGTATTTATGCATTTTATCGACATTTTCCGCTATTTAGTACATTTAAATCATGGCTAGACTATTTTTATGTTAATTAACTGTTTTAAAAAGTGAATTGGATTCAACTGGCTGGCCTTGTCTTCACGAGAGGCGCCATCACGACTGGGTTCGGGGTTAGGGTCGTGACATTTATAGAAAAAGTAAAAATCTTTTTTTACGGAACAATATAACTTGTAAAAAACTTAAGCTTTTTTGCAGAAACCAAGAAAGAGAATATAAGAATATAATACATGTTTTCTGATAAAAAAGAGTATAAGAATATAGTACTGGTGAAGATACCAAAAACCGGATCTAAAAGTTTATTACACGTTTTTAGTGAGAAATGTAAAAATGAGAATAGTAATATAGGTACCTCATTAATGATATCAATCGTAAAATTCAAATAATGAAAATTTTTATTTGCGGTAAAGGTTTAGGGGGAATGATTCTCTTTTTCCAATATTTGCTCAAACAGTTACATCAATACTAAACTAAAAGTTATCTTTAATTTTTATAAAGTATTTCACTTTTTTATTTTAAAGTACTAAATATAATAAGGCCCTACTTCTAAAGATTGTGGTGAGATATGATAGATTGCATATCGTTGTTCATAACATGTAGCGGAAGATAATAACAATCATAGGAAGATCTTTTCGTGTTTAAAATTTATTTATATGTCAAAGATCGAATATGAGAAGTACCTAGTGAAGAGAGATTTGTTATAAAAATTCTTCGATAGTGCGAAAACTCTGTCGATACCCAATTTTGCCCTCATATTTTTTCAAATAGTATATATTTTTCAAAATGTCATTTTTCATTATTATTTAATTTAAAAGAATTATACAAGTTTTTCTTTTATAATTTTCCGCGATCTTTAGAGCGTTAAAATTATTTTTTTTTGCATTTAAATTACTTAAATATTTATTAATTATCCCTAAAATTATTTTATGATGACTTAATCATCCAAATTACTATTTGCATCCACATATATGTTTTATAATATTTTTACTTCATTAATTATATATGTATTTTTTATCTATCTACACGATTTTACAATAATAGCCTATATGTTATGCATAATTACAATTATTACATTATTCATGCTACAATAGCATTTTTATGTTTTTATAAATGTTAAGTTATTATTTTTAGTCATTTTATTGCATAAGTAATATTTTATTATTTATTAATTATTTTTATTTAAAATAATTTCGTGTATTTAACTCCTAACTAATTTTAGGCAAATTTTAGACCAAAACCAGGCCCAAAGCAGCTGGCCCATCTCAATTACACCATTCAACAACCCAAACCAAACAACCCCTTTAAAAATCTAGTCGCATCCCGTTTCGAACCCGTACTACTCCCATTTCGATCCTAGTCGTTGATCTCAAATGATCAACGACCTATAATAATTCCTCCACCTTCCTTATATCCTCTCACCCTAACCCTAACCCCATTTTCTCACTCTAGCCGCCTCTAAACACTCTCCCCCTTCTCTCTAAAGAAACCCTAGCCGCCATACCCAACCTTCTTCGATTCCAACCCAAATGGAATCAATCCATGATTTACTTATCTATTTTTTGATACTCGGCTATTATACGAGTGTTTATGGTGTTACTTAGTTCTTTCCCTATTTTTTGCAAGAATTACCTCTCAAGAACGAGACTGATTTAACTTGATTTTGGGAAGATTTGGACGATCTTTCGTCTATATACACGCTACAATGAACGATTCTTGCATTATTGGTTCGATTAAAGGCCGTTGGACCCAACTAGGGTTTCAGATTTTCCTTTTTGCTTACTGATTTTTGATTACCTATGACATTCTTTCCTTTCTTGTTTTTGACTGATGATTTTCCTTGTTTGTTCATTTAAATCTGCTATTATATAAATCCCTTCCCTAGTTCCCATAAAAGAGACCTTTATCACTATAATCTCACTCTCACTAGTCCTATACTATTCTAAAACTCGAGCTCTTGGTCGGTTGGAAGCCAAGGCCACCAGATTTAAATTACTAGACCTCTCTCAGTGCGAGCACTGCCCGGAGTTCACCTGAAACCCTTGAGAACTGTGACGTACTGAGATTTTGGGGTTTCACTATTCTCCTGCAATCGCCACTATTTCTGAGATTTGAGTTTCGCATTCTTTTTTCAACTTGTTTGCAATTGGTTAGTATTTCATACCCTTACAATTCCTACTTATTTATACTTATATTATGTGCAATAGTGCTACTTGGATTCCTTTAAATTAACTTCGATATTATGTAACTTCGCATACGAGTTTGTTTGTCTTAATACCATTCTTCAGTAGCTTCATATATCCTGGTCGATGTTTGTTGCACCTTATTTTGATTTCTTGTACTAAAACCCTTAGGGAATTATGTCCTTGCTCAGAATTTCTCTCTTCCTGTTGAATTCATTATTTCTCTACGAGTTATGTGACAATGATGTGTAGATACTTAGCCTAGTGATAGAATTTAAGGGTCTACTAAACTATATAGAGAACAATGTTCTTTATTATTTCCCACAGAAACCACGCACACTGTAGTAAGTAAATGATAAGAGAAATTTTACGTGGAAACATTTCCAGCTCAACGGGATTAAAAACCACGACCTACCCTTGTAGGATTTCAACTTCATTACTGAGCAAGTTTCAGATTACAACCTATGTGACCTAGGATTTAACCTCTTAATCCCTCACTAACTTGTAACACTCTATTACAAGCCACCTTGTAATAAAAACATTACAAAGACTTTACAACTCGACTAACTCTAGGCAAGATACAAAACACAAGGTTTTATGATTTACAAAGTGTTTGCTATGCAATGCTTCTAAACAAGCAACAACAACAACAACATACCCAGTAATATCCCACACTGTGGGAATGCTTCTAAACAAGCTAAGTAGGAACTACCATTGAATAACTATTACAAAGTTACAACTCAACTAAGTACATACAATAACTTGATATGGGGAATTGGTCTGTAGCAGTGTTGTTCTTTGTTCTTGATGCACTTGAGAATCATTTTCTTGATGATCAATCACAGTGAGTGTGCTTGAGTAAAATCTCTAAGTGTTCAAGTAATTTGTTTTACCTTCCTTGATGTTAATAATACATTTGTCACATTACTTAGGATGATGTAAGCAAGGTAGGTAAAAGGCACTCCTTAGAAAGTTGAATGCTACATTGTTTTTGCACTATAACGTGTGTATACAGCAAAATCGAAGGGTCCAATTTTCCATCGTTATAACGTCTCGAAGGTTCGAAATCACGGTCGAGTTTCATCCCTCGAGGGCCATTGACGCTCGACCTCGGGGCAGTATGAGATCGACGGTTATGGAAAGAAAGTGGTGAATACCCAAGGCATGAAGCTAGAGCCAGCAAAGTCTGTCAGGCTAGTCTGAGCCCGTATCGTGGCATTAACTAGTTGTCCCATCTCCATATCTTTGTAATAAACACACTTGTACTATGTTGGGGTTCCTCCTCTTATATAAATGGGCTCTCTATCATTTTGTAAACATCTGTTGGTCCATACTAACTATACTAGAACATTCTCTCTGCTCTCTAACAGATTCTCTTGGTTTCACTATCTCATTTATTGCCCATATTTATTGTGTTCTATTGATTGTTCTTTATTTATTGCTTATTATTGGCCATAAAGAGCCGTCTTTGATTTATTTATAACTATTAGTCTCCATCGACCACCTTCGATAGCTCCCAGCCAAGCTTCGGACTTGACCCCGAGGCTCTCGAATAGGCAAGCTCGAGGCCCCGATTGGCAGCGATTCGGTTTGATTAACATCTCATTTTTTAGCTCTTATCTAGTTTCTAAGTCTTTCACATAGCATAAACTGCCTAACAACTAGCATAAAAATAGATCATGTATTTTTAGAACCACTAGATCAAATTTAATTGTTATTACCATTTTCATGGTATACAGTTTGGCGCCCACCATGGGGATATAAATAATAGTGATTATTTTCTTGCTGGTTTAACTACATAACACAAGTTATCTTTCACACTTTTCTTGCCCAAGATCTTTGATTTTAGGTCAAAATGTCCGACTCAGTGAACAACAATCTTGAGAACCACGGAGAAAATGATGTAGATGTTCCAGGTGCTGGTGTACCACCACGAAACCCTAAGAACGCACCAGAACCGATTCCCATGGACGCGGTCTCACGCAATGCTCAACACATCAATATAAGCTTCCATACTAACAAGAGTGTGCACCAAAGAGACCTACAAGAAGCTCAGGAAGCCCCGGCTAGGGAAGAATGGGAGGTTAGCCATCACGTTATTTTTGAAATGTTGCAGGCACAACAGCTAGTGATTGCTCAGCTGCAAAGTCACCAAAAAACTCCCAGCACGGTTGTGCTAGGGACGGCTCCCCCGGCCGAGCAAGTACCGGAGAGGTCAAGCAATAACGGGTCAGTAGCCGACCCGACCATCATAAAAATGCTTGAGGACCTCACAAAGAGGATCGAATCGAGCGAGAAGAAGATAGAAGCCAACAAAAAAAAGGTCGAGACCTACAACTCCAGGGTCGACCAGATTTTGGGCGCACCCCCGGTCCTGAAAGGTATGGATTCGAAGAAGTTCATACAAAGGTCGTTTCCAGAGGAAACGGCTCCAAAAACTATTCCAAAGAAGTTCAGAATGCTAGACCTTCCAAAATACAATGGGACCTCAGACCCCAATGAGCACGTTACTACTTACACTTGCGCAGTGAAAGGCAACAACCTAAAAGACGACATGATCGAGTTTGTCTTAATAAAGAAGTTTGGGGAAACACTCTCGAAGGGGGCCATGATGTGGTATCACAACCTAGCTCCTAACTCCATAGACGCATTTGCCATGCTGGTAGATTCTTTCATAAAGGCACATGCCGGTGCCATCAAAGTAGAGACAAGGATGTCTAACGTCTTCAAGATCAAGCCGAGGGAGAGCGAAATGCTGGAAAAGTTCGTATCTCGATTTCAAATGGAACGAATGGAACTACCACTAGTCTCTGACGAACGGGTAGTATAGGCCTTCACTCAAGGCCTGAATGAATGAAGCTCGGTGGCTTCAAGGCAGCTGAAACAGAACTTGGTCGAGTATCCCGTTGTGACCTTGTCGGACGTCTACAACCGATACTAGTCGAAGATCAAGGTCGAGGAAGAAAAACTAGGAGCCCCCTCGGGCTCGGTATATCCAAGCAAGCTTCTGGAAAAGGAGCCAAATCCAAACAAATAACGGTACCAGCCATACACCGAAGATAGGAGGAACACCTGAGGCGTAACATACCCCACACTGATCGAAGAATGCACCAAGGCTAGAATCCTTGGGGACTCGTCAACAGAGTTGGATTCGATAGGTACACGGGGGCAACAGAGGCACCTTTCTTGTCAGAATACAACTTTAACATCGATATATCAGACATCATGTTCGCCATCAGTAAAATCAGAGACACCGGTTGGCCAAGGTCTATACAATCGGATCCTTCACAAAGGAACCAAAACTTAGTGTGTGAATTTCACAATACACACGGTCATAGGACCGAAGATTGCTGACACCTCCGGGAAGAGGTAGACCGACTACTCGACAAAGGTCACCTCCAGAAATTCCTCAGCGATCGAGCCAAAAATTAGTTCCAGCAAAGAGACGCGACCAAAAATAACGAAGCAAGCGAGCCGCAACATGTCACCCATACGATCTTTTAAGATGTCGGTCCCCTGCAAGAACCCACGGTCAGGAGAATGAAAACATCCCTCAACAGGAAGAGGCAAACTCGAGGCTTTATCTCAGCCCCATAACGACACACTGGTAATTTCTTTTCTTGAGGATACATCTAAAATTAAACTTGTGATTGTGGGTCCAGGTAGCTTGATCGCTGCCGACTCAACACTACGCTATGGTAGGAAGAGCGGATCGCAATAGCTTTTACCCAAATAGAGGTCCGAGATCGAATTTCCACAGGGAGCTAGTAGTGGAGTTGCATTTTCTGTCTAGCCTAGAGTTGCGGTTGTGCTTCTAATGTCACTTCAAACATCTTTTGAGTTTTTGTATTTATAACTACTATTATAAAACGAAGGATTAAAGCTTAATTATGCTAAGAGAATATTGCTAATTTGTAATTAATGGATAGAAGAGCACTAGGGTCGTAGCATCACCTAGGTGGCTAATTGACGGGTAGATGTTACTAAGGATAGATTGACATATTTGGGGATTATGCTGTAACGGCTGCACAATTGCACCCACTCTCACACCTCTCGGTAGAGAGAGTGATTTTGCCCAATTGACTCTCTCGAGATCAATTGGGTAGGCCAATGAGACCAAGAAACTAGGGTTCAAGTAGGGTGATTACTCTCTCGAGATTTAACCCGTTAATTGGGACTACCATTTCTCATGGGTACATCCCAATTCCTTGTTGGGTCAATTTTGGGGTCATAAACTCTCTCTTTCGAGAAGAGTTAAACCCACTAAGCTTGAATCAGTATTTGCAACCATCAATTCTTGAATAAAAAACATAAAATCAACCAAAATAGCAAAAATCCAATATCAATCCAACCCTAGATGGCAACACCCATCAATTACCCACACTAGGGTTGAGCCACAACCCTAGCTAATGGGTTTAGCTATACATAATTAAAGAAGACACTAAAAAAATAGATGAAGAACTAAACATATTAATTAATTACTAAGAAGAAACTACAATAATCTATTGTTAATGGGAAGCAAAAATGCCAAAAATGGCTACAAATTCGGTCTCACGAGCTCAGCTACGTTTCTGAATACAAAACTTAACCTAAAAATGGTAAAATGTCCTACTTATAGTAGGCTGGAAAAACTGGACAAAAATACCCCTGCGGGGTCAGTGCGGGCCGCACAAAAGCAACCGCGACCGCACTGGCTCTTTTGACTTCAACTTTAAGTTCTCTGAACTGGAAGATGCAGACCGCGTGAAAGTGCAGCGCGGCCGCGTAGAGGGTCTGGCGCGGTCCGCACAAACAGGACACGGACCGCGTGGCATGGTTTTGGTCCCTTGACCAACTCTCTGAACCTTACGAACGCGGACCGCACAAAGCAGGAGTGCGACCGCGAAGCTTCACCGCGGACCGTGAAAATCCTACCGTGGCTGCGTGACTTTAAGCCTGAATATGTCATATATCTGAACCTCCTAGTGCGACCGTGGTCACTGTTGTGCGGTCCGCACTAGGCCCTTTCTTCTTCAATTCTCTTGGTCTTTGATACTTGAGCAAGTTTCACTCCTTTTTGAGTTGATCTTTGACATTTCGTCACTTTGTTGATCAAACCTGCAATCAAGCACAACTTGTGAGCATTTTGGGACTATTTTGTAGCAATTTATATTCAAAGCATAGGCAAGTAGAGGCATAAACACGTTAAAATCCTAACTTATCAACTCCCCCAAACTTAAACCTTTGCTTGTCCTCAAGCAAACAAAATAAGACCCATCCCTTAAAGGAACATCCAAGTAATTCCAGCTATCCTAAACTAACCTCAACAAGCATCAATTGGGACTAACAATTGCCCTCAATACGAATGCATCATTAACACATTTAAAACTTTGAAAACTATGGATCAAGTGTGACACAAGAGCATCAAGAGTTGACACATTTCATCAAAGAGCTTCTCTCAATTACTTTGGTCATTGTGGAACCCAAACTCCCATATCCTCAACTCTCCCTAAGTGAACCTCACCTTTTAAGTATTGACACACAAACCGAGGTTAATGGAATTTCTCTCATCTCTCTCAAGAAGAAGGTCACAAGTCTGGCTCTAAGTACAATATGCTTGCCCCTTATGTAAGTATCCACTAATGTAAGCTCCCTTCAACTCGAGATCAAATAGGGCTTTTGTGGAGTCATTGTGAAGGCTTTTAGGTAAGGGTAGGACATATTTTTATTCAAGTGGGTTCAATCTTCCCTTAAACACTTCTTTTGATTTATTTTGGCACAACTCTCTTGACTCTTTTGAGTATTTCACTTCTTTACAAGGGGTTAGAGAGACACATTGTCACTCTTTCTTATACAATTCAAAACATTTCTCCTTTTTCTACTTTTTCCTCACACCTTTTTCACTTTTGTTTTCCTTGAGTCCCTTTTATATTCTTGTTCACATTGAACTTTCTTTTTGTCTTTTTCTTTTCTTGCTTTTTCATTGCCTTCCTTTTCTTTTGCTTTTGTACCTTTTTACCACTTTGCTTCCTTTCTTGTCTCTCCCCCCAAACTTAGATATTTGCCATTACTCAAGGGAAGATTTGGGTGCCAAGAGGGGGTAATCATTTAGAACGGGTATAGGCTTGTAGCATTGGTTCTTGAAAGAAAAATGTTTAAGGCTCAAAAGGGTTAACTAGGGATTATCTCATTGGTAGGCTATGGAATTGTTCAACTTAACATTTGGATCAAGGAGAGCCTATAATCACTTCTCAAGTCAAATTTTACCTAGGATTTTGCCTCAACAAACATACAGGTCAAGTTCTCGACCATACACACTAGGGGATTGCTAAAGACATCGAGTCGAGGGCCCACCACGACCTTAGTGACAATTCAAGCACACAATGGTCCGAAAAGACCACATGATGATTGTTTGGTCAACGCAAGAGTCTCAAAGCCACGACTTTTACCATCCTGAACACAACATTATGTCTTTGATCATGGGATCAACGGAAAATGTGCTAGGCCCAAGTGAAGCTTTGCTTGAGGTACCTTTAACTACAACTATCAAATACAAAAGAAAAATCAAAGAAACGGACTCAAACCCTTAAGAAGGTTGTCACACCATCTATCATTGGGAAGAGCCACCCGGTTCGCACAATACTCCACCCTTGGAAAGAACCGTGGCATTAAGAAAATCAAGGGCTTATTAGAAGCGTCAAAAACAAAACAAGAGGCTACGAGCCTAACTACAAAGCTAAAAACGATTTTTTTTTTGCGAAAATAGAAAATAAAAAATAGAATGAATATGTAGAATAGGGGAGTAGAATATACAACGGGGATGAATACATACAGAAATGTAAAGTTATATACAGCCCAAAATAAAAATAAATCAACAAAAACATAAACTAAGAATTTATATATACAGTCATCTAGATAAAGGTAAGGCGCACCCCCACGAATAAAAGCTGGCATTGTCCTCAATGCCAACTATCAAATAAGCATAAAAAACAAAGTAAAGGATATAGGACCTCCCTAGGCCTGTCCGTCTGCATGGGATCATCAGTGGTCTCCAAGTCCTCTGTATGTACAGGAACCTCAGACTGGTTCCTGATCTCCTGCTGCTCAGTTGCTGGGAGTGGGGGCCTGCTCTTGGACCGGCTGGATGATAGGTGCATCACTGGAGGGGGTCTCCTATGGGTCTGCTAGCTCAATCACTGCACCAACTGAACTGGGGAGCTTCCTCTTCTTCCTTGGAGGCTTGGGTGCCTGCTTCTGCTCATGCTGTGGCTGTGGCACTGGTGCTGCTTCTGGGACTGGATCCCCGAATAGCAAGTCTAAAGGCATCTGGTCTGCCAATAGCTTGTCCACATTAGTCCTTAGCACTTTCACCGACTCCTTGGAAGCCCTTGACTTCCTCATCTTCTTGTGCTCCTTGGAAAGTTCCGTCAAAGCCTTTCTATGTGAATCCAGCACCTTAGTCAAGGCATAATGAGTCCTCATCATCTTCTCCTGATTGTCCAGGAGCTTTTTCAGTGTATCCTCAATAGACTGAGGAATCTGAGCAGTGGAAGGTGTTGAGTGGGCCTCAACTGTAGCAGACAAT
This sequence comes from Nicotiana tabacum, assembly GCF_000715075.1. NCBI lineage: Eukaryota > Viridiplantae > Streptophyta > Magnoliopsida > Solanales > Solanaceae > Nicotiana > Nicotiana tabacum. Next base: position 123,936,910 of record NC_134089.1, on the reverse strand, counting down.
GCAGACAACTTGGATGTCGCAGCTGACATCCAGTTGTTCAAACTGGCTAGTGTCCGGCTCAACTAATGGGCTGTGAAAGGATGAGTCCGGGAAGAAGGAACCCCTGGGCTAGCTGAAGTACTGGGGCCAGTAGAAGAGGAGGATCTTGGAGGCAAATCATCAACAGTGGCGGCAACATGCATGGTGGAAGTCTCTGTGGAGGGCTCAACAGAAGACTCTACCGCAACTAGCTCCTCAGACTGGCCAGTTGGGGTTGAAGCAAGCGGCTTGTAATTTTTGTCCTTGGGGTTGTCTGAACCCTTCAAACTGTACCAGGAGAACGAAGCCACAGGTTTGACCTTGACGTCAAATAGTCTCTTCTCCACCTCCAAGTCCTGGAAATACATAGTGAGGGTGCTGGGAAAAGGGTAGTTCCGGTCATGCTCAACTCCCACTGCAGAAATGGTGCGGGACATCAAATTGCCCACGTTGATAGGATAGCCTGCCATAATAGAAGCAATAAGAACCGCCCGGGCAAGTGGAATAGTCTGATCATGGGTGGTCGGGTCGAGCCGACTGCACATAAAGGTCAACCACCCTCTAGCCTCGAAGTTGAAAGTTCTCCGAAGTATTTTGGCCCCTGCTTGTAACCACTCTGGAACCGTACCCGGGATTGCCAAGTATGAAGCTAACCACGGACGAACCTCCTCACCCATTGCTAAATTTTCATTGTAAAGGGACTCATCTTCATCAATGAACCCCAAGTATTCATTTAGTGCCCTCCCAGTGAATACCATATTTTTGTTTCTCACCTTGGCCACCTTAGTGCCCTTCAAGATATGGGCCACATTGCTGTAAAATTCCTTGACCATATACTTATTCGCTATCAAACAATTGTCTTTAAAGAACTTCCAACCCACTCGAGCTTGAAACTGTCTATGCACATTGGGGTGTAGGGGTAGAAGGTCTTTGTCAATGAAGTTCCTCTCAAGAATCAACTTTCGTGACGACAACCATTCCCTAAACTTGTGGAACGCCACCTGGCTGACAAATCGATCTTCCCAAACTTTAGGTTTTCTAGTTCGTTCAACACCCCCAACCTGGGGTACACCGCTGTCCGGTACCTCATTATCAGTATTAGTCCCACCTTCTGCACTCTCCACAGATACTGAAGCTATGGGGGAGGTGGACTATTCACCACTGCTTGCTGCTGAGCAATCAGATGACTCAGAAGGTACACGTTGCGGGGCTTGGGCAGTATGTGAAGCTGGGACTACATGAGCTGGCCCTGAGTCAGAAGAGAGGTCTTGAGAGGGTACGTACTCACTCCCTGATTGGTCATCTATAACAACTTGTTTCCTTATTTTCAGTTTAGGTCGGGGAGTGAGTTTAAGTTGTTTTCCTTTTCCTCCCCGGGAGGGGTCACCTCGGCCGGGTTGTTTGGCACCTCTTCCTTGTTGTTTTACCATTGTCTGCAAGCAAACGCATCTAATATTGTTAGTTTAAGCACATGCAAGGAAGCAGGTGAATGAATTAAAGTTGCAGATAGCAAAAAGATTGTTGCAGACACTGCTGCAGATCCAGGCACCGCGACCCGCGTGCAAGGGAGCGCAAACACATTGGGGGTACCGTGGACCGTGCAATGGCAACCGCGGTCCCGTTGATCAAGTATCAACTAAAGTTCCTCTCTGAATATAAGCACCGCGATCCGCGTAAAATGGGTACGCGGCTGCGTTGGGCCAGCGCGGACCGCACAAAAATTACCGCGGCCGCACTGGGCACAAGTATGTGCTCAGTCAATTAAGCATCACAGACTGCGTGGAAGTGTAACGCGGACCACGTTAGGGCACCACGGACCGCAGGCCGCACCGGGTCAATTTCAGGGACTAAACTAGGGTTTCATGTTTTCTTCTAACCTAGACTAACAATTCGAAAAAAATTGTGAAGAAAAAGAAGTTACAGACTACTGGCAAGCAAACAAAAATGAAAATAAGAAAGTAATTAATCATGAATGCATGAAATGTTACCAGGATTAGGAAGAATGAATGCAATCTATCCAAGCAAGCAATAATTTCGGTGTTGGAAGAGCATGAATAGTAGAATTAGGGTTATGGATTTTCAAATTACGAAAAGGGTAAAATGAGACCCTTGGTCTCTATTTATAGACACCCAGTGGGACCCGTACTCACCTACCAGCGCGACCGTACAAAAGCGACCGCGGACCGCGCTGGGTTTATTTGTGTGACCCTTCAGTAAGCACCCTACACGGACCACACAAAAGTGGAACGCGGCCGCGTAAGTCCTCCGCGGACCGCACTAACTTGATCGCGGCCGCGGTGAAGAACTTCAGAGAGTCCCCTTCTAAACTTATGTCGGTGCGGACCGCACAAAGTGCACCGCGGCCGCACTAGCAACTTCAGAGACTATGCACTTTTCATACTTTGTTTTGCACTGATTCAACACAATCCCTGCAATATCTCACAAACAATTAGCTCAAAATTCCTAAGCTACAAAGAAAATCAAAGAGAAAAAAAAAAGACATGGGTTGCCTCCCAAGAAGCGCCTGATTTAATGTCGCGGCACGACGCATGCTACCACCACATCACTTTAGATAAAGAAGCGCCACTACATGGCTGCCATCGAACTTTCCAATATAATGCTTGACCCGGTGGCCATTAACTTCGAAGACTTCACCATTTTTGCTTTTTAGATCAAGAGCACCAAACGGGGTCACGAACGCAACTTCAAATGGCCCACTCCACTTTGACTTGAGCTTACCCGGAAACAAACGTAACCGGAAATTAAACAAGAGAACCAAATCCCCAACTTTGAACTCCTTGCCCGGAGAATATTTGTCGTGAAGGTACTTCATTTTGTCCTTGTACAAGGACGAACTGGAGTATGCATGGAATCTAAACTCATCGAGCGCATTAAGTTGTTCAACCCTCAGATTTGCAGCAACATCCCATTCTAAGTTCAACTTCTTCAAGGCCCACATAGCCTTGTACTCCAATTCCACCGGAAGATGGCAAGCTTTCCCAAACACCAACCGGTATGGAGACATACCAATTGGGGTATTGTAAGCTGTCCGATAGGCCCAAAGAGCATCATCCAATTTTTTCGACCAATCGGTCCTATTAGCATTGACAGTTTTAGACAAGATACTCTTAATTTCTCTATTGGAGACTTCCACTTGACCGCTAACTTGAGGATGATAGGGGGTGGTCACTTTGTGATTAACTCCATATTTGTCAAGCAATGAATCAAAAGCCTTGTTGCAAAAGTGAGACCCCCCATCAATAATGATAGCACGAGGAGTGCCAAACCTTATGAAAATACTCTTTTTCAAAAATGCTATCACACTCCGGGCTTCATTGTTGGGCAAAGACATGGCTTCAACCCACTTGGAGACATAATCTACCGCCACAAGAATGGATGTGTTTCCACAAGAGCTCACAAAAGGACCCATGAAGTCGAGGCCCCAAACATAAAAAATATCTACCTCAAGAATCGTATTGAGGGGCATCTCATCCCTTTTTGAAATTTTGCCGGCTCGTTGGCATTCATTACATCTTTTGACCACATTACCAGCATATTTAAACAAGGTAGGCCAATAAAATCCGCAACTGAGTACCTTTAGGCCATCCTTGCCCCGCCATGATAGCCACCATAGGGTGAAGAATGGCAAGCCTCTAGGATACTCAATTGTTCCTCCTCCGGGACACATCTTCGAATCACACCATCCGTGCAAACCTTGAACAAGTATGACTCATCCCAATAGAAATCCAAACTATCCCGCTTGAGCTTTTTCCTTTGGTTAGAAGAGAGCTCACATGGAATGATTCCGGTAACAAGATAATTTGCAATATCGTCGAACCACGACATTCCACTCATTGACACCGCAAGGAGTTGCTCATTGGGAAATGTATCATTGATCTCAAGGCCGTCACAAGGCCTCCCCTCCTCCTCCATACCGGATAAGTGGTCTGCCACTTGATTCTCACTACCCTTCCGGTCAACAATTTCTAAGTGAAACTCTTGAAGAATAAGAACCCATCACATCAATATTGCCTTTGAATCTTTCTTGGTCATCAAATACCTAAGGGCAACATGGTCTGTGTGCACAATAACTTTGGCCCCCATAAGGTAAGGACGAAACTTTTCCATAGCAAACACAATAGCCAATAACTCCTTTTCGGTGGCTGTGTAGTTCCTTTGAGCCTCATTCATGGTTTTACTTGAGTAGTACACTAGGTGGAACATCTTGTTAATCCTTTGGCCTAAAACTAACCCCACCGCAACATCACTAGCATCGCACATGAGCTCAAATGGTAAGCTCCAATTTGGTGCAGTGATCATGGGGGTAGTTGTCAACTTTTGTTTAAGGAGCTCAAAAACCTTCATGTACTTCTCATCGAAAACAAACTTGGCATCTTTCTCTAGAACCTTGCACAATGGGTTAACTACCTTAGAAATTTTTTTAATGAACCTCCGGTAGAAACCCGCGTGCCCAAGAAAAGTCCTCACCCCTTTGACAGAAGTAGGGGGAGGAAGCCTTGAAATAACCTCAATCTTGGACTTATCAACTTCAATTCCTCTTTTCGAGATCTTGTGACCCAACATTATACCTTCTTCTACCATAAAATGACACTTTTCCCAGTTTAGAACAAGGTTGGTATCTTCACACCGAGCCAACACTCTATCCAAGTTTACCAATCATTAATCAAAAGAATCCCCAACCACGCTAAAATATCCATGAAGACCTCCAAGATATCCTCCACCATGTCGGTGAAAATAGCCATCATGCAACGTTGGAAGGTCGCCGGAGCATTACACAATCCAAATGGCATCCTCGAGAAAGCGAATGTGCCATAAGGACATGAAAAAGTCGTCTTCTCTTGGTCCTCCGGGGCAATGAGAATTTGATTGTACCCCGAGTAACCATCCAAAAAGCAGTAGAAAGCCCGACCCGCAAGACAATCAAGCATTTGGTCAAGGAACGGCAACAGGAAATGATCTTTTCTAGTCACCTTGTTAAGCTTCTGGTAATCCATGCAAACTCTCCAACCCATCACTGTTCGAGTCAGAATAAGCTCATTGTTGTCAATGGTCACCATGGTCATTCAAGCTTTCTTCGGTACACATTGCACCGGAGAAGTCCATGAACTGTCAGAAATAGGATAAACCACACCGGCGTTAAGCCACTTGATAACCTCTTTCTTTACTACTTCTTGCTTAGCCTCATTTAGTCTTCTTTGATGCTCAAGTGAAGGCCTCGCATCCTCCTCCAATATGATTTTATGAATGTAAAAGGCGGGGCTTATACCCCAATCATCAACTAGAGTCCATTCGATTACCTTTTTTCGCTTTTGAAGAACCGCCATGGTGGCCTCGACCTGCATGTTAGTAAGGCAAGAAGAAAAAATAACAGGTAAAGTAGAATTTGAACCCAAGAATTCATACCTGAAGTGTGGAGGAAGTGTCTTCAACTCCAACACCGGTGGCTCCTCAATCGATGGCTTTGTTGGTGGAGTTTTGCGGTTTTCAAGATCTAAAGATAGCCTTCTAGGCTCATAAGAATATGAACCCATACCGTGCAATGCATTCACGCACTCCACTCTACTAGCATCGTCATTGAAATCCATATTAAGAAGCACGGCCTCAAGAGGATCTTCAACATTGATCATGGAACTTGTGTCATCCACTATCACAGCTGTGACAATGTGCACAAATGAACACACCTCCGTGCTATTGGGTTGTCTCATTGATTTTCAAACATGGAATACCACCTTCTCATCCCCCACTCAAAAAGTCAACTCACCCGCTTCAACATCAACCAACGCTTTCCCCGTGGCTAGGAAATGTCTCCCAAGAATAATCGGCACTTCAAAGTCCACCTCACAATCTAATATGACAAAGTTGGCCGGCAATATGAATTTATCAACACGGACAAGAGCATCATCAATTATGCCCAAGGGTCGCTTCATCGATCAATCCGCCATTTGAAGTCTCATTGAGGTAGGTCAAGGTTTCCCAATTCCCAAAGTTTTGAAGATCGAGTACGACATCAAATTAATACTTGCACCCAAGTCACGAAGGGCCTTAGCAAAATCCGCACTTCCGATAGTACAAAGGATAGTAAAATCTCCAGGATCCTCAAGCTTGGGTGTCATTGAATGCACTATGGCACTCACTTGATGAGTCATCTTAATTGTTTAACACTCCATCGACCTCTTCTTTGTAACCAAATCTTTCATGAACTTTGCATACCCCGACATTTGCTCAAGTGCCTCAGTTAAAGGGACATTGATTGTGAGGCTCTTCATCATGTCAATGAATTTTTTGAATTGATTGTCACTCTTTTGCTTTGCTAACCGTTGAGGATAAGGTGGAGGTGGCCTAGGCAAAGGTGCCTTGGCCTTTTGTACAACCGGCTCAGCCATGTCAATCACGTGTTCCCTAGACGGGTTCAAGGCATCTTGAGTCTCTACCTATGCTTCATCATTAATATCAATCCGCATATCATTGTTCACATTTTGATTAACCACACCATCAACAATCAAAGGTACATCATCATCCCCCAACTCAACATCTTCATCCATAAATTGCTTATGCATTGATGCATTCACATCACCACCTCTCCCACTTCTTGTTGTAACCGCCATCACATGATTATTATTCCCACCCTTCGGGTTCACCACCGTATCACTTGGTAGAGCACCCTTGGGATGAGTATTGAATGCTGGAGAGATTTGGCCTAATTGCATCTCCAAGTTCCGGATGGATGTGTTATGCGAAGCTAATTGGGCCTCAGAATCTTGGTTCTTTTTCATCATTTGCTCGAACATGCTTTCAATTCTCCCCATGTCACTTCTGGATGAACTCGGACCTTGAGAAGGAAATGGGGGTGGATTGTTCGGTTGTTGGTACATGGGGGGCCTTTGAAAGCCTTGCCCCCTGTTGCCTTGGTTTCCGCTATTGTTCCACCCTCCTTGATTGTTGATGTTTCCCCAATTATTGTTATTACCATTCCAATTCCCTTGGTTGCTTTGATTACCCCAATTGTTGTTTTGGTTGTTGTTATTCCAATTACCTCCGCCTTGTTGTTGATTGTCCCAATTTCCTTGAGGACGCCATTGTTGATTCGAAGAGTTGCCTCTATTCCCTTGGTAGTTATTGACATATTGGACCTCTTCGCTTTGATCATCATAGCACTCATTTGAATAACCACCACCATCATTGTTGTTTTCATATTGTTCACAATTACCTTGAGGTTATTGTCCTCTTTGCCGCCTTTTCAACATAGAAACGCCTTCCATTGCATTAACTTGACGCGGGTTTTGGACTTGTTGCAATTGCACCTTTGCCAATTGATTCATAGTTGTTATAAGCTTGGCGATGGCTTGGCCATGATCGTGCAATTCCTTGTGCAAATGGATGACTGTGGGGTCACCTTGGGGCACATTTGCTCAGTTTTTCCATGCCGAAGAGGTTTCAGCCATTTCATCAAGTATATCACATGCCTCTTGGTAAGAAAGTTTCATAAAGTTCCCTCCGGCCAATTGGTTCACAATGCATTGATTCGTGGTGTTGATGCCCCGATAAAAGGTTTGATGAATCACAGCTTTGGTCATGTTGTTATTAGGGCACTCTTTCACCATTGTTATATATCTTTCCCATATCTCGTGCAAAGGTTCCGTTGGCTCTTGCTTGAAAGCTAGAATTTCATCCCGAAGAGCTGCCATATGACTTGGAGAAAAGAACTTGGCAATAAATTTGTCTGCCAATTCATCCCATGTTGTTATAGCATGATTGGGGAGCCTTTCTAACCAATCCAATGCTTTACCCCGAAGAGAGAATGGGAAAAGCCTCAATCTCAACGCATCCTCGGACACATTTGTCTGCTTGCTACCCCAGCATGTATCCACGAACCTCTTCAAGTGCTTGTAGGCATTTTGATCGGAGGCACCCGTGAAATACCCTCTTTGCTCGAGAAATTTCAACATAACATTTTTGATTTGAAAGTTCCCCGCCCGAATTCGGGGAGGAACAATAGCACTGGCGTATCCTTGATTTGGTAAAACTCTGGGAGCCACTCTCGGTGGTGCCGGAGGAGAGTCTGGAATATTGTTGTTCTCATTTGCATTTACATTGACATTTCGGCCTCTCTATGGACCTTGAGGTAAGACCTCATCTTGTTCTAGATCCTCTACCTCCTCCCCCGCTATCACATTGCTGAGATGGTCATTTGCATTAAGAGCCATTGTACCTGATTGATCGACATAAACAAAATTAGTAAACAAGAAGGAAAGAGAAGCAAAACACAAAACTAACTAAACAGATAGTCAACACCGTAAGCTCCCTAACAACGGCGCCAAAAAGTGATCGCTGCTGACTCGACACTACGCTATGGTAGGAAGAGCGGATCACAATATCTTTTACCCGAATAGAGGTCCGGGATCGAATTTCCACAGGGAGCTAGTAGTGGAGTTGTATTTTCTTTCTTGCCTAGAGTTGCGGTTGTGCTTCTAATGTCACTTCAAACATCTTTTGAGTTTTTGTATTTATAACTACTATTATAAAACAAAGGATTAAACTAAATTATGCTAAGAGAATATTGCTAAGTCGTAATTAATGGATAGAAGAGCACTAGGGTCGTAGCATCACCTAGCTGGCTAATTGACGGGTAGATGTTACTAAGGATAGATTGACATATTTGGGGATTATGCTGTAACCATTGCACAATTGCACCCACTCTCACACCTCTCGGTATAGAGAGTGATTATGCCCAATTGACTCTCTCAAGATCAATTGGGTAGGCCAATGAGACCAAGCAACTAGGGTTCAAGTAGGGTGATTACTCACTTGAGATTTAACCCGTTAATTGGGACTACCATTTCTCATGGGTCCATCCCAATTCCTTGTTGGGTCAATTTTGGGGTCATAAATCTTTCTTTCGAGAAGAGTTAAACCCACTAAGCTTGAATCAGTGTTTGCAACCATCAATTCTTGAATAAAAAACGTAAAATTAACCCAAATAGCAAAAACCTAATATCAATCCAATCCTAGATGACAACATCCATCAATTACCCATACTAGGGTTGAGCCACAACCCTAGCTAATGGGTTTAGCTATACATAATTAAAGAAGACACTGAAAAAATAGATGAAGAACTAAACATATTAAATAATTATTAAGAAGAAACTACAATAATCTATTGTTAATTGGAAGCAAAAATGCCAAAAATGGCTACAAATTCGGTCTCACGAGATCAGCTACATTTCTGAATACAAAACTTAACCTAAAAATGGTAAAATGTCCTATTTATAGTGGGCTGGAAAAACTGGACAAAAATACCCCTGCGGGGTCAGTGCGGGCCGCACAAAAGCAACCGCGGCCGCACTGGCTTTTTTCACTTCAACTTTAAGTTCATTGAACTGGAAGATGTGGACCGCGTGAAAGGGTAGCGCGGCCGCATAGAGGGTCTGGCGTGGTCCGCACAAATAGGCCGCGGGCCGCATGGCATGGTTTTGGTCCCTTGCCCAACTCTCTGAACCTTATGAACGTGGACCACACAAAGCAGGAGTGCGGTCGTGAAGCTTCACTGCGGACCGCAAAAATCTTACCGCGGCCGCGTGACTTTAAGCCTGAATATGTCATATCTCTGAACCTCCTAGTGTGGCCGCGGTCACTGTTGTGCGGTCCGCACTAGGCCCTTTCTTCTTCAATTCTCTTGGTCTTTGATACTTGAGCAGGTTTCACTCCTTTTTGAGCCGATCTTTGACATTTCATCACTTTGTCGATCAAACCTGCAATCAAGCACAACTTGTGAGCATTTTGGGACTATTTTGTAGCAATTTATATTCAAAGCATAGGCAAGTAGAGGCATAAACACGTTAAAATCCTAACTTATCAACGCGGTCCGCACAAACAGGACGCGAACCGCGTGGCATGGTTTTCGTCCCTTGCCCAACTCTCTGAACCTTACGAATGCGGACCGCACAAAGCAGGAGTGCGGCCGCAAAACTTCACCGCGGACCGCGAAAATCCTACCGCGACCGCGTGACTTTAAGCCTGAATATGTCATATCTCTGAACCTCCTAGTGCGGCCACGATCACTGTTGTGCGGTCCGCACTAGGCCCTTTCTTCTTCAATTCTCTTGGTCTTTGATACTCGAGCAGGTTTCACTCATTTTTGATCTGATCTTTGAAATTTCGTCACTTTTTCGATCAAACCTGCAATCAAGCACAACTTGTGAGCATTTTGGGACTATTTTGTTGCAATTTATATTCAAAGAATAGGCAAGTAGAGGCATAAACACGTTAAAATCCTAACTTATCATAGCTTAGGCAATATTATCAGGTCGAAGGCAACAAAGTAGCTTGGAGTGCTTGACCAAATTGCGCCCGCCCCTCGAACCCTCAATGAATTCAACACAGCGTTCACAAGGCATATTATCGGCTATTTCCGAATGAACAAATAAAGAGTCGTACCGCATCCTTCGAGCAGATAACTGAAGGCCTGCCGAGGTTCAAAGCGTCATCGCCACTAAGGTACAACTATCTCCCTTTTCAAGTTAAATCTCATACCCACCTTTATGCAGGCGCCCGACTGAGACAACATAAAGGCTAAACCAACTCGAAGACCATAAGGTTTTAAAGCATCCGTTTCACTCTTTTCCTTAAGACCAAGTTTTTATCCCGAAAAAGGTTTTACCGGCAAGGTTTTTAATGAGGCAACATATACATGCTACCTAAGGAAGATCCAATAAGTATTTAAGGAGTATTTTGCAATCAACCTCAAATACTGGGGGCCATCCTCCCGGAAGGTCACCTATTCGGAGAAGACAAGATGCGCTAAGTGGGCTCTCGGTAGGAAAACAATGCACCGGGCCAACCGGTCAAATGAACCGTGTCCGCATAGAACAACCGAGTCCGCGACAACAAAAACATGTATACTTGTATCAAGTAATCAAAGAATACTTCCCAAAAGCATTTTGCATCTCAAGGAAGCTCGATATTTTTGCAAAACAAAAAAATGGCCCAGAGCCAAAAAAATATCCCAAACACTCGGGGACTGGCGTCAACAACTTAAAACAAAGCGACCCCCCTGGTCGGAGCTCCTAACTCGTAAGCCCTTAATGAGGAAACAACGAGATCACAGAACAACTCTAGAGCCAAAAATGTCCCGAACACTCGGGGACTGGTGTCGAAAACTCAAGGCTACACGACCTCCGGGTCGGAAACTCCAAAATCATAAGCCCTCGATAAGGCAATACCAAGTTCACAAGCAATGGCTCCCGAGCCAAAATACCTTCAACCACTCGAGGACTAACGTCAATCGCCGTCTCCATCGACTTATCAAAGCCCGAGGCCATAAGACAACATGCGGGCAACCTCAGTCTCGTAAGACCTACATAAGGTAACAACAATATCTGTAAGACCTCAAGCAAGACATGAACCATACTTGTACCAAATATCCAAAACTGTAAGTCCTCAAAGGCATGTAAAACTTGTAAGACCTTACTAAAGGCATAAACTCGATCTCAAAGTTTCGGCTATATATCGAACTTGTAAGACCCTTAAAAGGCATACCCTCGATATAGATGCCGAAACTACCTCACTTGGGACTTAAAGGCTCCGGCCAAACACAAAAAATAACTCCGGTCACAAGGCTGTACAGCCAAACTAACGCAACTCGGGGACGTCCGACCATCGCTATAAATCACAGGACTTCAATTACTTCAAATATACTTTGGAAAGAACCGGTTAAACATGCTACCCTCACCATAGGCAAAAGAGCTTCGACTACATCGACTTCTAAACACTAGCTTCGAGATACTCATCCTCCGAGCCAAACCTCCCGAGGTGCTCGATCATCGCCATATAACGGCTCACAATTGAGGTTTTTTATTAAGCTGTCGAAGAGTCAGGCAAACATTACTTCAAAAAGTCACATCGACCCAAGGCGTAAGAACCACTGTCGCTAGCCCATATATATAAAAGGTCGTATCGACCCAAGGTGTAAGAGGCACTATTGCTAGCCCACATATATAAAAAGTCGCATCGACCCAAGGCGTAAGAGCCACTGTCGCCAGCCCACATACATAAAAGGTTGTACCGACCCAACGTGTAAGAGCCTAAGGGCAAGCTTGCAATTCAAAGACTTGAGGGTCGAATGATCTCGAGTAGAAACCCGATTCGGAAACTGAACCCAAAACAATTAATTGAATATGCCTAAGAGAAAAAGCGTATGAGCTCAAACACCGGCTTACACTAAAAGGTCGCATCGACCAAAAGCGTAAGAGCCACTGTCGCCAGCCTAAAATTCAACAACTTGAGGGTCAATGAGATCGAGTCGATACCCAACTCAGGAACTGAGCCCAAAACAGTTGACCCAAATATGCCTAAGAGAAAAAGTGTAAGAGCCGTTGTCGCCAGCCTATACATAAAGGTCGCGTCGACCAAGCGCGCAAGAGCCTTCGGGCAAGCTCAATGAGCCTCAAGGACATACCGTGAATCTAAGGATTCCCCTCAACTCAAAAGCCAGTTCATCTGGCTAAAATCAAGGAAAAAAGAAATGTAGGATAAACAAAACTGCGAGGTTTCCTCTTTATACATACATAGGAAAAAAATACAAGCTTCATTTACAAACGTGCTTTGATAATAATATATGCAGAATTGGAAAGCAAAATCCACATCCCCCCTGGGGGCTATGGCCCTTCGGCCTCATCTTCGCAATCCTTGGCATCGGACAGAAGTAACCGAGCACCATGCTAATCTACCCTCGCCTGCGTCAACTCTTCTGAGAGGTCGAATCCCCTAGCACGGATCTCCTCGAGGGTGTTGCTCCGAGACTTACACCGAGTGTATTCGTTGCTCCTATCTTCGCGGTCAAGGATCTTTCTCAGCTTAGCTTGAGCATCGACAGTGTCCTTCAAATAGACCACCACTTTCTGGTCAACCTTAGTTCGGCTCATTACAACTTTAGCCCGGGTACCCGAAACCTCGACCTTTATCTTCGAGAGCTCAGTCTCGAGCTTCATAATCATATCTGTTCGAACCAAGATATTATCACAAGCTAAGAAAAATTGAACCTCATTATCATATCTGGCTCGACCAACCTCGTCTCAAAGGCGCTCCAATCCCTCCACCTTTTTCTACAATTGAAATACATGAAACATTAGTCTCAAGAGCTATAAGGAGGAACGCATGCTCGCTCGGAACAAAAACTACCTGCTCCTTCAAGTAGCTCTCATAATTCGAGCTCCGACTCACCTCATATCGTAAGTATTCTAACTCGACTTCCCTTTCATTGCAAAGGAGCCTCAGGGATTTCACCTCATCTAGAGCTTTCTGCAGCCTGACCTCACGACGAAATAGCTCAGACTTAAGCTTATCAAAGGCCTGCAAAAGAAACTCAGTAAGGAAGGGATGGCGCGAAACTCGAAAGGCCTGTGCCAAAAACTCACCACATAGTGAAACCACTGTGCTTCCTCGAAGGTCGAGTGCACGTCTGCTAACCTAGCTCCCTCAACTCCGAAACATTCCACCCCAAACGAGGCACAGTCTCTCGGTGCATATGATATCGGGTTTCGAGTATCCCTCGAAATACCTCCAACGGAAAAATAAGACGATAGCAGAGGATAAATCGCCTCTCCAAAAACAGAAAATCACAGGCGCGACAGGCTTAGTCAATACTTCCACTCCGGGCCCCCAGTCCAGGTTCGCCTTACTTCGAGCACCATCGCCCTGCAAAGGTATCTATTGCTTATTGTTATCATCCTTTAGCCTAGAAGCTAGCAATCCTTCTTCCCCCCAAGGGGGCACGAACTTGCCTCGGAAAGCTCCCCAATACCTACAATAACAGGGTTAGTACGCAGAAAGAGAAAGTGCCTTTCCAACTAAAATAAGGGAACAGATCGCACATCAGATACCGTGGTATTTTGCCTCCCACCTATCCTTAGATAAAGCTCACCACTTACGCTCGTTGTAAGTCGAGTGGGTCGCAAACTTATGAACCCAATCCAGTAGATTGGGAACCTCACTCGGCATCTACAAAGTCACTACAAAAAAGGAAAAAAATGCGCACTTACAGAACACCCCTTCGCCATAAATGAAAAACTATGAAAGCACGAGTGTACCACTTACGTGTATAATTCCATTCTTTAAGTAATGGCATAAACTCTACAGGGATAATATCTACAGTCTGTACTTGGATGAATTGACTCATCCACTCTCGACCTCCGTCTTCTTCATCATCAACAATGAAAGGCGTGGTCAACCGACATTGTAAGGTTAACATGCCTCGATTGTGAAAAGGCCGGTACATCCTGATAAGATTACTGAGCGTAAGTTCAAGCCCTGCCTTCTCCGCAAGAAACCATATCATCAACACTATTTGCCAAAATGACGGGTGAATCTGCGCCAAGGTAAATTGGTACTTTCGACAGAAGTCAAGCACAACCCTGTCAAGGGGGCCCAGCGTGAAAGGATTCTTGAACACATATAGAAACCCCTCGGCACGATCCGTATTACTATCATCCGTGGAAGGTACTTGCAATACTGCATTTTTCCCCATCCACAGTCATTCATCACCGACTCAAGGTGTCCCTCTCCTATTAAAGAAGTAAACTTCAAGGTATGCTCCCGTTGGTCCTGGGCATCGGGGCACTTTTCTGACGAAAAGTTCCCTCTCGCAGCAAAATGCCTCGAGCCAACAAGGCGAGAACCGGAGGCGGAATTCTCTCCTCCTTGCCGAATGGATCCTGATGTAGCAGTCATGACTACAACAAATTTGGAGAACTAGAGTAGGAATTCGAACCAGAGCGTCAATACTGAAATAATGAAAGGCCTAACGCAGGAAAAAAGGTAACTTCTCAGAATGGTGGAATCTCCAAGAGGGAAGAACCAGCCCTATATATATATGGAAAAGGCAGCGATGATCTACCTGCCCCAGAGGCCGATTAAAATGCTGGCCGAAATCACTTTGGGAAGATGTGTTGGCGGGATCGCTTAGGTCACAGCCATGTCGTCCATTTGACAAATGCCGTGTGCGTTCCGGGGGTGGGGACCCCCGCACCTCACAAGTCCCGAGATGGTACTTGATCTGGAGGACCTCTATTAAAAAGAAGTTAGGCTCCAGGAAGCCTTGGGCATCATCACAAGTCCCGAGATGGTACCCGATCTCGAGGACCTCCATAAAAAAGAAGACAGGCTCCAGAAAGTCATTGGTATCATCACCAGTCCCAAGATGGTACCCGATCTCGAGGATCTCTCCAAGGGGCCATTGATGTCATTGCAAGACTCGAGATGATACCCGGTTTTGAAGGCTCCTCTCAAGGAGAGAATAAGCAGTTAAAACTCCACTCATATGGGCTTGGATTTGGGGTACCATCTAAACCCGGGCAGTCCCTCATTCGGATCTATCTACAACGCCTTAAGGCTATCTACACTAAGTTCAAGACAAGTTTCCAGACGGCCCAAGTTTGAGCAAATCCCCACGCGGGGACTGTTCTTGAAAGCCTAAAGGCAGTCTCCATTCTTGAGCTTCCGAGCGAATCCCCCTCAAAGATTATCGTAGGGTCTGAAGGCTAAGTCTCGATTTGGAGGTTCAAAGCCCTACTCTCATTCAACTCAAATTTAGGGTCCTGATGACCCGAGTTTATCAGTCCAACCCGGGCCCGATATTTGCACCAACCGATGGGGTTATGCACTCAGATTCTACACAAGCATAGATAAAGGGAAAATAGTATATATTAGAGGCGAATTAAAGAAATATTTTTTATTCATAAACATTCGATTACAAAATCCCACGAGGGTCCTTACACAGAAATAAAGAAGCAAAAAGATACACATATAGTAAAAGCCTAGAGCCTAGCCTATTCTCGAGGGTGCATCCTCGGTAGCAGTATCTTCGAGCGCCATCTCCCCGGGAGTCTCATCCTGGTCCTCCAGAATGATATCTTTGAGGGCAAAGATGAAGAAGAGGAAAGTGGTGGAGAAGAGCAAAGTGACGCAGAAGAATCAGAAAGGAACGAAGAAGTGGCTGGGTGAAAAATCTGGTTAGTATAGATTTCGCCATTGCTACTATTATAAAGACACTTCTTGGGACGTTACCACAGTGTGGGATGCAACAGTTAGTAGATAGTACCACCTCACTCCACGGAAAGCAAAAAGAGTGAGGTGCCACACTGGGTAATTGGGTGGAGGTGAGCAACGGAGTATAGTCCGAACTCCCTTCTGAGCAGCAGTGTAGAGTTCAAATATTTTCCTAAGCCGGGAGAAATCGATCCCCCTATCTCCTTGTCTCGAGCCAATGACGACAGCAGTAATACCACCACCAACAACAATTTGGTATAGTCTCTCTCGATAGGGAAGAGCCCCAAGAAAAAACCATGGAATAACCGATGAGAACGCCACCAGACAACCTTGAGGTCACGGGTTTCAGACATGGGAAATGACAGTGGATGAGGATGGAGAGAAGAAATGGGATAGAGGTTTATTGAAGAGAACTTGAACAAAAAGGTAGTTCCAGGAGGCTCCCATTTATAGGAGGGGTGGTAGCATAACCGATGGCACCATTATTGCCTTTAAAAGACGTAACAGTAGGCACATTTAATGCATCCTTGGGAGCTGAACTAGCGGTGACATTACCACTTTGAAGAATAAGAAACGGTAATGCTTTGAATGATTTTGGAAAGTTGAAATGACGGGACATCTTGGTTGTTATGAAGGCTTGCACCATCAGTATGCAATCATCGCGGTAGATTCGGAAAGATGTCTATTGAGGTCATTTCTTATCGTTCTACTCTAAAAAACGCGGGGACTATCTGTATACGACAAAATCAGAGGGTCCAATTTTCCATCGTTATAACATCTCGAAGGCTCAAAATCACGGTTGAGTTTCATCCCTCGAGGGAAATCGACGCTCGACCTCTGGGAAGTATGAGATCGACGGTTATGGAAAGAAAGTGGGGAATTTCCAAGGCATGAAGCTAGAGCCAGCAAAGTCTGTCAGGCTAGTCTGAGCCCGTATCGTGGCATTAACTAGCTGTCCCATCTCCATATCTTTGTAATAAATGTACTTGTACTATGTTGGGATTTACCGTCTTATATAAAGGGGGTCCCTGTCATTTTGTAAACATCTGTTGCTCCATACTAAATATACTAGAACATTCTCTCTGCTCTCTAACACATTCTCTTGGTTTCGTTGTCTCATTTATTGCCCATATTTATTGTGTTCTATTGATTGTTCTTCATTTATTTCTTATTATTGGCCATAAAGAGTCGTCTTTGATTTATTTATAACTGTTAGACTCCATCGATCACCTTCGATTGCTCCCAACTGAGCTTCGGACTTGACCCCGAGGCCCTCAAATAGTCAAGCTCGAGGCCCCGATTGGCAGTGATTCCATTTGATTAACATCTCATTTTTAAGCTCTTATCTCATTTCTAAGTCTTTCACATATCATCAACTGCCTAACAACTAGCATAAAAATACACGTATTTTAAAACCACTAAATTAAATTTAATTGTTATTACCATTTTCATGGTAAATAGTTTGGAGAGAACTAATGGGAGAAAGGTTGATTGAAGAGCACTTGAACAAAAAATTGGTTCCAGGAGGCTCCCATTTATAGGAGGGGTAGCAGCGTAACCGATGACACCATTATTGCCTTTGAAAGACATAATAGTAAGCACATTTAATGCATCCTTAGGAGCTGAACTAGCAGTAACATTACCGTTTTGAAGAAGAAGAAATGGTAATGCTTTGAATGATTCTGTGAAGTTGAAATGACGGGACATATCGGTTGTAATGAAGGCTTGCGCCATCAGTATGATGTCATCACAGGAGATTCAAAAAGATGGCTATCGAGGTCATTTCTTATCGTTCTACTCTAAGAAATGCAGGGACTATCTATATACAACAAAATTGGAGGGTCCAGTTTTCCATCGTTATAACGTCTCGTAGGCTCGAAATCACGGTCGAGTTTCATACCTCGAGGGCCATCGACGCTCGACCTTGGGGTAGTATAAGATCTACGGTTATAGAAAGAAAGTGGGGAATTCCTAAGGCATGATGCTAGAGCCAGCAAAGTCTGCCAGGCTAGTCTGAGCCCGTATTATGGCATTAACTAGCTGTTGCATCTCCATATCTTTGTAATAAATGCACTTGTACTATATTGGGGTTTCCCCTCTTATATAAAAGGGGTCCCTGTCATTTTTGTAAATATCTGTTGCTCCGTACTAAATATACTAGAACATTCTATCTTCTCTATAACACATTCTCTTGGTTTCGTTGTCACATTTATTTCCCATATTTATTGTTTTCTATTGATTGTTCTTCATTTATTGCTTATTATTGGCCATAAAGAGCCGTTTTTTGTTTTATTTATAATAGTTAGTCTCCATCGACCACCTTCGATAGCTCCCATCCGAGCTTCGGACTTGACCCCCAGGCCCTCGAATAGGCAAGCTCGAGGTCCTGATTGGCAGCGATTTGGTTTGATTAACATCTCGTTTTTAAGCTCTTATCTCATTTCTAAGTCTTTCACAAAACATCAACTGCCTAACAACTAGTATAAAAATAGATCACGTATTTTTAGAATCACTAAATCAAATTTAATTGTTATTACCATTTTCACGGTAAACAGCATATGCAGGTAGCAACTTTATAGGTGGGGCAGTTGGCGTGCAGTTTCCTTGGGAAATGGTAGCTATTTGTTCCCTCTGTTATTCGTTTGACAATGAAGAGTTGAAACATATCCCAAGTTGGAACCTTTTGATCTTAATGTCTTGAGAATGTGTAACAGGTTCCTTATCTGGTTCTTGACAGTAAGTTTGTTAGATCATCAAAACATAAAACAAGGTACTTGTAACCTATCAATTTCCTCCCTTTTGATGATTACAAAGTTATAATTGAAAATCCCATAGAGAGCCACAAAGAACCAGACAATGAACTAGAAAGGTCATTGAGTTTCCCCCTGAATTTGTACTCCCCCTTAATCAGTGCATATCATTATTCATTATTATTCAATTATGCATAATCTTCCCTCTTTTGACATCATAAAAAGAAGTCCAGTGTGGTTAACTCATGCCACATCTGTGCACACAACATGATAGAAAACAGAAATATAAGAGCAATGTATACATAGCAAAAGAGAAAAGCTTACATTAACAAAATTTGGATTTTTCAACAGGAGCAGTTTCAATATTACCAGCATCATCCATAATTAAAAATAAAAAAAGTACCACAAACATTATCATAAACAACCATAATAAATGGACAATGAACGATAAACTGGACATTAGAAGGGAACACTGGCTAAGGAGCACTGGAATGGGAGGTCTTGGAAGAAGCAAGGCTTTGGAGGAAGAAATCCATTCAAGCATTCACTGACATTTGCTTGTTGAGCATTCTCTCTTTCAGGTCCTCCACTTATTTCTTGAGCTCAGCATTCTCTTTGGTCAGACGAGCAAACTCTTTGATTTGAGAGCTACTGGAACCAGGTGCCTCCTGTAGCTAACTTAACTGAGTCTCGATAATAGCATTTCTTGCTTTCAACTACCTTATCTCAGCAGTAGCACTATTCTGATCATTGATCAACTGAGATATGGTAGAAGTGCTTCCAACCCCTCCAACTTTCTCAATACACTCGCATTCTTCAAGAATGGGTTTGGAGAAGGTTTGATTCTTAGTGCTCACTTTAGCTTGTCCAAGAGGAACTTTGAAGTACTCACAGACCTTGGTAAGAAGTAACCCATAAGCCAACCCATGATTACCATCTTTAAAATCTGCCACTATCTACATGTGCTTTATCATGATCCCAGGCAGGTTGATGGTAGTGAAGTTGTCCAGTGCTTCCATGAGGAACAGCGCTGCACAAGAAGTGATAGATCTTCTCTCAGCACGAGGGAGCAAAACCTTGTTCAACATCTCAAATAGTAGTTGGTACACTGGAAGGAGGGCCTTCTTCTGTACCCATTCCCCTTGCTGAACTGCTCTGTACTTCAGGATCATTTCTGAAATTTTGAGAACAAGATCCCTGAACACTAGACAGCCCTTCAATAGGCACACCCAGAATAGATCCCAACAAGGCAAATTCTATTACCATATCAACTCCATTCACCATCACGTAGATGTGATCATCTTCAACTTTGAAGAGGACGGCATAGAAACTTTGAACTTCTTCCTAATACACCTTTGGAGCATCACTAGTGAGCAAATGTGCCCATTTTTAAAACTCACAAATTTCAACCAATTGTCTCATACCAGCCTCCTCCAAAATGTCAGTGGCAAATGTGCACCCCCATAGCACCTTTTGATTTCTCAACTTCTCTTTCCCAGCACTCCTTTAATCACCAACTTTGGACTTTTTGAGGAATCAGGTTCCTCATTAGTATCAACTTTTCTTTTAGCAAACTTGCAATCATTCATTCCTTTTTATTAGACTTCACAGAGTTTTCACCCAATTCTTCCATCACCCTGGCACTAGACTCTTCCACCAACTTATCACCAGATTCTTCAGCTACATTTTCACTAGAGACAAAATCATCAAACTTGTTCACATTTTCAGCAAACACAGAAGATCCCCTTTTTGTCTTGGGGAGACCATGCTTCTGTAAGAGCTTTCGAGTCAAGGAACCGGGTTCCTCGTCTTCTTCATCCACATTCACAACAAGAACTGACTGCTCACTCACATCTTTCCCATCTTTCACCAATTTTCTTCTCCTTGACTTAGCTTGGATGTTCTTAAGAGCAGACCTCCGTCCTTTGCAAACTTGTAGTGGGTCTCTTAAGAGTAGACTCTTGAGCAACCATTAGTCTACACCTAGTCAAGCTAGCGATTAGCATATCATCATAATCCTATTCACTATCCCTTTTTTCTTATCTAGACACAGATCTTCCCTTAGACACCACCACAAATAAAGGCTCAACATCAAAATGAGGAGACGAAGCAGGGTCAATTGGGGCTCTTGAAAGGACCCTTGAGATGGATCCTCCGAGAAGGGATCAGGTCTTTCATGAGGAACCCCAGTAGTATTGTCATGTGCTGATTGAGAAATAGGCACAAGTGCTCCACCCTCTACCACGGTCCTGTACTCTTCCCCCTAAGTCTCAGACTCATCCTTACTTTCTTCAAAATAACTCATTCACCAGCTATGGACAACATGTTCTTTATTACTTCTTTCTCTTGTACACCCACGGGAAACTCAGGAGAGGAAGGAGTGTTACCTATGGACACAAGATCAGGAGCAGGCTTTGTTGAGTCAACATTATTGGAACCATCAGTTTGATCTGCCTTTGACCCTTCTTCCATAGGAGAACTTGAAATTTCCTGATTTTCTTCTTTGTCAACTGTACTCTTTTCACCCTCTTTTTCTGGCAAAATAGAAGGAGAGCTCATGGCTACAATCCTTTTAGGAGTCAAAATTTTGTGGCACTGATGAGATCCAGAACTCGATTGGATAGGGGAGGAAAATAAGTGTGGGGGTGATTCTTCCCTAGGGTTTTGGCTAGTGGTAGTGTTGATAGAAGAGTCTAATATCGGTGTTTGAACAACTGAGGACTCAATGGGGGTATTACTTGGAACACTTGAGGTTTCGTGATTTTCAGCCATGGAGAGAAGTGATGAGTTGAAGAGAAGAGGTGGGTAGTTTGAAGAGAGAAAGAAGAGGAAAAATTGTAACGTTCTATGTGAGGAGTTGTGACAGTGATGGATGTATTTAATATTGATGAGGAACCGGTTAAGAAAAGGCGGCAGTTTTGCGAGTCGAGTCAATTACTACCTAGTGAGACGTTTGGGTTCAGAAGACACAAAGAGAAGAAACTGAAATACTGATGACGTGGCACTGTTTTGACCGTCAAAAATTGTGCATAAGAGAATAGAGAAACTACTAACATGTGTTAGGAGAACCAAGTTCCCTGATGAATCTTGCATCTCTAAGCTTTGTCCTTTTTACCAGCGTACACTGCATCAACTGCCTATTATCACTCTAATCATCATGCGTGTCAACCTATAACAGTATAAAGGTGAGTTATACTTTTCCAAAAAATACTTTTAGCTAATTTTACCTGTACACTTCTTTCATAGCCAATCATTGGGGGACCAGGTTCTTAATTGGGTATTATCAACCTCAGTGCCAGACGATTTCTCTTAAAGTATTCTCTACTTAGGGATTGTTAAATATATCTACAATCTGATCTTCTATGCTGTAAAATTTCATGCATATTATCCCCTTTTTAACATTTTCTCTGAGAAAATGATGACGCATATCAATATGCTTGGTTCTCTTATGTTGGAATGGATTTATGGTCATATTGAGTGCACTTGTATTGTCGCATAGGAGAGGTACACAATTTGAGAACACTCCAAAGTCTTCCAAATGCTGCTTGATCCATAACAATTGAGCACAGCAAGAAGCAACTGCTACATATTCTACTTCAGCAGTTGAGAGTGCTATTGAGTTTTGCTTCCTTGTGCCCCATGAGATTAGGCAAGAAACCAGAAAATATGCCTTTCTAGACGTGCTTTTCTTGTCCACCAGATATCCTGCATAATCAGCTTCAGCATACCCAATATGGTCAAAACAGTCACCTGAGGGATAGTAGAGAACCAGGTCATGCGTTCCCTTGAGATATCTCAATATTCGCTTGGCAGCCTTTGGATGAGATTCCTTTGAATTAGATTAAAACCTTGCACAAATACCCACACTGAACACAATGTCTGGCCTGCTTGCAGTGAGATACAAGAGTGACCCTATGATCCCTCTATACATGGTCTGATTTATAGGGTAACCAAGTTCATCCATGTCTAGACGAGTAGCTGTGGCAATAGGAGTGTCAATAACTTTTTATGTTTCCATGTCAAACATTTTCAATAGCTCATTAATGTACTTCTGCTGACTTATCAATGTTCCCTTTTGACATTGCTTCACTTGAAGTCCTAGGATGAAATTTAATTCTCCCATCATAGTCATCTCGAACTCACTCCCCATGAGTTTTGAAAACTCCTCACAAAGAGAGTCAGTTGTGGCTCCAAAAATGATATCATCAACATATACTTGAACAATGAGCATGTTCCCCCCTTGTTTCTTTAGAAAAAGAGTGTTGTCAATTTTCCCTTTTGTAAAGCCATTTTCTAGAAGAAACTTTGATAATATTTCACACCAAGCCCGAGAAACCTGCTTTAGCCCATACAATGCCTTGTCCAATTTAAACACATGCTCATGATGCTCGTGACTCTCAAATTCAGGAGATTGCTTGACATAAACTTCTTTTAGAAAGCCATTCAGAAATGCACTTTTGACATCCATTTGGAACAATGTGAATTCCATATATGATGCAAAGGCAATAAGGATTCTGATAGCTTCCATTCGAGCAGTCGGAGCAAAAGGTTCATCATAGACAATCCCTTCTTCTTGATTGTAGCCTTGAACTATAAGCCTTGCCTTCTTTCTTGTTGTGTTTCCAAACTCATCAAGTTTATTCCTGAATACTCACTTGGTTCCTATAATAGTTTGATCTGCAGGTCGAGGAACCAGATGCCATACTTGGTGCCGTTCAAATTGATTCAGGTCCTCTTGCATGGCATTGATCCAGTATGTATTTTTCAATGCTTCTTTGATATTTTTGGGCTCTATTTGAGAAAGGAAGGTTGAAAAGGCAAGTGAGTTCCTTGCTTTGATTTGGTTTGAACTCTTAAGTCAAGAGGGGTGATTATGTTATCAAGAGGATGTGAGCTTTTGTGCTTCCAATTTGGTAGCTAAATCTCATTGGTAGAGGACGTAGGTATGTCTTACTGAGGTTCTTGGCCGCTTCTTACTTCAGCAAGTGAAGTACCTTGGACTACATCAACAACTCTATTTTCAGCTTCAGTTGATGTGATAACGGGACTAGGTTCCTCTCCAATAGATGGAGGTATAGTTGCATCATCTTCACCAGATTCCTTTACATGACTCATCATGTCTTCTTTTCCATTTGCCATGTCAATACCTTCTCATGGAACAGATAAAGGTTCTCCATCTTGATTAGCATGTTTGTCCTTCTCACGGGAGAGGTGAGATTCATCAAAGATCACATGTATACTTTCCTTAACACATTGAGTCCTTTAGTTGTATACTTTATAAGCTTTGCTTTGAGACGAGTATCCCAGAAAGATTCCTTCATCACTTTTGGCATCGAATTTTCCAAGAGCTTCCTTTAATTATTGAGAACAAAGCATTTACACCCAAAAGTTCTTAGATGTGTCAGCTTGTGCTTCCTTCCATTTAGCAATTCATATGGAGTCTTGTTCAGAAGGGACCTGATCATGCACCTGTTCACCAAGTAGCAAGCAGTATTGACAGCTTCTGCCTAGAAATTCTTTGCAATCCCGCGGTCAATCAACATTGTCCTTGCCATGTCTTCAAAAGTTCTATTCTTCCTCTCCACAACACCATTTTGTTGAGCTTCTGCCCAAAAATTGTGAGCGATACAATTTTCAGTACAAAACTCATCAAATATGGCATTGTCGAACTTTGTCCCATGATCAGACCTAATACAAGCTACATTATTACCCATCTTCACTTGAATCGTTTTGATGAAGGCAACAAACACTTCAAAGGTTTCATCCTTGGTTATGAGAAACATAGTCCAGGTGAATCTGGAGTAATTGTAAACTATAACAAAGATATATTTCTTTCCTCCACTTCTTGCCACCATCATAGGTCTACATAGATCCATGTGAAGAAGATCAAGTGGCCTTGAGGTAATGACTTCCTTTTTGGGCTTGAATGAGGATCTGACTTACTTGACTTTTACTCATGCATCACACAATTCGTGACCCTGTAAGCTTGACTTGGGCAGACCACAAACCAGGTCCTTCTTGACCAATTTGTTCATCAACGTGAAGCTTGCATGACCCAGCCTCCTATGCCATAATTCAGCATCATCATCAACATCACTTAAACAACTAAGATCACTATTCTGTAGAGATTCAAAATTAGCAACATAGATATTTTTGTATCTTTTTGCTACTATCACCACCTCATCAGTCACTAGGTTTATGATTGTACACATTTTTGACACAAATTCCACCTTGTTTTCCTTGTCGCACATCTAGGAAACAATTAGCATGTTGTACTTCAACCCGTTCACGTAGTACACATTTTTGATTGAGTGTGAGAGACACTTCCCAATCCTTCCAACTCCTAGAATGTATCCTTTCTTGCCATTTCCAAAGGATACACTCCCTCATTGTAGGGCCTTAAGTGAAAGGAAATCATTTGTACTTTCAGTCATATGCTTTGAGCAGCCGCTATCCATGTACCATTGTAGGGTGCTCCCTTTCACTCTTCTCTATACAAGAAAATCAGGAGTTAGACCTAGAAACCCAAACGAGTTTGGGTCCCTTGTAATGAGGAAATGGGTTAATAAGGGATCTTCTTGTCCAAGCAAGCATCATGCGTTTTTACATGAGGGACAACGTTCTCTACCAGTAGTTACTTTTTCAGCAAAAACTTTGTTTTTCTGTTTTAACTGAAATCTAGCCTTACAGTTTTCTTTAAAGTGCCCAGTATTGCCACAGTGAGTGCAATGCTAATTATCAGGTACAATAACGTACTTTCTATGAGGGTTGTAGGGAATATTTTCCCTTTGGAACCCAATCCCCTACCTGTTTCACACATTTTGGTGTACATGGCAGTGATAGCATCAGAGGACCAGGTCCACTTGAGTGATTTTTCAAGGTTACTTTTCACTCTTCCTAATTCTTCCTGAAGTTGTTTGTTTTTCTCAAGCTCAGCACGCAGACTGGACTTCACTAATTTGACTCACTTTCAAGCTTAATGTGTGCCTCACTTGCAACTTCCTTTCCTTTTTGAAAAATTTCAGGCCTACTCTCCATTTTAAGTTCCCCAATTATTTCCTTCAAGTTCACTACCACCACTAATAGATCATCTCTCCCATGCTCAATGTTAGCAACTCTCTCAGTTAAGACTTCTTTTTCTTTTCTTACACACTCAATGGTCTCTTTTAGGTCTATCATAATAACCATTAGATCATCTCTTTCATGTTCTATATTTGCAATTTTCTTCATCTAAGGTTTCCTTCTCTTTCTTCAGGTTCTCGGTTGTTTCCTTTAAATCAACTACAATGACTACTAGGTCATCTCTGCTCTATTTTGCTTCTCCTAATTCCACAGTTAAATCATCTTTATCATTTATAAGACTATGGTATGCATCAATTAATAGATTTTCCAAATACATGAGTTTTTAGGAGAATAAGATTTTAGATTTCTCTAAACATCTAGAAAATTTACCTCATCATCGTCGTCATCTTCATCATCATCAGACTGAGCCATCAAGGAAAACATTGATTCATACTCATTTGCTTCACTTTCCACTGCCAACATTGAACTATCACCATGATTATTTTCTTCTTGCTTCACTTTCCACTGCCATCATTGAACTATTGCAAAATACTGGAAATCAGAATCACCTGGAAACCATGTCTATAGGATTTAAGACGATTTAATAGTCCATACTTTAGCCTAAAAAATGTAGCATTACCTGTGTGATACTGGAATCATATATAGATCATGTCTATAGGACCAAAGGACTCAAAGTATTAAGTTCGAAATGTTTTACTGCCTAATCGAAAAAATCAGTCCGCGTGCTTCTTTGCTTATATGTGGAGGCTAACATAAGCCACCCTTTGCTATTATGTGCATTCCTATTTGTTTTGTATGTGCGATTAGTTTTTATTATTTTTGAGCAGCCTAAGTAAGTCCAGAACCACTCAAATAGAGGTCCAAAGCCTCCTGGACTATAGTCATGGGACGAGAAGTGCACGCATATGATACGAATTAGAATTAAATTAGAATGCTTTAGGTAAACAACTTCGACATAGTAATCGGGTAGCGGGAGATGATAGCCAGTGCCCGCTGAATAATATGAGCAATCCCCTATCTTAAGGGAGTTTGCGAAGTATTATTTATGTTGCGCGGGGGGATCTTTTAGGCTAAAAAACTTAGGACCCCCCTCTCGTTTCTTTCATTTGGATTAAAACACTTCGATTTTTATACTTCTTTTGTTTATTTGATCACCTAGCCAATTTACCTAATCCACATAGCTTTAAGTTCGGCCGGGACCCATAATTGTGGACCTCGAAGAGTGCCTAACACCTTCTCTTTGAGGTAATTTGAGTACTTACCCGATCATTGGTGGAGTTGACTAGTCAAACTGAGTTATTTGCAATTAGGTGCCCTAACACACCCCAAAAATGTTAGGTGGCGACTCTACTCTTTTAATATCTCATTTAAAAGATTTGTCATACGTCGAAACCCACTTTTGCGAGAAAACGAAGAGCGGCAATATGACGACTCTGCTGGGGATTTACACTTAAGCTCTTACCATAACAAACTTGGTTTATGTGGATTGCTTTCTTTGTTACATGCAGGTCCCTTCCCTTACTCGCCTTTATTAGTTTAAATATGCTATGATATGCACATCCTTTCCGCTACCCAACTTTATTTGTTAAATTTGCTACGATGTGCACATCCCTTCCCTATGTACCTTTATTTGCTATGACCGCTCTTCATCTTGTCAAATTGCTATGCCTACTTCCTTACCTGCTTTATTACATTCCTGCATATTCCACAAATTAAACTGACTTATTCCTTTTTTCTTTCTTTTCCAAGTTTTCCATGTTTACTTTACTATTGTATTTACCGCTTTCACTTATTTTATCATGCAAATACTTGGCAACGTGTTATTATCTTTGCAAATTGCATGCTCCACATCATACTCCATTCATGCCAATTATCAACATAGCGACATTTGATGAGTGTCTGGCACTCTTCCGAAATTACCCTTTTTAAATTGGAAAGGCTTATTTGCGGTTGACTAGTCGATCAACGGTGCAATCAACGGACCCACGCCTTTCCCTCTCAAGTTATCCACTTGGGAGTACCAGTCTAAACCATTCTAGAAACCTTACTCTGACTTGAAATGTACATGCATTATGCTAAACCTAGTACAGGTTAGAATGTTATTAACGTAACAACCCACTAAGATAAGCCTTGTCCAAAGTCCGATGGGATTTCCACAATCCCAATGGATACTATCATGTTATGCGCATTACTTGGAGAAAATATGCCAATGTGTTGATCAGTATTGCGTAAGTAGTCAAATCTGGAGGCGGAAAGGGATAACCTTTATTTGTTTGCAGAAAATGAAGCATGAAGTCCCTAGGTTTGGCATGGTCCAAAACATCCCATCTTTGCAACTTGATTGGTGGAAAGACCTTGCACCTTGCGACAAGAATCATATAAGAAGGGCACTGGGCGACCTGCCATCCTTGCTTATGTTTGACCAAACAGGGTATTGAATGAGGCCGCTACCATGTTCTAGGACGAGAAAAGAGCTTTCTTTCACTTTGGTGACATAGAAATGACTCCTATCCTAGAAGAAATAGGAGGCTTCGCTAAGTTTCTATGGGATAGTCTGGAATTACTAGTATTAGAGAATCACACCCCTCGTAGTTTTCTAAAGATGCTAGGTTTTAAAAAAATGATGAATTGCTCTATTTAAAGAAATCATACATCCCTTTTGAATTTCTTTATGAGCATTACGGGAATAGTAAGTCATATCGTCTTCATCTTGATGAAATCTCCATTACTTCCTTGGGTTGGACACACCGCCGGGTTTATGTGTTCATCATCTGCTTCTTGGGGTTGTTGATATTTCCAATGAAAGGGGGAAGGATTTATACCCATTTTGTCACAACCCAAACAGATGGGCAGCGACGAGTGCCCGAATCCTACCGGTTGAACACCCTTAAACATACGACTAAGATATAAGCATGAATAATATCAGATGAATTACGAGAGTAACATGCGCGTGGAAAACCTGTCCAAAAGACATATATACATATACGTGCGGAATACAGTGGGTGAGCCAGCGAGGCTGCTATAGACAACTACCCAACTATACATGACTGTCTACAGACCTTTAATAGAAATACAACTGTACAAAGATGGGACTGAGCCACGTCATACCCATATATATATATATATATATAGACATACACACAAACATATCATACCAAAATCAAAAGCAGCTCCGGATCAAGTGGAGCACGCCAACTCTCGCTAACCAAGGATCTTAAGAAGGAGAACCGTTGACTTTCCTACCTGCACCTGCGGGCATAAAACGCAGGCCCCGTTAAGTATGGCGTCAGTATGAAAAATGTATTGAGTATGTAAGGCATGAAAATTAGTACATAAAAGACATAGATGAAACATGGAATAAAGAAATCCATCTGTAAATCTGAAAACTTTGTAAATTCTGAAACATTTATAATGTCATACACATACATATAAATGCCGTGTCATGCATGTGTGTACATAATATCATCAAGCCACTAAGGGCATCCCATCATATCGTCTCGTCCACCGTGGAAAATCATCAATATATACCAACTGATCAGGTGGTGGTGTATTATAACGCCGTAACCTTTTTTCCATATCCTATATACATAAATATATACATATAAATACGCGTATATAACGTCGTCCGGTCATGGGTCAATGTATATGCATAAATGAATAAAATGCATAAGAAATACGTTAATAGAATTTTCTCGGTACGCCATAAAAATCAATATGCCTTTCGGATAAACGTTATCAAATACATATTTTTCTGGGACCCATGAATATAAAATAATAATTCACATGGGGAATCAAGAATATAGACACCCCTAGTATTTCTATGAATGGAGTAATTTATGAAAACCGTGTGTTTGCTCGTTTCTTCTGTATAATTTGGATCATGCCAAAAAGAAAGAAGGTATAGTCTTAATATACCTGGAGTAGGGAAGTATAATATTCTTTGTAGGAGCTCAAATCGTCACTGTTTCTAACGTTTTTAATTGTTGAAAACTTTGAAGTAGCTAACGTTATCTAGATTGTAAAATAATAATGCCTTTTGAATTGTAAAAAGTCCTAAGGTTTCTGATTGTTGAAAGCTTTTGAAATAGCTAAAAAATCTAATGTTTTCAAGATGTGAGAAAGAGGGTAACATTTTTGGATTTGCATATCTGTTAGAGCTTTGAACTGTTAAGCTTTGTTAAAGCTTGGGAACGTTTTATTTGTTTCTTAACGTTCTATTAAGAGGATTTGTATTATAAGAGATAAAGTGTCTCTTTCTTGCTACTTAATTTCCACCTATCAATGAAATGACTTAGTCATTTCTTTACACTATGGCTAGTTGCCATGTTTTGAGGGGGTGGAATTTATTAAACTTTATCCACTTATTAGTTAATTAGGTAATGTCCCGTTACCCGGTAATTAACTAATTACTCCCATAATTAAAAAATTTCTCAAATTACTTAAAATTATACTTATTTTTAATACACTTTATACATTATTCTATCATGGTCATATAGTACCTTGTATGGTACTCCTCCATAATTATCGGGTATTATCGCTCGACCCGTATTTTATCCCAAATCGGCCACCTTTCACGAAACTCATTTTCTTTAATTTATGTACCTTTTATCCTTCATGACACTTGCTTATCGCTTTTTATAAATAGCGTAAATACGTTAACCTTAAGATAATTTTATCCCCGAGTCTACATCGATTAACTGAAGACGAAACTTTAACGTACGAAAACGCGAGATGTAACATCCTTCCCCCCTTAGAAACATTCGTCGTCGAATGTTTAACTCTCCGGGATCTATATAACCTTGGCAGAGTCACCTTTGTAACAACACTACTACCAACTATCCCTATAGAAACCCAATAACTTAATGCCACATCGGACCACAATCATCAATAACGATAATGGCCTCATACGGCCAATGACAATAACTAACACAAGAATTCGTACACGTACCTTCAGGTTGTAATGTCTCAGTTGGACCCTTGTCTGGAGGAGGAAATAAGTAGGGATATCTAGACTTCATGTCTTCCTCGACCTCCCAAGATATTTCTTCCACATTATTGTTTCTCCAATGTAGTTTCACCAAAGCTACGTCTTTAGTTCTCAATCTCTGAATCTGTCTGTCTAGTATAGCAATGGGAGTTTCTTCATATGATAGTTGCTCTGTGACCTGAACGTCGTCAACTGACACAATTCTGAAAGGATCTCCAATGCATTTATGGAGCATAGACACATGAAATACTGGTTGTACAGATTCCAAGTCCGACGGCAAGTCCAACTCATATGCTACATGGCCTACCTTGCATATGTTCCTATATGGTCCAATATACCGATGGCTAAGTTTTTACCTTTTTCCGAACCTCAAAACGCCTTTCATCGGTGATACTACTTTTAGGAATACCCAATCGTCAACCTTAAATTGCAAGTCTTGCCGTTGATTATCCGCATAAGACTTCTGACGGCTTTGAGCTGCTAATAGCCTTTCCTGTATAAGCTTAATTTTCTCAATTGCTTGTTGTACCAATTCTTGTCCTACTAATGTAGTTTCCCCAACATCTAACCACCCTATAGGCGACCTACACTTCCGTCCGTAAAGAGCTTCGTATGGAGCCATCTGAATACTGGAATGGTAGCTATTATTATATGCGAATTCAATAAGCGATAGATGATCATCCCAGTTACCTTTGAAGTCTATTACACAAGCTCGTAACATATCTTTAAGTGTCTGAATAGTACGCTCAGCCTATCCGTCTGTCTGGGGATGAACTGCTGTACTAAGCCTTACCTGAGTCCCCAATACTTTTTGGAAGGACCTCCAAAAGTTAGCTGTAAATTGAGCTCCTCTATCTGAGATAATAGATACAAGGACAACATGAAGTCGTACTATCTCCTTAATTGTATAATCCTCTGTGGAATATGTAGTTTTGACGGGCAGAAAATAGGCTGACTTTGTAAGCCTATCAACAACCACCTATATCGAATTAAGCTTACGTTGGGTATGAGGTAAGCCTTCGATGAAATCCATATTGATTACTTCCCATTTCCAAGTCAGAATCTCCATAGCCTGCAATAGTCCATTGGGTTTTTGATGCTCAATCTTAACTTGCTGACAGTTAGGACACTGAACAACAAACTCCACTATATCTTTTTTCATTCCGTCCCACCAATATACTTCCCTTATATCATGATACATCTTTGTCGCTCCTAGATGGATAGAATAATGAGAATAGTGAGTTTCTCCCATAACCTGCTGACGTAGCCCTGCAACATTAGGGACACATAATCGTCCTCGATATATGAGGACCCCATCTTCTATAACCTCAAACGGTGTCTTCTCCTTCTGAGGGGTAGTTTCCCTATAACGAACTAACACAGGGTCCTCGTATTGGCGTTCCTTTACTTTAGTTACTAAAGAGGATGTTTCCATATTCAAAATAGTAATTCCAATATCACCTGAGTCCAGTAACCGAACTCCAATACTGAGGGCGTCGGCTATTGGAGTCGGCTACCCATAGATCTACAACTGAGGGCGTCGGCTACTACGTTTGCCTTCCCCGGAGGGTATAAAATATCATGGTCATAGTCTTTAAGTAGAACCAACCATCTCCTTTGACGTAAATTTAATTCCTTTTTGCATAAAGATATATTGGAGGCTCTTATGATCAGTATAAATATCAACATGAATGCCATACAAGTAGTGCCACCACATCTTTAGTGCATGAATCACCGTGACTAACTCTAAATCATGGGTCGGGTAGTTCCTCTCGTGCCTTCTTAGTTGTCTAGAAGCATAAGCTACAACCTTACCATGCTACATCAGAACACAACCCTATCCAATGCCTGAAGCATCACAATAGATCGCATAACCATCGGTCCTTTCAGGGAGCGTTAGAACCGATGTTGAAGTTAATTTGTCCTTTTATGCCTGGAAACTCCGTTCGCAAACATCAGTCCATTGAAACTTTACTCCCTTATGAGTCAACTTTGTTAAAGGTACTGAAAGGGAAGAAAATCCCTCTGCAAATCTCTTGTAATAACCTGCAAAACCAAGAAAGCTACGAACCTCTGTCGGTGTTGTGGGTCTAGGCCAAGTCTTTATTGCCTCAATCTTTTGTGTATCCACCCAGATGCCTTCACCCGAAATGATATGCCCAAGGAAAGCTACAGAGTTCAACCAGAATTCACATTTAGAGAATTTTGCTTACAGCTTCCCATGTTGTAGAACTCTGAGCACAGTACGTAGATGATCTGCATGCTCAGCCTCTGAACGAGATACACGAATATATCGTCGATAAATACAATTATGAATAGATCTAAAAAGGGCATGAATACACGGTTCATCAAATCCATGAATACTACTGGGGCATTGGTCAAACCTAACGACATAACACGAAACTCAAAGTGCCTATATCTGGTACTGAATGCTGTTTTTGGAATATCTTCCTCCTTAACCCTTACCTGATGGCACCCGGACCTCAAGTCTATTTTTGAAAAATAATTGGCACCTTGCAACTGATAAAATAAATCATCAATCCTCGGGAACGGGTACTTATTCTTGATTGTCACCTTATTCAATGCTCTATAATCAATACACATCCGTAAGGAACCATCTTTCTTCCTTGCAAATAACACAGGCACTCCCCATGGCGATGTACTCGGTCTGATAAATCCTTTTTCAAGCAAGTCATTTAGTTGTTCATTCAACTCTTTCAACTCTGCGGGGGACATTCTATAGGGAGGAATAGATATTGGATGAGTATCTGGTAATAGGTCAATAACAAACTCAATTTATCGCTCTAGCGGATGACCCAGAAGTTCATCAAGAAAAACATCAGGAAACGCATTAACCACATGGATGGACCGAATGGTTGGTGACTCTACTTCCATATCATGAACCAGAACTAAGTTATAAATACATCCCTTTCTGATCATATTCCTTGCATTGAGATAGGAAATAAATCTACCTCTCGGCTATCGGGCCCTTTTTTTCCTCGCGGAGGGCGGGTTTCGACAATCATTGGGAACAACTCGTTTCCTTTTGGAAATTGAGTATTTCAAGAGTCGCCACCTAACGGATTAAGGTGCGTTAGGGCACCTAGAGCAATTAACTCATGTAAATAGTTTGCATTACCAGAGATTAGGGTAAGGGCTCGAAATAACCTTGAGGGGAAGGTGTTAGGCACCCCTCTCGGTCCACAACGGTGGGTCCCGACTAACTTAGTTATGTGAATTAGTCATTTAACAGGTAAGTAGTCTAAGCACACATTTGCAAATAAGGGAAGTTATTGTAGTCTAGCACACGTATATAATCAAGGAAGTTTAGACAGTCCAAGCGCACATATATAAAAAGAAGTTGAAACAGTCTAAGCGTACATACGTAAATTAAGAAAGGAAAGTCCTAAGTTGGTTAGCCTATAGGATCACATCTGTACAATACCCGGTAAGACTTCCTCAACCAGAGAGGTTACACGTGGCATTAGCGCACAGGTCATCATATCCTTTTACTACCCATTACCCTCCTCTTAATGGTTATATAAGCAAGTTTAATTAACGAACTCTAAGCGTGCTTTACCCGTCCCTTCCTTGTGGTCCCGTAGGTGCTTCGGACCTCTATACTTGGGCATTTCTAGACAGTCCTAAGGTATTTAAAAGGTAAAATCTAAGCAACAATAAAGAACACGTAGGACTGTCAAATAGGGAAGAAATTAGGGGCTCATGTTTACCTCCACACATAAACAAATACGTAGCACGTCTCAAACAACTGGTTTTAAAGAAATTCAGAATGCCCTATGACATGATATCTAGATGAACATCACAAACACAGAATATGCAGCATTTGTTTTAAGGCGAAATGGCAGAATCCTAATCAGTTTGCCTACTAATTTTGAAGCTTGTTAAACCTGGACAATTTCACACATAAACAGAGCATAATTTTACAATTTTTAGGCCATTAATTACCTAATTCTTGCATAGGCGCAGGTTTATATGCAATCATAATTCTGGGAATTAATTAAAATAAGTTGAAGTTATTCAGTCCTACAAGTATGCTGATTTAGGCGATTAATGTTGCAGAACTGATTCCATGCATGTTTACACTAGAACACGATATCTATGTGTTGGAATATTTTTAAACCTTTTTATAAACAATTATACATTTAAGCGATGTAGACATGATTTAAAGCCAATGCAAACAGGGTGTTGATACCCAATTTTTTCCTATATTTCTTATTTATTCATAAATACCTTCAAAATAGAATATACATGCATATATAAGCATGCACAATGTTTTTATAATTTTTCCCATAATTTTAAAGATTTAAATTGATTTATTTCCTTCTTTTTTATTCATAAAATCCCCAATAATTATCCCTCAAATTATTGTTGTGATGATTCAGTCATTTAATTTCTATATTTACGCCAAATTATGGTTAAAATACATTTTATGCATTTTTATAATTGCATTTGGTATTTTTAAAACTAAATTGCATATAATTGCAATATTAGCCCATTTAATGTATAATTACATTTATATGCATAAAATCGACCTTCTACCTTTAATGTCAAATATATATTTTAAATCATTTTAGTACACAAAATTAATTTACAAAAATTATTTATTATTTATTATAAATTATTTTGTGAAAATTGGCTATTTAAAATATAGCCAGATTTATATTTCAATTGTAGCATAAACTAAACCCAACCCTAACCCAATTTCTAACCGAACTACCTGACCCAGACCCTAAACCCGCCTACCTGACCCAAGACCCTCCAAATCCTGGCCGTTGATCTAAAAGATCAACAACCCTTATCCGTTCCTTCCTTTTTTATCCCAAACGACCCCTAACCCTAGCTCATAACTCAAAGACCGCCGCCTTTGTAATCTCTCAACTCGTCTCCTTTCTCAACCCCCAACCTAATCCTAGATCTTCCAACCATCGACTTCCTTTTCCGGTCTTCTCCGGTGATCTCCCTTTAACTCCTAAGCCTCCAATGGATCCTCTATTGCCATGCCCACCTTCTATGAGGCCTTCAGGGGCCATGGGCCACGCCGACTTGTATTTAAGGTTTGCTATTTTGCTGTTCTTGGCTACTCCGGTGTGATTACGAGCAAAATCACATTGTATTTGTCACGATATTTGGGTTTCTAAACAGGTTCTTTCATCTCTACTTAGGTTTCTTCTGAAACCCTAATTTTTGATTACATCTCCCAGATATGTACGATTTTTAAATGATTTGAGTCTGTTTCTTCGATGTTTACAATATCCTTGCAACTCTTTACAAGAATCATTGATTTCAAAGTGTTTTCACTTTCTTCTCAAATTAGGGTTTTCGGAACTTCTTCTAAAACTTTGTTTAAACCGATTCTTTATGTTTAAACTTCTATCTCTTGCATATTTCGACTGATTCTCTGATTTTACTACTTCTTCAACTTACCTATGTTGAAAACCCTAATTTTTTAGTTCTAATCTTGGGTTTCTGAGTTTTGTTTTGATAACTTGTCCAGTTAATCTATATGTTTATGTGATTCTATGATTTTACCCAATGATTGCTTTTTAAGGTTTCGAATTATGGCTATCCCTGCCTATTGTGTGATTTTACCCTATTTGTTCACCAATGCTTCTGATTCTTCACTTCTCTTACCTGTATCATGCCTATTCTACTAATTCACACTATGCTCTACACGAATCCCTAATGTCACAACCCCGATTCGCCCTCCATGAACCATCGTGACGGCACCTAGTCCCTACGACTAGGTAAGCCTAACAAATGTGGAACATAAATGAAACTTGCGGAAGAAATAATCAAAACCAAAATAACTGAATGGAAAAAATAGTTATAATGCTGCTCGACATATAGAACGCAACATTCTCAAAACCAAGTACACAATCCCAAAACCCGGAAACTCACGGAAACACAAGCCTTTGGAATATCTAACAATCTAACTCTAGAATATCTAACTGGAAAGAAACTACAAAAGGGAAATGTTTAACAGCTAGAATAGAAAGGGACTTCTCGGTCTGCGGACGCGGCAGATGTACCTCGAAGTCTCTAAGCAGTCGCCTCCCTCAAGGATGGTAGGCCTGAGTAGCGGTACCTGGATCTCCACATGAAAAACATGCGCAGAAGGGGCATGAGTACACCACGGTAGTACTCAGTAAGTGCCAAGCCTAACCTCGGTCGGGTAGTGACGAGGAAGGTCAGGGACCTAATAGGGTTAAACAAAAATATAAAGTTCAACATTATGGAATAGAACAGAATGAATAAGTGCAGTAGGGAAATAACACAGAATGTACAGGACAACAACAATAATACAGAAACAAGGTAAACACGAAAAGGAAGTATAACTCAGCACCAATGATAATGATCGGGAATCTCCCAGGATACCGTCCTGTAGTCCCATATGTACATATCCAGTTGATCTCCCGGGATCCCGTCCCGTAGTCGAACTCATAGTGCGTGGGGATCTACCGGAATCTCATTCTGTAGTCCCAAATATAAATACCCAGAACTGGAGGAATCTACCGGGTGCATTCCCGTAGTTCCATATAACTGTGCAGGGGGATCTACCAGAATCCCACATCCGTAGTCTCAAAATAAATAGGAAAGGGGGAGCTACCGGAATCCCACATCCATAGCCCCAAGATAAACAGACAAGGGGGAGCTACCGGAATCCCACATCCGTAGTCCTAAAATAAATACACAGCAGCAATAGGAAAATATATAAAAATGGTAATATTTCATATGAAGGCAACAAGTGATTCTAGCCTAGCATGCTTCACAGAATTCAAGTAAGGCAGGTTGAACAAATAAAGCAATTAAGTCACTTAGACATGCTTTACTAAGCTAACAACATGCTTAATAGTGCAAGTAATAGAAACAGGAAAGGAAACATGCTAATAATTACTTAAAGAAAATCGGATTTCCAACAATTAGCACAAGTACGCTCTCGTCACCTCATGTACAAGGCATTTCAATTACCTAATATATCAATCCTAAGGGAAAGGTCCCCACACAAGGTTAGACAAGCCACTTACCTCGAACCAGCTCAAAAATCAACCCGAGACCATGTTCTTGCCACGAGTACTCTACTCCAATTGGCCCAAATCTATTCAATTCAATTGGATAATGTAAATAACACTTCAAGTATCAGATTCTACAACTAAAGTCTAAGCTAATACGCGGAATTATGTAAAATGACCAAAATGCCCCTCAGGCTCACGTCTCGGAATCGGGTGAAATTGACATTTTCAAAAACCTCGTACTCTCATGAGTCTACACATAACAAGAACACTGAAATCAGAGTCTAAATAACCCCGCAAATCCTCATTTAAAAGTCTCTTAAACTCAAGCCTAATTACCCATTTTTCCCAAAATATTTAACACTAATTAGGTCTGTAATCACATAAAACGAGTTATGAAGTCAAGGATATTACCTCCAAGTGATTCCCCTTTGTTTTCCTCAAAAATCTCTCTCAAAAGCTTCAAACCCGGATGAAAATGGTGAAAGAATAGCTTAAATTCGCGAAGGCAACTATTTATATGGTCTGGCCCAGGCATTTTCCCATTTGCGGCCCAATTTCTGCTTCCGCGGTACCGCATTTGCTGTCCTTGAATCGCATCTGCGGTTTTCCACTTAAGTCCCAATTTTCGCTTCTGCGATCCCTTTTTCCGCATCTGCGCCATCACAGATGCGGCTCCTAAGCTGCTTCTGCGGTTCCAGCCTTCCCAAGCCCGTTCCGCTTCTGCGCTCCTTTTCCCCGCATCTGCAGCATTGCACCTGCGGTCCCTAATCCGCAGGTGCGGAAACACCAGAAGCAGAAAATTTGAAGCATTCCTAAAAAATTCCAAACTCTCCGTTAACCATCCGAAATCATCCCGAGGCCTCTGGGACCTCAACCAAAGGCACCAACAAGTCACAAACAACTATCCAAACTTGTACCAATCCTTAGAACACCTAAAACAACGTCGAAACCTCGAATTAACCATGGATTCAAGTCTACCAAACCTCATCCGAATGACCTGAATTTTTTCACACACGTCACATTCAACACTACGGAACTACTCCAACTTCCAGAATTCCATTTCGACACTCAGATCGAAATCTCACAATCGGACCGGAAACTTCAAAAATTTGGCTTTCGGCATTTCAAGCCTAAATTAGCTATGGGCCTCCAAAACACAATCCGAACACGCTCCTCAACTCGAAATCACCCAACAGAGCTAACGGAATCATAAGATTTCCATTCTGAGGCCGCCTTCACACTGTTCTGACTACGGTTAACTTTCCAACACTTAAGCTCTCATTTAGGGACTAAGTCTCCCTACACTCTCCGAAACTCAAAACCGAACATCCCGGCAAATAAAATTAGCAGAAATAAACTTGGGGAAAGTAGTTAATAGGGGATCGGGGCATAAATTCTTAAGACAACCGGATGTGTCGTCACATCCTCCTACACTTAAACATTTGTTCGTTTTCGAACGAGCATAAAGACATACCTGAAGTAGTGAAAAGATGAGGGTAACAGCTACGCATATCCTACTCGGTGTCCCAGGTCGCCTCCTCGACCAACTGGCCCCCCCACTGAACCTTCACTGATGCAATGTTCTTTGACCTCAGCTTTCTGACCTGCCTGTCCAATATTGCCACTGGCTCCTCAACATAAGATAGATCCTTATCCAACTGGAATGAACTGAAATCCAACACGTACGACGGGTCACCGTGATACCTCCGGAACATCGAAACATGAAATACCGGATGAACCCCTGCCAAGCTAGGAGGTAAGGCAAGCTCATAAGCAACCTCCCCAACATGCCTCAATATCTCAAAAGGGCCAGTAGACCTCGGACTCAACTTCCCTTTCTTCCCAAACCTCATAACACCTTTTATAGGCGAAACCCGAAGAAGAACCTACTCTCCAACCATATAGAAAACATCACAAACCTTCTGGTCCGCATAACTCCTCTGTCTAGACTGGGCTGTACGGAGTCTATCCTGAATCACCTTAACCTTCTGTAAAGCATCCTGAGCCAAGTCTGTGCCCAATAGTCTAGCCTCACCGGACTCAAACCAACCCACTGGAGATCTACACCGTCTCCCATATAAAGCCTCATACAGTGCCATATGAATAATGGACTGATAGCTGTTGTTGTAAGAAAATTCCGCCAATGGCAAGAACTGATCCCAAGACCATCCAAACTCGATCACACATGCACAGATCATATACTCAAGAATCTGAATAGTGCGCTCGGACTGTCCGTCCGTTTGAGGGTGAAATGTTGTACTCAACTCCACTCGAGTACCCAACTAATGCTGAACGGCCCTCCAGAACCGTGATGTAAACTGAGTACCCCTATCTGAGATGATGGACACTGGAATACCATGCAGATGAACAATCTCCAGGATATAAATCTCCGCCAACTACTCCGAAGAATAAGTAGTACACACAGGAATAAAGTGAGCGGACTTAGTCAGTCGATCCACAATCACCCAAATAGCATCGAACTTTCTCAAAGTCAGTGGGAGCCCAACTACAAAGTCCATGGTGATCCGCTCCCACTTCCATTCCGGAATCTCTATCTGCTGAAGCAACCCACCCGCTCTCTGGTGATCATACTTCACCTACTGACAGTTGAGGCACCGAGCTACAAATCCAACTATATCCTTCTTCATCCGCCTACACTAGTAATGCTTCCTCAAATCCTGATACATCTTCGCGGCACCCAGATGAATGGAATACCACGAGCTATGGGCCTCTTTTAGAATCAACTCTCGTAGCCTATCAACATTGGGTACACAAATCCGACCCTGCATCCTCAATACCCCATCATCACCAATAGTCACATCCCTAACATCACCGTGCTAAACCTTGTCCTTGAGTACAAGCAAATGAGGGTCATCATACTGCCGCTCCCTGATACGATCAAATAAGGAAGACCAAGAAACCACCCAAGCTAGAACCCGACTAGGCTCCGAAAGATCCAATCTCATAAACTGGCTGGCTAAGGCCTGAATATCCATC
Source organism: Nicotiana tabacum (assembly GCF_000715075.1). Classification (NCBI taxonomy): domain Eukaryota; kingdom Viridiplantae; phylum Streptophyta; class Magnoliopsida; order Solanales; family Solanaceae; genus Nicotiana; species Nicotiana tabacum. The sequence continues at coordinate 123,895,979 of NC_134089.1, read as the reverse complement.
GCCATAGGCCTCTCTGATGCTGGTAAATAAGCCAAACTCCCCAAACTCTCCGCCTGGCAACTCAAAGCATCGGCCACCATATTGGCCTTGCCCGGGTGATACAAAATAGTGATGTCATAGTCCTTCAGCAACTCTAACCACCTCATCTGGCACAAATTTAGACCCTTTTGCTTGAACAGGTATTGCAAGCTTAGATGGTCAATATAAATCTCACAAGGAACACCGTATAAGTAATGGCGCCAAATCTTCAGGGCGTGAACAATGGCAACTAACTCAAGGTCGTGAACAGGGTAGTTCTTCTCATGTATCTTTAATTGTCTGGATGCGTAGGCAATCACCCTACAATCCTACATCAACATCGCTCTGACGCCAACCCTCGAGGCATCACAATAGACCGTATAAGAACCCGAACCTGTAGGCAATATCTAAATTGGGGTGTGGTCAAAGTTGTCTTGAGCTTCTGAAAGCTCACCTCACACTCCTCCGTCCACTGGAACGGAGCACCCTTCTGGGTCAACCTGGTCATAGGAGCTGCAATCAATGAAAACCCCTCCACAAAACGACGGTAGTAGCTCTCCAAACCAAGGAAACTGCGGATCTCGGTAGCTGCGGATGGTTTGGGCCAACTCTGCACAGCCTTTATCTTCTTCGGATCCACCTGACTACCCTTACTTGATACCAGGTGGCCTAGGAATGCCACTAAATCCAACCAAAACTCACATTTCGAGAACTTAGCATATAACCTCTTCTCTCTTAGAGTCTGAAGCACAGTCCTCAGGTGCTACTCATGATCTTCCCAACTCCGGGAATACACCAGAATATCATCAATAAGACAATGATGAATGAGTCAAGATACTGCCAGAACACACTGTGCATCAAATGCATAAAGGCTACTGGGGCATTGGTCAGCCCAAATGACATAAGAAGGAACTCGTAATCACCATACCGAGTCTTGAAAGCAGTCTTCGGGATATCTGGCTCCTGAATCTTCAACTGATGGTAACCTGAGTGCTAATCAATCTTAGAAAACACCCGTGTGCCCTAAAGCTGGTCAAACAAATCATCAATACGAGGCAAAGGATAATGATTCTTCACTGTAACCTTGTTCAACTGGCGATAATCAATGCACATACGCATGGAACCATCCTTTTTCTTCACAAGCAATACAGGAGCACCCCAAATTGATACACTGGGCCGAATAAACTTCTCTATCTGTAGACGTGACAAATGTGCCTCGAAGTCTCTAGAGCAGTCGCCTCCCTCAAGGATGGTAGGCCTGAGTAGAGGTACCTGGATCTGCACATGAAAAACATGCGCAGGAGAGGCATGAGTACACCACAACGGTACTCAGTAAGTGCCAAGCCTAACCTCAGTTGGGTAGTGACGAGGAAGGTCAGGGCCCTACCGAGGTTAAATAAAATAATAAGGTCAATAGTATAGGACATAACAGAATAAATAAGTACAGTAATGAAATAACACAGGATGCATAAGACATCAATGACCATACAGAAACAAGGTAAACATGGAAAGGAAGTACAACTCAACACCAATTATAACGATCGGGGATCTCCCAAGATACCGTCCTGTAGTCCCATATGTACATATCCAATAAATCTCCCAAGATCCCGTCCCGTAGTCCAACTCATAGTGTGAGGGGATCTACCAGAATCCAGTTCCGTAGTCCCAAATATAAATACCCAGTACTGGGGGAATCTACTATGTGCATTCCCGTAGTTCCATATAACTGTGCAAGGGGATATACCGGAATCCCACATCTATAGTCCCAAAATAAATAGGCAAGGGGGAGCTACAGGAATCCCACATCCGTAGTCCCAAGATAAGCAGACAAGGGAGAGCTACCGGAATCCCACATCCGTAGTCCCAAAATAAATACACAGCAGCAACAGGAAAATATACAGAAATGGCAATATTTCATATGAAGGCAACAAGTGATTCTAGCGTAACATGCTGCACAGAATTCATGTAAGGCAGGTTGAACAAATAAAGCAATTAAGTCACTTAGACATGCTTTCCTAAGCTAACCACAGGCTTAATAGTGCAAGTAATAGAAATATGAAAGGAAACATACTAATAATTACTTAAAGAAAACCGAATTTCCAACAATTAGCACAAGTACGCTCTCGTCACCTCACATACAAGGAATTTCAATTACCTAATATACCAATCCTAAGGGAAAGGTCCCCTACACAAGGTTAGATAAGCCACTTACCTCGAACCCGCTCAAAAATCAACCCGAGACCATGTTCTTGCCACGAGTACTCGACTCCAAATGACCCAAATCTATTCAATTCAATTGGATAATGTAAATAACACTTCAAGTATCAGATTCTACAACTAAAGTCTAAGCTAATACGCGAAATTATGTAAAATGACCAAAATGCCCCTCGGGCTCACGTCTCGGAATCGGGTGAAATTGACATTTTCAAAAACCTCGTACTCTCATGAGTCTACACATAATAAGAACACTGAAATCAGAGTCTAAATAACCCCTCAAATCCTCATTTAAAAGTCTCTTAAACTCAAGCCTAATTACCCATTTTTCTTAAATTTTTCACCACTAATTAGGTCTGTAATAACATAAAAATGAGTTATGAAGTCAAGGATATTACCTCCAAGTGATTTCCCTTTGTTTTCCTCAAAAATGTCTCTCAAAAGCTTCAAACCCAGATGAAAATGGTGAAAGAATAACTCAAATTCGCGAAGAATACTTATCAAAAGGAGAATACCCGGAGTATGCAAATCACACTCAGAAATGCACGCTCCGAAGATTATCAAATCACTTCTTCGACAGTGGGGGGAACTTGTATAGAAGAACTCCCGATTTGGGCCTACTAAGATGTGTTGACGCAAAGGAAGCTTCTAAGCTACTTAAGGATGTGCATGCTGGGACCTGTGGCCCGCATATGAATGGCTTCATCTTGGCTAAGAAGATACTCAGAGTAGGTTACTTCTGGATGACCATGGAGACGGATTGCATTCAGTATGTATGCAAATGCTTTCAATGTCAAGTGCATGCCGATATGATAAAAGTGCCGCCAAAGGAGCTCAATGCAACAGGCTCACCTTGGCCATTCTCTGCTTGGGGAATGGATGTTATTGGTTCGATTGAGCCCACTGCTTCAAACAGACACAGGTTTATTCTGGTAGCCATTGATTACTTCACAAAATAGGTAGAAGCTTCATCTTACAAAGCTGTAACCAAGAAAGTCATCGCAGACTTTGTCAAGGATCGTATTGTCTGTTGAATCGGAGTTCCCGAGTCCATTATTACTGATAATGCCGCCAATCTCAATAGTGATTTGATGAAAGCCATATGTGAAGCTTTCAAAATCAAGCACAAGAATTCCACAAGCTACAGACCTCAGATGAATGGATCCGTAGAAGCCTCTAACAAAAACATTAAGAAGATACTAAGGAAAATGGTAGAGAATCACAAACAGTGGCATGAGAAGTTACCATTTGCTCTGTTAGGATACCGCACCACAGTTCGTACATCAACCAGGGAAACTCCCTACATGTTGGTTTATGGTACCAAGGCTATCATCCCAGTCGAGGTGGAGATTCCTTCTTTAAAAGTAATACAGGAAGCTGAACTTAGTGACGCAGAGTGGATAAGGAGCCGCTATGAATAATTGGCCCTTTTTGATGGAAAGAGGATGAATGTAGTGTGTCAAGACCAACTTTATGAGAACAGAATGCCCATAGATTTCAACAAAAGAGTCAAACAAAGACAGTTCGCACCAGGGCAGTTGGTGTTGAAGAAAAACCCGCATTAGATGAAGCCAAAGGGAAGTTCTCTCCTAACTGGTAAGGTCCATACATGGTTCACAGAGTACTAACAGGAGGATCACTCATACTTGCAGAAACGGACATAGTAGTTCGGCCAAATCGATCAATTCAGACGCAGTCAATAGATACTATACTTAGATATTTCACATTTCCTCCTTTGATGTAATCGAACTACGCTTAACCTGATTCCCATTTAAGAGGGGATACATACGCATCCTTATGGGTTCGGTCATACCATAATAAAATTTTCATTTCCCTCAAGAGAAGAAACTGGGCAGAATTTTGAGAAGGGTCCTCAAAATTCCGGAGCAAGTCCAGCCAACGCCATCACATGCCAAAAAGTCAGTAATCAGTTAAGAAACTGGGGCAGAATTATGAGAAGGATTCTAAATATTTCGAAAAGATTCAGCAAGGCTTATTATCCGAAAACAGTCAAAAGATCATCCACCAAACTGGGGCAGAATTTTGAGGAGGACCCTCAAATTCCAACATAAGAGAGTTGCAATACCTTTGAAATGTGTTGCGGTCACTAGTTCATCAAATGTATCAATATATTTCTGAAATAATTCTATTTATCAAATTGCATATTTTCGAAAACTCTATTTTCATAGCAGTCAAGTGTAACCCAAGGGAACTCAAAAGGCTTTCAGAATGAAGCGAAGCAAAGCCGGCCGGTAGAAACATGAACCAACCTTTCCCCAACAAAACTTAAAATTTTTCTTTGAACGCAGGCACATCCGACGTAATGATAACTCCACATAGCAAGATCACTATCAATCAAGCCATTAGACACTGAATACATCTCTAGCTAAGAAATACACTACTCTTATCTGCTACTCTGTCACGACCCAAACCGATGGGCCGCGACGGGCGCCTGAGTCTTACTTATCAAACACCCCTAAGCAAGCGTCTAAAATATAAATCTGAATAACATCTACTGCATTACAAAATTAACATACGTTAAAGAAGCCTGCCATCAAGGCATATGTACGTATACAGGCAAAATATTGTGGGCGAGCCGGCAAGGCTTATAGACAACTATACATCAAAAACTGAAAGCCGACAAGGCCACATATAACCCAACTAGACACACTGTCTACAGACCTCTAACAGAAATATAACTGTACAAAGACAAGACTAAGCCACGTCATACCCATATACATATATATGTACAAACATATCGTAACCATATCAAGAGCAGCTCCGGATCAAATGGAGCATGCCAACTCTCGCTGATCAGGGATCCTAAGAAGAAGGACCGTCAGCTTGCCTACCTGCACCTACGGGCATGAAACGCAGGCCCTGTGGAATAGGGCATCAGTACGAAAAATGTACTGAGTATATAAGGCATGGAAATTAGTACGTAATAGACATAGATGAAACATGGAATACTGAAACACATCTTTAAATCTGAATAACTTTGTATATTTTGAAACGTTTATAACGTCATGCACGTGCGTGTAAATGTCAAGCCATGCATAGGTATTGATTTACATAATATCATCAGCCTCTGAGGGCATCACATCATATCATATCGGCCACTGTGGGCAAAGTCATAATCGTATACCAGCTGATCAGGTGGTGGTGCAGTATATAACGCCATAACCATTCCTGTATCCCATATACATATATATACATACATATATATATATATATATATATATATATATATATATATATATATATATATATATATATATATATATATATATATAGAGTATATAACGCCGTTTGAATACATACATATGTATGCATATATAACGCCATCTGAATACATACCCATATATGCGTATATAACGCCGTTTGAATCATATTTCAGCCATTGTGGGCAACATCATCATCATATACCAGCTGATCAGGTGGTGGTGCGTATATAACGCCGTAACCTTTTCCCATATCCCATATACATATATTTACATATATACGCGTATATAACGCCATTTTGTCATGGGTCAATACACATGTATAAACGAGTAAAATGCATGAAAATACGTAATAATCTCGATATTCCTTCTGGATAAACTTTTCCAGCTGCGTATTATTCTGAGACCCATGAACAGAAGATAGTAATAATTCTCATGGGGAATCAAGAATATAGACACCCCTACTATTTCTATGAATAGAATAATTTATAGAAACCGTGTATTTGCTCGTTTCTTTCATATAATCTGGACCATGTCAAAAGAAAGAAGAAAGGACCTTAACATACCTGGAATAGGAAAACTCCGTATAATATTCCCGGCGAAGATTGCACCGTATTCTTTTTAGAAGCTTGAAATTTGCTTGGACAAAATTTTGCTTCTTGTTGTAACGCTTTGTGAACCCAAAATGGATTCAATTTAAATGTGAAATTTTATTCCAACATTGTTGAAGCTGCTTTATGTTTCTAGCTTTTGAAATGAGATTGAATATCAAGGACAGAACGTTGAAGTTACTTTCTGTTTCTAGCTTCCAGAATTGGAATTGAATAAAACGTTGAAGTTGCTTTATAAGACATAATCTTAAGTCAAAAGTATGAATTGAACTTAAAGACTTATTGTCTTTTTTTTTTCTTTTTCGGATCAGATTATTACAAGTCTTGTCAAGACTTGTCTTTAGGTTACATTAGACATAGACACCCATCACATTTTAATGAATCATCTTTCCTAGTTAGTGGCCTTATGCCACATGTCTTTTGGGCATAATTAATTAAGTTTTGTCCACTTATTAGTTAACTGGGTAATGTTCGGTTATCCGGTAATTAATCAATTACCCGCATAATTTAAAAATTATCTCAACTTAATTAAGTACTACTCTCTTTTAACATACCTTGTACACTTTACTATCACGGCCATGTAGTACCTTGTGTGGCACTAGTCCATAAATACCGGGTATTTTAGCTCGGGCCGTATTTTATCCCAAAATGGCAAACTTTGACAAAATTCGTTTTCTTAGACTTGCTCCCCTTTCACCTTCATGAATTTACTAATCACTTGTGAAATAGCATAATCCTTATAATCCCCAAATAATATTTTTCTTGGACTGATGTCAATTACCTTACGACAAATTTAACGTAAAATACTGCTGGATGCAACACTGTCGTAACTTATTACTGCGAAGCATAACATCACAGTAATGTAATACTGTGGGATGTGACATCTCACTTTCGGACTCTTATTTATTTATTTATGGCGTATTTTCATGTACGAAAATATGGGGTGTAACATCATTCCACCCTTTGGAACATTCGTCCTCGAATGTTGACTGATGCGCTTATCGTTCTCATATCCCATAGCTCTTGCGAATACTTTAGTAGTCCTCTTGCCATCTAGGCAACTATTTTGTGAATAAGTCCAAAGTCCAAGGTATTCCTCCCTTAGGCCTCCTTCTCACACCACAACTTGTAGTCAGAATCCTTCCAATCTCGTAACTATTACTACCTTTCATCATGCAGTTTGTACAATTTTGACATTGTCAGTGTGTCCAATCTCAAGGCTTCATATGTAGAGCTTGATAATGTCCCTTTGGGCATCTATGAGTATACTGAAGTTCTTCGCTCGATACTTTGTTGGATTTACGAATATTGCTATATCTCATAGCATAGGTCCGTTTAGCCATCAATATGAATTTACTGCCATAACTCTTACTTTAATTTATCATTGCTGAGGTCTATTACCAAATCCCAAATTACTCTCATTGCTTATCCCATATGTATAAGTCTAAGTTCTTTAATGCTTCCTCATTACTGTTCATCTTAAGAGTGACGACCTAACCTCATTTCATACTTTGTAACTTTTATCCATCCATTGTTGATTCACCTCTATATCGATCTACAATCCACCACTGATAACTGAAACCTCTTACATAATATCTTGCTACTAGGGCTTACGTTGCATCGAGAAATACATGAAGTGATTCCCATAATCGTATTTCATAGTATCTCAATGCGATTCACCTTATGGGGGTATTCTAATCCTGTGCCATCTGCAAGATCTTTTCTCTTCCTCCCCATTTTTTTTCCCTTCAAATCATTATTCAATCAACGGATCCAACGTTATCTTTTATCTGTCATAATTACATCCTCATTTTATTACCAGGTCAGCATTCCATTTCTTCTAAATGCTACTAGTCATAGACTCCTTTGAGATCATTCATGCTATACTGAGCTTTATATAATTTAGAGAACCCATCAGCTCCCTTGTTTTTACGGGCTTAATCCCGAGGATTTATCCATTTTCATCATCTTATCGCTTGCCCTTTTCTTATCCTTACTCATGTCTTTCTAAAAGCTTGTTGTTCGATCATACTTTAGCTTGGGACCGATTTCCTTATGCTTTTCTAGAACATCTAGATATCACATCGTCTCTAACTCTCCTTTCACTCTCTAATTAGACCTTTCGGTACCTAGAAACCATAGGCTGGAAGGTATGCCACCGACGATGCCGCTATCATTCCTAGTTATTGGATATTTAATCCCAGCACTTTTGGCCTTTTATTCGGAATATGGATTATTCACATATTTTGCCCTTGATATCTCGTACGCTATTTACCTTTACCTTCTTACCTTAAAATCTCGCATCGTATCTTTTATCTCTTTTGTGACCTCCCTTCCATCTAGGTGTAATTCACGTCCATGACTTGCATATTTATTATAATACTCGTACCTCTGGTACATACACAATCTGGTGGGAGCTTCGTACTGACTTCTTATGAGGCTGGTACTTCTTCTAACTGGCTTCCTTGTAGAGCCATTACAGATTATGGTTGTTGTGTTATTTCTCTTGAATATCTGATAGTAAGAGTGATTTTGTCATGTTCTCAGGCACAACTTCTATAATTTTTTCCTAGGTCTAATAATCGAACTTTTGATTTACTTGGGTGGTGTAATTCTTTAGTTTCCTCTTCCCTCTGATCAACCTTTACGTAGGATTAAGCTATCTTTCGATCTGTAACTCATGGTATCAGTTATTTCCTTAGCCTTTCATAGGCGTTATGGAATGTCCATGATACGATCTTCTAACAATTCAATCCTTTATCTATGCCCTAGGCTTAATTTTTTCTTTCAACTTATAGCGGAGCCTTCTGTGGCTGTATGATTGTCAACAATATGCTGCCTGGATAATGCTCCAAAATCTTGAGTGTATCCATAACGTACTATCTCTCGATCATTGATAATTTTTTTTTTCTATCTTAGCTTTTTTTCAACGTAAGCTATTACTTTTCCTGGTCTTTCTGCCCACCCTCGTTGCGTACATACTTAGCTTATCTTAGTGCCATACTTGCCAGAGTTTTTATATAAATAATATGATCTCGAATATTACTTTTAACTCTTACTTCCCATTGATTAGCAGCGGTAGGTGCCACTTTCCTTTGGAATGCTTACCATATTGTTGCGAGATTGTTGTTACATGACCATTTCCTCTTTAGGTCGTTGTGCTTAGGTTGAAGCCTCCTTTCTGATTTCCTCAGCTAGTCTTTCGTTGTAGTACTTAGGGAGAACCCTTGACTTTCGTAAAGCTGTGAGCTTATTATGGACCTTTTTTTTATGTCCTTACTTGCCTATAATCTTCCGTACTTGCTTACTTCCATGCCCCTAAGCTTGCATGGTTGCTTCTGAACTGATATCTTGATTGTTTTCCCAGTGGCACATTCTTTTATCCCCGTAACTCTCATACGGTACCTTTAACTATCCCGACTCTTGTTTGAATATATCTCAAGTATTATAATGATATTTTTCGAGACTGAATTCTCCATGTTGGGTTCTACTATGTTTATTTTACACGATCTGATGACTCATTTGTAACTTTCTGTTTAGCCATAACTGGGATCTTCCTGACCAATTACTAACTTCTCGTTGGCCCATTCTCATATCAATATTCCTCGTAATCTTTCTTGGTTTACTTCCTTTGTCTTAACTTACATCTCGCATTGGCTTCTTATTTATTAATAACAGCTCATGCAGGAACCTTTACTTCCTCTCCTTGACGTCGGGCTTGCACAATATTCTTGAATCGTAGCGTATCTGTAAGATTTTGGATAAGTGCCATCTTATTCCTCTTTCATTTATCACATTTTTCCTTTATCATTCCATTCTCATTAGAATTATTTAATTTTTGACTTAATGCCAAATCACTCCATATTTCCCCCTTTAGGGGTGTACTAAAAGCTGAAGCCACGAGGATCCACCTATAGATATTTTACCTCTTCATCTTTGGCGTCGCTTCTCAACATCAATGATCCTTACTCGCATTGCGGCAGTCCTTATGTACCACGGATGACAAATTTCGTTACTCGCTAGGGTGACACTTAGCGTAACTAGCACATACCGTCTTTTAAGCTTAACTTTGCTCACATTGCTTGCTCTAGGGAAGCGTCTCCCTGAAGACCATTCTCTGAATTCATCATGGATCTTCTCCTGTGGTCCATTCTATTACCGCCGGAACAAAATTTGAAATTCCCATGATGCCGAGTGTTGTCCAATCATTCAGTCCTTAATTCATATTTAGTTTATCTTGGTTACCAGTCCATACAGATTTTTTGTTACTCTGGGGAATAACTTTCCCCTCTTATAGTTGCGTTGGAGTCACGAACTTATTTCTCGAAATAAGGATATAACCTTATGGCCTATATTCTTTTGTTGTCTTAAGTCCCATCACATTTCGCCTCTTCTTTCATTTGACTATAGGTTATGTAACACTCTACCATTTTCATCCATGTATCACACCTTATTCATAATGCTTCCTTATCTCTCTTCTCATTACTCTGCTAATATTTTTACATATGCCTTATTTTGTGAAAACTTCAATACGATATTATGTCGCTTTTAGCATTCCTTTGCTCCATCTAGTGGCTGTTCGAGTTGAAATCAACTTATTCTAAAACAGGCTTTCTTGGAAACTAAAATCAACCCACCTTTGGTCTATACTTGATGTTAGCATAACAAAAGGCCAATCAATCCATATCAATTATAATATCAAGTCCTACCTAACCGCGCACCACGTACCTTATCCTTGTTTGTTCTCAAATCTATCACGAGTCATTACGGCAACATCCATATATATAAGTAACAACATTAAGACTTAACTCGCATAACTAATTTAGAAAAGGGTTTATATACATAGGGGTCGACTAGACCGTAGACATATCATACCCAAAACTATATACATGATATTGTCTGCAAAGCCTCTAAGTAGGCATAGCCAATATATATACAAGTCAGGACGGGGCTCCCTACATCCTCATAAAACAACCAAACACCTTTAAACCCTGACTTGGTAATATTCTAAGAAGAGGTGGAACTCACCAACCAAAAACCGACACTTGTAGTAAGTCTATAGTAGAGGGTCCTTGCCTCGTCCTATATAAGAACCTCGATCAGAAACACTTTGAAGCAGAATCTTCATGTCCTTATCAGTTACCTTCCTTCTCTTGGCCCGACCACTATCTTCTTCTTCTGCGTATCCCATAACATACACTAAAGAACCTTAATTGACGGACACCCACGACTGTGGACTATCCGGAACCTCAGAAGAGTTGATTTCCTCAAATACCTTGACATAGTTTTGAGCCTGAAGGAATCTCAGCTGTGCCAATCCAAACACCCATAAACAAGACTCTACTAGACACGGTCTGTAGACAACCCTGGGACAGAACTGCTCTGATACCACTTTTGTCACGACCCAAACCGATGGGCCGCGACGGGCGCCTGAGTCTTACTTATCAAACACCCCTAAGCAAGCGTCTAAAATATGAATCTGAATAACATCTACTGCATTACAAAATTAACATACGTGAAAGAAGCCTGCCATCAAGGCATATGTACGTATACATGCAAAATACCGTAGGCGAGCCGGCAAGGCTTATAGACAACTATACATCAAAAACTGAAAGCCGACAAGGCCACATATAACCCAACTAGACATACTGTCTACAGACCTCTAACAGAAACATAACTGTACAAAGACAGAACTAAGGCACGTCATACTCATATACATATATATGTACAAACATATCGTACCCATATCAAGAGCAGCTCCGGATCAAATGGAGCATGCCAACTCTCGCTGATCAGGGATCCTAAGAAGGAGGACCGTCAGCTTGCCTACCTGCACCTGCGGGCATGAAACGCAGGCCCCGTGGAATAGAGCGTCAGTACGAAAAATGTACTGAGTATATAAGGCATTGAAATTAGTACGTAGTAGACATAGATGAAACATGGAATACTGAAACACATCTTTAAATCTGAATAACTTTGTATATTTTGAAACGTTTATAATGTCATGCACGTGCGTGTAAATGTCAAGCCATGCATAGGTATGGATTTACATAATATCATCAGCCTCTGAGGGCATCCCATCATATCAAGTCGGCCATTGTGGGCAAAATCATCATCGTATACCAGCTGATCAGGTGGTGGTGCGTATATAACGCCATAACCTTTCCCATATCCCATATACATATATATACATACATATATACGCGTATATAACGCCGTTTGAATACATACATATATATGCGTATATAACGCCATTTGAATACATACCCATATATGCGTATATAACGCCGTTTGAATCATATTTCAGCCACTGTGGGCAACATCATCATCATATACCAGCTGATCAGGTGGTGGTGTGTATATAACGCTGTAACCTTTTCCCATATCCCACATACATATATTTACATATATACGCGTATATAACGCCATTTGGTCATGGGTCAATACACATGTATAAACGAGTAAAATGCATGAAAATACGTAATAATCTCGATATTCCTTCTGGATAAACTTTTCCAGCTGCGTATTATTCTGAGACCCATGAACAGAAGATAGTAATAATTCTCATGGGGAATCAAGAATATAGACACCCCTACTATTTCTATGAATAGAATAATTTATAGAAACCGTGTATTTGCTCGTTTCTTTCGTATAATCTGGACCATGTCAAAAGAAAGAAGGAAGGACCTTAACATACCTGGAGTAGGAAAACTCCGTATAATATTCCCGGTGAAGATTTCACCGTATTCTTTTTAGAAGCTTGAAATTTGCTTGGACAGAATTTTGCTTCTTGTTGTAACGCTTTGTGAACCCAAAATGGATTCAATTTAAATGTCAAATTTTCTTCCAACGTTGTTGAAGTTACTTTCTGTTTCTAGCTTCCGGAATTGGAATTGAATAAAACGTTGAAGTTGCTTTATAAGACATAACCTTAAGTCAAAAGTATGAATTGAACTTAAAGACTTATTGTCTTTTTTTTCTTTTTCGGATCAGATTATTACAAGTCTTGTCAAGACTTGTCTTTAGGTTACATTAGACATAGACATCTATCACATTTTAATGAATCATATTTCCTAGTTAGTGGCCTTGTGCCACATGTCTTTTGGGCATAATTAATTAAGTTTTGTCCACTTATTAGTTAACTGGGTAATGTTCGGTTATCCGGTAATTAATCAATTACCCGCATAATTTAAAAATTATCTCAACTTAATTAAGTACTACTCTCTTTTAACATACCCTGTACACTTTACTATCATGGCCATGTAGTACCTTCTGTGGCACTATTCCATAAATACCGGGTACTTTAGCTCGGGCCGTATTTTATCCCAAAATGGCAAACTTTGACAAAATTCGTTTTCTTAGACTTTCTCCCCTTTCACCTTAATGAATTTACTAATCACTTGTGAAATAGCATAATCCTTATAATCCCCAAATAATATTTTTCTTGGACTGATGTCAATTACCTTACGACAAATTTAACGTAAAATAATGTTGGATGCAACACTGTCGTAACTTATTACTGCGAAGCATAACATCACAGTAATGTAATACTGTGGGATGTGATATCTCACTTTTGGACTCTCATTTATTTATTTATAGCGTATTTTCATGTACGAAAATATGGGGTGTAACATACTCGCTCGTTGCATGGGACTAATCCATGTCCCCCATATTTGCATGAGGCTAATCTTTGCCTCCATATTTGCCATGGCTAATCCCTGCCTCCACACTTGCATGAGGCTAATCCTTGCCTCCATATCTGCATGAGGCTAATCCCTGCCTCCATACTTGCATGAGGCTAATCCTTGCCTCCCTATTTGCATGAGGCTAATCCCTGCCTCCACACCTGCATGAGCCTAATCCCTGCCTTCATATCTGCATGAGGCTAATCCCTACCTTCATATTTGTATGAGGCTAATCCTTGCCTCCATATTTGCATGAGGCTAATCCCTGCCTCCCTATTTGCATGAGTCTAATACCTGACTCCATATTTTGCAGGAGGCTAATCCTTGCCTCCCTATTTGCATGAGTCTAATCCCTGACTCCACATTTTCCATGATTCTAATCCCTGCCTCCCTACTTGCATGAGTCTAATCCTTGACTCCATGAGGCTAATCCCTGCCTCCCTACTTGCATTAGCCTAATCCTTGACTCCATCTTACATGAAGCTAATCCTTGCCTCCATATTTGTATGTGGCTAATCCCTATCTTCATATTTGCATGAGGCTAATCTTTGCCTCCATATTTGCATAAGGCCAATCCCTGCCTCCCTATTTGCATGAGTCTAATCCTTGACTCCATGAGGCTAATCACTGCCTCCCTACTTGCATGAGTCTAATCTTTGACTCCATCTTGAATGAGGCTAATCCTTGCCTCCATATATGCATGAGGCTAATCCCTGCCTCCACATTTGCATGGGACTAAGCACCGTCCCACTTTTCACAAATATTACTCTATTTCTAGCACTATCTATTCGCTTTTCAATCAGGCCAAGCACTACCTTCTCTTTGCATGAGACTAAGCTCTGTCTCCAATCTTGCATGAGGCTAATCCCTACCTCCATATTTGCATAAGGATAAGCATTGCCTTCCATTTGCATAGGACTAAGCCCTGTCCCGAATCTTGCATGAGGTTATGTCCTGCCTCCTATTTTGCATAAGGCCAACATCTCCTTTATTTGTCGAGACTAAGCGTTGTCTCTCTGGCACTATCTATTTGCTCCTCTTTCGGGCTAAGCTCTGCCCTCAACCTCATAAGACTAAGCCTTGCCTTGTTGATTCTAGCATCATATTATTGCCTCATGGGCTAAAACATCGCCAACTTGTCCAAAGGCATCATTGTCTAAAGGCATCATCCTCATAGCCGGAAGACACCATGCCATGACATGAGGATCTCTCGAAACTGCACATCATTATTCAAAGGCGTCATAGTCTAGAGGCACCATCCTCATGGCCCGAGGACATCATTTCATGGCCTACGAATCCCTATCATACGCTTCATGGCCCAGGATGTCATGGTATAAGGACATCATCACCGTCCAAAGACAACCTTCATGGTCCAAAGGGAATCTGCATCATGTTTAAATTTTTGCAAATACATTTGTAGCATATTTTATCTGCAGATAATCAATAAGCAACTGCTATCCTAGCAGGAGCAATCTCGCTCCATTTCCCTCCAACCGTCTCGAGCTTTAACAACTTTCACATCACGTGTACATTATTGCAGTAGTTTCATCGGCATAGTCCGCAGATGAACCCAGAACTACATATGGCCTGATTCCTATAAAACCAAGGATATGTAGGCAACTCGAAAACTGGAGTCTGGCCTCTATCTTTCAAAACATCCTGTCTAGTCAAAATTGGCCATTATTTCTTTATCCGAAAACTCTTTGATCCTTCCCGGGTAAAGAGGGGCAGTTGATGATACCCAATTTTCCCTATATTTTTTATATATGCATAAATACCTTCAAAATAGCATATAAATGTATATATAAGCATGCACAAGGTTTTTATAATTTTTTCCATAATTTTAAGGATTTAAATTGATTTATTTTCCTTCTTTTTTATTCATAAAATTCCCAATAATTATCTCTCAAATTATTATTGTGATGATTTAGTCATTTAATTTCTATATTTATGCCAAAATATGGTTAAAATATTTTTTTATGCATTTTAATAATTGCATTTGGTATTTTTAAAATTAAATTGCATATAATTGCAATATTAGCCCATTTAAAGATAATAACATTTATATACATAAAATTGACCTTCTACATTTTTAATATTTTAAATATATATTTTAATCATTTTAGTACACAAAATTATTTTCCATAAATTATTTATTATTTATTATAAGTGATATAGGAAAAATTAGCTATTTAAACTATAGCCAGATTTACATTTCAATTGTAGCCTAAATTAAACCTAACCCCAGCCCAATTTCTAACCAAACTACTCGACCCAGACCCTAAACCCGCCTACCCGACTCAAGACCCGCCAAATCCTAACCGTTGATCTAAAAAATCAACGGCCCTTATTCATTCCTTCCTTTTTTATCCCAAACGACCCCTAACCCTAGCTCATAACTCAGAGACCGCCGCCTCTGTATTCTCTCATCTCCTATCCTCTCTCAATGCCCAACCTAACCCTAGCTCTTTCAACCTCCGACTTCCTTCTCCGGTCTTCTCCGGTGATTTCCTTTCAACTCCTAAGCCTCCAATGGCTCATCCATTGCCATGCTCACCTTCTCTGAGGCCTTCAAGGGCCCTGGACCACGCCGACTTTTATCTAGGGTTTGCTATTTGGCTGTTCTTGGCTACCTCAGTGTGATTTCGAGCAAAATCACAATGTATTTGTCACGATCTTTGGGTTTCTAAACATGTTCTTTTATCTCTACTTGGGTTTCTTCTGAAACCCTAATTTTTGCTTACATCTCCTAGATCTATACGATTTTAATTTGAGTCTGTTTCTTTGATGTTTACAATATCCTTGGAACTCTTTACAAGAATCATCAATTTCAAAGTTTTTTTACCTTCTTCTCAAATTAGGGTTTTCAGAACGTCTTCTAAAACTTTGTTTAAACTGATTCTTTATGTTTAAACTTCTATCTCTTGCATATTTCAACCGATTCTCTGATTTTACTACTTCTCAACTTGCCTATGTTGAAAACCCTAATTTCTTAGTTCTAATCTTGGGTTTCTGAGTTTTGTTTTGATAACTTGTCCAGTTACTCTATATGTTTTTGCGATTATATGATTTCAACCTATGATTGCTTGTTAAGGTTCCTAATTATGGCTATCACTACCTATTGTGTGATTTTACCCTATTTGTTCACCAGTGTTTCTGATTCTTCACTTCTCCTGCCTGTATCATGCCTATTCTACTAATTCAGACTATGCTCTACACGAATCCCTAATGTATATATGAATTTTGTCCTACTCGACCTCTTAGAGTTATGGTTTTTGCATACTATGTGCCTGTTCTTATAGTTTGTGCTAAATCAGTACTATTTTCTACTTTTGGATCCTTAAGTCTTTGTGATTGATCTTCCACTGATTTTCATGATATCTCTATTGATTTTTAACCTTGTAGAATATTTTCTGACATTATTCTGTAGTCAATTATGCTATTAATTGATTTCTTAAGTCCTTTCTTTGATTGAAATATGATGAACCTAGCCTCTATTACATGTTGTGTACTTGTACCATGCAGAAAATATTTCCTTATTTGTTATGCTCAGCCTTATACAATTTCCTTCCTTATTTGCCATATGTTTATTACCGTTTGAAGTTGACCCCTTAATTAAAGAGAGTACTTACCTTGATTTTGCTCTAATTGATTCTGAGTTCCATAATTACTGATGAACTTTGATTTTTACCTTATTTTCTACCTGCTTTCAAACTATATATTCTCACTCTTTCATTAACACAAGGAACGAACACTCTTGGTTCAAAAAACTCTCTCTCTCACACTTAAAACTTTCTACTCTCTTTTTGTGCTACTTGCTACTACTCTAGGTTAGCCGGCTGCAAGCCAAGGCTAACCATTATGTTCTCCTGCTCTTTCACTTTGCTTATTGTCTTCTTTACTGGTATGTTCTAGTTTCAATTCAAAGTTCCAACAAAAATATAATTCTTTTATTGCTTCAGTTCATCATGTTTCTAGTTTGCTTTCACTTATGGTTTTGTTGTGAAACTTGCAGTTAATATACTTGCATGATTAGCACATTTTAAACTCCCCTTCCTTAGAATCGATGTAAACATGTTATCCCCTCTATGTCAAATCAATTGTTTTTGAGCATGTCTGTACTAAGTACCTCTGCTTATTATGTGCTTATACTTATGTACTCTATGTACCCCAAATCCCTTCACCCCATTTGTGACTGCTGAACTTGCTTTGGTTCTGTGACTCCTGGCTGTGTATGAACCTTTCTTAAAGGTGTTGTGTTTGGACTGTTGTTCACTACTCCAATCTTTTTTCAAACTGTCTCTGTTGTTTTACTAAATTATTTTCAAACTACTTGGGTTCTTTGAGATCTTCTCCAGGATCCAAGGAATCAAAGAGCCATGGCGTGTAGAAGGCCAGGGCTGGTCGGGGAAGCCATGGAAACCTCATGGGGTGGAGGTATATGCCGGTGATGGCACTTGAGAGCTAGGGTTTAGTTGAGAGAGTTTTTAGAGAAGAGGGAGATGAGGACGACGTGTGAGGGAGAGAATGAGCGGGGTTGGGGGGTCATTTAGGTTTAATTATGAAGGAGGGTTGTGGACCGTTGATCAAAGCGATCAACTATCAGGATAAGATGAGGGTATTGGGTCAGGCAACTATGTATTGGCTAAGGGGATTGGGCCTATTTTAGAGGTTTATCTGGGATGGTTTGAGGGGTTAGGTCCGAAAAATATTGAAGATCAAATAGACTATTTGTTAAATACCCAAACAATTTATAAAAAAATATTTTATAAAATAATTAACAGATTATAAAAATAATTTTCATGCATAGAAATGTTTTAAAATAATTACTACATATTTAGAAAATACAATGAGCTATTTTCTGTTAAAATAATGTGATAATGTACACATGGGCAATAATTGCAAAAATATTGCAATTGTAACCAAAAGGTATAAATCTGGCCATTTGTGAAATAATTTAAACTTTATATGACCATAAATAGTAATATTAAATCATGGAATGCTATAAAGTCATTTATGATGCAATTTTATAATTATTTAGATAAACAAATATTAGGATAAATTAATTTTAAAATATAGAAATTATAGAAAAATATCAATTGATACTAATGCATAGTTTTGAAGGTATATATGCACTTAAAAAGTATTGTTGGGAAAAATTGGGAATCAACAGCTTCCCCTCTTTACCCGGGAAAGATTAAAGAGTTTTCGGGTAGAGAAATGATGGCCAATTTTGACCGAATGGGATGTTTTTAGAAAAACAGAGGCCGAACTTTGGTCTTTGAGCTACCTACATATCCCTAGTTTTACAGGAATCACACCATGTGGATTTTCGGACCCAACGGTGAATGAAACCGATGGAGTTGTTATAGGAATGGTAGCCAATTTCAGCAAAGGTTCTTTTGTGAAGGGTAATGTTGGATGGAGTTATGTTTATGGGTATGGAGTGTATCAGATGTATTATAGGGTAGATAGCCGGATATCACGAGGTAGAATTGGTAACTAATAAGAATTTGTTATGAATGGAGAAGTGAAAATAGTATGAGCGGAAACTGGAGCGAAGGTTGCTCATATTTGAAAAATAGTTACCTCTAGGACAACCTCCAAACTCAAAATATGATGCATGCAAGCACGTAGATTACTACGAAAATTTAAACATGATGCAAATTTATTTTGGACCATGAAAGATTGCCTTTGGACGGTGCAGATGACGTCCTTAGACTATGACGTCCAGGGCTATGAATTGTGAGATAGGAGGTTCGCAGGTCATCAAATGATGTTCTTGAGCCATGAGGATGGTGCCTCTGAACCATGACTCCTTTGAATAATGATATGCAAATTTGAGAGATCCTGAGGCCATGGCATGGTATCTTCCGGCTATGAGGATGATGTCTTTAGACTATGATGCCCTTCGACAAGTTGACGATATTTCAGCCTATGAGATGCGATAATATGATGATATAATAAGCAAGACAAGGCTTAGTCTTGTGAGGTTTAGGTCAGAACTTAGCCCGAAAGAGGAGCATATAGATAGTGTCGTAATAGAGCAACATTTATGCAAGGAGGGACAATGCTTAGTCCCATGAGGAGGCAATGCTTAGCCTTATGCAAATATGGAGGCAGGGCTTAGCCACATGCAACTGGAGACGGAGCTTAGTCTCATGCAAGATGCGAGACAAGGCTTAGTCCTATGCAGATGGAAGGCAATGCTTAGCCTTATGCAGTAAACAGCCGGGCTTAGCCTCATGCAAGATGGAGGCAGGGCTTAGCCTCATGCAAATACGGAGACAGAGCTTAGTCTCATGCAGGATGCGGGAAGGGCTTAGTCCCATGCAAAGAGAAGGCAATGCTTAGCCTTATGCAAATATGGAGGCAAGGCTTAGCCTCATGCAAATATGGAGGCAGTGCTTAGCCTCATGTAAGGATACGAGACAGGGCTTAGTACCATGCAAAGAGAAGGCAGTGCTTAGCCTTATGCAAATATGGAGGAAGGTCTTAGCCTCATGCAAATATGGAGATAGAGCTTAGTCTCGTGCAGGATGCGGGACAGGGCTTAGTCCCATGTATAGAAAATGCAGAGCTTAGCTTTATGCAAAATGGAGGAAGGGTTTAGCCTCATGCAAATATAGAGACAGGGCTTAGTTTCATGCAAGATGCGGGACAGGGCTTGGTCCCATGCAAAGAATGACTAGCAAATAAGAGTAGAATATTTCTTAGCTGGAGATATATTCGGTGTCTGGTGGCCCAATTGATAGTGATTTTGCTGCGTGTATATATTTTCAAATGCTATTGTAAGGGGAGGTTGGTTCGTGACTTTGTCTGCTAGCTTTGCTCCTCCGTTTTGGATGCCTTGTTCGAGTTTCCTGGGTAACCCCTGGCTGTTACAAAAATAGAGTTTTTGAAAATATGCAATTATTGATGAAAATAGAGTTATTTTAGAAACATAGTGAAATATCAAGTAGTTTTAGATGAACTAGTAACTGTAGCACATTTCAAAGACATTGCAGCTTTCTCGTGTTAGAATTTTGAGGGTCCTCCTCCCTAGTTGCTTAACCAATTTCTGACTTCCTTGCATATGATGGCGTCGGCTGGACTTGTTCCAGAATTTTGAGGGTCCTCTTCAAAATTCTGCCCCTGTTTCTAGTTCTAAGGGAGAATGAAGATTTTATTAAGATATGACCAAACCAACAGGGCTGCCTACGTATCCCCTTTTAAACGGGAATCAGGTCAAGCGTAATTCAATTACATCATGTGAAATGCAAAACATCTAAGCATAGTAACTTTTGACTGCGTCTGAATTGATTGGTTTTGGCCAAACTTCTCCGTCCATTTCTGCAAGTATGAGTGCTCCTCCTGTTAGCACCATATGAACCATGTAGGGACCTTGCTAGTTAGGAAAGAATTTCCCTTTGGCTTCATCTTGATGTGGGAAGATCTTCTTCAACACCAACCGTCCTAGTGCAAACTATCTTGGTTTGACCCTTTTGTTGAAATCTTTGGACATTCTGTTCTGATAAAGCTGACCGTGACATACTGCGTTCATTGTCTTTCCATCTATAAGGGCCAATTGCTCGTGGTGGCTCCTTATCCATTCCACATCGTTGAGTTCGGCTTCCTGTATGATCCTTAAAGAAGGAACCTCTACCTAGGCTGGGATGACAGCTTTGGTACCATAAACCAGCATGTAAGGAGTTGCCCCGGTTGATGTACGAACTGTAGTGCGGTATCCCAACAAGGTAAAGGGTAGCTTATTGTGCCATTGTTTGTGGTTTTCTACCATCTTCCTTAGTATCTTCTTGATGTTTTTGTTGGCGGCTTCTATGACTCCATTCATCTGAGGTATATACGCTGTGGAGTTCTTGTGCTTGATTTTGAAAGTCTCACACATGGCCTTCATCAGATCACTGTTAAGAATAGGGGCATTGTTAGTGATAATGGATTCGAGAACTTCGAATCAGCAAACAATACGATCCTTGACAAAGTTTGCGACGACTTTCTTGGTTACAGCTTTGTAGGATGCGGCCTCTACCCATTTTGTGAAGTAGTCAATGGCCACTAGAATAAACCTGTGCCCGTTTAAAGTAGTGGGCTCAATCGGACCGATGACATCCATTCCTCAGATGGCGAATGGCCAAGGTGAGCTTGTTGCATTGAGATCATTTGGCGGCACTTTTATCATAACGGCATGTACTTGACATTGGTATCATTTTCGGACATACTGGACGCAATCTGTCTCCATGGCCTTCCAAAAATAACCGGCCTTAAGTATCTTCTTGTCCAAGACAAAAACATTCATATACAGGCCGCAGGTCCCAACATGTATCTCCTCGAGTAACTTAGAAGCCTCTTTTGTGTCAACACACCTTAGCAGTCCCAAATCATGGGTTCTTCTATATAAGTTCCCTCCACTGTGGAAGAAGTGATTGGACAACCTCCGAAGTGTGCATTTCTGAGTATGGTTCGCATGCTCCGGATATTCTCCTTTTGCTAAATATTCTTTGATATCGTGAAACCAAGGCTTCCCATCTGTCACACCTCTTTTTTCCGCGCCCGAGGGGGCAGGGGGAGTTTTTTCCAATTAAAGGACAACCGAAACGGGATTTGTTCATTTATTTCAGAGTCGCCACTTGGGAGATTTAGGGTGTCCCAAGTCACCAATTTTAATCCCGAATCGAGGAAAATAATGACTCTATATTACAGTCTGCGTACCAGAAATCCGGATAAGGAATTTTGTTAACCCGGGAGAAGGTGTTAGGCATTCCCGAGTTCCGTGGTTCTAGCACGGTCGCTCAACTGTCATTTTCGGCTTGATTATCTGATTTTATACAAGTGTGAACTTATATGCAAAATTTAACTTTTAACCGCTTTTATCATTTTACTATTTTTATCAGGAATTGCAACGTTGTGAAAATGTATCTGGAACCGCGTTACAATCAATGTACCCGTGGTCGTCGACACACTTTGACTCCGTTGAGATTTGGATTTGGGTCACATCAATGTGCACCCGAGTTTAAGGGAATTAAATTATTAAAGGCGCGCCTAAAGTGACTAGCGTATTTATTTTGGGTAAGACCGTGAAATTTTACTAAACGGTCCATCCCGGAGTCCAAATAATTTTTAAAACAAATATTTACTGAGGGCCCCGCAATTTGTATTTTTTATTTGGCGAGGCTCATCTCATTCTTATTTTTTTAGAATGAATTTGCAACGTCATGGACACGCATCTCGAACCACGTCACAATCAATGTACCCGTGATTAGAAACACATTTCGACTCCGTTGAGAATTGGATTTGGGTCACATAAATGTGCACCCGAGTTTAAGAAGGTAAGGTTCATTAAAGCGTATCCTAAAGAGACTAACGTGTTGTTATTTTAGGAGGGTTGTGAGATTTGCTAAACAACCCGTCTTGGAAACTAAATGCTTCACTAATATACATTTAACAAGGGCCCCGCATCTGCGTTTTGTTTATTTTTATCGAGGCTCATCTCGTTGTTATTTTTAAAGGATATCCTATAGCAACTACGTTTCTTGTCGTGTTTGTCTCTATCAATTGAAAGCAGTAAATAGCCTTAGTCGATTATAAAACCGGATTTAAAATGCTTTTACAGAATAATAAAACGTGACTGCACTTATGGACAACTAGTCGCAAATTATGGGCCCAAACCTAGCTCATGCGAGATGGCCAGACTTGGGCCCTGTTTTTCCGATACAGTCCTAGCTGATTTTTTCGATTTGGGCTCGGCCTTCCTGAGGTTGAGGCCTAGAACTGATTCTTTGTTCTTTATCAATTTATATGTGACAAACTAGCAAAAGGGGAAAGAACTTTAACTCATGTGGATAGTTTTCCTATTTTGGCCTACATTATAGAATATACTACACTATCAGACTAAGTCTAAAATACAACTTATTACATTGGGAATGTTTTTTCACCTAACAGCATATATACATGACTATCATTCATTAACCTTCATTGATATACTGAGCATGTAGGCTACTTCTATTATCCAAACGAAAATGTAACCATTTCATGACATTTAATGTAACAGTTCATGTATATATAAAAACAATCTGCAGGTCCTCTCTTTTGCATTCATGCTCAAACTCTCAGTTACATTGGTGATATCAATTGTGTACCTGGTATAGAAAGGAAAGGAATAAGGAGAGTGATCAGTTGAGTAGTATGCAGTAATCACAGCAACAACAGATACACAGCAACAGCATAGCAACAACCAACCAAACCAAATGTTTTCCTCAGCTACAGACAACCAACAGTGTCTCCCAGAATACAAGAACTAACAGATAGTCGAGTAACCCCAGGAAAGAGTAGAGAAACCACAGCACTAACAGAGTGTTCAATGCAGCAACACCAACAGTTCAACAACCATAAACAGCTCAGTCAATGCAAGCAACAGAACTTGGCCAAGACAGCCTGACCAAAATGCACTCTTATACAACTTTCAAGCAGTGTTTGGTTACAATGTCTATTGGAAACTACCTTGTGTGTACACTATTATGATTTGGGACTCACTAGACCACCCTTCAGACTAAAGTTTTTTTTTCCAGCCTTTTGTTTTGTTTTTCCTTTCTGAAGACTCCAAAGTCCAGCCCCTTTTAAGTTCTCAAATGGCCTATTTATAAGCCAAATGACTCAGTGCAGCTAGGCTGTCCTCATGCTGCAACTTGCAGCCTGCCCATACTTTGTTAAACCCATGCTTAAGCATCTCTTGATGCCAGCCATTTGATCCCCACGCCTGGTTTTGTTTAATCAAGAGTGATGGGCTCATTTTATTATTCCTTTTAAGCCTCATACTCTTATGTCTTGCTCCCCATTGGTATTAGTTTAATCCTAAATTAGTACCCTACTTGTCAGCTCATTTAAACTAATCTTTCTGTCCTTTTTGACACCCCAGAACACCCCTGCTTAACCTTGATTATTACTGCCCTTCCTATTGCAGCATCAGGGCAGTTTTGAACTGATGAAAGTTCAAATTCAAGGCTGCCTGGGCTGAACCTTTTCAGTCATTTTTACAATGCAAACAAACCATTTTAAACAATGCTGGGGCATTCAGTTAGTGGCAACGTTCAATTAGTCATGCGACATTATTAGCTCGTTTGATTCATTAGTTATAGAAAACTAATCGACGACATTTATCGAGTCGACTATACTAATTATAACAGGTAATAATCAGTCGTTCAAATAAACAACACATACGGGGACCTAAAGGGCTTCGGACAACTTGGTCAGTCACTAGGAACCTATATAAGTTATTCATGCGACGACTATATTAATCGGACATGCTTATCATAGGATGCATTCAAATCATACACAAAAACCATCGACCAAATAAAAGGTCTTTACAGAGATGAAAGAAATCCGAATGAAAAATAACAACATAACAAACAAACACAACGGAATATGCTGACAACTTAATTAGAACTAAAACGAAAGAAAGGAAAACTTACCCAAAAAGGTTTGAAATCAAAACGACCCAAATTCTGATTCAACTTCGAACTCTTGAGGCCGAACAAACTTTAATCAGGGTGTTCTCACATGAGAACACCTTGATTAAGGTCTTTTAGACCTCAAACCCTTGTCCAGACCGGCCGGATTCCCCAGGTGCATGTGTTCTAAGGTCTAGATTTCCAGATCTGATTTTTAGGAAGTTGTGGGTAGATTCGGACCAAACCAAGCTTGGTTAGGTCACGAGGAAGGTCAGGGGAATGTCTGGTATGAAGATGGGGTGGTTTGGCATAGGTCCGGGTTCGACTCAAATCTTCAAACGAAGATTCGAGACGAGGGAAGGTGATTCGAGGCAAGAGGGTAACAGATCCATGTTCAGGAGAGTGAGGGGGTCTTAGGGTGTTCAGGAGGTGGTCACCGGCGTTCGTGCCGCCGGCTTTAATGGCGAGGGAGACGAGGGCGGCTAGGGTTTCTAATGGGAGGTCCGGGTTCGACTTGGGGACGAAGGGGTGGGGTGTTGGTATAGGGGGCGTGGGTGTAAGGGAAGGTTTATATATGGTCTATGGGATTGGATCTGAGCCGTTAGATCAGATGATCTCAACGGCTTGGATCTGAGGGTGAGAACTGAGACGGGGTCGTTTGGTTTAAGTGAGGGGTTGGGTCAGATTTGGGTCGGGTTTGAACCTGGGTTATTGAAAGTGATCCTGGACCGTTGGATTGGATTGATTGGAACGGCTGAGATGGATTGGCCTGAAACGGTGCCGTTTCAGGAGATGCCTGGGCAGCCGGATTTGGACTGGGCCTGAGTGCTGGTTGGGCCTGTTATTTTGTTTAATTTTTGGCCCAAACCGATTTCCTTCACTTTTGTTTTCTAATTTCATTTTTTCTTTTAAAACAAAAATAAAAATAAAAATAACATATAACGAAATTAAAACTAAACAACAATGCAACATTTTAACACAATTACCACAAAAATTATTTAAGTAAGTTAAAAACCTAGAACAAACGATGCACAAATATATATATATTTTTTGAATTTTCTTTTACTGACCGAATTATGGTTTAATCATCCTGACATACATATTTTGTTTGTTAATGATTAAATGCAAAAATGGACAGATCCACAAATGACTAACAACACATGTCACGAAAACTCGAACAATTGTACAGCGAAACCATTTGTTACTATTTTTATTTTCTTTTGGAGCGATTGCTCGTAAAGCAAAAATCACGTGCTTACAGCTGCCCCTCTTTGCACGAAGACACGAAGGGTTTTCGCGCAAAGATAAGCGAGCGATTTTTGCCCATCCGAATACTCCGTGTGAAGCATTTTTTGAAAAAGATTTGACCGAACCTTTGCTTCAGAGGTTTCCTACATATCCTGGGCTGAAACAGGAATCAGGTCAATGTAGTTCGGGAAATTTTGGTAGCTGGGACTACCGTGTGACTGTATTGCTTGCTGCTGTTGTGCGCTGTTGCATGCTGCTGTAGGATGCTACTGCTCAACCGATCTCCCTGTTACATTGCTCTAAAAGGAAAAACAAGAAGTTAAGCTAGAGTATGAGATCTCATCTATCTCCCACTTGTTCTTGTTGTCTTGCTTTCTTGTCGGCTAACGCTTTCCTCTGACGCCTTTATTTTGTGAACTTGGAGATGATGCTGGTCCTTCACCTTTTCTGAATGTCAGTTCTCATCACTTTGCTTGATTTGCTGGGAACATGGCTTTCTTCCTTAAATCTTTCAATGGCTTCTTCAGCGGTATGGCTTTTCATCAGAATTGTTATATTGGGCATGCCATAGCGTTCCCAAACTACTTCTTTTGAGACGCTTCTTTTGAGACGCATTCCCTTTTTCTTTTGAATTGCGCGCTTGCCTCTGCAGTTGTCTGCTTCTTGGTGCTGGGGATTTTATTGTTTCCCGTTTGGGGATCTCTGTTGTACCCTTCCGTCTTCAGGTGGGGTGACTGATTCCAAAATCTAGAGCTAGAAGTATTCCCGCATTATACTGGTGGGCGACCTAGAACTTAAATGTATTCCCGCATTATACTGGTGGGCGACCTAGAACTTAAAATGTATTCCTGCATTATACTGGTGGGCGACCTAGAACTTAAATGTATTCCCGCATTATACTGGTGGGCGACCTAGAACTTAAATGTATTCCCGCATTATACTGGTGGGCGACCTAGAACTTAAATGTATTCCTGCATTATACTGGTGGGCGACCTAGAACTTAAATGTATTCCCGCATTATACTGGTGGGCGACCTAGAACTTAAAAGTATTCCCGCATTATACTGGTGGGCGACCTAGAACTTAAAAGTATTCCCGCATTATACTGGTGGGCGACCTAGAACTTAAAATGTATTCCCACATTATACTGGTGGGCGACCTAGAACTTAAAAGTATTCCCGCATTATACTGGTGGGCGACCTAGAACTTAAAATGTATTCCCGCATTATACTGGTGGGCGACCTAGAACTTAAATGTATTCCCGCATTATACTGGTGGGTGACGTAGAACTTAAAATGTATTCCCGCATTATACTGGTGGGCGACCTAGAACTTAAATGTATTCCCGCATTATACTGGTGGGCGACCTAGAACTTAAAATGTATTCCCGCATTATACTGGTGGGCGACCTAGAACTTAAAAGTATTCCCGCATTATACTGGTGGGTGACCTAGAACTTATAATGTATTCCTGCATTATACTGGTGGGCGACCTAGAACTTAAATGTATTCCCGCATTATACTGGTGGGCGACCTAGAACTTAAAATGTATTCCCGCATTATACTGGTGGGCGACCTAGAACTTAAAATGTATTCCCGCATTATACTGGTGGGTGACCTAGAACTTAAAAGTATTCCCGCATTATACTGGTGGGCGACCTAGAACTTAAAATGTATTCCCGCATTATACTGGTGGGCGACCTAGAACTTAAAAGTATTCCCGCATTATACTGGTGGGCGACCTAGAACTTAAAATGTATTCCCGCATTATACTGGTGGGCGACCTAGAACTTAAATGTATTCCCGCATTATACTGGTGGGCGACCTAGAACTTAAATGTATTCTCGCATTATACTGGTGGGCGACCTAGAACTTAAATGTATTCCCGCATTATACTGGTGGGCGACCTAGAACTTAAATGTATTCCCGCATTATACTGGTGGGCGACCTAGAACTTAAATGTATTCCCGCATTATACTGGTGGGCGACCTAGAACTTAAAATGTATTCCCGCATTATACTGGTGGGCGACCTAGAACTTAAAAGTATTCCCGCATTATACTGGTGGGCGACCTAGAACTTAAATGTATTCCCGCATTATACTGGTGGACGACCTAGAACTTAAAAGTATTCCCGCATTATACTGGTGGGCGACCTAGAACTTAAAATGTATTCCCGCATTATACTGGTGGGCGACCTAGAACTTAAATGTATTCCCGCATTATACTGGTGGGCGACCTATAACTTAAATGTATTCCCGCATTATACTGGTGGGCGACCTAGAACTTAAATGTATTCCCGCATTATACTGGTGGGCGACCTAGAACTTAAATGTATTCCCGCATTATACTGGTGGGCGACCTAGAACTTAAAATGTATTCCCGCATTATACTGGTGGGCGACCTAGAACTTAAAAGTATTCCCGCATTATACTGGTGGGCGACCTAGAACTTAAAATGTATTCCCGCATTATACTGGTGGGCGACCTAGAACTTAAATGTATTCCCGCATTATACTGGTGGGTGACGTAGAACTTAAAATGTATTCCCGCATTATACTGGTGGGCGACCTAGAACTTAAATGTATTCCCGCATTATACTGGTGGGCGACCTAGAACTTAAAATGTATTCCCGCATTATACTGGTGGGCGACCTAGAACTTAAAAGTATTCCCGCATTATACTGGTGGGTGACCTAGAACTTATAATGTATTCCTGCATTATACTGGTGGGCGACCTAGAACTTAAATGTATTCCCGCATTATACTGGTGGGCGACCTAGAACTTAAAATGTATTCCCGCATTATACTGGTGGGCGACCTAGAACTTAAAATGTATTCCCGCATTATACTGGTGGGTGACCTAGAACTTAAAAGTATTCTCGCATTATACTGGTGGGCGACCTAGAACTTAAATGTATTCCCGCATTATACTGGTGGGCGACCTAGAACTTAAATGTATTCCCGCATTATACTGGTGGGCGACCTAGAACTTAAATGTATTCCCGCATTATACTGGTGGGCGACCTAGAACTTAAATGTATTCCCGCATTATACTGGTGGGCGACCTAGAACTTAAATGTATTCTCGCATTATACTGGTGGGCGACCTAGAACTTAAATGTATTCCCGCATTATACTGGTGGGCGACCTAGAACTTAAAATGTATTCCCGCATTATACTGGTGGGCGACCTAGAACTTAAAATGTATTCCCGCATTATACTGGTGGGCGACCTAGAACTTAAAATGTATTCCCGCATTATACTGGTGGGCGACCTAGAACTTAAAAGTATTCCCGCATTATACTGGTGGGCGACCTAGAACTTAAAATGTATTCCCGCATTATACTGGTGGGCGACCTAGAACTTAAAAGTATTCCCGCATTATACTGGTGGGCGACCTAGAACTTAAATGTATTCCCGCATTATACTGGTGGGCGACCTAGAACTTAAATGTATTCCCGCATTATACTGGTGGGCGACCTATAACTTAAATGTATTCCCGCATTATACTGGTGGGCGACCTAGAACTTAAATGTATTCCCGCATTATACTGGTGGGCGACCTAGAACTTAAATGTATTCCCGCATTATACTGGTGGGCGACCTAGAACTTAAAATGTATTCCCGCATTATACTGGTGGGCGACCTAGAACTTAAAATGTATTCCCGCATTATACTGGTGGGCGACCTAGAACTTAAAAGTATTCCCGCATTATACTGGTGGGCGACCTAGAACTTAAAATGTATTCCCGCATTATACTGGTGGGCGACCTAGAACTTAAAAGTATTCCCGCATTATACTGGTGGGCGACCTAGAACTTAAAATGTATTCCCGCATTATACTGGTGGGCGACCTAGAACTTAAATGTATTCCCGCATTATACTTGGTGGGCGACCTAGAACTTAAATGTATTCCCGCATTATACTGGTGGGCGACCTAGAACTTAAAATGTATTCCCGCATTATACTGGTGGGCGACCTAGAACTTAAAAGTATTCCCGCATTATACTGGTGGGCGACCTAGAACTTAAAATGTATTCCCGCATTATACTGGTGGGCGACCTAGAACTTAAAATGTATTGAGATTGCTTCCCCGTTTTCGAGAAAATTTTCAACAATCGGCAGAAAATTTTCTGCCCCGGTTTTTGGTAACTTCCATGGCGTTGCATCTTGCTGCCATCAATCCTTTGTTTTCCTGCAGCAGACAAAAGGATTTAATTAGTTTTCATTGTGGTGGTAGAGGGTGCCTTTCCGGCGAGCAATTTTCTCTCTTCCTCTTTTCTTGCTCTTTGTCCCCGTAATTAGTTGGCGGGCAAAGTTGCCTGTTGGGGGTCTCTAGCCTGCTGGGGATTGGTTTTCAATTTATCCCCTTTTCTGCTTTCTCTTTAAACACATGATGTGGGAGTCTACTTCTAACTCCCGAAACCACTCCCTTTGGAGCTTACTTCTTCCAAAATTTCCGGGCACAATCACTGCATTGCCTGGGACCGGCCTTTAAGACTGTTTGTATTATCCTACATTGGACGAATTCCCCTTCGGTTTCTGTTAGTAAGCTTTGAAAAATCCTTTCAAGACACATTTTAGGAAAAGAAATAAAAGATATGGAAAGGAGAAAATCTTTCTGAACCAATATTTTTGTGGGAGGAGACAATCAAAAGAACTTATCTGGAGGACACAACTGGTCCCCGTGAACATGGCGTGCACCATAGATTCCCGACCCAGTCTATTTGTATCAATTGATTTGCCTGATGGTTTGACTTGCTGGGGATGATAAAGGAGTGTTCATTTCGTTTCGAATGTGGTACCTTTGCTGATCTGTCTCGTCGCCTCATAGTGCCCTTCGAGGGGTTTTTCACTAATGAGACTCTCTCTTTTCTCTCATCTCCCGGCGCCTTATGGTGCCTGTGAAGGTTTTCACCAATAAGACTCTCTCATTTCATATCCCTCATCTTACATCGCCTCTCGGTGCCTGTGAAGGTCTTCACCGATAAGACTCTCTCATTTTATTTCTTTCGGGAAATCGGGGTGTTGTAGATACGTCCCTCCTTTCTGGAGATTCCCTTGACCATCAACTCATTTCCAGTCTTACGATCCTCTTCTTTGCTGGGGATCAGTGTATTATTCTCGGCCTTATTCGCCGGACTTGGCATCTCTCGAACATTGATCGGGAGGTCTTTTGGAGGTTGATGTTGGTTTTGGTGTGGGTTTGAAGAAAGACTATAAAAATGAAAACAATTTGAAGGGTGATGTGCTACAACTTTTGGAATCAAACCTTTGTTGGAACTTAAAACATAACCTCTGCCCCAGTTTTCTTGCTTGGGGAATTTATCTTTTACGCTTATGTTGAGCTACGTGCGTTACGCACATTGTGCTATATTGTGCACACTATGTACATTATGCATCCTATATTTGCTATGATGCATACTATGACCGAGCCGTGAGGCGCCTACGTATCCTCTTTGAGGAATCAGGTCAAACGTAGTTCCCACGGTTTTGTATTTCTTGTGATTTTATCTTCTTCTTTTTTTTTCTTTTCCTTTTCTTTTTCTTTTCTTTTCTTTTCTTTTCTCTTTTTTTTTTCATGTCTTTTCCATTAGTGATTCCAAAAGAGGGGTATGAAAGAATTACTTAGGCTCAAAGGGGGAAGCAAGGGTTAAAAGTGTTTGGATAGAAGAAAGAATTGCCTCCGTCATCTCATTATTCAACAAATGCCAAATACAAACAAATAAACCAAAAATTGCCGTAATTAAAGAAATTACGCATAATATCTCTTGACTGCATCTGAATTGATAGCCATGTCGACACATCTACCCTCGACATCTGTCAAACACAAAGCACCGTTGGACAATACTCTGGTCACGATATAAGGCCCTTGCCAATTTGGGGCGAATTTGCCTTTTGCCTCGACCTGATGTGGGAGGATCTTCTTCAATACCTGCTGCCCTACCTCAAACTTCCTGGGGCGCACCTTCTTATTATATGTTCTCGCCATTCTCTTCTGGTACAGCTGACCATGGCACACTGCTGCCAATCTTTTCTCATCTATCAGGCTCAATTGTTCCAATCGAGCTTTGACCCATTCATCATCATCAATCCCGGCTTCAGCGACAATTCGGAGGGACGGAATTTCGACTTCCGCTGGTATTACGGCCTCAGTTCCGTACACCAACAAATAAGGAGTTGTGCCTATGGAAGTTCGGACCGTAGTGCGGTAACCCAACAAAGCAAAGGGTAATCTCTCGTGCCATTGTCTGGACCCTTCCACCATTTTTCGCAGTATCTTCTTGATATTCTTATTGGCTGCTTCGACTGCTCCATTCGCCTTGGGATGATATGGGGTGGAATTGCGGTGTGTAATCTTGAATTGTTGGCATACCTCTCTCATCAAGCTGCTATTAAGATTCGCACCGTTATCCGTGATGATCATTTTTGGGATCCCAAATCTGCAGATGATATGGGAGTGAACAAAGTCCACCACTACCTTTTTGGTTACTGATTTGAAGGTTTTAGCCTCAACCCATTTGGTGAAGTAATCAATGGTCACGAGAATGAACCTATGACCGATGGATGTTACCGGCTCGATGGGCCCAATGACATCCATGCCCCACGCCACAAACGGCCAGGGTGCTGACATCGTATGTAACTCTGTTGGCGGAGAATGAATCAAATCTCCATGTATCTGGCACTGATGGCATTTCCTCACAAAAGTGATACAGTCGTGTTCCATGGTGAGCCAATAACACCCTGTTCGAAGGATCTTTCTTGCCAATACATATCCGCTCATGTGTGGCCCACAAACTCCAGCATGTACCTCTGCCATAACCGTCGTTGCTTGACTGGCATCTATGCATCTCAACAATCCCAAATCCGGGGTTCTTTTGTACAACACTCCTCCACTGAGGAAGAAACCATTCGACAAACGCCGAAGGGCTCTTTTTTGATCTCTAGAGGCATGTTCTGGATATATCCCCATTCTGAGGTATTCCTTGATATCATGAAACCAGGGTTCGCCATCTGTTTCTTCTTTTATGGTATTGCAGTAGGCGTGCTGATCACGGACCTGGATGTGCAGAGGATCAACATACATTTTGTCAGGGTGGTGCAGCGTTGATGCCAAGGTGGCCAAGGCATCCGCAACCTCATTGTGAACTCTCGGGATGTGTTTGAACTTCACCGATCGAAATTGCTTGCTCAGATCATGCAAGCATTGTCGGTATGGTATGAGCTTTAGATCTCGTGTTTCCCATTCACCCTGAATTTGATGTACCAAGAGGTCCGAGTCTCCCAAGACCAAGACGTCTTGGACATCTATGTCAGCAGCCAGGCGCAGACCCTGAATGCAAGCCTCATATTCGGCCATATTGTTGGTGCAATAGAAGCGTAGTTGAGCCGTAACAGGATAATGCCGTCCTGTTTCAGAAATGAGTACTGCTCCTATTCCAACCCCTTTTGCGTTTGCAGCTCCATTGAATAAAAGCTTCCAACCCGGTTCCTCAGGTAATTCCAACTCATTCGTATGCATCACCTCTTCGTCAGGAAAATACGTTCTTAAAGGCTCGTATTTTTCATCAACGGGATTCTCCGCCAAATGGTCTGCCAGTGCCTGGGCTTTCATGGCCGTCCTTGTTACGTAGATGATATCAAACTCTATGAGCAGAATTTGCCACTTTGCCAACCTTCCCGTGGGCATAGGTTTCTGAAAGATATACTTCAATGGGTCCAAACGGGATATGAGATAAGTAGTATATGAAGACAGGTAGTGTTTCAACTTCTGAGCTACCCAAGTTAGGGCGCAGCATGTTTTCTCGAGTTTAGTGTACTTGACCTCATGCACTGTGAATTTCTTGCTAAGATAGTAGATGGCATGTTCCTTCCTTCCTGTGTCATCATGTTGCCCCAGTACACAACCAAATGAATTTTCCAAGACCGTCAGGTAAAGGATTAGGGGTTTCCCGGGCTTAGGCGGGACCAATACGGGTGGATTAGACAAATACCCTTTGATTTGGTCGAAGGCCTCCTGACACTCTGCTGTCCAACCTACCGCAGCATCCTTTCTCAACAGCCGAAATATGGGCTCACAAGTTGCTATGAGTTGAGCGATGAACCTGCTGATATAATTGAGTCTACCCAGCAAACTCATTACCTCTGTTTTGTTCCTTGGCGGTGGCAAATCTTGGATGGATTCAATTTTGGATGGGTCTAACTCAATCCCCCGTCGACTGACGATGAATCCTAGCAACTTTCCTGATGGAACCCCGAATGCGCATTTGGCCGGGTTAAGCTTGATATCATACTTCCGGAGTCTTTGGAAAAATCTCTTTAGGTCTGCTACATGGTCCTCCTGACGCCAAGATTTGATGATCACATCATCGACGTACACCTCGATTTCTTTGTGTATCATATCGTGAAACACAGCAGTCATTGCTCGCATGTACGTTGCCCCGGCGTTCTTTAATCCGAACGGCATTACCCGATAGCAGTAGGTTCCCCATGGCGTAATAAACGCTGTCTTCTCAGCATCCTCCTCGTCCATTAGGATCTGATGATAACCCGCATAGCAATCCACAAAGGATCCGATCTCGCGCCCTGCACAATTGTCGATCAAGATATGAATGTTGGGTAGAGGAAAATTGTCCTTGGGACTTGCTTTGTTGAGGTTGCGGTAGTCAACGCACACCCTGATTTTTCCATCCTTCTTTGGGACTGGTACCACATTGGCCAACCATTCGGTATATCGAGTGACCCGAATGACCTTCGCTTGTAACTGCTTAATCACTTCTTCCTTGATCTTTACACTCATTTTTGTTTTAAATTTCCTTAGTTTTTGCTTGACCGGAGGGTATGCCGGGTCAGTGGGTAATTTGTGAACCACTAAATTGGTGCTTAATCCAGGCATATCATCATATGACCAGGCAAAAACGTCTTTGAATTCCCTGAGAGTTTTGATCAATTCTGCTCTGACATTCGGCTCAATGTGGATGCTAATTTTGGTCTCTTGGACGTTATCAGCATCTCCTAGATTCACAGCCTCGGTGTCATTTAGGTTAGGCTTGGGTTTCTCTTCAAATTGGCACAGTTCTCTATTTATTTCTTCGAAGGCTTCACCTTCGTCACATTCAGATTCATCGTCACAAACGACCTTTTGCATCATTGAGTTGGTTTCAGATTGATTTATTAGACTAGGTCGAAGATCCGCTGTGCATGCCATGTCATTAGAACCAGTAAAAAGAGAACTTTTCAGAAAGAAAAAGAACAAAACAAAATTAAAATGGGATAAAAGAAAAGAACTTTATTAAATTTGCGGGATAAAAAGGGTTCACACTTTTACAAAAACGAAAGTAAAATTTGGATTACACCCTTGAATAATCCGAACAAACAAACAAACAAAACATTAATCAAAGCCTACTACCAAGACTCCCCTCGGACGGGAAGAGGAGTAACCGTCCAATTGTTGGTCTTGACCTCAGGCCCCACAAATTGTATCTCTGCTCCGCTGGAACCTTCTCCAGCTTCCACCATACTGACATCCGCGAATAGTATCTCAAAACTCTGATTCAGGTCTTCATTTATACCGATCAAAGGTCCTCGAATCTTTGGGATCGTTGACCCCTTGGCACTTGCTTTAACAAAAGACCTTGAGAGGCGTGGCACTGGTTTAGGCAGAAACCAGACCCTCTTCTTCATTTTTCGCGCCTGCTTCCTGTCTGCTGTGGTTGGTTTGAACCCCAACCCGAAGGTTTCCAGATTCTTAGGAAGGGAGACAGGTTGGACTATCCCTTGAAGTTCAACTCCCAAGCCTCTTCCCGGCACAAATCCATTGCCCAGCATTTCTGAGACCATCATGACCGTTGCGGCAGCTACCCTAGGGTGTGGTATGATTTCTCCTTTAGAAATTTTGTTGGCCGACCCTGTATTGAAAATCTGGTAGACCCAAGGACCTTTGTCATCAGTGGTCTCTATGAAAGGCACAATGGTTCCACCCATGGTGCATGTTGTATCCTTGCCGTGCAACACGACCTCTTGTCTTTCCCACTCGAACTTCACTGTCTGATGTAGGGTGGAAGGCACCGCTTTAGCTGCATGAATCCAGGGTCGTCCTAACAGCAAGTTGTAAGATACCGTGGCGTCCAACACCTGGAATTCCATGGTAAACAAGACCGGACCAATGGTCAATTCAAGTTCAACATCCCCTACAGTGGCGGTTCCATTTCCGTCAAACCCCCGGACACAGATGCTATTCTCCCGGATTCTTCCACGGTCAATCTTTAACTGGTCCAGGGTGGATAATGGACAAATATTGGCGCTTGAGCCGTTATCCACTAATACTCGAGTTACCACCGAGTCTTCACATTTGACAGCTAGGTATAGAGCTTTATTGTGCTCCGTTCCTTCCACCGGCAGGTCATCATCTGAGAATGTCACTCTGTTCACCTCGAAAATCTTGCTGGCAATGGTTTCCAGGTGGTTTACAGAAATCTCACTGGGTACATGGGCCTCGTTCAATATCTTTAACAGGGCCCGACGATGTTCCACTGAATGGAGGAGTAATGACAATAGTGAGATCTGGGCCGGTGTTTTTCTCAGCTGCTCAACCACAGAATAATCTTGTACCTTCATCTTCCTCAGGAATTCTTCAGCCTCTTCTTCAGACACTGGCTTCTTGGTTGCCACTGGGTTGGTTTTTCATAGCTCCACCGGAGCAAAACATCGACCTGATCGAGTCAGCCCTTATGCTTCACAACTGATTTCTTCCACCTGTTTTCCTTGATACGTCACCACTGCCTTTTCATATTTCCAAGGCACAGCCTTGCTGTCAATCATCGGTAGTTGGACCACAGGCTTTATGGTCACCCGTTCTCTACATACCCCTTTCAACACGGCTGCCGGTGTGGGAAGGATCCCTGGTATTACCAACTTGCTTGGCTCGGGTTTGCTTGCTATGACGGACGGGCTCTTCCCCAATATCACTACCGGCTTGACGCCTTCACCCTGCGACTGTACACTCGTTCCTCCACTGGTTAAGACTTCTTTCGGGGCGGCTTGGATCATCATCACTGTTTGTGAGGGTTTTCTTAATTCTCCTCCCTCACACACCAACTCAATCATGTGAGTTTCGTGGTGCACTGGCAGTGGGTTTTGGTTGATGTTAGGGGCCTCCGGTGTCTGGACCTCGATCTTATTGGTGTCAATAAGATCCTGTATGGCATGCCTTAACTTACAACACTTCTCGGTATCGTGCTCGAGCATCCCTGAACAGTATTCACAACTGATTGAACGATCCAAATTCTGAGGCGGGGGATTTAGTTCCCGAGTATGGACAGGACTAACCAAACCCAATTGCCGCAGCTTGTGGAACACAGCGGTGTAGGTTTATCCCAGTTCTGTGAAGGTTCTTTGCTTCCGCAGCCTGTCATTCCTAGCATCTGGATTTCCCCGGAAACCTTCCCCTGAAGGGTTTCTATATGCCCTTGGCGGAGGGTAGGTGTTTTGTGGTGGTGCATATATGTTCTGGGGAGCCGGTGAGCGCCATTGTGGGCGAACCGGAGGCTGAGTGTATACCTGGGCTTGGTGTACGGAACAATGTGGTTCTCGAGGTGGATAGAAATTTTGTGGTGGGTTGTATGGGTAGTTTGACCTGTGAGGCCTGGGTTGGTTGTAGTGCGGCCTGCCAGCCCTGGACCAACTGCCTGCCTCTATCGTGGCAACCTCTTCCTTCTTTCTTCTCAGCGCACCTCCCGTGCCGCTTTGAATAGCCTGGGTTGTGGCCTTGAGTGCCGAATAGTTCAAGATCTTGTCCGACCTCAAACCTTCTTCTATCATGACCCCTATCTTGACCACCTCGTTGAAAGATTTTCCAACCGTTGTCACCAAGTGACCAAAGTAGGTTGGATCCAATGTCTGCAAAAAATAGTCCACCATCTCTCCCTCTCTCATGGGAGGATCGACTCTAGCTGCTTGTTCTCTCCAGCGGAACCCGAACTCGCGAAAACTTTCCCCGGGTTTCTTCCCAGTTCTCAATAACGTGAGACGGTCAGGGACTATCTCCAGGTTGTACTGGAAATGACCTGCAAAAGCCTGCGCCAGATCATCCCACGTGTACCACCTGCTGAAATCTTGCCTGGTATACCATTCCAGTGCAGATCCACTCAGACTTTGGCCGAAATAAGCTATCAAAAGCTCATCCTTGCCTCCTACCCCTCTCATTTTGCTACAGAATCCCCGCAAATGTGCCATGGGATCGCCGTGCCCCTCATATAAATCAAACTTGGGCATCTTGAACCCAGCCGGGAGTTGGACATCTGGGAAAGGGCACAGATCTTTGTATGCCACGCTGACTTGATTGCCCAGCCCGTGCAAGTTCCTGAAGGATTGCTCCAGGCTTTTGAACTTTCTCAACACTTCATCCTGTTCAGGGGCCTTAACCGGCTTCTCAATTTCTGCCGGTACTTCCAAATGGGGATTGTAAGCCTGTGGTTCGGGTGCATGGAATGTAGGCTCAGGGGGATAGTATTGTGTATCGTGAGCCTGAAACAATGGCTCACTGGTCGTTCGCTGCAAAGGGGCTGATGCAGGTCCCACAAAAATGGGAATATTGGGTGTTGGGAGAGGTTGATGGGGTGGTGGAGCTTGGGAATCATGAGGGCTTCTTTCTTGATGATAGAGGGGATTTGGGCGGCTTGTGGAAGGGCCAGAGTGAGGGTACTCCGGCATGTGTCCCAGTGTTTCAGGACTCTTTTGTGTTTTGGCTAGGGCTAGTTGCATTGAATTCATTTCTAGTCCCATCCTTTCATTCTTTTCCATCGCTTCTTTTAACAACTGGCTCATCGGCCTTTCTTCTTCATTGCTATTCTCCGAAGTAGTCATGCTTGATGCTATCGGTCCTTTGGATCTGGTTTGGTATGAATGTGTTGCCAGAATTCTTTAACAACTAACTGTCTGGTATCAGACAACAACAAACTTTGTTAGTGTTAGAGCTTAACAGATTTGATCATAACACATAGAGGATGCAATGCACCTAGGCAGTTAACCGTTTCTACATGCTTTGCTTCAAACAACATGCGTCATCCCGGTTTGCTCATTCGTCTCTTTAAAGTATTTTGCGAAACCCTGCGTTTTATTTTATTTACATTTTCTTTTCTATATTTATTAAAAGCGATCGAATCTTATGGGGATTGCCTACGTATCACGTCCCCGCGTGAATCAGACCAGGCGCAGTTCTGCCTTAAAGTAAAGAAACACACAATTCTTGTGAAATCATTAAATTCATTCTCAAAATTTTGCTATTACAAATTACTTCAAGCAAGGAATAGCAATAGTACAGACTCCACAGTTCTCAACCCGTTTCGACTACAAGAAAGGAAAACAACATATGAAAAAGCGACAAAGCCAAATAAACAGGACTCAACCAAAGATTAATTTTCCAACTTAGGGACCCGCGAGGCATCATTCGGCCTTTTCGCGGCCCTTGGTGTGAGGTCCCTCTGCAGGTTTTTCAGCTCATTCATGATTCGGTGGACGCAACCCATGATGGAAACAAGGAGGGTCTTTCGAGGCTTTTGCTCGCATGCCAGGCATCTCATGTAGATGTAATGCCCAATCTCGTCGATCTTTCCCCGAATGTTGTCCCTTTCCGCGAACAACTGCCTTATCTGTCGGTTCTTCAATCCTAGTGTTTGTGCATTGCTGGCAAGCTGGTCCTGGAACATCTCCATTTGCCTTTCCATTCTGGTCATTGCCTCGTAACATCGCCTTCTGTCGGCTTGGGCATCTCGTGTTTGCTTGAAGATCCTCTCTTGAAGAGAGGCATTCGTTTCCCTTAATGTCCCGATGCTCAGTTCATAATCCCTTATGACTCGTTGCAGGCGCTGCCTCCGAGCTATCGCACCCTTTGCCCACTTGGTCCGCAATCTTGTTGTGCTGGCCTTGGCTCTTTCCAAATCTTCCTGGCATTCCGCAACCTGATCCTTTAACCCTGCTATCAATCTTTTATCTGCCCGGCTTCTCAGCTGGCTATTAGCCTCTTTTTTCATTCTCTGGATCTGAGCTTTGAGGATTTCACCTTCTCTGATTAATCTGTTCTTTTCTCCCTTGTGGGCGGCAGACTGTAATTGGCACTCAAACCTCATATCCTGAACTTGTTGCTTCAGTTTTCCTACTTCGGCAAGATATTCCCGCTCTTTGGCCAACCAACCCCACTGCTCTTGTGAAGATTTGGCAAATTCTTGCAGGTGAGGTCTTTTGATCGGTCTTCCAGATGACGTCTCCCCTTTGTACCAGGCCTGATACCCGGGCGAAACTTCCCCTTTTGCCCGATTCATTACACAAGTATTTGCTTCTAAGTATTGACATTGGCTCCAAATTTGACGCACCCTTGCTTCGGGAAACTGGCCGTCGGGACTGATCTCGATCACCTGGGTGCTTAGATCCTCATCTTTCGGCACTATCTGATACCTCCCCAGTTGCCTTAAAACCCGATGCGGCGCGTATGGTTGAATGCTCTTGAGTCCCATTAAGAGAAAATGGGGTCTGGCTGCTGGCATGTATATGACTTCGTCGATCGGTAACCATCCTAGCGCCCACTGTATTTGACTGGCGTTGAGGGTATGGAAATATGAGGTCCATGCTATGACTCCTTCTGGTAGGTATGTCTTATTAACTCTGGTATAGAACTCCTCTATGCAGGTCTTTCCAGCGGATCCATGGCTCAGAAACTGGGCTCGGTGACATAGGTGTTCGGTCATCCACATTTGCAACAACAAATTGCAACCCTCGAAAAAGCTTCCTCCGGCTTTGCAAGATGTGAGAGCCCGGAACATATCAGATACTATCATGGGCGCCAACGTACTATCACTCTGTGTGAGCAACGTACTGACGACCCCTGCTATCTTTATGTCAATATTCCCGTCTTTTCTTGGGAATACTAGTAGTCCTAAGAAAGTTATCATGAAAGCAATCCGTCTATGTTCTTCCCACTTTTGGCGATTACCTTTGCTGCACAACTGGTTTTCTGGCTTGTCGAATCCTCCTATGTGACCATATCTTTGATATATGAAACTCATGCTGCAAAAACCTTTTGCCAAGTCAGGGTTATGAATTGTTCTGACTATCTTTAAGGAGTCCAGAAACCGGTGTATTGCTACAGCTCTTGGAGCAATCAGGTATTTGTGCCTCAAAGGAGTCTCAGCGCTGACGATATACCCTGCTATTTCTTCTAAAGTTGGGGTAAGTTCAAAATCTGAGAAACGGAAGACATTGTGCGCAGGATCCCAGTGGGGAACTAGTGCCCTTATGATATCTCCTCGTGGCCTGATATCCAACAAACTCGTGAGGCCTTTCAGATACTTCTTGATTTCGTCATGCCCTTCTTTGCCTAAATCATTCCACCAGAGCCGCAATTGGAGGGGGATTTTACTCATGATTGAAAAGGGTTCATTCGGAGTCGTGCTAATTCTGCACATTTATTAATAAGATTTTAACAAACGACACTTATTCTGATAAAAACAAAAAATATATGCGATTTTTTGAATTTTGAATTTTCGTATATATATAAAAAACTTTCTAAAGAAGTCAATAACGGAAAATATTTTTTGATTTTTGTTTCGAAAACTGGGAGCCTAAAAGAACTCTCTAGACTTTTGGCAAGACAAATACTTTTGCAACAAATAAAGATATATATACATTTTTTTGAAGTAAAGAAAGACTTTTTGAATTTTTCCTATATATATATATATATACACATATTTGCAACAGATAATAGAAGTAAAGGCAAAATAAGACTCCTTTTTTTTATTTTTATGGCAAGACAAACTATATATTTCTATTTATATTTTATTTTTGAAAAAAAAAACAAAACAGAACAATGACTTTTCAAAATTTCGGCAGGGTTTTGACAGTATTTGTTTTTTTTTCAAAAATAATCAATCAATTCCTAACCGTTATTTCCCTTTTTTTTCACAATATTCCAAATATTCAAACACCGGTCAGCATGCGGGTATGAGACAAATAAATGCACGGAAAACAATAGGATGCATCAGAATGGTCTTTTCATATCAGGTTGCTAGTCCTAGACGGACCCAACCCCTGTGTTGAGTCCCCTAAGTCATATGCAACATGATGCAAATAAGCGTTCCTACTAGGGATCCGGCATGAAGTCACGTTATTCTATGTTCAAAACCTGGGTCGGTGTTCTAGACAGTGTACCCGAGCGGACAACTCGAGTTGAGGAAGGAGCTCCTTTCCGGGAACCAAAAGGCCAGCCGGCTTAGAAACTTTCCGAGCCTCTTTTATTTAGGGTATGACACTAACAGAATAGGGAGTCTCAACCAGTGAGCACATCCCCGGAGGTAAGAAGAGAAAGGTTTCGGCACAGTTTATATACAGTTCAAATAATATCAAAGCAGTAAAAGCAGCGTTTAGCATATTAGGCTCAAACACGTAAAAAAACAGATAATAAATAAAGCCAAATAATAACAATTATTTCCAGCTCGAATTCTTAACCCTAAACCAGTGGTTCTGGGTTATTCATATCCCCAGCAGAGTCGCCAGAGCTGTCACACCTCTTTTTTCCGCGCCCGAGGGGGCAGGGGGAGTTTTTTCCAATTAAAGGACAACCGAAACGGGATTTGTTCATTTATTTCAGAGTCGCCACTTGGGAGATTTAGGGTGTCCCAAGTCACCAATTTTAATCCCGAATCGAGGAAAATAATGACTCTATACTACAGTCTGCGTACCAGAAATCCGGATAAGGAATTCTGTTAACCTGGGAGAAGGTGTTAGGCATTCCCGAGTTCCGTGGTTCTAGCACGGTCGCTCAACTGTCATATTCGGCTTGATTATCTGATTTTATACAAGTGTGAACTTATATGCAAAATTTAACTTTTAACCGCTTTTATCATTTTACTGTTTTTATCAGGAATTGCAACGTTGTGAAAATGTATCTGGAACCGCGTTACAATCAATGTACCCGTGGTCGTCGACACACTTTGACTCCATTGAGATTTAGATTTGGGTCACATCAATGTGCACCCGAGTTTAAGGGAATTAAATTATTAAAGGCGCGCCTAAAGTGACTAGCGTATTTATTTTGGGTAAGACCGTGAAATTTTACTAAACGGTCCATCCCAAAGTCCAAATAATTTTTAAAACAAATATTTACTGAGGGCCCCGCAATTTGTATTTTTTATTTGGCGAGGCTCATCTCATTCTTATTTTTTTAGAATGAATTTGCAACGTCATGGACACGCATCTCGAACCATGTCACAATCAATGTACCCGTGATTAGAAACACATTTCGACTCCATTGAGAATTGGATTTGGGTCACATAAATGTGCACCCGAGTTTAAGAAGGTAAGGTTCATTAAAGGGTATCCTAAAGAGACTAACGTGTTGTTATTTTAGGAGGGTTGTGAGATTTGCTAAACAACCCGTCCTGGAAACTAAATGCTTCACTAATATACATTTAACAAGGGCCCCGCATCTGCGTTTTGTTTATTTTTATCGAGGCTCATCTCGTTGTTATTTTTAAAGGATATCCTATAGCAACTACGTTTCTTGTCGTGTTTGTCTCTATCAATTGAAAGCAGTAAATAGCCTTAGTCGATTATAAAACCGGATTTAAAATGCTTTTACAGAATAATAAAACATGACTGCACTTATGGACAACTAGTCGCAAATTATGGGGACAAACTGATTCTTTGTTCTTTATCAATTTATATGTGACAAACTAGCAAAAGGGGAAAGAACTTTAACTCATGTGGATAGTTTTCCTATTTTGGCCTACATTATAGAATATACTACACCATCAGACTAAGTCTAAAATACAACTTATTACACTGGGAATGTTTTTTCACCTAACAACATATATACATGACTATCATTCATTAACCTTCATTGATATACTGAGCATGTAGGCTACTTCTATTATCCAAACGAAAATGTAACCATTTCATGACATTTAATGTAACAGTTCATGTATATATAAAAACAATCTGCAGGTCCTCTCTTTTGCATTCATGCTCAAACTCTCAGTTACATTGGTGATATCAATTGTGTACCTGGTATAGAAAGGAAAGGAATAAGGAGAGTGATCAGTTGAGTAGTATGCAGTAATCACAGCAACAACAGATACACAGCAACAGCATAGCAACAACCAACCAAACCAAATGTTTTCCTCAGCTACAGACAACCAACAGTGTCTCCCAGAATACAAGAACTAACAGATAGTCGAGTAACCCCAGGAAAGAGTAGAGAAACCACAGCACTAACAGAGTGTTCAATGCAGCAACACCAACAGTTCAACAACCATAAACAGCTCAGTCAATGCAAGCAACAGAACTTGGCCAAGACAG
Source organism: Nicotiana tabacum (assembly GCF_000715075.1). Lineage (NCBI taxonomy): Eukaryota > Viridiplantae > Streptophyta > Magnoliopsida > Solanales > Solanaceae > Nicotiana > Nicotiana tabacum. The sequence goes on along the minus strand of NC_134089.1, from coordinate 123,851,196 downwards.
CCTGACCAAAATGCACTCTTATACAACTTTCAAGCAGTGTTTGGTTACAATGTCTATTGGAAACTACCTTGTGTGTACACTATTATGATTTGGGACTCACTAGACCACCCTTCAGACTAAAGTTTTTTTTTCCAGCCTTTTGTTTTGTTTTTCCTTTCTGAAGACTCCAAAGTCCAGCCCCTTTTAAGTTCTCAAATGGCCTATTTATAAGCCAAATGACTCAGTGCAGCTAGGCTGTCCTCATGCTGCAACTTGCAGCCTGCCCATACTTTGTTAAACCCATGCTTAAGCATCTCTTGATGCCAGCCATTTGCTCCCCACGCCTGGTTTTGTTTAATCAAGAGTGATGGGCTCATTTTATTATTCATTTTAAGCCCCATACTCTTATGTCTTGCTCCCCATTGGTATTAGTTTAATCCTAAATTAGTACCCTACTTGTCAGCTCATTTAAACTAATCTTTCTGTCCTTTTTGACACCCCAGAATACCCCTGCTTAACCTTGATTATTACTGCCCTGCCTATTGCAGCATCAGGGCAGTTTTGAACTGATGAAAGTTCAAATTCAAGGCTGCCTGGGCTGAACCTTTTCAGTCATTTTTACAATGCAAACAAACCATTTTAAACAATGCTGGGGCATTCAGTTAGTGGCAACGTTCAATTAGTCATGCGACATTATTAGCTCGTTCGATTCATTAGTTATAGAAAACTAATCGACGACATTTATCGAGTCGACTATACTAATTATAACAGGTAATAATCAGTCGTTCAAATAAACAACACATACGGGGACCTAAAGGGCTTCGGACAACTTGGTCAGTCACTAGGAACCTATATAAGTTATTCATGCGACGACTATATTAATCGGACATGCTTATCATAGGATGCATTCAAATCATACACAAAAACCATCGACCAAATAAAAGGTCTTTACAGAGATGAAAGAAATCCGAATGAAAAATAACAACATAACAAACAAACACAACGGAATATGCTGACAACTTAATTAGAACTAAAACGAAAGAAAGGAAAACTTACCCAAAAAGGTTTGAAATCAAAACGACCCAAATTCTGATTCAACTTCGAACTCTTGAGGCCGAACAAACTTTAATCAGGGTGTTCTCACATGAGAACACCTTGATTAAGGTCTTTTAGACCTCAAACCCTTGTCCAGACCGGCCGGATTCCCAGGTGCATGTGTTCTAAGGTCTGGATTTCCAGATCTGATTTTTAGGAAGTTGTGGGTAGATTCGGACCAAACCAAGCTTGGTTTGGTCACGAGTAAGGTCAGGGGAATGTCTGGTATGAAGATGGGGTGGTTTGGCATAGGTCCGGGTTCGACTCAAATCTTCAAACGAAGATTCGAGACGAGGGAAGGTGATTCGAGGCAAGAGGGTAACAGATCCATGTTCAGGAGAGTGAGAGGGTCTTAGGGTGTTCAGGAGGTGGTCACCGGCGTTCGTGCCGCCGGCTTTAATGGCGAGGGAGACGAGGGCGGCTAAGGTTTCTAATGGGAGGTCCGGGTTCGACTTGGGGACGAAGGGGTGGGGTGTTGGTATAGGGGGCGTGGGTGTAAGGGAAGGTTTATATATGGTCTATGGGATTGGATCTGAGCCGTTAGATCAGATGATCTCAACGGCTTGGATCTGAGGGTGAGAACTAAGACGGGGTTGTTTGGTAGTTAAACGGGGTCGTTTGGTTTAAGTGAGGGGTTGGGTCAGATTTGGGTCGGGTTTGAACCTGGGTTATCGAAAGTGATCCTGGACCGTTGGATTGGATTGATTGGAACGGCTGAGATGGATTGGCCTGAAACGGTGCCGTTTTAGGAGATGCCTGGGCAGCCGGATTTGGACTGGGCCTGAGTGCTGGTTGGGCCTGTTATTTTGTTTAATTTTTGGCCCAAACCGATTTCCTTCACTTTTGTTTTCTAATTTCATTTTTTCTTTTAAAACAAAAATAAAAATAAAAATAACATATAACGAAATTAAAACTAAACAACAATGCAACATTTTAACACAATTACCACAAAAATTATTTAAGTAAGTTAAAAACCTAGAACAAACGATGCACACACATATATATATTTTTTGAATTTTCTTTTACTGACCGAATTATGGTTTAATCATCCTGACATACATATTTTGTTTGTTAATGATTAAATGTAAAAATGGACAGATCCACAAATGACTAACAACAAATGTCACGAAAACTCGAACAATTGTACAGCGAAACCATTTGTTACTATTTTTATTTTCTTTTGGAGCGATTGCTCGTAAAGCAAAAATCACGTGCTTACACCATCTATTACTTATTCAACATGGGCACAATACGCCAGCTGATTATGAATTCTCACTGGGATGGGATCAATGAAATTCTTGTCTGGATGTTGTATCATGGATGACAAAGTGGCTAATGCATCGACAAACTCGTTCTGAATTCTGGGAATATGCCGAAACTCTATCTTTATGAACCTCTTTCTCAATTCCTATACATGGTGCAGATATGGCAATATCTTGGAATTCTTGGTGGCCCATTCTCCTTGTACCCGGTGCACAAGAAAATCTAAATCACTGATTACCAGTAATACCTTATTATTCATGTCAATTTCCATGTTGAGCCCTAGTATGCAGGCTTCATACTCTGCCATGTTGTTGGTGCAGGGAAATCTGAGTTTAGCAGATACTAGATAATGTTGGCCAGTTTCCGATACCAAGACGGCTCCGATGCCCACTCCTTTGAAGTTTTCAGTTTTATCAAAGAACATTCTCCAACCGTCGTAAGCTTCAGTAATGTCCTCTCCTACGAATGACACTTCTTCATCAGGAAAATATGTTTTCAAGGGTTCACATTCTCTACCCAAAAGATTTTCAGCGAGATGGTCTGCCAATGCTTGTCCTTTGACCACCTTTTGAGTTATATAGATGATATCGAACTCACTTAAAAGTATCTACCACTTGGCTAACTTTCCAGTCGGCATGGGCTTTTGAAATATGTACTTCAGAGGGTCCATCCTAGATATAAGGTATGTGGTGTAGGCCCAGAAGTAATGCCTCAATTTCTGAGCTGTCCAGGTCAAAGCACAGTAAGTGCCTTCCAGTAGAGAGTATCGTGCTTCGTAAGGGGTAAACTTCTTGCTCAAGTAGTATATAGCTTGTTCCTTTCTCCCTATCTCATCGTGCTGCCCCAGAACGCAACTGAAGGCTTGGTCTAGCACTGCAAGGTAGAGTAGCAAAGGCCTACCTAGCTCTGGCGGGACTAAGACCGGTGGTGTGGATAGGTACTCCTTGATTTTGTCAAAAGCTTTCTGACAATCTTTTGTCCAGCTTGTTTTTGCATCTTTCCTCAACATCTTGAAGATGGGTTTGCATATAATTGTGGACTATGCTATGAAGCGACTGATATAGTTGAGACGTCTTAGGAAGCTCATCATGTCCTTTTTGCTCCTAGGTGGCGATAACTCCTGAATAGGCTTAACTTTAGACGGGTCCAGCTCGACCCCTCGGCGGCTGACAATGAATCCCAATAACTTTCCTGCGGGAACCGCTAATGCACATTTTGCGGGGTTCAATTTTAAGTTGAACCTCCTTAACCTGTCAAAGAACTTTCTTATGTCTACTACGTGATATGTGGCCCTCTTGGATTTGATAATGACGTCGTCCATATACACCTCTATTTCTTTGTATATCATATCATGGAAGATAGTTGTCATGGCTCTCATGTAAGTAGCCCCAACGTTCTTTAGACCAAATAGCATCATCTTGTAGTAGTACACCCCCATGGTGTGATAAAATCTATTTTCTCTACATCTTCTTCGTCCATACAGATCTGGTGATAACCCGCGAAGCAATCTATAAAGGATTGGAGCTCATGCTTGGTGCAATTGTCGATCAGGATGTGTATATTTGGCAGTGGAAGTCGTCCTTGGGACTTGCTCTGTTTAAGTCTCGATAGTCGACATATACTCTAAGTTTCCCATATTTCTTCAGAATTGGTATAATGTTGGCTAACCAGGATGGGTATTCAACCACCCTGAGAACTTTGGCTTTGATCTGCTTAGTAACTTCCTCCTTGATTTTCAGACTCATAGCTAGTTTGAACTTTCTGAGTTTCTGCTTCACCGTTGGACACATTGGATTGGTAGGCAACTTGTGAGCAACTATGGATGTGCTCAAACCGGTCTGTCATCACATGACCATGCAAAGATATACTCATACTCCTTCAATAAATGGATGTACTCCTCTTTCTCTGTCGGTGATAAGTGAATGCTTATGCTAGTTTCCTTGACGGTTTCGGCATCTCCCAAATTTACTGCTTCGGTTTCATCCAGGTTGGACTTAGGCTTGTTCTCAAAGTCCTCAACCTCTCTGACAATCCTTATATTGCATTGTCTCATTTCATGTCACAGTCACTGGTTCATTGGGAAAAGTAATAATAACACTATAAAGAGAAAAGTATGGAAGATAATAATGAAGATTAAATAGCAATGCATTTTATTAAAACTGAAAACATTCAAAAAAAGTACAACTCGATGAATCCAGCGTTTATTTGAAACAAGTGAGTCTTTAAAACGAAATTACTGCAAATATCTTAGATGCCTAGCATGGCTATAGAAATAAAAATAGGCTGATTGCCAAGCTACCCAAGGACTCGATGGGCTCGGGATGGTGAAGCCTTCTTCCTCCTCCTACTTAATTGTTGCACTGCAATCCATATCCTTGTCTTTTAGGAACATATTTCTCAGCCCAGCTAATGCTTCTTCTTTTGCAGTTCCCCATATTGTATCAGCCTGGTGAAAAATCTGACCCAAATGTGGTGATGGTTGCTCGAGAGGGTAATAAGGTCCACGCCCTGGAGGTGACCAATCATCATACTCCTGCCATGTATACTGGTATCCATGCCCGAAGGTAGTACCATGATGTTTCAGCTGTATTGGTTTGGTGATGCCCTGGAGATTCTTCCCAAGCCCTTTACCGAGTTCATACCCAGACCATGCTAATATGCTTTCTATTTTGTTACTCCACCATTTGTCTTTCTCAACGACATTGACATCTTCGATTTGATGATAAGTTTCCCCTCCTAGCCTTCTTTTGTTCTCGATAACTGGGTCATGTGGTGTCATATAAAATAAATACATACACTATTATTTGAAACATCTGTGTAAAAATACATATATTTTCTCAACTTCTACTTTTTCTAATCTCATATAAAGAGTACAAATTTTCATACACTTAATTCTTAAAATAAAATATAACATTCTTTTCTTGGGAGAAAATAATTTCTATCTTTATAATAAAGAAAATATCATACACTTTCTCATATTATGCGTGTAATTTAAAGTAGTAATATTAAGAACTATATAAAATCATATTTTCAAACCATTTATTTGTTTTTACAAAAATGTTCCACTGAAAATACCATATTAAATATATATATATAACGGTGTCATGGTTGTTAAACTATGGGGTGTAACAAATACAGAAATCAATTATCTCGTAAAAAAACTCAATTTCCGTAAAAACCTTTCCTTTTAAAAATATCTTTCAATAATTCAAACGAGTGATGAAAACAGTGAGTAAAAATGATATAAATGAGCCCCTCGGGCAAGATATGTACCAAAATCGCCCCTCGGGCAAAATATCAACAGAACCAGCCTCTCGGGCTACCTCAAAATCACTAATAATGTGATGACCCAAAAGGTCATCACTTGTTTTAAAGTGAAACTTCCGTGTTCCGAGGCCTTGAAAACCTCATTTAGAGTTACCTTGATTTGCGTGCATAGTCCGGGCGCATAGCCGGAAAGCTTAAATACGATATCTGGGAAAAATGATAAGTTTTGATTATAAAATGAGCTAATTTGTCTTCGGTGAACGTTTTGGGTCAACGTACCCAGACCCGTAATTTGACGGTCTCGGAGGGTCCATAGGAAAATATGGTACTTGAGCGTATGCCCGGAATCGAATTCCGAGGATCCGAGCCCGAGAAATGAATTTTCAAAGAAAATAGTTTTCTGAAACTGTTTAAAGAAATTTGAAATGAAATGTGATTAGAACATGATGGTATCGGGCCCGTATTTTGGTTTCGGCGCCCGATACAGGTTTACATATGATTTAAGATATTTTTGTGGAATTTGGTGAAAAACGGATGTCATGTGACGTGATTCAGACTTAAATTGCAAAATTTATGTTTGAAGAAGTTTAGAGAAAATTTCATCGATCTCGAGATTTAATTTGATGTTCATGAGGTTATTTTGATGATTTGATTACACGAGTAATTCTATATGATATTTTTGAGTTACTATGACATTTGATTTGGATCCCCGAGGGCTCGGGTGAGTTTCGGGATGTTTTTACCCTTAGGAAAAAAAATTGTAGATTCAAAGAAGTTGCAGGTCTCTGAAGCCAGGCTCCGCAGTCCGCGGTGCAAGCTTCGCGGCCGCGGTGGGGGTTCCGCATGTGCGGTTCACGGTGATCAAGGCCAAGCCTTCGCGGCCACGCTCGATTTCTTGCGGTCCGCGGTGGAGCTCCGCGGCCGCAGTCATTTTTATGCGGTACGCGGTGGTGCTCTGCGTCCGCAGTTCTTTTTATGTGGTCCGCAGAGAGGGCCTGAGAGGAGTATATTAAATGGACTTTCCAGTTATTTTTCACTTTTCAAAACCCTAAAACATAAGAGGCGATTTTTCAAACAACCTTTCTTCTCCAAATCAATTGTAAGTCGTTTTTAACTAGTTTTCTTCAATCATTACCATCTTTAAACATGATTTCAACTTCAAATCAATGATTTTCATGGGGGAAATTGGGTGTTTTGGGTAAAACCTAGGGTTTTCAATAATTGGGGATTTGGACCTCGATTTGAGGTCCGATTTCAAAATAAATTACATATTTGGGCTCGTGGGGGAATGGGTAATCGGGTTTTGGTTCGAACCTCAGGTTTTGACCAAGTGGGCCCGGGGGCAATTTTGACTTTTTGGGTAAAACTTTGGAAAACTCATTTTCATGCATTCAAATTGATTCATTTAGCGTTTATTGATGTAAGTAAGTAACTTGAGTCTAGATACAAGCCAATTGGCGGAGGAATCGAGGGGTAAAGCTATAATTGAAGCTTGAGTTGTGTTCGTGGCATCGAGAGAAGTGTTTGATCTAACCTTAGCTTGAGGGATTAGGAGTTGTGTCGTATTTGCATTTGCTTCATGTTGAGTACGACGTTTAGGCATGGTGACGAGTATCTATACATTGGTGTCAAACATGACCGTGAGTCTTATCTTGTGATTTTCATGATCTCGTTGTATTATACATGCCTTGGTGAAGATTTCTATTTATTGTGTAAAGTTGTGGAAAGAATTGTAACCTATGAACATTAAGTAGCGTTGGCTCCGGTTGTATAACGAATCGTGAAAGTATAAGTGATAATCAAAACCTTAGAGAATTGGCTCTAGTTGTGCAGTGAATTGTGAAGTAAAAGTGAGAAAGAGAAGAGATCATTATGTTGCCCCCTTGCCGGGCTATTGTTGAGTTGAGGTTCCCTTTCATTGTGTTCTGAATTGATATTACGGATGCTTAAGTTGATGATTCTTCGTGTTAGATGTTGAAACTAGTTGAGTTATAGTGGAGATAGTTAGATGTTGGAACAGGTTTGGTTATGGCGGTTTCTCCCTTGCTGGGATGGTTAGTTATGATTACTGTTGACTGTATATAATGGATCGGGTTGCACGCCGCAACAGTTATATTTGTGGATCGGGTTGCACGTCGCAACAGATAGTATATTGGATCAGGTTGCACGCCGCAACAGTTATATACGTGGATCGTGTTGCAAGCCGCAACAACTATTATATTGGATCGAGTTGCACGCCGCAGCAGTTATATATGTGGATTGGGTTGCATGTCGCAACAAGGTTAAATGATAAGGGATCGGGTTGCGCGTCGCAACAGTATTGTAATCGTATTGATTGTAGACATCGAGTGTTCTTTCACACTTTATTAAGTTTCTTATAGAATTGGTATGTTTCCCCGAAGCATGTTTCCCCCTCCCTTTTAAACCGTTATTACCTGTTTCTATTTCTGCTGTATATTATATAACTGCACAGGTTTATTTGGAGTTTGGTCCTAGCCTCGTCACTACCTCGCCCGGGTTAGGCCAGGCACTTACCAGCACATGGGGTCGGTTGTGCTGATACTACACTCTACATTTTGTGCAGATACCGGAGTAGCCTTTTGTTAGTCGCAGTAGCTTGAGAGCCAGCCTTCAGTCCACCTAAACAACGAGGTAGCCTTTCAGGCATCCGCAGGCCCAACGTCTCCTCTATCTTATTTCATATTCTGTTATCTCATGTATTCGAGATAAACAGTGCTATATTTCTTTCAAACGGTTGTATTTAGTACTCTTAGTAGTCCGTGGATGTTGTGACACCAGGTTCTGGTTCGAGGCACGTGATGGTCTTTGAGACATTTTTGTTTCTATTTATTTAAGACTTCCATTAAATTTCTTATTCTGCTGTTATTTAACGGTTTATTTCCTTGTTATTATAATTGGTAAGAAGTTTTAAAATAAAGGAGTTAATGATTTCTAAGTTCATGGCTTGGCTAGCTTCTACGAGTAGGCGCCATCACAACTCCCGAGGGTGGGAAATCCGGGTCGTGACAAGTTAGTATCAGAGCTCTAGGTTACATAGGTCTCACAATTCACGGACAAGCTCAGTAGAGTCTGAGGGATCGGTATGGAGACGTCTGTATTTATATCCTAGAGGCTACAGAGTTAGGAAAACTTCATATTTCTTCTTTCTCGTTGTGTGGTTTTGTTTCTCGATGCTAATTGAACTTTTACTCTATTCTTTCGTGGATGGAAAGAACACACGTTTCCTCATCTACTGCTCAGCAGCCCAAGCCCCCAGCAGTAGCTCCCATGAGGGGTAGAGGGCGAGGCCGTGCCAGAGGCCGAGGTAGGGGTAGAGACCAGCCCCGAGCAGCAGCCCTAGTAGCGGAGCCTCATGTTGACTTTGATGACGAGGTTCCGGCCCCAGCAGTTTTGGTGGGCCTAACTCAGGTCCTAGGGGGTTTATTGCTACTCTAGTCCTTTAGGATGCTATTGTCCGATTAGTGGGCCTCATGGAAAGTGTCACCCGAGCGGGCTTGCTTCCTGTAGAACCAACCGTCTCTTAGGCTAGAGGAGGGGCCAAGACTCCTACTACTCACACTTTGGAGTAGGTAGCTCCTCAGATTCAAACTCTAGTGGTTCAGCCAGTTAGAGCAGTTCAGCCGGGTGTAGTAGCTCAGACCGGTGATGGAGCGGCTATGTTTGTCGATGCTTTGTGGAGGCTGGATCGGTTCACCAAGCTCTTCACTTCAATTTTCAGCAGTGTATCTACTGAGGATCCCCAGGATTATCTAGACAGCTATCACGACTTCTCAGGAACATGGGTATTCTTGAGACCAATAGGGTCGATTTTTCTATATTTCACTTGTCTAGATTAGCCAAGACTTGGTGGAGGGATTACTGCTTATCTAGACCAGCCGGATCGCCAGCCTTGACTTGGGAGCAGTTCATACAACTATTTCTGGAGAAGTTTCTCCCCATTACTCAGCAAGAGGCTTATCAGAGGCAGTTTGAGCGCCTCCAGTAGGGTTCCATGACGGTTACCTAGTATGAGACCAGGTTCATCGACTTAGCTCACCATGCTCTTATCATACTTCCTACCGAGAGAGATAGGGTGAGGAGGTTTATTGATGGTCTTATTCAGCCAATTCGCCTTCAGATGGATAGGGAGGGTGGGAGTAAGATCACTTTTCAAGAGGCGGCCAATGTGGCCCGTAGAGTGGAGATGGTCCTGTCATAGGGAGGTGGTCATGAGTCGGATAAGAGGCCCCATCACTCAGGTAGATTTAGTGGTGCCTCGTTTGGAGGTAGGGATTCACATGGTAGAGGCCATCCTTCTAGGCCCTTTCAGTCAGCTCTTCAGGTCTCTCACGGTGCTTCGGGTAGCCGTGGACCGCAGATGCAGTATTCAGATCAGTAGTCCTATAGTGCACTACCAGCTCCTATCAGTGCACCTCCGCTCTAGAGTTTTCGGGGTGGTCATTCAGGTATCTAGAGTCAGTCTTAGTTTCCTCAGCCACAACACTCAGGTGGGTGTTTTGAGTGTAGTGAGTATGGTCATATCAGGAGGACTTGTCCGAGGTTGGTGGGTACTCAGTCACAGCAACAGGGTTCCCGTGTTATGGTCCAAGCACCAGGTGTTTCGCAGAACGCCCAGCCAGCTAGGGGTGGGGGGTAGAGGTGCTAGAGGTGGAGGTACAGGATTTAGTGGTGGAGCTCAGGCCACTAGAGGTGGAGGCCAGCCAGCTGCAGGTCATCCCAGAGATGGAGCCCAGAGTGGTGGGGCCCATCCCCAATGTTATGCTCTTCCAGCTAGGCCCGAGGCTGAGGCTTCAAATGCAGTTATTAAAGGTATGTTCTGGTTTGTGATATAGATGCTTCAGTGTTATTTGATCCAGGGTCCACCTATTCGTATGTGTCATTTTATTTTGCACAGTATCTAGTTATGCATAGTGATTCATTGAGTGTTCCCGTCTATGTGTCTACACCGGTGGGTGATTCTATTATAGTTGATCGAGTCCATCATTCTTGTATTGTGGTGATTGGGTGTCTTGAGACTCGTGTAGATTTGTTGCTTTTAGATATGGTCGATTTCGATGTCATATTGGGGATGGAGTAGCTATCACCTTACCATGCTATCTTGGACTGTCACGCCAAGGCCGTGACCTTAGCTTTACCGGGTATGCCTCATTTAGAATGGAGAGGGACTCCTGGTCATTCTACCCGCAGTGTTATTTCTTACGTGAAGGCTCGATGAATGGTCGAGAAGGGGTGTTTAGCCTATTTGGTATATGTTCGTGATTCTAGTGCTGAGGTTCCCTCTATTGATTTTGTGCCCATTGTTCGTGAGTTTCCTAGGGTATTCCCTTCAGACTTGCTGAGTATGCCACCCGAGAGGGATATTAATTTTTGCATTGATTTGGCTTCGGGCACTCAGCCCATTTCTATTCCGTCGTACCATATGGCCCCGCCTGTGTTGAAAGAGTTGAAGGAGCAGTTGCAAGACTTGCTTGAGAAAGGCTTCATTAGGCCCAGTATTTCGCCTTAGGGTGCGCCGGTGTTGTTTGTTAAGAAGAAGGACGGATCGATGAGAATGTGTATTGATTACCGGTAGCTGAACAAGGTTACAATCAAGAATAAGTATCCATTGCCAAGGATTGATGATTTGTTTGATCAGCTTCAGGGTGACAAGGTGTTTTCAAAGATTGATTTGAGATCTAGCTACCATCACTTGAGGATTAGGGCATCCAATGTCCCTAAGACAGCTTTCTGCACTCGGTACGGGCATTATGAGTTCTTGGTTATGTCGTTCGGGTTGACAAATGCCCCAGCATCTTTTATGGATTTGATGAACCGGGTGTTCAGACCTTATTTGGATTCGTTCGTGATAGTCTTTATTGATGATATTTTGATATATTCCCGCAGTCGGGAGGAGCACGAGCAACATCTTAGAGTGGTTCTTCAGACCTTGAGGGATAGTCAGTTATATGCTAAATTCTAGAAGTGTGAGTTCTGGTTGAGTTCAGTTACATTCCTGGGTCATGTTGTATCAGCAGAGGGTATTCAGGTGGATCCGAAGAAGATTGAGGCAGTCAAGAACTAGCCTAGACCAGCATCAGCTACAGAGATTCAAAGTTTCTTGGGATTGGCAGGTTACTATTGTCGGTTCGTGGAGGGATTATCATCTATCTCAGCCTTGATGACCAGGTTGACCCAGAATGGTGTCCAATTCAGATGGTCGAACGAGTGTGAGGCAAGCTTTCAGAAGCTCAAGACAGCTCTAACTACGACGTCAGTGTTGGTTTTGCCCACAGGTTCAGGGCTTTATACAGTTTATTGTGATGCTTCTCGTGTTGGGCTTGGTGTAGTGTTGATGCAGGATGGCAAGGTCATTGCCTATGTTTCGCGGCAGTTGAAGATTTATGAGAAGAACTATCCATTTCATGATTTAGATTTGGTAGCCATAGTTCACGCATTAAAGATTTGGAGGCATTATCTGTATGGCATGGCATGTGAGGTGTACATGAATCACAAGAGTCTTCAGTATTTGTTCAAGCAAAAGGAGCTGAATTTGAGGCAGAAGAGGTGGTTGAAGTTGTTGAAGTATTATGATATCACTATCTTATATCACTTGGGAAAGGCCAATGTGGTGGCCGATGCCTTGAGTAGGAAGTCGGCCAGTATGGGCAGTCTTGCTTACATTTCGGTCGGTGAGAGGCCGCTTGCTTTGGATGTTCAGGCCTTAGCCAATCGGTTTGTGAGGTTGGATATTTCTGAGCCTAGTCGGGTATTAGCTTGCACGGTCGCTCATTCTTCTTTGTTGGAGCGTATCTGTGCTTGGCAGTATGATGATCCCCATTTGTGCGTCCTTAGAGACACGGTGCAGCGCGGGGGTGCCAAGCAGGTTACCCTAGATGATGATGGAGTTTTGAGATTGCAGGGTCGAGTGTGTGTGCCAAATGTGGATGGGCTACGAGAGTTGATTTTAGAGGAGGCCCATAGCTCCTGATACTCTATTCATCCGGGCGCCGCGAAGATGTATCAGAATTTGCGGCAGCATTATTGGTGGCGGAGAATGAAGAAGGATATTGTTGCATATGTAGCTCGGTGTTTGAATTACCAGCAAGTTAAGTATGAGCATCAGAGGCCTGGTGGTTTATTTCAAAGGATTGAGCTTCTCGAGTGCAAGTGGGAGTGGATCACTATGGATTTCGTTGTTGGACTCTCGCAGACTCAGAGGAAGTTTGACGTAGTATGGGTCATTATTGATAGGCTGACCAAGTCAGTGCATTTCATTCATGTGGCAGTCTCCTATTCATCCCAGAGGTTAGCTGAGATCTATATCCGGGAGATTGGTCGTCTTCATGGTGTGTCTGTATCTATCATTTCAGACCGAGGTACGTAGTTTACCTCGCATTTCTGGAGAGCAGTTCAGCAAGAGTTGGGCACCCAGGTTGAGTTGAGTAAGTATTTCATCCTAAGACGGACGGGCAGTCCGAGCGGACTATTTAGATTTTGAAGGATATCCTCCGAGCTTGTGTCAACGATTTTGGAGGCTCGTGGGATCAGGTTTTGCCTTTAGAAGAGTTTGCCTACAACAACAGTTACTAGTCGAGTATCCAGATGGCTCCTTATGAGGCTTTATATGGTAGGCGGTATCGATCTCCGGTTGGATGGTTTGAACCGGGGGAGGCTCGGTTATTGGGTACAGATCTGGTTCAAGAGGCCTTGGACAAGGTCAGGATTATTCAGGATAGGCTTCGTATAGGTCAGTCCCGGCAAAATAGTTATGCAGACCGCAAGGATCAAGATGTGGCTTTTATGGTTGGTGAGCTAGTGTTGCTCCGAGTGTCGCCTATGAAGGGTGTGATGAGATTTGGGAAGAAGGGAAAGCTTAGCGCTAGGTTCATTTGGTCAGTTTGAAATTCTTGATCGAGTAGAAGAGGTGGCGTATAGACTTGCATTGCCGCCGAGGTTATCAGTCGTGCATCCAGTGTTTCCTGTGTCCATGCTTCGGAAATATCACAGCGATCCATCACACGTGTTAGATTTCAGCACTGTCCATTTGGACAAGGACTTGTCTTATGAGGAGGAGCCGGTAGCTATTCTAGACCGGCAGGTTCGTCAGTTGAGGTCGAAGAGTTTTCCTTCTGTTCGTGTTCAGTGGAAAGGTCAGCCTCCTGAGGCATCGACCTGGGAGTCCGATTCCGATATGTGGAGCCATTATCCCCATCTTTTCCCCGACTGAGGTACTTCCTTCTTTTGTCCGTCCGATGATGAACGATTGTTTTAGAGGTGGAGAATGTGATGACCCAAAAGGTCATCACTTGTTTTAAAACAAAACTTCCGTGTTCCGAGGCCTTGAAAACCTCATATAGAGTTATCTTGATTTGCGTGCATAGTCCGGGCGCATAGCCAGAAAGCTTAAATATGATAATCTGTGAAAAATGATAAGTTTTGATTATAAAATAAGCTAATTTGACTTAGGTCAACATTTTGGGTAAACGGACCCGGAACCGTGATTTGACGGTCCTGGAGGGTCTGTAGGAATATATGGGACTTGGGCGTATTCCCAGAATCGAATTCCGAGGTCCCGAGCCTGAGAAATGAATTTTCAAAGAAAATTGCTTTCTGAAACTGTTTAAAGAAATTTGAAATGAAATTTTATTAGAACATGATTGTATCAGGCACATATTTTGGTTCCAACGCCCAGTACAGGTCTAATTATGATTTAAGACATTTCTGTGGAATTTGGTGCAAAACGGATGTCATGTGACGTGATTCAGACTTAAATTGCAAAATTTATGTTTAAAGAAGTTTAGAGAAAATTTCATCGAACTCGAGATTTAATTTGATGTTCATGAGGTTATTTTGATGATTTGATTACACGAGTAAGTCCATATGATGTTTCTGAGTTAGTATGACATTTCGTTTGGAGTCCCGAGGGCTCGGTTGAGTTTCAGGATGTTTTTACACTTAGAAAAAAAAATTGCAGATTCAGAGAAGTTGCAGGTCTCTGAAACCAGGCTTCGCGGTCCGCGGTGGAAGCTTCGCCGCCGTGGTGGGAGCTCCGCGACCGCAGTGGGAATCGTGCGGTCCGCGGTGAGAAAGGCCAAGCCTTCACGGCCGCGCTTGATTTCTTGTGGTCCGCGGTGGAGCTCCGCGGCCGCGGTCCTTTTTATGCGGTCCATGGTGGTGCTCCGCGGCCGTAGTCCTTTTTATGCGGTCCGCGGAGAGGGCCTGAGAGGAGTATATTAAAACGAACTTTCCAGTTATTTTTCACTTTTCAAAACCCTAAAACATAAGAGGCAATTTTTCAAACAACCTTTCCTCTCCAAATCAATTTTATGTCGTTTTTAACTAGTTTTCTTCAATCATTAACATCTTTTAACATGATTTCAACTTCAAATCAATGATTTCCATGAGGGAAATTGGGTGTTTTGGGTAGAACCTATGTTTTTCAAAAATTGGGGATTTGGACCTCGATTTGAGGATTTCAAAACAAATTACATATTTGGGCTCGTGGGGGAATGGGTAATCGGGATTTGGTTTGAAACTCGGGTTTTGATCACGTGGGCCCGGGGGCAATTTTGACTTTTTGGGTAAAACTTTGGGAAACTCATTTTCATGCATTTAAATTGATTCATTTTGCGTTTTTGATGTAATTAAGTAACTTGTGGCTAGATACGAGCGAATTGGCGGAGGAATCGAGGGGTAAAGCTATAATTCAATCTTGAGTTGTGTTCATGGCATCGAGGTAAGTGTTTGGTCTAACCTTCGCTTGAGGGATTAGGAGTTGTGTCATATGTGCTATTTGCTTCTTGTCGAGTACGACGTGTAGGCATGGTGACAAGTATCTATACGTTGGTGTCAAACATGACCGGGAGTCTTATCTTGTGATTTTCATGATCTCGTTGTATTATTAATGCCTTGGTGAAGATTTCTATTTATTGTGAAAAGTTGTGGAAAGAATTGTGACCTATGAACATTGAGGAGCGCTAGCTCCGATTGTATAACAAATAGTGAAAGTATAAGTGATAATCGAAACCTTAGAGCATTGGTTCGAGTTGTGTAGTGAATTGTGAAGTAAAAGTGAGAAAGAGAAGATATCATTATGTAGCCCCCTTGCCGGGCTATTGTTGAGTTGAGGTTCCCTTGCATTGTGTTCTGAATTGATATTACGGACGCTTAAGTTGATGATTCTTCGTGTTAGATGTTGAAACTATTTGAGTTATAGTGGAGATAGTCAGATGTTGGAACAGGTTTGGTTATGGCTGTTTCTCCCTTGCCGGGACGGTTAGTTATGATTATTGTTGACTGTATATAATGGATCGGGTTGCACGCCGCAACAGTTATATTTGTGGATCGGGTTGCATGCCTCAACAGATATTATATTGGATCGGGTTGCACGCCGCAACAGTTATATACGTGGATCGGGTTGCACGCCGCAACAGATATTATATTGGATCGGGTTGCACGCCGCAACAGTTATATATGTAGATCAGGTTGCACGCCGCAACAAGGTTAAATGATAAGGGATCGGGTTGCGTGCCGCAATAGTATTGTTATCGTATTGATTGTAGACACCGAGTATTCTTTCATACTTTATTAAGTTTCTGATAGAATTGGTATGTTTCCCCGAAAAATGTTTCCCCCTCCCTTTTAAACCGTTATTACCTGTTTATATTTCTGTTGTATATTATATAACTGCATAGGTTTATCTGGAGTCTGGTCCTAGCCTCGTCACTACCTTGTTGGGGTTAGGCCAGACACGTACCAACACATGGGGTTGGTTGTGCTGATACTACACTCTGCATTCTGTGCAGATACCAGAGTAGCCTTTGGTTAGCAGCAGTAGCTCTGGAGCCAGCCTTCAGTCCACCAAGACACTGAGGTAGCCTTGTAGGCGTCCATAGGCCCAGCATCTCCCCTATCTTATTTCATATTCTGTTATCTCATGTATTCGAGACAAACAATGCTATATTTCTTTCAAACGGTTGTATTTAGTACTCTTAGTAGTCCTTGGATGTTGTGACACCAGTTTCTAGTTAGAGGCACATGATGGTCTTTGAGACATTTTCGTTTTCTATTTATTTAATACTTCTGCTAAATTTCATATTCCGCTGTTATTTAACGGTTTATTTCCTTGTTATTATAATAGGTAAGAAGTTTTAGAATAAAGGAGTTAATGATTTCTAAGTTTATGGCTTGCCTAGCTTCTACGAGTAGGCGCCATCACGACTCCCGAGGGTGGAAAATCCATGTCGTGACACATAATTAGCCCCTCGGGCAACATCATAATCAAGATCAGCCCCTCGGGTAACATCACATCACTCACACTGGGTACCCGCGCTCACTGGGTGTGTTCAGACTCCGGAGGGGCTCTTACAGCCCAAGTGCTATCACAAGCCATCTCGTGGCATAATAAAATCGGGCCCTCAGCCTACATTACAAAAATAGTACAACATGCTACGACGCGCATCCCGATCCTATGATATCCTCACAACAGCCCTCGGCCTCTCTCCGTCAGAAATCTCTCAAGCCACTTGGGGTATCAGTAAAGCAGGGTGCTCAGCCCAAAATATCATTTATAGTATCAAAATGGAGTAAATGAGACTAAGTTATGAAATCATTAAAACACAACATGACTAAGTACAGTTATTAAATCAAAACAGTGCGGAATTTCATTAAATAAAGCCCGTAAGGGTTCAAACAGTTGGCACAAGGCCCAAATATGGCATCCAGCCCAAAATATAGTAATACTTTCCAAAACACAATAGTATCAAATAACTTTCAATCAAATACGCGACATAATAGTCGTACGGGACAAACCAAGTCACAATCCCCAATGGTGTACGATGCCACGCTTTTCATCTAATATGTGTGTCACCTCAAAGTAGTGAAACGATGTGAAATCCGAGGTTTCATACCCTCAAGACAATATTTACAATCATTACTTACCTCAAACCGGTCCAAACTCTAAACCTCGATGCCTTTGCCTCTTGACTCGGACTCCGAAAGCTCCAAATCTAACAAAAACCAGATTCATGCCGTCAATATAAGCTAAAGGAACAAAGCCCACGTGAAAATAATCAAATTATATCAAAAAACCCGAAATTGGCCAAACCCGACCCCCAGGCCCACGTCTCGAAATTCGATAAAAATCACATCACTAGAATCCTTATCCTCCCACGAGTGTATGCATACTAAGAACATCAAAATCAGACCTCAAATGGCCCCTCAAATCCCCAATTTAAACTCTCCAATTTCAAGTCCTAATTCCCCAAATTTTAACCTCTAAATCCCACTAATTTCATGTCTAATCAGTTAGAAATCACCATAGAATCGAGTATTGAGTTCAAAAACCTTACCTCCAAGTGTTACCCCTCGAATCCCTATTCAATTCCTCTCAAAAAGCTCCAAGTCCGAACACAAATGGTGAAATAAGGCTGAAAATCGTGAAGGGAAGCTTTTATAATTTCTGCTCCAGGGATACCACACCTGCTGTCCCAAAAGTGCACTTGCACTACCACTTCTGCGGAAATTCTCCGCTTCTGTGGTTTTCACTTAAGGAAACTAACTTCCACACCTGCTCCCCTGGCCTCGCACATGCGAGCCATTCCCTTTTGCAAGTAAGTCCACTCATGCAGTCATCTCCACTGTCTCGCGGAGTCCGATTTTGACATTCATTAAGAACTCACAATAAGAAGCTACATTGTATAAAATGTAAGAATTCACAGTAACTCTTTCCAACAGTAAAATGTAAAAACTCACATTAAACCTTGTAAGACCTTGTAAACCTTGTAACACTTTCCAACAGCACTTACAGAAACAACCAATGATAATGTTATAATGCAAATCGGCAACCAGCCAAGAACAATGATTAACAGTATGCAGTAATAACGCAGAGAAAGAAGAAAAATTGCAGCAATAATGCAGAGAAAGAAGAAAAATTGCAGCAGTAATGCAGATAAAGAAGAATAATTGCAGCAGTAACGCAGATCAAAAGAAGAAGAAAATAGCAATGGCCAAGAAGAAGAAGAAGAAAGAAGAAAGAAATATACATTATCTGGAATTTTTCAGAGTTCCAATATTTAAGGAGTTACCACTTTTTGTTGTTTGTACAGAAGGTCCTACAGTTATACGAGCCAAAGAAAATTACCAAATTACTATTGTTGATACATTATTTATACCGGAAATAGGATGTAAACTTTTTTTAGATAAAATATATAGTTGTTACCTTGTTCTTCACATTTTTCATCTGTGATAGGAGTTGTAGAATCCAATTGAACTTGTTCCTCTACTACTTGTGTTGCATGAGTACTTGATCTAGTTTGTACCTATGTTATTACTCCTGGATATTGCGGCAGTAGCAGATTCTCTTCAGTCATATTCGGGCACTCTTTATTTGATTGTCTAGTAGGAATAGTATATTTTTGGGCTAAACGAACTCCTTATTTGGTTTGCCAAAAATGCCATAGTTCTAGCTTTTATGTATGTTGCGCTTGTCTTTTTTTGGATTTTGATGGTCTTTCTTGACTCATGTTTATCAGAATTTGAAAAATAATTAAATAAATTAATATGAGTACTAACTGATATAAATGTCAAAATGAGAAAGAAAATAAGCAAAAGCTAACTGATAGGATTTTTCATTTAATGAACGCTAATATCTCATCACAAAAGAATGGATGTGAGTATCAAGTACTATCAATGATTTCCATTAATCAAATACTTGAACCTTTATTTCAATTCTGATCCAGGAAGTCGTAGCCTTAGCTTTGCACTAAAGCTCAAGGTTTCTTCAACAGTTAATAGGTGAAAAAGAGTGTCCTTTTGAGTAACATAGCCTGAAATGCTTTAACACAAGCAAGTGCCTTATGATGGACTTATTAATGGAATTAGATAGTAAATGATCTTATGAAAATCCTAACAACAAGATCTCTAGGCTGAAGCAAAGTCTAATGTATGATTTCTAAAATTACAAATACCAAGCAAAAGAAATGTCACTTTGTTCGGATTCAACCTTGGTCATTTATTCATGATGACAGAGGTTTAAATCAAGATTCAAGTTCGAGTGCAATACTTTCATAGAAACAAATAAGTCTTCCTAAGCAGGGTTCTATCCAAATAAATATTGCGCAAGATAACAGACTATCTACAACAAATGCTTAAACCATACAAGACCCAATAAAGATGCCGACACTCACTAACATGTTTTATACTTCAGTTAAAGAAGGAAAAAAATCTAAGATATAATACTTGCGACATTAAGCTCTGAAAGGGATCTTTAAAACCGCATTTTTACCACCACTGAATGAAATAAATTTTTAGCATATCAAATCAACAGAAAACTAAAGAACAATAAAGAACACGAAGACAGACCTCATTCGAGGTTGTGAACTGATTGATAGGTGCAGTCGGGATATTAGAGCGTGAATCACAGGAACAATTTCAAGAATTGTATTTCAAACTCTTCACAATCTGAATAGGTATTTCATGCTTTTTTATCAATAATTAGAAACCAAGGCATCAACTTATGTTTACAATTGGCTTATACAGTGATAAAGAGTCGAGCGATACAAAATAACAAAGAATACATCGAGCATCGAACATCGATTGCAAACATCGAGCATGGGTTTCTAACACGAAATAAAAACCCGCCAAAAAAACCGCCAATTTTACAAACTAAAAATCACAAACAAATTTGAGCAAAAAATATGTTTCAGTAAAATAAATTACTGAACGTAAGTAAAATAATGGGTTTATGAAGAATATTACCAGAGAAGAAAGTAGATCGAAGAAGCATCGAACAATTTCAATGCTCAGCTAACAACCATACAAACATCGAACTGGGAAAAAAATCAACAGCCTGCATTGAAATGCCTTACATTAGCCGGAGCAGGGTATCATTCGCAGGAAATTCCCTTCATTCGCCAGAGTAGGTAGTCGTCGAATTTTTCAGGTTGAAAATTGAGAGAGATTTCGTGGGTTTGAGACTTAGAGAGAGAGGTGTCTCTATTGTTTTTGTGGGATTGTGGGTTTTATATGTCTTTTTAATTTAAAATATACTTTAAACAAAGTTATTAAAATGTTAGTGGGGTCATATATTTATTTTCGTTTTTTAATAAATATATAGGAGGGAAAGTAATAGGGGAAAATTAAACCGTTCCACTATACTATTTTTTCACAAAACCGTTCCCACAAACTACCCTATTGTGTCGCCTTTATAAACCGTCTCCATATTTGAATTTATGGTGACAGTTATTATACTATTGGAACAGTTTTGCTTTAGAAGTATCCCAAAAGCATTTTGACTCTATGGGGACAATTAAAACCGTTCCAAAATATTATCTATTATAACAGTTTCATAACCAGTTGCTAATTAATCGTTCCAAAAGGACCATTTTCTAGTAGTGTAGGCATGGTATGTAGAATGCATGCAAATAGTCAAACAACAATATGATTTCTGATTGCAAAAGTGGATTTTAACCCTATAGTCAGATATCTCGAAATGCACACAAGTGATTAACATTGCAAGGTCCTATAGGCATGGCTTCTAGGATGTAAACACTAATTTTAAATCCTATAGACATGATATCTACCCTTTCCCTCTCAGTTTTACTAATTTCCACAATATCTGTTTGCAAAGTGAATAATATTAAAACCAAGTGTAAATAAATTACAGGAATCATAATAATATACTATAGGGAGCTTGGATAGGCCCAAAGCAAAACCTGGGGAGCCAGACCTTCAAACAGTCTCAATGCCACATCTCATGATTCTAGGGAGGGTATCTTAGTGTGTCAGAGTTCCCAAAGGCCTCCAGGATCCAGGGTAGTGCTCACACCAAGTCCTCCTTTAAAGATCAACAACTTGTGCAGTATAGAATAGCCAGCTCCAGTTTGTCAAAGTTCAAAGGAGTCTCGTGGACTCCAAACCAATGCTCACATTGGAGGGGCAGGATCCTATATGTTCTAAGAGTTGAAATGATTGTGATTTGCAAGAGTAGTTTGAGAAAAAAGTTTCAGACTTTCAAAAAAATCAGAAGTAAACAGAATCATTCAGTTTCCGGAACCTAGGCAAGGTTCCAGCCGACGCAACTCCCGAATTAACCATTTATCAATAAAAATCATTTTTAAGCATTTAATTAATCAAATATCTTAAAATGTAAGTCTAAGTAAACAGTGCAGAATAAATACACAAGCCCGACATCGGGGTGTCACAAGTCACGAGCATCTACTAAGGTCTGAATACAACGAAGAGTCTAAAAATATACTAAATATAGCCTAAGAAAGACAAGAGGTAGAAAAGCAGTGCTACAAACGTCGAGCAGCTACCTTGCTAACTCAGATGACTCTGCCACTGAGCAATCAACACCCGCTACTGGGTTCAGAAATACCTAAATTTGCACACAAAGTACAGGGTGTAATGTGAATACGCCAACTCAGTAAGTAATAAAAGTAAATGAAAGTTGAGCGGTAAGGAAACATGTAACCATGTCATAACACTACCATAAATGTAGATCATTTCCAAAGCAGTACACAAATCATTTACTTTGTAAATCAAGCTCAGTTTCAGTAAAAATCTTTTAAAACAACCTTCAATTGTTTCAAACGAGTGATAAAATAGTGAGTATAAACGACAGAAAACGTAAACAGCCCCTCGGAAAAATAATGTATCATAAACCATCCCTCGGGCCACATCACAATCACTCGCAATCAGCCCCTCGGGCATAACATGAACCAAGAACTGCCCCTCAGGCAACAATATGAATTAACAACAGTCCCTCGGACTACATCATATCACTCACACTGGGTACCCACACTCACTGGGGGTGTACAGACTGCGGGAGGGGCCCCTTACGGCCCAAGAGCAATAACAAGCCATCTCGTGGCATAATCAAACAGGCTCTCGGACTCATATCAAGTGACCTTGAGGAGTAACAAATTAGGCCCTCGGCCTCATAATCATGAATTAGTACAACACTGTTGCGGTGTGCAGCCCAATCCCATAGTATCCTCACAACACAGGCCCTTGGCCTCACTTAGTCAAAAATATCTTAAGCCACCCGGGCAACAGTAAAACATGATGCTCAGCCCAAAATATCATTTAAAATATCAAAACGGAGTAAGTATGCTGAGTTATTAAAATACTAGAATACAACATGACTGAGAATAAATATGAAGTCAAAACCGTGAGGAATAGTAGTAAAAATCCCGTAAGGGTTCAAAACAATTGGCACGAGGTATTACATTCCACCCAAAGCATGGTAATAATTTCCCAAACACAATGATATCAAACAGTTTTCCATCAAATACGCGACTTGACAGTCATACGGGATGGATTAAGTCACAATCCCTAATGGTGCACGACCCCACGCTCGTCATCTAGCGTGTGTGTTACCTCAAAGTAGCAAAACGATGTGAAATCCAGGGTTTCATACCCTCCGGAAAAATATTTACAATTATTACTTACCTCTATCCGGTCCAAACACTAGCCCGCGATGCCTTTGCCTCTCAAATCGGCCTCTGGATGCTCCAAATCTATCCAAAAATAGATTCATGACGTCAAAATATGCTAAGGGAAGGAAGCCCATGCGAAAATTATCAAGTTACAACACAAATCTCGAAATTGAGTAAACCTGACCCCCAAGCCCACGTCTCGAAATCCGATAAAAATTATATCAATAAACTCCTTATCCTCCTACGAGTCCATACATACCAAGAATGCCAAAATCCGACAACAAATGACCCCTCAAACCCCTAATCAAAGGTCTCCAATCTCAATCCCTAGTTTCTTCAATATTTACCTACAAATTTCCATAAATTTCAAGCCTAATCAATGAAATAACACCATAGGAACGAGTTTTTGGTTCAACAATCTTACCTCAACGAAGTTCCCTTGAATTCTCTCTTCAAAATCTTCCAAAAAGCTCCAAAGCCGTCTTAAAAATAGTAAAATAACCAAAAATTCACGAAGGGATCCTTTTATACTTTCTGACCCAGGCCTTTCACACCTGCGGTCCGCACACCACACTTGCGGTACCGCATCTGCGTCCAAAGCACCACATCTGTCGTTTTCACTTAAAACCAGAAGTCTCCATCTACGCCTCACCTTCCGCACCTACGGTCTCGCAGGTGTGACCAAATTACCCGCACCTGCGCTTCAGCCCTTCATACCAACTTCCGCATTTATGGCTAGCCTTCCGCTTCTGCAATATCGCACCTGCGATCCCCAAGCCGTAGGTGCGGTTATGACAGTGGTTCAGCAGCTTCAGCTGAAAATCCCAAATTCCAAATCTCTCGTCGACCATCCGAAATCACCCCGAGGCCCCTAGGACCTCAACCAAAAGTACAAAAAAGTCCTATACCAGTATCCATACTTATACTAATCTTCAAAACACCTCAATCAACATCGGATTCAAGCCTAAGGTTCCAAAATCTTCTGAATTTTGCCTTTGATCAAAAAATCTATCAAATCTCGTCCGAATGGCCTGAAATTTTGCACACACGTCAAAATTGACACAACAGACCAACTCCAACTTCCAGAATTTCATTCCGACCCCTATATCAAAATCTCATCTATCAACCGAAAAATGCCAAAATTCCAATTTTGCCAATTCAAGCCTAAATCTACTCCATACCTCCAAAACACATTCCGATCACGCTCTTAAGTCCCAAATAACCTAATGGAGCTAACCGAATCATAAAAATTCAAATCCGAGATCATATACTAACTAGCAAAAACTTGGTCAAACCTTACAAATTTTAAGCTTCAAACTAAGAACTGACCTTCCAAATCCATTTCGATTACCTTGAAAACCAAAACCGACGATTTGCATAAGTCATAATACATCACACGGGGCTAGACATACCCGAGAACTGGCGAGCAAAGTACAAAAGCTCAAAACGACTGGCCGGGTCGTTACATAGATATAAATCTAATTTTAGACAAAAGTAAACATGGAAACTTGCTGAAAAGAAAAAATGCCTTCTTTTAATTAAAAACAGAAGTCAACATGCTATTGTAGTAAACACATGTATTGGACAAGAGTATACATAAACACATAGGTTGAGCATGCTAGAAACACATAGTTAGACATGCTATTGACTACATGTTTTTTAGCAGAAGCAGTCACATAGATTGGACAGAAGTAGTCATGCTAACAAATACGTGGATTGAACAAAAGTAAGTATGCTGGTAAACACACAAATTTAAACAGAGGTGACATGCTGATAAACACATAGATTTAAACAGAAATCGTATGCTGATAAATACACATTTTAATTGAATGACAATGGTAGAGGCATACCAGTTAAAGAGGTAGAAACAGAAGGTAAAGTAGATTAGATTCTACAGCCTAGCCTGGCTTTCAGCCGACTAGTCAAGCAGTGATCACAAGTAGTAGAGAGAGATATGAGATGAAAGTTTTGTGTGTGTGTGTGCGTGAATTATTGTCCGTGTCCTTAGAAGAATCAGAATGAGAGTATACATAACACTTAGTGAGGTAAAAACAAATAAGGTAAAGAGTGAATCACAACTCATAAAATAAGGGTAATCAAAAAATTATAGAATAAAATCATGTGAGGGAGTCCGGAATAGACCTCTTAAATTAGTGGTAATCACTTAACAACATGAAGAAATGGTTAATTAGGGTAAGGAATCCAAGTTATACCAATTAAGGAATCAGTAAGAATTCTCAAAATCATGCAGAGAACTTATTAAGGCAAGGCAGGTAAATATTGTAAATAAGGTAAATGAAGTAATCAAATAATCAATCAAGCTTGATTGGCGATAGGAAATTAGGGAATTATACCATAAATGACTCTAATTGAATTTCAAATAAGGCAAGAAGTAGGTTTAACAGTCAATCAGGGTTAGAACCCTTAAATCAAGTAATCAGTTTCATAAATAAGGCAACACGAGTAATGAGAGGCCAATCAAAGGGTCAATCAACCCATAGATAGACAAGAGCTATCAATTAAGAAACTCAGGATTAAGGAAAACAATCAGAGATCAGTAAATTAGTTTAGTAAACAAATGAAACCCTAGATAATTAGGTCAATTATTCAAACGATAAAGGGCAAGAGGTTGAAATCAAACACTGGGTAGTCAATCACTTGGACCAGAAACATAACTATGCGAGAAACCTAAATATTCAGAAAACCTTTTGCAAAAACAGAAGTGGAAACCCCAGATAATTAGAAAGATGCTTAGGGTTGATTAGTAGTAGGAAGATTAGGGAAACTTTGAAGAAATAGCCATGGAAATAGAAAGCAGCTCAAACATGCAGAGATTCGGACAACAAAAATCTGAGAAATCAAACACCTAAAGTATCATAGTTTTAAAAATCTGTTAATAGTAAAGGAATAAGAGAAACTTAAAGAAAAATCACAAAAATTTGAAAAAATTTCAAGTATGCAAGATTCAAACAGAAGATAACAAAGAACCCAAAATATAAAGTAATATAGTGCTAAAAATCGGTTTAATCAATAAGGAAACAAGAGAACATTAAAGAAAAATTGGTGACGAATTCAGAATCTCTCCAGATCTACAAAGATCTGGAATGATCCGTGTTTAAAAATTAGGGATTTGAAGAGAGAATGAAAGGGTAAAGGAAATCCAGTCTCAAACAGGAGATTTGGACCGTAAAAGTATCGAGATAGCAACACTCACATCCATAGACAGGCTCTCAAAGAGTCTTGAACTAGATCTGGTTAGATCTCTTCGAGATTTTTCTAGGAAACCATAAGAACGAGCAACCAGGAGACAAAGAAGATCAGTAGGAGCCTCAAATGGCCATGGAAATCCATGGATCGAATAGGAATCAAAGGGATTAGGGTCGGTTTTGGGTGGCTGCGGCTAGGGTTAGGATTAGGTCTCAGAGAGACAGAGAGCATTAGGAATTCTAGGGCGGCTGAGATGAGCAAATGAGCTAGGTTAGAGGGTCATTTGGAATTAAAAAGGAAAGTTTGATCGTGGACTGTTGATCTAAAAGATCAACGACCACGATTTAATAAGGTTATTAGGTCGGGTAGGTTTAATTGTGTTAGGGTCAGATAAAAATTGGGCCTGGGTAGATTTTGGGCTAATTTGGGATTGAAATTGGGCTGTCTAATTGGCTAGGTCCGAATAAAAAGAGGCTATTTGTTAAATACTCATTTAATCACTAAAACAATTTTTTAAAAATAGCTAATAAATTATAAAAAATGATTTTTCATGCCTAGAAATGTTTTAAAATAATTACTAAATTTTTGTAAAAATAAAAAAGGCTATTTTCTGGTAAAATAATGTAATAATGCATGCATAGGCTATAATTGCAAAGTAATTGCAATTGTAACCTAAAAATACAAATGTGGCTATTTGTGCAATAATTGAAACTTAGTACAAATGTAAATGATAAAATTAAACCATGAAATTATTATAAAACTATGTGTGATGCAATCAGTGATTGTTTTATAAATAAAATACTGGGATAAATTAATTAAAATCTTTTTAAAAAAGGTAGAAATTGTATGAAAACTACTAATTGATGCCAATGCATGGTTTTGAAAATATTATAGGGAAAAATTGGGTATCAACAACTGCCCCTCTTTATTCGGGAAGGATGAAAGAGTTTTCAGGTAAAGAAATGATGGCCAATTTTGACCGAATGAGATGTTTTGAAAGATAGAGGCTGAACTCTAGTCTTTGAGCTGCCTACATATCCCTAATTTTACAGAAATCATGCCATTTGTAGTTCTGGACCCATCGGTAAATGAAGCCGACAAAGTTATTACAGGAATGGTAGCTAGTTTCATCAAAAGGTCCCTTTTTGTGAAGGGTGATGTCGGATAGAGTTATGATTATGGTTCTGGAGTGTAACGAAGGTATTGTAGGGCAGATATCCGGATATCACAGAGTAGGTGGGTGATTAATGGGAATCGGTCATGAATGACAAAGTGAAAATGTCATGAGCGGAAACCGGAGCGAAGGCTGCTCCTGTTTGGAGAACGGTTACCACAGGGATTACCTACAAAACTTAAAACACAATGCATGCAAATATATAGATGAAGCAAATTCCATTTGGACCATGAAAGATTGTCTTTGGATGGTGCAGATGATGTCCTTAGTCTATGATGTCCCGGGCTATGAATTGAGAGATAGGAGATTCGCAGGCCATGAATTGATGTTCTCGGGCCATGAGAATGGTGCCTCCGAACCATGACGCCTTTGAATAATGATATGCAAATTTTGAGAGATCCTCAGGCCATGGCATGGTGTCTTCTGGTGACGAGGATGATGCCTTTAGATAATGACGCCTTTGGACAAGTTGGCGATGTTTCAGCCCATGAGATGCAATAATATGATGCTGAAATCAACAAGACAAGTCTTAGTCTTGTGAGGTTGAGGGAAGAGCTTAGACCTGAAAGAGGAGCAAAGAGATAGTGCCGGAATAGAGCAACATTTATGCAATGAAGGACAATGTTGAGTCCCATGAAAAGGCAGCGCTTAGCCTTATGCCGATATGGAGGCAGGGCTTAGCCTCAAGCAGATGGAGACAAGGCTTAGCCTCTTGCGAGATGTGGGACATGGCTTAGTCCCATGCAAACGAAAGGCAGAGCTTAGCCTTGTGTAGATATGGAGGTAGGGCTTAGCCTCATGTAGATGGAAGGCAGCGCTTGGCCTTATGCAAATATGGAGGCAGGGATTAGCCTCATGCAGATGGAGACAGACCTTAGTCTCATGCAAGACGGAGGCAGGGCTTTGCCTCATGAAAGATTCGGGACAGGGCTTAGTCCCATGCAAAAGGAAGGTAGTGCTTAGCCTTATGCAAAATGGAGGCAGGGCTTAGCCTCATGCAAGATTCGGGACATGGCTTAGTCTCATGCAAATGGAGGGCAGTGCTTAGCCTCATGCAAATATGGAGGCAGGGATTAGCCTCATTCCAGATGCGGGACAGGACTAAGTCCCATGTAAATGGAAGGCAGAGTTTAGCCTTATGCAAAATGGAGGTAGGGATTAGCCTCATGCAACATGCGGGACAGGGCTTAGTCCCATGCAAATGGAAGGCAGAGCTTAGCCTTATGCAAAATGGAGGCAAGGCTTAGCCTCATGCAGATGGAGATAGAGCTTAGTCTCATGCAAGATGCGGAATATGGCTTAGTCCCATGCAAAGAACAGGTAGCAGATGAGAGTAGAATATTTCATAGCTGGAGATATATTCGGTGTCTGGTGGCCCGATTGATAGTGATTTTGCTGCGTGTATATATTTGTGAATGCTACTGTTAAGTCAGAAGTGCCTGCACTCAAAGAAAAATTGTATGTTTTGTAAGGGAAGGTTGGTTCGTGCCTTCGTCTGCTGGCTTTTCTCCGATCTGTTTTGGAGGCCTAGTTTGAGTTTCCCTAGGTAACACCTGGTTGTTATGGAAATAGAGTGTCTGAAAATATGCATTGATGAAAATAGAGATATTTTCAGGAATCATAGTGAATATCAAGTAGTTTAGATGAACTAATGACTGTAACACACTTCAAAGATATTATAACTTTCTTGTATTAGAATTTTGAGGGTCCTCCTCAAAATTCTGCCCCAGTTTAGTAAATGATCACTCGACCATTTGCGACTGATGGCGTCGGCTGGACTTGCTCCAGAATTTTGAGGGAGGTTTCTGATTCTGGGGGAAACGAAAATTTTACTAAGATATGACTGAACCCAGAGGGCTGCCTACGTATCCCCTCTTAAACGAGAATCAGGTCAAGCGTAGTTCAATGACATCAAATGAAGAAAATGTAAATAGTCTAAACGTAGTATCTCTTGACTGCGTCTGAAGTGATTGGCTTTGGCCAGACTTCTCCATTCATTTCTGCAAGTATGAGTGCTCCTCCTATTAGCACCCAGTGAACCATGTAAGTACCTTGCCAGTTGGGAGTGAATTTCCCTTTGGCTTCATCTTGATGCAGGAAGATCTTCTTCAGCACCAGCTGTCCCGGCGCAAACTGTCTTGGTTTCACCCTTTTATTGAAAGTTCTGGATATTCTGTTCTGACAAAGCTGACCATGACATACCTCGTTCATTCTTTTTCCATCTATAACGGCCAATTTCTCATAGCGACTCCTTATCCATTCTGCATCATTGAGTTCGGCTTCCTGTATGATCCTTAAGGAAGGAATCTCTACCTCGACTGGGATGATAGCTTCGGTACCATAAACCAGTAAGTAGGGAGTTTCCACAGCTGATGTGCGGACTGTAGTGCGGTATCCCAATAGGGCAAAGGGTAACTTCTTGTGCCGTTGTTTGTGGTTTTCTACCATCTTCCTTAGTATCTTCTTAATGTTCTTGTTGGTGGCTTCTACGGCTTCATTCATCTGAGGTCTGTATGTTGTAGAGTTCTTGTGCTTGATTTTGAAAGTTTCACACATGGCTTTCATCAGATCACTGTTGAGATTGGCGGCATTATCAGTGATAATGGACTCAAGAACTCTAAATCGGCAAACAATATGATCCTTGACAATGTCCGACGACTTTCTTGGTTACAGCTTTGTCGGATGCAGCGTCTACCCATTTTTTGAAGTTGTTGTCACACCTCCTTTTCCACCCAAAAGGGTTTATAAGGGAGTTTTCCAATTAAAGTGAAAATATCGAAATGAGATTATTTATTTTATCAGAGTCGCCACTTGGAATAATTTATCGTGTCCCAAGTCACCGATTTATTTTAAATCCCAAATCGAGGAAATTGACTCTTATTTATGGTTTGCGAACACAGAAGACCGGGTAAGGAATTCTGTTAACCCAGGAGAAGGTGTTAGGCATTCCCGGGTTCCGTGGGTTTAGCACGGTCACTCAACTATTAATAATTTGCCTAATTTTCTTATTGAATACATGTTTAATACTTATTGTGCATATTTAACCTTTTAATCACTTTTACATTATTTATGGATTTATTTCTGGAACAAGCCACGATTATCGTACACTTATCGTGTTTGGTACACGTTGCAAACCGCGCTACATGAAATGCACCCGCGGTTTACAACATGCTTATTTTTTATTATTATCGAAGTTATGGTCGGGTCACATGAAATGCACACCCGAATTGAGATTTTCGCATCGTGACCATGTCACTGGAACGGTACCCATGGCCATGATAATTTATTAATCGTGCCTAAAGCAACTAGCGCATTTAATTATTTTTCTAATCTTTGATATTGTTGTGATGACAAATTTATAAACAAGATATTATTGGGGAGCAAATAGGCTAGCTAACATGATCTATTACTTGGCTAGATTCCTTATGGTTCAAGACCCATCTTATGGCACATTCTTATTCCTTGCCAAGAAAGAAACAACTCCAATATTTCCATATACCAATTGAAAGCATTTATTCAAGAACCAAGACTAGACGAGATACATCACAATCGAAATAAAAACTAATTAAAACAATTTAAACCAAAACTAAGACATGCTACTCACTAAGACATGCTACTCAAAAAACGTAGAATCACAAATCAATCAACACGCGCACCAAGCTATCATAACGAAGTGAAACGAGAATGAAAATTGAGAAATGGACCTTTTATTGATGAATAAAGCTGAAAATTGCAGATCAATCGGGCTAAACAATGCAACAATCATGGATTGAAATGCCAAAATTGCGAACCGGAACCTCAAATCGACACCGAAAAGCTCGAAACCCAAATCGACCTCAATCAACAATAAAATAAAACCTTTTTTTGGACCCGAAAATATCCATCGTCTAGGATAAACAATGGTTGCAACTATAGCCAAATATTCCATCTTGTTCCATTTCGGAAGGTGACAATATCCTTTCAAAATTATGGCTTTCGAGAATTCGTGGCTAGCAGAGATTGTCACACTAGGAATGAAGGAGGTCGCACTAGGAATGAAGGAGGTTGCACTAGGAATGATGTTAAACTTCGAAACACAAAAATGAAGTATACAACGAATTATCGAAAGCGAAGAATTTCAGATCTACTTAAAATTTAGGTGGAAATTGCCTGCAGATGATAACCAAAACGGAGACTGTAGTTTTTGAGGGGTAAAATAGGACTCTAAAATCCTTTTTCTTTACCTTCCACATAGAGACTTGATCAGCAACTATTTTATTAAGAATTATTCGGTCATCATTTATCTGAGAAGGAAGAGGAGTTTGGATTCTTTTTGAAGCCGTTTTTCTTGTTGTCTTGCCCTAGATCCGGATTTAGGAATTTTGAAATCATTTTATAGGGAGTTGGAATTAGGTTAGGTCAAATTGGGAATGAGTATGCGCTTTAAAACTGGACTATCTCTTTGGACCTCTTCAATTAAGACCAAACAAAATTAGCCTCAAATTTCATACTCTTTATTCTAAAACAAGACTAAAAATACTACACCATTTACTAATAATCCTACTTAAGTAAAATAACTATTAAAATAGAACTAACCGTTAAAACAAACGTATTTCTGGTATTTTTCAAATATCATACTAAAAGATAAAAATGGAAAATATCTTTGTAAAATTTAAATAATACTCCTGAAAATAAAGTGGAACTATTTTTGTATTTTTGAATTTTATGTAAGGTAGATAAATTAAAAGTAACTAGATAAAATATTAATTAGCTAAATAAAAAAAATATTTTTGTAATTTTCATTTTTTGTGATAAAATAAAGTAAATGAATCAAAACTAGTTGAAATAACTGTATTAGGCCTAAACTAAATATTTAAATACTAAAATGTGTAAAACCTTGGGGAAGGTCAAAAATTACATGTCTATAGCTGCCCCTCTTTGACTGGAAACGAGAAGAGATTTCAGACAAAGAACGACGAGACAAGTTTTTTGATCCGACCCTTATTTAGAGAGACCAAAAACTAGGATCAAAGAATGTGACCGAGCTCTGATATCTGAGCTGCCTACATATCATTGACTATAAAGGAATCAGGCCACGTGTAGTTCAGAAGTAGGAACAGTGATGGAGTATGCCGAGGTGGAGAGCCGAGTGAGGTCCCGTCGAGGTTTCGGTCAGCGGTTTCTATTATTACATCAAAATCAAAATTTAAAAGACTAACTAAGCTTACCATCTATGAGTTACAAGATTCATATCTATGAGTCTTCTGAAGCTTGATCTTGAGTCTTAGTTGGTTCTTTCTGACGACCCGGCCGGTCGTCTTAAGAATTAATGCCCCGATCCCCCATTAACTGCGTTCCCCAAGTTTATTTCTTCTATTTTGATTTGCCGAGTTATTCGGTATTGAGTTTCGGAGAGTTTTGGGACACTTAGTCCCTAAATGAGAGCTTAAGTATTGGAAAGTTGACCGTAGTCAGAAAAGTGTGAAGATGGCCTCGAAATGGAAATCTGATGGTTCTGTTATCTCCGTTGGGTGATTTTGGGCTTAGGGTCATGTTCGGATTGTGTTTTGAAGGTCCGTAGCTAATATAGGCTTGAAATGCCGAAAGTCGAATTTTTAAAGTTTCCGGTTCGATAGTGAGATTTTGATCCAAGGGTCGGAATGGAATTCCGGAAGTTGGAATAGCTCCATTGTATTTAATGTGACGTGTGTGAAAAATTTCAGTCATTAGGACGATGTTTGATAGACTTTTTGATTGAAAGCGTATTTTTAGAGTTTTTGGAATTCTTAGGCTTGAATCCGATGAAAATTAGGTGTTTTGATGTTGTTTTGACCGTTCTGAAGGTTGGAACAAGTTTGAATGATGTGTTAGGATTGGTTGGCATTTTTGGTTGAGGTTCCGAGGGCACCAGGTGTGTTTCGGATGCTCAACTGGTCATTTTTGGACTTAGAGAATTGCAGAAAAATGTTACAGCAGTCAGTTCTGGTTTCCTTCTTCGCGTTCGCGAGTGGGGTCTCGCGTTCGTGAAGAGGAGCTGGGGCTGGTAGGGAATTAACACTTTGCGTTCGTGAAGGAGCTTACCCATTCGCGAGGCTGTGGGACTTTGTGCCCACGCGTTCGCTAAGGCAGTCTCACGTTCGCGAAGGCAGTCTCGCGTTCGCATAGGAGAAGAGGAATGATCATCACGTTCGTGGCTCATGCATCATGTTCACGTAGAGGGAGACTGGCCAGTGGAACTTTAGTGCATCGAGTTCGTTACCTTGGCCTCACGTTCGCGAAAAAGGAAACGCTTGGGCAGAATGTTTAAGCTCAAAATCGAGGGTTTAGCCATTTTTATCAAAACTTATGCCTGTTGAGCATAATCCGGTTTTCAATAAGTAATTACTAGTATGTTTCCCTTCCTATTTATATTACTTGCACTTTAAGCCTGTTGTTAGCTTAGGAAAGCATGTCTAAGTGATTTAATTGTTTTATTTACTCAAACTGTTTTACCTTAATTCCGTGTAGCATGTTAGACTAGAATTACCTATTCGCCTTAATATGAAACTGACATTTGCTGAATATATTTCCATGTTGCTCCTGTGTATTTACATTTGAGACTACGGATGTGGGATTCCGGTAGATCCCCCTTGCCTGTTTATTTGGGACTACAGATGTGGGATTCCAGTAGGTCCCCCTAGTCTGTTTATTTGTGACTATGGATGTGGGATTCCGGTAGAACCCCCTACACAGTTATATGGAACTACGAGACTACACCCGGTAGATTCCCCCAGTACTAGGTATTTAGATTTGGGGACTACAAAATGGGATTCCAGTAGATCTCCGGCGCATTATAAGTTGGACTACGGGATGACACCCGAGAGATCCACTGGACATGTACATTTGGGGACTACAGGACGGTATCCTGGTAGATACTCGGTTGCTATCTCTGTGTTGAGCTGTGTTCCTTTGATGATTATTTTTCCTCTGTTCTAGTTGTTATTGCTTTTTCTATTCTATGTTATTTCTTACCGTTGCACTTAACTATACTGTTTTATTCTACATTGTTATACTTTGTATTTTATTTAACCTCGTAGGGCCTTGACCTTCCTTGTCACTACCCGACTGAGGTTAGGCTTGACACTTACTTAGTACCGCTGTGGTGTACTCATGCCCCTTCTGCGCATGTTTTTCATGTGTAGATCCAGGTACTTTCACTCAGTATTATCATCCTTGAGGCTAGGCGTTTCTGTAGAGACTTCAAGGTATATCTGCCGCATCCGCAAACCGAGGAGTCCCTTTCTATCTTTCTGTAATAGTATAGCCCTTCAATACTTCCCTTTTGTTAGACATTTCTGGAGTTAGAGCTTCTTATGTATCTCCTAGCTTGTGATTCATGGGGTTCTGGGTTTTGGGAGTGATATATATATTAGATTTGAGAGTAATATTTTGTATAGCCCTTCAATACTTCCCTTTATTTTATTATTTCTATTCTAAATTGTTTTATTTTTTCGCAAATTTGGTTTTCTTCCGCAATTTAGGTTTATCTAGTCATAGAGACTAGGTGCCGTCATGATGGTTCACAGAGGGCGAACCGGGGTCATGACATTCTTCATGCGGACTCTGATCTGAATCTTGATGCTTGTTAGCTGCAGGTGCTGGTTCATTCCTTTTTCAACTTCTCGGTCAAGGCAGGACATGCAAAACTTGTGACTTCAATCACATCTTAAGCATTCCACAACTTTTCTCTGCTTCTGCATTTGGATTCACTTCCCTCTTTTTTTATTTCCTTTATTTTTTCTTGGATTGAAGCTTCTCTTTGGTCATCTCGGATTGTTGACTCGCATTCTTACCTCGAGCTTCTGCTACTTCTAACTTGAATTGACAACAGGACTGGAGGTTGCCCCTATTCTTCAGGAGGGATCCTGTTGTCTCTGACTGGAACTTGAAATGAATTCCCTTATTCTCCAAGTGGGCACCTGCTACTGACTTGAAACTTCAAACGACTCTGAAATGAATTCTGAAAATGAGTTCCCTTGTTCTCCAGGTATGCGCCTGCTACTACAACAAACGGACAATTTGTCTATTAGAGAGAATCACAAGTTATCTTTGCTTGCGCCAAGTAGGCTGACAAGAGTCTTTTTGGGGAAGCCTTTGCATGAATCCTTAAGACAAGTTGAAAGTAACAACTGAGTGTAATGGCCAAATTTACTTTATGCAACTGAAAAGCTTGTAGCAGATTTTGAAATCTTTTCTTGCTTGGTTTGACAAGGCCTGACTCAGAGTGAAGGACACAATGATGCAAAGAAACAAGTATTAACAAGAAATTCCCCCTTCGGAAGGACAGAAGAAGAGTTTTTTTTTTCTCTTTTTTTTCTTTTCATGTTTTTTTTTTCCAATAACTAGCCTTAATGATCATGACATACATTTTGGACTCAATGACCTGATCTATCAAACTAATCCAATCTTTCCTTTTACCATTTTTATGACCTTTGAAGTCGGGCTTGTTCGTGCCAATCCTTTGCATCAGCTTCACAATTCACTTTCGACTACTGGTGCCACAAGAGATTTTCACCAACAAGTCTCTCTCCTTTATTCATCTCTATTTGCAGTAGTCTTACAATGCCCGTGAAGGTTTGCACTAGTAAGATTCTCTCCTCTTCTTTTATTTTTCTTTTCTTTTGCTTTCTCGTGCGAGCATCTTGATAGTGTTCTATGTCGCATGACAACCGTTGCTCATTGCATGCTTCTCTTGGCATTCTTGAAGGCATATCGGGAGGTCTTTATTTGGAAGGATTTTGGATAGGGTTGAAAAGAAAGAACTTCATAAAGGCTCAAAATAGAATCAAAGTAAAGGAGGTTGTAGACTTACAACACTTGGAATTGACTCTTTTAAAAATGAAATAAAATCTTAGCCCCAATTTCGTCTATTAGGGATTATTTTTTGGACTTTTTTCTTTCTTTTTCCTTGAATTCTTATTTGGTTGAACCAAAACGCGAGGCTGCCTCCGTGTCCTTTTTTAAGGAATCAAGTCGAACGTAGTTCAAACATATGACCTAACTATTTTTTCTCATCTTTCTTTCTGTATCTCTTTTTTCCTTTTTTTTAAAAAAAAAAAAAAAATTGCCCCAGCTTTTATTTTCTGGGGGCATGGACCATTGACTATTCTTTTTTTTTTTTTCATTTGAACTTTCTAAGAGTTGCTCCAGTTTGTACTCTTGGTGCATGGACTTTTTTCATTTTTTTTTTCATTTTTCAATTTTTGTTGGACTTTTACCTCTAAAATTAATTCCAAAAGAGGGTGGTCAAAGAAAATAATACAGGCTCAAAAGGGGTAACAAAGAGTATAAAGTATTTGGGTAGCAGAAAAAGGGCCCCCAGCCTCAAGAATGCCAAACATAGTATCTTTTCGCGATCACAACATTGATAAACATGTCTGTCTTCTTGGTGTGTCGTTGTCACAAGACACTTTCCATCCCTTAGTTTCAAACTTTCTAACAAACTTCAATTGATTAAACATCCTCAAGCCTGATCTTCATAATGATTTGAAGGTGAATTTTACTCAACCTTAATTCCAAAGTATTTCAACTCATTATTCATCTTCAAAAGTGTTTTTTTCCTCAGTTATTCAATTCCAGATTAAATCAGTTTCTAAGATCTGGCCAAAATTTCCGCATGCATGTCATGTCGTTAGAACTAGTGAGAAAAGAAGTAAGAATAGAATGATACAAAAGCACAAATTGTATTTCATTGAGTAAATGATGAAAGGCTTTGACAACAAGACAAACAACCTAAAATCTGAGTTACAACCCTAAAATAACCTGGATAATGAAAATAGCAACAGAACAAACAGACAAGACTCACACAAACAGAATGGAGGGATAGAAGGGTTTGACTTAATAAAACAAATAAAATCTGGATGACAACCCTGAAATAAGGCAGATAGTAGGAAAAACATCAAAACAATCTACGAAGATTCCTTCCTAGTAGGGAGAGAATGACTTTTCAATTTCTAAGCTTTACATTTAGCCACAAATTTGCTCATCAGAATCACCATGACCTTCTCTAATTTCAGTCGGCAAGCTCTCGAAAGGATTCTCATACTCCATGTCACCAGGAATCATCCCCACAAAGTGTGCATCATCATGTGCAGGTAAAGGATTCTACACGATATTCTGGGTGTCACTGTCTTGGATCACAATCAGTTTTTCCTGGATCATCCTTTCTATTTCTCTTTTCAAATACTGACAACTTTCAACATTGTGCCCCTAGGCATTAGAATGGTATTCATACCTTTTATAAGGGTCAAATCTTCTTGCACGTTGGTCCATATGATTTGAAGGAATGGGTGCAATCATGTCATGATGCTTTAACTTCTCAAATAAGCTTGCATAGGACTCTCCTATTGGTGTAAAATTATCTTTCAACCTTTGTTCCCTTCTATACACTTGGTTTGGATGTGGGTAAAAGGGCACTTGAAAATTTTGTGGAGTCTGCTGGAGGTTTTGAGGTGTTTCTGCTCGCCTTTTGGGGTGTTTTGCTGGCTGGACAACATACTGAGATGGAGCGACAGAGTATTATGGGTTTTGAGGGATAATAGTAATGCTCAAGGGAGTTATCGGAAAACAGACGAGGCTGGTCATACCTTCGAGATGTTCTCCTAGGACCTCTTCTCGACCCTAGTGCCATCATGATTTCTTCATGCATCTCATTTGTGTCACTAAAATTACCAGATTCAATTTGGACAGCCTGACTTGCATCTTTGAGAACTGCTTGACTTATAATTCTTCCTGTCTTAAGACCATTCTGAACCATTTCCCCCATTTTGATTGCTTCCGAGAAGGATTTACCCACTACGGACATCATGTTTTGAAAATAATCTGTCTCTTGAGCTTGAAGAAAGACAATGATTAGCTCGTGGTCATCCATGGGTGGCTTAACTCTTGTTGTTTGCTCTCTCTATTTAATGGCATATTCCCTAAAACTTTCAGTTGGTTTCTTTTCCATATTTGAAAGGGAATTGCGGTCCGGGGCGATGTCGATGTTGTATTGGAACTGTTTGACAAAGGCCTGTGCCATGTCATCCCAGATATACCAGCGAGATATGTCTTGATCCATAAAACATTCGGAGGTTACACCCGTAAGGCTTTCTCCAAAATAAACTATTAGCAATTCTTCATTTCTTCCTGCACCTCTTAGCTGATTGCAATACCTTTTTAGGTGGGCTATGGGGTCTCCATGTCCATCATACTTTTCAAATTTAGGAGTCTTGAAACCAGGTGGCAAACGAACAACGGGAAACATACATAGAACCTAGAAGGAAATACTCTTCTGACTTGCCAACCCTTGCATGTTTTTCAACTGTTGTTCTAAGCTTTTCACTTTTTGAGTCATTTCTTCATGCTCCATCTATCGGGTAGGCTTCTCAATCTTTGCTGGAAGATCAAATAGGTACGAGTGGTACTCAGGAGAGTGGGATTGTTCTTGCTGGGTAGCAAATTGTGACTCATGAATTTTCCACTGCACTATTGTCGGCTGTGGGATGATGAAGACAGGCATAACAGTAGTGGTTATCTGATTGTTTGTCAATGGAACACTTTGAAAGCGCGCAACAGAAGTTTCAACTGTAGCCGCATAGTTGGGATAAAGACTGAACCCAAGTGGATAGGATTGATCAGACAATGAGACCTGAGTGGTAGTAGTCATGATGAGTGTGAACTCCGGGAAACCAGGAATAGATAAGGGTTGTCCTTGGCCATTGGCCCATGCTTGACACATTTCAGTCATCTTTTGTTTCAGTACTCTATTTTCCTCAACCACAGTATAATCTTGTTGAACACTCTGACCCTGAGTCTCTTGAGGACTCACAACAGCTTAAATGTCAGTTATCATTTTTCCTTGGATCTTGTGTTGTCCGCTTACCACAAACCGACCACCTTAAACTTTCTTCATAATTCAAAACAAGAGACACGTTAGAATGGACTCAGTCAGTCCTTATTATTATCATTCTTCCTTTTTTTCCATTTGTTTTTTCAAAATCATTTGATCGAACCTGATGTGGGTTGCCTACGTATCATGTGGGAACATGAATCAGATCTTGCATAGTTCGGGAAGATTAGGAATAAAGGAAATAACTTAACTCTTCTTTTTTTTTTGTATTTGATTTTTTTAATTAATTTCAGAAAGAAAGACTTATAAAGAAGAAAGAAAATATTTTTGAATTTCGATTTGTTTTTTTTTTATTTTTGAATTTTGAATTTTTTTTTTGGAATTTCAAAAGAAAAACTTATAAAGAAGAAAGAAAATATTTTTGAATTTTTTTACTTTTATTTTGAATTTATGAAAGAAATACTTCTAAAGAAAAAGGAAATATTTTTGAATCTTGAATTTTTTTTAATTTTTGAAAGAAGAATGAAAGAATTTTTGGATTTTGAGAAGAAATGAAGAGAAAATATTTTTGTATTTTTAAAAAATTGGGGTCTAAAGAAAGACTTTCTGAAAAAAGAAAGTAATGGAAAATATTTTTGGATTTTTGAAAATTGGGGTCTCTAAGAAAGATTTTTTTAAGAAAGGAAGTAAAAGAAAATATTTTTGGATTTTTGAAATTTGGGGTCTCAAAGAAAGACTTTTCTAAAGAGGAAGTAAAGGAAAATATTTTTGGATTTTTTGAAAATTACGGGCTGGAACCGATGAGATTTGCCTACATATCTCACATCTGTTGAAAATCAGACCTGCGTAGTTCGGCCAATTTTGACGAACAGGAAAATATAACTTATTTTGAAATGACTTTTCCTCTTTTTTTTCAAAATTTCGGCAGTGTTCCAGGACAATTCAAATACCTACCTCTCACTCTCTTTTCTATTTTTTGTTGATTTTTTTTCTTTCCCTATTCTAGAAGCCAATAAACAAGCGAGCCACAACAAATAGATACGCAAATAGCACGTAAGATGCATCAGGATGGTCTTTTAATTTGGATACACCTGTCCTAGACGGACCCAACTCATGTGTTGAATCCCTAAAGTCAAATGCACGTGATGCAAACAAGCGTTCCTACTAGCGATCCGACATGAGACTATGTTACTGTAGGTTTAATACCTGGGTATATTGTTCTAGACCTAGGTTACCCGAGCAGACAACTTGAGCCGGGGGAGGGGGGAGAGGGCGATGTACCGGTAACCAAAAAGACATCCGGCTTTGTAACTAATCCGATCCGCGTACTAAATTAGGGTATGACACTAACAGAAAAGAAATCACACCAGCTTGCACTTCCTAGGAGATTAGAAGAGAGGGGTTTCGCAACAGTTTATATACCGTTCAAATAATATCAAAGCGGTAAAAAGAAACATTTAGCACATTAGGCTCAAACACATAAAAGTCAGATAATAAATAAAAGCCAACTATAACAGATATTCTAAGCTCGAATTATGAACCCTGAACTAGAGAATCTGGATTCTTTTCCCCAACAGAGTTGCCAAAGCTGTCACACCTCCTTTTTACTACCCGAGGGAAGTATACGGGAGTTCTTCTAATTAAAGTTACCATATCAAAATACGATTATTTATTTTATCAGAGTCGCCATTTGGAATAATTTATGGTGTCCCAAGACACCGGTTTATTTTAAATCCCAAATCAAGGAAATTGACTCTTATTTATGGGCTGCGAACACAGAAGACCGGGTAAGAAATTCTGTTAACCCTTGAGAAGGAATTAGGCATTCTCGGGTTTTGTGGTTTTCGCACGGTCGCTCAACTATTAATAATTTGACTTATTATCTGATTGAATACATGTTTAATACTTATTGTGCATATTTAACCTTTTAACCACTTTTACATTATTTATGGATTTATTTCTGGAACAAGCCACGATTATCGTACACTTATCGTTTTTGGTACACGTTGCAAACCATGCTACATGAAATGCATCCGCGGTTTACAACATGCTTATTTTTTATTATTATCGAAGTTATGGTCGGGTCACATGAAATGCACACCCTAATTGAGATTTACGCATCGTGACCATGTAACGGGAATGGTACCCATGGCCATGATAATTTATTAATTGTGCCTGAAGCAACTAGTGCATTTAATTATTTTTCTAATCTTTGAGATTGTTGTGATTCCAAATTTATGAACAAGATATTATTGGGGAGCAAATAGGCTAGCTAACATGATCTATTACTTGGCTAGATTCCTTATGGTTCAAGACCCACCTTATGGCACATTCTTATTCCTTGCCAACAAAGAAACAAATCTAATTTTTCCATCTACCCAATTAAAAGCATTTATTCAAGAACCAAGACTAGATGAGATACATCACAGTCGAAATAAAAACTAATTAAAACAATTTAAATGAAAACTAAGACATACCAGTCAAACAACGTAGAATCACAAATCAACTAACACGCGCACCAAGCTATCATAACGAAATGAAATGAGAATGAAAATTGAGAAATGGACCTTTTAATGATCAATAAAGCTGACAATTGCAGATCAATCGGGCTAAACAAAGCAACAATCATTAGATTGAAATGCTAAAATTGCGAACCGGAACCTCAAATCGACACCGAAAATCTTGAAACCCAAATCGACCTCAATCAAATGATAAACTAAAACCTTCTGTCGGATCCAAAATATCCATCGTCTAGGACTAACAATGTTTGCAACTATAGCCAAATATTCCATCTTGTTCCATTTCGGAAAGTGACAACATCCTTTCAAAATAGTGGCATTCGATAATTCATGGTTAGGAGAGATTGGAGGTCACACTAGGAACGAAAGAGGTCACACTAGGAATGATGTGAAACTTCGAAACACAAAAATGAAGTATACAACGAATTATCGAAAGCAAAGAATTTCAGATCTGCTGGAACTTTAGGTGGAAATTGCCTGAAGATGATCGCCAAAACGGAGACACTGTAGTTTTTTAGGGGTGAAATAGGACTCTAAAACCCTTTTGCTTTCCCTTCCACATAGAGACTTGATCAGCAACTGTTTTATCAAGATTTATTCGGTCGTCATTTATCTGAGAAGGAAGAGGAGCTTGGCTTCTTTTGCTGCCGTTTTTTCTTGTTTGCTGCTGTTTATTCAAATAGGGAATGGTTATGGGCTTTAAAATTGGGCTATCTCTTTGGACGTCTTCAATTAAGACCAAACAAAATTAGCCTCAAATTTTATACTCTTTCTTCTAAAACAATACTAAAAATACTACACCATTTACTAATCAATCGTACTTAAGTAAAATAAATAATAAAATAGAACTAACAGTTAAAACAAACCTATTTTTGATTTTTTCAAATATCATACTAAAAGATAAAAATAAAAAAAATCATTGTAAAATTAAAATAATACTCCTAAAAAATGGAACTATTTTTGTAT
Source organism: Nicotiana tabacum (assembly GCF_000715075.1). NCBI lineage: Eukaryota > Viridiplantae > Streptophyta > Magnoliopsida > Solanales > Solanaceae > Nicotiana > Nicotiana tabacum. The sequence goes on along the minus strand of NC_134089.1, from coordinate 123,808,437 downwards.
TTTTGAATTTTATGTAAGGTAGTTAAATTAAAAATAACTAGATAAAATATTAATTAGCTAAATAAAAGAAAATATTTTTATAATTTTTATTTTTTGTGATAAAATAAAGTAAAAGAGTGAAAACTAGTTGAAATAACTATATTAGGCCTAAATTATACATTTAAATGCTAAAATGTGTAAAACCTTGGGGAGGGTCAAAAATTACATGTCTACAGTAGTCAATGGCCACTAGAATAACCCTGTGCCCATTTGAAGTAGTAGGCTCAATCGGACCGATGACATCCATTCCCCAGACGGCGAATGGCCAAGGTGAGCTTGTTGCATTGAGCTCATTTGGTGGCACTTTTATCATATTGGCATGTAATTGACATTGGTAGCATTTTCGGACATACTGGACGCAATCTGTCTTCATGGTCATCCAAAAATTACCGGTCCTAAGTATTTTCTTGGCCAAGACAAAACCATTCATATGCGGGCCACATGTCCCAGCATGTATCTCCTCAAGTAGCTTAGAAGATTCTTTTACACCGACAGACCTTAGCAATACCAAATCAGGAGTTCTTCTCTGCGAGTTTCCTCTACTGTGGAAGAAATTGTTGGACAACCTCCGAAGCGTTCATTTCTGAGTATGGTTGCTCCGGGTATTCTCCTTTTGCCATATATTCTTTGATATCGTGAAACCAAGGCTTCCCGTCTATTTCTTCTTCAAGATGGGCACAATACGCCAGCTGGCTATGGATCCTTACTGGGATAGGATAGATGAAGTTCTTATTGGGGTGTTGTATCATGGATGATAAAGTGGCCAATGCATCGATAAACTCGTTCTGAATTCTGGGAAAATGCCGAAACTCTATCTTCATGAACCACTTTCTCAGTTCATGTACGTGGTGAAGATATGGCAATATCCTGGAATTCTTGGTGGCCCATTCTACTTGTACCTGTTGCACTAGAAAATCTGAATCACCGACTAACAACAGCTCCTGAATATTTATGTTGATTGCCATATTGAGCCCTAGTATGTAGGCTTCATACTCTGCCATGTTATTGGTGCAGGGAAATCTGAGTATAGCAGATACCGGATAATGTTGGCCAGTTTCCGATACCAAGACCACTCCAATGCCTACTCCTTTGAAGTTTGCAGCTCCATCAAAGAACATTATCCAATCGTCGTAAGCCTCACCAATGTCTTCTCATACGAATGATACTTCTTCATCTGGGAAATACGTTTTCAAAGGTTCGTATTCCCCTCCCACAGGATTTTCAGCAAGATAGTCTGCCAATGCTCGTCCTTTGACTGCCTTCTGAGTTACATAGACGATATCGAACTCACTTAACAGTATCTGCCACTTGGCTAACTTTCTAGTCGGTATGGGCTTCTGAAAGATGTACTTCAGAGGGTCCATCCTAGATATGAGGTATGTGGTATAGGTACAGAAATAATGCCTCAAATTCTGAGCTGTCCAAGTCAAAGTACAGCAGGTGCGTTCCAACAGAGAATATCGTGCTTCGTAAGGTGTGAACTTTTTACTCAAGTAGTAGGTAGCTTGTTCCTTTCTCCATGTCTCGTCATGTTATCCCAAAAAACATCTGAAGGCTCCATCTAATACAGAAAGATAGAGTGGCAAAGGCCACCCTGGTTCCGGCAGGACTAGGACTGGTGGTGTGGATGAGTACTCCTTGATTTTATCGAAAGCCTTCTAACAATCTTCGGTCCAACTTGTTTCGGCATCTTTCCTCAACATCTTGAAGATGGGTTCACATATAACTGTAGGTTGTGCTATGAAGCGACTGATATAGTTGAGATGTCCTAGGAAGCTCATCGTGTTCTTCTTTCTCCTTCTTGGAGGTAACTCTTGAATAACCTTAACTTTGGACAGGTCCAACTCAATTCCCTAACGGTTGACAATGAATCCTAATAACTTTCCTGCGGGAACCTCGAATGCACATTTTGCGGGGTTCAGTTTTAAGTTGTACCTCCTTAACCTTTCAAAGAACTTTCTAAAGTCTGCTGTGTGATCTGCGACCCTTTTGGATTTGATAATGACGTTGTCAACATACACCTCTATTTCTTTGTGTATCATAACATGGAAGATGGTTGTCATAGCTCTCATGTAAGTGGCCCCAGCATTCGTTAGACCAAATGGCATCATCTTGTAGCAGTACACCCTTCATGGTGTGATAAAGCTATTTTCTCTATGTCTTCTTCATCCATCCAGATCTGGTGATAACCCGTGAAGCAATCCACAAAGTATTGGAGCTCATGCTTGGCACAATTATCGGTCAGGATTTGTATATTTGGCAGTGAGAAGTCGTCCTTGGGACTTGATTTGTTTAAGTCTCGATAGTCATCACATACTTTGACTTTCCCATATTTCTTCGGAACTGGTATAATGTTGGCTAACCAGGGTGGGTACACAACTACCTTGAGGACTTTGGCTTTGATCTGCTTAGTAACTTCCTCCTTGATTTTCAGGCTCATATCTGGTTTGAACTTTCTGAGATTCTGCTTCACCGGCGGACACATTGGATTGGTAGACAACTTGTGAGCCACTATAGATGTGCTCAAACAAGTCATGTCATCATATGACCATGCAAAGATGTCCTCATAATCCTTCAAGAAACGAATGTACTCCTCCTTCTCTTTCGGTGATAAGTGAATGCTTATGCGAGTATCCTTGTCGGTTTTGACGTCGGCCAAATTTACTGCTTTGATTTTGTCTAGGTTGGACTTAGGCTTATTCTCAAAGTTCTCAACCTCTCTGACAACTTCCTCAGGTATTTCATCCTCTTCTTTTGAATCGCTATCCTTATGTTGCATTGTCTCATTACATGTCACAGTCACCGGTTCATCAGGAAATGTAATAATAATGCTATAGAAAAAAATTATGAAAGATAAAAATGAATAATAAATAGCAATGCATTGATTAAATTCAAAAATATCCAAAACGAATACAGCTCGATGAATCGAGCAATTATTTTGAAACATCTGAAATGCCTAGCATGGCTATAGAAGTAAATTAGACTAAATGCCAAGCTACCTAGGGACTCGGCGGGCCCGGGATGGTGTGACAGTCCAATTCCTGAGAATGACTCCCTTCTTCACAGGCTGAATAGTGAGGCCTTCTTCCCCCTCCTCCTCAATTATCGCATTGCATTCCATATCCTCGTCCTCTAGAAACAAATTCCTCAGCCTAGCTAAGGCTTCTTCTTTTGTAGTTCTCCATATTGTATCAGTCTGGTAAAAAGTTTGACTCAGATGTGGCACTAGTTGCTCGAGAGGGTAATAAGGACCATGCCATGGAGGTGACCAATCATCATACTCTGTCCATGTATACTAGTTTCCGAGCCCGAAGGTTGTACCATGACGTTTCAGTTGTATTAGTTTAGTAATGCCGTGGAGATTCTTCCCAAGACCTTTACCGGGTTCATACCCAGTCCATGCCAGTATGCTTTCTATCTTGTTACTCCACCATTTATCGTTCTCAGCTACATTGATATGTTCAATGTGGTGATAAGTTTCCCCTCCTATCCTTCTTTCGTTCTTGATAACCAGGATGGTTTGACTAGTGTAGATAGGATTACTTCCATCTCCGTGAATGATCACCTCCTGATGGTTCCATTTGAACTTCACGGCCTGGTGTAGTGTGGAAGCTACAACCCCAACGACATGTATCCAAGGTCGACCCAATAGAAGATTGTATGAAGCTGATATGTCAAGCACTTGGAAATCAACGTCAAACCAAGTTGGCCCTATCTGCAGACAAAGATTAATCTCCCCAATTGTGGCCCTTTGAGACCCATTAAAGGCTTTCACGTTCATACTTCCTGCCTGTATCTGATGGAAACCTTTGTCCAATCTTTTCAGAGTATCCAACAGACAAATATTGAGGATTGAACCTCCATCGATCAGGACTCTGGCAATGAATTTGTCTTTAAATTGTACCGTGACATGCAATGCTCGATTATGATTCAACCCTTCAAGCGGTAATTCATCCTCGTGGAAAGTGATCTTCTGACTTTCCAACACCTGCCCTACCATGTTGGCCATTTATCCGCAGGTGGTGTTGTTAGGCACATAAGCTTCATTCAACACCTTCATCAAAGCATTCTTGTGTGCTTCTGAATTTTGCAATAGTGATAGGATACAGATCTGGACGGGGGTTTTGTTCAAATGATCGATGATGGAATATTCCTTTGCATGTACTTACCTCTAAAGGTCATCTGGTCCGGTTTCAATAACGAGCTACTTAGTAGAAGCCTTCTTGCTCGATATTCCCAAGAGTTCGGGTGTATATATCCTTCCCGTTCTGGTCATACCTTGTGCGCCATCAAATTCTTCCATCTTTGCCTTTCCTTTTCTCCTAGCTTCGACAATGTAATACCAAGGTATGGCTTTTGAATCAAAAGGAGGTGTGGTTGATATTGTCACTGTGAAAGGTGTGGCCACTTCTACCTCAAACGGAACAGGTGTGGCTGCAGGTGGAGCTACCTCTACCTCAAATGGAGTCGATGTGGCTACCTCAACCTTGACTGGTGACTGCGTCTGTACTGTAATAGGAGTGAGTTTGACTGCAGGTTTAAAGTCATCGCCTTCCCGAATAAACCCAATTGACCCCCAGGATCCCATTCTTTATCCATATCTATCATGTGTATCCCACCGCCCCTATGATCTAGGAGAGGATTGTTGCGGATGTTGGGTGCATCTTCTTTTGCCTGTATGACCTTGTTGTCAATCAGGATTTTATCTTTCAACATTCGGCACTCGTCAATGGTGTGCCCCTTCATACCGGAATGGCATGAACAGGTTTTTTTTGGGTTGACCTATTGGGATAAGTTCTCCGTGTCCACAACATGGATGGGAGTGACTTAATTGTCGCGCCCCCTTTTTTCCCTTTGTGGAGAGAAGTCCGGGTTCCCACATTCATGGGAGGGTAATAACTCATTTCCTTTTGGGATTTGAGTTTATTGGAAGAGTTTCCACCTAACGAATTGTTGTGCGTTAGGGCACCTAGAGTAATTAACTTTTAGACTAGTTTTCATTACCAGATATTTAGGGTAAGGGCTCGGAATAACCTGTGATGACCCGACCGGTCATCTTAAGAATTAACGCCCTGATCCCCTATTAACTGCTTTCCCCAAGTTTATTTCTGTTATTTCCATTTGCTGGGATGTTCGATTTTGAGTTTCGGAGAGATTTGGGACACTTAGTCCCTAAATGAGAGCTTAAGTGTTGGAAAGTTGACCATAGTCGGAACAATGTGAAGACGGACTCAGAATGGAAATTTGATGGTTCTGTTAGCTCCGTTGCGTGATTTCAGGATTAGGAGCATGTTCGGAATGCGTTTTGGAAGTCCATAGCTAATTTAGACTTGAAATGCCGGAAGTTAAATTTTTGAAGTTTCCGGTCCGATAGTGAAATTTTGATCCGAGGTCAGAATGGAATTCGGAAGTTAGAGTAGCTCCGTAGTATTGAATGTGACGTGTGTGCAAAATTTCAGGTCATTTGAACGAGGTTTGATAGAATATTTGATCGAAAGCGTATTTTGAGAATTTTGGAGTTCTTAGGATTAAATCCATGGTTAATTCGAGGTTTTTGATGTTGTTTTAGGTGTTTTAAGGATTGGTACAAGTTTGAATATGGTATTAGGTAATGTTTGTGCTTTTGGTTGAGGTCCCGGGGGCCTCGGGGTGATTTCGGATGGTTAACGAGAAATTGAGGAACATGTTGCAGCTGCTGTATTTTTTTTGCTACTTCTGGTATTTTTGCATATGTGGATTGTGGACAGCAGATGCGGAGCGGCGTAGAGACCGTAGAAGCGGAATTTGGGAATTTCCTTAGGAACCGCAGATGTAGTGAAATCTTCGCAGAAGTGCAACTGCTGCTGCGGTTAGAGTTCTGCAGATGCAGAATCTGACATTTAAATTAAAGTCGCAGGTGCGACGTAGTTTCCGCAGAAGAGGGACCGCAAATGCATGAATCTCTGGGCGGAACATATAAATAGTTGCCTTTGCGATTTTGAGCCATTCTTTCACCATTTTCATCCGGGTTTGAAGCTTTTGGAAGAAATTTTTGAGGAAAACAAAGAGGAACCACTTGGAGGTAACGTCCTTCACTTCATAACTAGTTTTATGTAATTAATGACCTCATTAGTGGTGTGAAATTTGGGAAAAATGGGTAATTAGGGCTTGAGTTTAAGAGGCCTTTAAATGAGGATTTGAGGGGTCGTTTGGACACCGATTTTAGTATTCTTGTTATGTACAGACTCGTGAGAGTACGAGGTTTCTGAAAATGTAAATTTCGCCTGATTCCGAGATGTGGGCCCAAGGGGCATTTTGGTCATTTCACCTAATTTCACGTATTAGCTTAGAATTTAATTGCAGAATCAATTACTTGAAGTGTTATTTATGTTATGGAATTGAATTCAATAGATTTGGGCCATTTGGAGTCGAGTATTCTTGGCAAGAGCGTGGTTTCGGATTGCTTTTTGAGCTGGTTCGAGGTAAGTGGCTTGTCTAACCTTATGTGGGGAACCTCCCCCTTAGGATATGATATATTTGATAATTGAAATGCCTTTTACTTGAGGTGACGAGCGCGTACTTGAGCTAATTGTTGAAAATTGGGTTTTTTTCCTTACGTAGTTCAATTGAGTTCTTTTTTCTGTTTTATTCTACTTGTAAATGTAGCCTATTGGTAGTTTAGAAAAACAAGTTTAGTTGACTTAATTGCCTAATTGCTTAAACTGCCTTAGTTGCATTACGTGAAGCATGTTAGGCTAGAATTAACTGTTTGCTTTGTACGAAATTTAGCTTAATTGGGTATTCTTATGTTGCTGTTGTGTATTTTTACTTTGGGAATACGGGACGGCATCTCAAGAGATCCCTTGAACGTATTTATGATCTGAACTGAGGTGCGGGATACCAAGAGATTCCTGGCACGTATATTGAGGATAAAAAGAGATCCCTAGCATATATTGAGGATACCAAGAGATCCTCGGGATACTGAGAGATCCCTACCATATATTGAGGATACATAGAGATCCTCGGGATACCAAGAGATTCCTATCATATATTGAGGATACCAAGTGATCCTCGGGATACCAAGAGATCCCTAGCATATAATGAGGATACCAAGAGATCCTCGGGATACCAAGAGATCCCAGGTTATCAACCTTGTTATGAGTGGTACTTCCTTGTGGTTTGCCTTCATCTCTATTTCTGTTATTGTACTCTTATTATCCTGTATAGATTCTTACTGTACATTCTCAATTACACTACTTATCTTATCCTGTCATCTTTATATTTTATTTAACCTCAATAGGCCCCTGACCTTCCTCATCTATACCCAACCGAGATTAGGCTTGACACTTAGTAAGTACCACTGTGGTGTACTCATGCCCCTTCCGCGCATGTTTTTCATGTGCAGATCCAGGTACCGCTATTCAAACCTATAATTCTTGAGGAGGCGACTGCTCTAGACACTTTGAGGTACATCTGCTGCGTCCGCAGATCGAGAAGTCTCTTTATATTCCTGCTTTTAGTATTTAGCCCTTCTATACTTTCCTGTTCTTATTAGACATTCCGGAGTTAGAGCTATGAAGTATTGATCTTAGCTTGTGATTTGTGGGTTTCCGGGACTTGGATTTATGTATTGGTATTGAGAGTAAACATGGTGTAAGCCAAACGGTACATTTACACACTATTACTACTTTATTTCGGTTTTAAATTGTTTACTTTTTTCTTCCGCAAATTAGGTTTAACTAGTCGTAGAGACTAGGTGTCGTCATGATGGTTCACGGAGGGCGAACCGGGGTCATGAAATAACCTTGAGGGGAAGGTGTTAGGCACCCCTCTCGTTCCACAATGGTGGCTTCCGGCCGAACTTATACTTACGAATTAGTCCTTTTAACAAATAAATAGTTTAAACACATACTTGCAAATAAAGGCATGTTTTGGACAGTGTATGACTCAAGTAATGAGACAAAAGGAAAAGACTTGAACAAGTTGCAAATATATCGAAAAATAAAGTTTAAACATCAGGAATTGGGAAAGAGGGGTCCTAGGTTCGTTAGCCTACAAGATCACCCCACACAATGCCCGGTAATCACTCCTCAATGAGGGGCTACACGAGGCATTAACACGTAGTCATCATATCTTTACCACCCAATTACCTCCCCCTAGTCATAGCTTAAGCATTCTAGCAACCTTGAAAATGTCCTATGCGTGCATTACCTATCCCTTCCGTGTGGCCCTGGAGATATTTACGACCTCTAATTTAGGTAGTTCTAGAACTTCCTAAGGCTTTAAAGGAAAAAAGTCTTGGCGTCAATCAAAAACAATTAGGACTGCATTTAAAGCGAACAAATTTCAGGCTCACAGTCACCTCCACAAATATAACAAGTAAGTGTACGTCTTCAAACAACAATCAAGTATTTAAGAGAAAATCATAGAACATAATATCTAGGTGACCAGGGATTATACAGTATTAAGTGTCAAAGACCTATTAACCTGCTTACTGATTTTAGACCTGAGAATGTGAGCAATTTGAAATAACAAAGCACAGTTTTACAATTGCAGAATTTTAATCGCCCTAGAGGCTTGCCAAAACGCATAACAGTGATGTCCTAAAAGCATGGTATCTATATTGATTAGGAATACAGTAAAATACTAAAATGATTTTAAATGACAACTTGAGATCATATAGGCATTGTTTCTAGCAGTATTAGTTTAAGGCAGCGTTTCGAAACTTATTAAAGAAATGAACAAATTAAACCAATTCAGAGTCAACAAACATGAATTAAACTGATTTATTTAACTAAACTGGTTTTAAGTTCTATATGCATGATTTCTATTAGAGCTGACTTTAACCCTATAGGCGTGATCTCTATTATTAAAAGCTGACTTCTGAACTTATAGGCATGATATATAAGGAGACAAATGTGAATACATGTCACCTAATGGATTGTGGTGCGTTAGGGCACCTAGAGTAATTAAGTCTTAGACTACTTTTCATTACTAGAGATTTAGGGTAAGGGCTTAAAATAACCTGTGACAATCTAGCCGGTCGTCTTAAGAATTAACTTCCTGATCCCCTATTAACTGCTTTGTACAAGTTTATTCCTATTATTTCAATTTTCCGGGATGTTCGGTTTTGAGTTTCGGAGAGTTTTGGGACACTTAATCCCTAAATGAGAGCTTAAGTGTTGGAAAGTTGACCATAGTCGAAACAGTGTGAAGACGGCCTCAGAATGGAAATTTGATGGCTCTGTTTGCTCCGTTGGGTAATTTTGGGGTCAGGAGCGTGTTCAGAGTGTGATTTGGAGGTCCATAACTAATTTTGGCTTGAAATGCCGGAAGTTGAATTTTTGAAGTTTCCGGTCCGATAGTGAGATTTTGATCCGAGGGTCAAAATGGAATTTCGGAAGTTGGAGTAGCTCCGTAGTGTTGAATATGACGTGTGTGCAAAATTTAAGGTCATTCGAACGAGGTTTGATAGACTTTTTGATCAAAAGCATATTTTGAGAATTTTGGAGTTCTTAGGCTTAAATCCATGGTTAATTCGAGGTTTTGATGTTGTTTTAGGTATTTTAAGGATCGGTACAAGTTTGAATAAGGTATTTGGTGATGTTTGTGCTTTTGGTTGAGGTCCCAAGGGCCTCGGGATGATTTTGGATGGTTAACGAGAAATTGAGGAACATGTTGCAGCTGCTGTATTGTTTTTTGCTGCTTCTGATATTTTCGCATATGCAGTTTGGGGACCGCAAATGCGGAGCCGCAAAAGCGGAATTTGGGAATTTCCACAGGAACCGCAGATGCGGTGAAAACTTCGCAAAAGTGCAACCGCTCCTGCGGTTAGAGTTCTGCAGATGCGGAATCTGACATTTAAATGAAAGTCGCAGATGCGACATAGTTTCCACGGAAGCAGGACTGCAAATGCGGGAATCGCTGGGCAGAACATATAAATAGTTGCCTTTGCGATTTTGAGCCATTCTTTCACCATTTTCATCTGGGTTTGAAGCTTTTGAGAGAGATTTTTAAGGAAAACAAAGGGGAATCACTTGGAGGTAATGTCCTTCACTTCATAACTCATTTTATACGATTAATAACCTAATTAGTGGTGTGAAATTTGGGAAAAAATGGGTAATTATGGCTTGAGTTTAAGAGGCCTTTAAATGAGGATTTGAGGGGTCATTTGGACTCCGATTTCAGTATTCTTGTTATGTACAAACTCGTAAGAGTACGAGGTTTCTGAAAATGTAAATTTCACCCGATTCCGAGATGTGGACCCAAGGGACATTTTGGTCATTTTACCTAATTTCACGTATTGGCTTAGAATTTAATTGTAGAATTAGTTACTTGTAGTGCTATATATGTTATAAAATTGAATTGAATAGATTTGGGCCATTTGGAGTCGAGTACTCATGGCAAGAGCGTGGTTTCGGATTGATTTTTGAGCCGGTTCTAGGTAAATGGCTTTTCTAACCTTATGTGGGGGACCTCCCCCTTAGAATATGATATATTTGATAATTGAAATGCCTTGTACATGAGGTGACGAGCATGTACTTGAGCTAATTGTTGAAAATCAGGTTTTTTTTCCTTAAGTATTTCAATTGAGTTCTTTTTCCTGTTTTATTCTACTTTTAAATGTAGCCTGTTGCTAGTTTAGAAAAGCATGTTTAGTTGACTTAATTGCCTATTTGCTTAAACTGCCTTAATTGCATTTCGTGAAGCATGTTAGGCTAGAATTAACTGTTTACTTGGTACGAAATTTAGCTTAATTGGGTATTCTTGTGTTGCTGCTGTATGTTTTTACTTTGGGAATACGGGACGGCATCCCGGGAGATGCCATGTATGTATTTATGATCTGAACTGAGGTGCGGGATACAAAGAGATTCCTGTACATATTTATGATCTGAACTGAGGTGCGGGATACCAAGAGATCTCTGGCACGTATATTGAGGATACCAAGAGATCCTCGGGATACCGAGAGATCCCTAGCATATATTGAGGATACCAAGAGATCCCTAGCATATATTGAGGATACCAAGAGATCCTCGGGATACCAAGAGATCCCCGGTTATCATCCTTGTTATGAGTGGTACTTCCTTGTGGTTTGCCTTCATCTCTATTTCCGTTATTGTACTCTTATTATCCTGTGTAGATTCTCAATTGTACTGCTTATCTTATCCTGTCATATTTATATTTACTTAATATCAGTAGGGCCCTGACCTTCCTCGTCACTACCCAACCGTGATTAGGGTTGGCACTTATTAAGTACCACTGAGGTGTACTCATGGCCCTTCTGCGCATGTTTTTCATGTGCAGATACAGGTAACGCTGCTCAGGACTATCATTCTTGAGGAGGCGACTGCTCTCTAGAGACTTTGAGGTATATCTGCCGCGTCCGCAGATCGAGAAGTCTCTTTCTATTCCTGCTTTTAGTATTTAGCCTTTCTATACTTTCCTGTTCTTATTAGATATTCCGGAGTTAGAGCTATGTAGTATTGATCTTCGCTTGTGATTCATGGGTTTTCGGTACATGGATTTATGTACTGGTAATGAGAGTAAACATGGTGTAAGCCGAGTGGCACATTTAAGCATTGTTACTACTTTATTTCTGTTTTAAATTGTTTACTTTCGCAAATTTTGGTTTTTCTTCCGCAAATTAGGCCTACCTAGTCGTAGAGACTAGGTTCCATCACGATGGTTCACAAAGGGCAAGCCGCAGTCATGACATAACCTTGAGGGGAAGGTGTTAGGCACCCCTCTCGTTCAACAATGGTAGGTCCCGTCCGAACTTGTACTTACGAATTAGTCCTTTTAACAAATAAATAGTTTAAACACATACTTGCAAATAAAGGCATGTTTTGGACATTGTATGACTCAAGTAATGAGACAAAAGGAAAAGACTTGAACAAGTTGCATATATAGAGAAAAATAAATTTTAAACATCAGGAATTGGGAATGAGGGGTCCTAAGTTCATTAGCCTACAGGATCACTCCACACAATGCCCGGTAATCACTCCTCATTGAGGGGCTACACGAGATATTAGCGCGTAGTCATCATATCCTTACCACCCAATTCCCTCCCCCAGTCATAGCTTAAGCATTCTAGCAACCTTGAAAATGTCCTATGCGTGCTCTGCCCGTCCCTTCCTTGTGGCCCTGGAGGTATTTAGGACCTCTAATTTAGGTAGTTCTAGAACTTCCTAAGGTTTTAAAGGAAAAAAGTCTAGGCATCAATCAAAAACAATTAGGACTGCATTTAAAAAGAACAAATTCCAGGCTCACAGTCACCTCCACAAATATAACAAGTAAGTGTACGCCATCAAACAACAATCAAGTATTTAAGAGAAAATCCTAAAACATAATATCTAGATGAGCAGGGATTATACAGTATTAAGTGTCAACGACCTATTAACTTGCTTACTGATTTCAGACCTGAGAATGTGAGCAATTTGAAATAACAAAGCGCAGTTGTATAGTTGCAGAATTTTAATAGCCCTAGAGGCTTGCCTAAACGCATAACAATGACGTCTTAAAAGCATGGTATCTATATTGATTAGGAATATAGTAAAACAGTAAAATTATTTTTAAATGACAACTTGAGATCCTATAGGCATGCTTTCTAGCAGTATTAGTTTAAGGCATCGCTTGGAAACTTATTAAAGAAATGGACAAATTAAACCAATTCAGAGTAAACAAACATGAATTAATTATTTAACTAAACTGGTTTTAAGTTCTATAGGCATGATTTCTATTAGAGCTGACTTTAACCCTATGGGCGTGATCTCTATTGTTAAAAACTGACTTCTGAACTTATAGGCATGATATCTAAGGAGACAAATGTGAATACATGCCACCTAACGGATTGTGGTGCGTTAGGGCACCTAGAGTAATTAACTCTTAGACTAGTTTTCATTACTAGAGATTTAGGGTAAGGGCTCGAAATAACCTGTGACGACCTGGTCGGTCGTCTTAAGAATTAATGCCCCGATCCCCTATTAACTGCTTTCCCCAAGTTTATTTCTACCATTTCGATTTGCCGAGATGTTCGGTTTTGAGTTTTGGAGAGTTTTGGGACACTTAGTCTCTAAATGAGAGCTTAAGTGTTGGAAAGTTGACCATAGTCGGAATAGTGTGAAGACGGCCTCGGAATGGAAATTTGATGGTTCTGTTTGCTCCGTTGGGTAATTTCGGTATTTGGAGCGTAGTCGGAGTGTGTTTTGGATGTCCGTAGCTAATTTAGGCTTGAAATGCCGGAAGTTGAATTTTTGAAGTTTCCGGTTTGATAGTGAGATTTTGATCCGAGGGTCAAAATGGAATTCCGGAAGTTGGATAGCTCCGTAGTGTTGAATGTGACGTGTGTGCAAAATTTCAGGTCATTTGGACGAGGTTTGATAGACTTTTTGATCAAAAGAATATTTTAAGAATTTTGGAGTTCTTAGGCTTAAGTCCACGGTTAATTCGACGTTTTGATGTTGTTTTAGGTGTTTTAAGGATTGGTACAAGTTTGAATAAGGTATTAGGTGATGTTTGTGCTTTTGGTTGAGGTCCTGGGGGGCCTCGGGGTGATTTCGGATGGTTAACGAGAAATTGAGGAACATGTTGCAACTACTGTATTTTTTTTTTGATGCTTTTGATATTATCACATATGCGGTTTAGGGACCGCAGAAGCAGCGTAGAGACCACAGAAGCGGAATTTGGGAATTTCCTCAGGAACTGCAGATGCGGTAAAACTTCACAGAAGTGCAACCGCTCCTGCAGTTAGAGTTCTGCAGATGCGGAATCTGGAATTTAAATGAAAGTCGTAGATGTGACATAGTTTCCGCGGAAGCGGGACCGCAAATGCGGGAATCGCTGCGCAGAACATATAAATAGTTGCCTATGCGATTTTGAGCCATACTTTCACCATTTTCGTCCGGGTTTGAAGGTTTTGAGAGAGATTTTTAAGGAAAATAAAGGTGAATCACTTGGAGGTAATGTCCTTCACTTCATAACTCATTTTATGTGATTAATGACCTAATTAGTGGTGTGAAATTTGGGAAAAAATGGGTAATTAAGGCTTGAGTTTAAGAGGCCTTTAAATGAGGATTTGAGGGACCATTTAGACTCTGATTTTAGTATTCTTGTTATGTACAGACTCGTGAGAGTACAAGATTTCTGGAAATGTAAATTTCGCCCGATTTCGAGACAAGTGCCTGAGGGGCATTTTGGTCATTTTACCTAATTCACCTATTAGCTTAGATTTTAATTGTAGAATCAGTTACTTGAAGTGTTATTTACGTTATAAAATTGAATTGAATAGATTTGGGCCATTTGGAGTCGAGTACTCGTGGCAAGAGCGTGGTTTAAGATTGATTTTTGAGCCGGTTCAAGGTAAGTGGCTTATCTAACCTTATGTGGGGGACCTCCCCCTAGGATATGATATATTTGATAATTAAAATGGCTTGTACATTAGGTGACGAGCGCGTACTTGAGCAAATTGTTGAAAATCGGGTTTTTTCGGTTAAGTATTTCAATTGAGTTCTTTTTCCTGTTTTATTCTACTTGTAAATTTAGCATGTTGCAAGTTTAGAAAAGCATGTTTAGTTTACTTAATTGCCTATTTGCTTAAATTTCCTTAATTGCATTACGTAAAGCATGTTAGGCTAGAATTAACTGCTTACTTGGTTCGAAATTTAGCTTAATTGGGTATTCTTGTGTTGTTGCTGTGTGTTTTACTTTGGGACTACGGGATGGCATCCCGGGAGATCCCCTGTATGTATTTATGATCTGAACTGAGGTGAAGGATACCAAGAGATTCCTGGTACGTATATTGAGGATACCAAGAGATCCTCGGGATACCAAGAGATCCCTAGCATATATTGAGGATACCAAGAGATCCTCGGGATACCGAGAGATACCTAGCATATATTGAGGATACTAAGAGATCCTCGGGATATCAAGATATCTCTAGCATATATTGAGGATACCAAGAGATCCTCGGGATACGAAAGGATCCCTAGATATAATGAGGATGCCAAGAGATCCTCGGGATACCAAGAGATCCCCGGTTATCATCCTTGTTATTAGTGGTACTTCCTTGTGCTTTGCCTTCAACTCTGTTTCCGTTATTGTACTATTATTATTCTATATAGATTCTTACTATAGATTCCCAATTGCGCTACTTATCTTATCCTGTCATTTTTATATTTTATTTAACCTCCTCGTCACTACCCAACCGAGGTTAGGCTTGGCACTTTCTAAGTACCGTTGTGGTGTACTCATGCCCCTTCCGTGCATGTTTTTCATGTACAGATTCAGGTACCGCTACTCAGGCCTATCATTCTTGAGGAGGCGACTGCTCTAGAGACTTCGAGGTAGATCTTCTGCGTCTGCTGACTGAGAAGTCTCTTTCTATTGCTGCTTTTAGTATTTATCCCTTTATATTTTTTTGTTCTTATTAGACATTCCGGAGTTAGTAGTATTGATCTTAGCTTTTGATTTGTAGGTTTCCAGGACTTGGATTTATGTATTGGTATTGAGAGTAAACATGGTGTATGCCGAGCGACACATTTAAACACTGTTACTACTTTATTTTTGTTTTAAATTGATTACTTCCGCAAATTTTGGTTTTTCTTCCGCAAATTAGGCTTACCTAGTCGTAGAGACTAGGTGCCCTCACGATGGTTCACGGAGGGCGAAATGGGGTCGTGACATAACCTTTAGGGGAAGGTGTTAGGCACCCCTCTCGTTCCACAATAGCGGGTCCCGACCGAACTTATACTTACGAATTAGTCCTTTTAACAAATAAATAGTTTAAACACATACTTGCAAATAAAGATATGTTTTGGACATTGTATGACTCAAGTAATGAGACAAAAGGAAAAGACTTGAACAAGTTGGATATATAGAGAAAAATAAAGTTTAAACATCAGGAATTGGGAAAGAAGGGTCCTAGGTTGGTTAGCCTATAGGATCACCCTACACAATGCCCGGTAATCACTCCTCAATGAGGGGCTACCCGTGACATTAGTGCGTAGTCATCATATCCTTACTACCCAATTCCCTGCCCTTGGTCATAGCCTAAAGCATTCTAGCAACCTTGAAAATGTCCTATGCGTGCACTACCCGTCCCTTCCTTGTGGCCCTGGAGGTATTTAGGTCCTCTAATTTAGGTAGTTCTAGAACTTCCTAAGGTTTTAAAGGAAAAAAGTCTAGGCGTCAATCAAAAACAATTAGGACTGCATTTAAATCGAACAAATTTCAGGCTCACAGTCACCTCCACAAATATAACAAGTAATGCACGTCTTCAAACAACAATCAAGTATTTAAGAGAAAATCCTAGAAACGACGTTGACACGCTCAATATGATGATAAGTTTCCCCTCCTAGCCTTCTTCTATGTCCAATAGCCAAGATGGTTTGATTGGTGTAAAAAGGGTTACTCCCATCTTCGTGAATAATCACCTCTTGACGATTCCATTCGAATTTCACGGCTTGATGTAGTGTGGAAGGCACGGCTCCAGCAGCATGGATCCATGGTCGGCCCAATAGATGGTTATATGAGGCTGGTATGTCGAGCACCTAAAACTCAACGTCGAACCAAGTTGGCCCCATCTTCAAGCAAAGGTTAATTTCCCCGATTGTGGCCATTTGGGACCCATCCAAAGCTTTCACGTTAATGCTTCCTACCCGTATTTCATGGAAACCTTTGTCCAACCTTTTTAGAGAGTACAATGGACAAATATTGAGGCTCAAACCACCGTCAACCAGGACCCTGGCAATGAATTTTGTCTTCAAATTGCACTGTGATATGTAATGCTCGATTATGATTCAACCCTTTAGGTAGTTGCTCATCTTCACGGAAGATGATCTTATGACTTTCAGGTACTTTCCCTACCATATTGGCCATTTCTCCGCCAGTGATGTTATTGGGTACATAAGCCTCGCTCAGCACTTTTATTAAAGCATTCTTATGCGCCTCAGAATTTTGCAACAGTGAAGGGATGGATATTTGAGCTGGGGTATTGTTCAGATGGTCAACGACGGAATACTTCTTTGCTTGTACTTTTCTCCGCAGGTCATCTGGCCTTGTTTCAATGTCAGGCTGCCTGGTAGTGGCATCCTTACTTGGTCCTCCCAAGTGTTTAGGTGTATAGACTTTTCTAGTCCTAGTCATTCCTTGTGCAGTATCGGATTCCTCTACCTTTTCAGGGTAATCCCAGGGTATTGCATTTGAGTCGAATGGAGGTGTGGTTGATATTGTCATTGTGAAAGGTTTGACCACTTCTACTGCAAATGGAGTGGGGGTGGCCATAGGTGGAGCCACCTCTACCTCAAATGGAACCAGTGCTGCTACATCAACCACGATTGGTGACTGAGCCTGTACCACAATCGGAGTAAGTGTGAATGCAACTTTAAAGTCATCGCCTTCTCGAATAAGCCTAATCGACCCCTCAAGGTCCTATTCATCATTCGTCTTTATCACATGTACCCCACAACCTCTATGATGGGGGAGGGGGTTGCTGCAAATGTTAGGTGTGGCTTCCTTCGCTTGTATGACCTTGTTGTCAATTAGTGTCTGGATTTTATACTTCAATGTTTGACACTCATCAATGGTGTGCCCCTTCATACCGGAATGGTACACACAAGTTTTGTTTGGATTGACCCATTGGGATGGATTCTCTAACGCCACTATAGGAATGAGGGTGACATAACCAGCGACTTTCAACCTTTCATATAGTTGATCGATGGGTTTAGCAATGGCGGTGTATTGCCTAGGTGGCTTGCAGTCGATATTGGGTCTTGGTCTTGGAAAGTTTTGGTGAGTTGGAGGTGATTAAAAAGTGGATGGTTGGGAGTTATAGGTGTGATGGATAGTGGCTGGTTGGGAATATCTGGGAGATGAAGGCTGATATGTTGGTGGTGATGCTTGGTATGTGGGCGGAGGTGTTTGATATGTGGGTTGAGGTGCTTGATCTTTGAGTAGAGGCATTTGATATGTGGGTGGAGGTGTTTGATAGGTAAGTGGAGATTTTGGGCCCTGGGCCACCATTACTGCCCCAATGTCTCTCTTTTTCGATATGCCGCCTGATTGTAACACCTTTTTTGTAGCCTTTAATGCCTCAAAATTTGTTACCATTCTGCTTTTGATGCCTTCCTCAATTTTTTCCCCAAGTTTGATGATATTAGAGAATTTATGATTTCCGATAACCATCAAACTTTCATAATATTGTGGATCTTGTGCTCTGACGAAGAACTTGTTCATTTGTTCCTCGTCCAATGATTGCCTGACCTTGGCCGCTTCCGACCTCCAATGAGTAGTGTACTCGCGGAAGGTTTCGGTAGGTTTCTTCTTAAGATTCTGGATGTAGAAAACATTCGGTGCGTTCTCTATGTTAAACCTGAACCGGTCCATGAAATCTGACACCATACTTACCCAATTGGACCATTTTTTGTGATCTTGGCTGATGTACAAAGACAAAGCATCCCTAGTAAGACTCCTCATAAAGAGTTTCATTCAGATCTTTTTGTCTTTTCCGACCCTGACAAGCTTGTCATAATTAGTTCTCAAATGAACCCTAGGATCACCTGTACCGTCGAACATCTTGAACTTGGGAGGTTTATACCCCTTAGGCAGTTCTACATCTAGCTGTATACATAGGTCTTCATAGTTCAAACCTTCTATCCCTTTGTTGCCTTCGATACCCTGAACTCGGCTCGTCAACTTCTTGAGTTCTTCAACTATGTTTAATGTGCAGGTCCTTCTCGGAAGATTCCGGTGCATAGGAAATTGGTTGGATAGGGTGAGGTATAGTTTCCACATACATAGGGTTGCTCTAATGGGTGCTAGGGACTTGGGTATAATGATGGTCATTGGTGGAGTTTTGAGGATCGAGAATGGGTTGTGGTGTGTTTTGGGGAGTGTGGTAAGTGGTGGTTGGTAGGTACTGAATTGGCTGGTGGTGATGTTGTGGCGGAGTTAGTATTGGTAATGGATTGAGATTTTATGGTGGAGTTGTGTATTGATTTGGTGCAGGAGGATTTTGTGGATGTTGGTTTTGTCCGTGTTGGGGAAGTGTTGTGTTCTTTGTGTTCTGTTTGTTGATGTCGGGGACATTCAAGGTGAGTGACAAGTTTGCTATATTGCGAACTTGCTCAAGTTCTCCTTGCAATTCCAATATCTTTTGTTCCAATCTCAAGACTAGGTCGTTTGGTGCCAGAGTACTCCGTCCATCTGAAGGTTTTGCATTCTCAACATTCTCCTTTCTTATACCACTTAAATCGTCCATTTTTGCTTTTCCTCTGCCTTTTGTATTGCTTGGAGGAGGAGGAGGTGGAGGGCCTCTAGATATAGTATGATACGCTGATGATGCCAGTATGAGTGAACCAACCTTAGGGGATGGGAATAATCAAAATAAGGAAAAACAAAAAGGTAACAAGTCAGCAAGTATTTTGAAATGTTTGCGGTATTCAAACACATATTGCGGGAATGTAAATTCGCGTCCTAATTTGGGAGCCTCGTTGTGCCCAAGGTAGGCCTAGCGACAAATAGATTTGGAGAACTTTAGATGCCAATAAATGCTTCATTTCATAACATGAAAAATAGACGAATCCCAAACGATACTAAGATAATAGAAAATATAAGTCACTACTAGCACTTGGCCTTATTACATTTTAGGAAAGCAAATTAATCTAGCCTATTTGGTCCTAGAAGGACCTTTCCTAGATTCAATCTTCCTAACTCCATCATACAGGTCCCCCAGCTCGCGTAGACCCAGCAAAACGTAGGCTCTGGCCAGATGTCCTCATTCAGTTCCTTCAGCGTTCTGGAAATCCTCGATCCTCTTTATGACTTTACCTTCCAGCTCCACTATTCCTCGCTCTAGATATTCCAACTTCCTGTTGGAAGTCACTGCCATTTCTTTCCATTCTTCGATCAACCTCACATTCCTCTCATGTATTTCCCGGTGCTCGTTCTCAGAGTCGTGGACCCTCTTGCGCAACCTTTTGTATTTGACTTGAGCTTTAGCTTCTTTGTCTATGATTCTATCTCCTCGATCAGCTCCTAGCATCAACATTTCCTTTAGATTGTCTTCTAACCAAGTCGGGTAGAGAGGTTCACACCCTGCATGATACCTTTCTGGCTCGATGGTGTTCTTTTTAACAATGATCTTGCAGTGCCACATGTGCTGAGCTTGGCACTTGTAAGGGACGCCATTGTCTTGAAAGTCTGCTCTGAAATGACTCATCTTGGCAACCCTTGGTACAACCTGTTTCCTACCTGCTTTCCTCATAACTCAGATAGGGACATAAGGGTATATCCCCTCAACCCAATCAGCACCAGGTGTGGGGCGTCCCTCGATCTGATGATGAATTCGACTGTTGGGAACCATTGAAACATCCATTTCACTTGCCCCTCGATGAGATTGTCAAAGAACTCCACCCACTCTTTGGCACTTTTCGGCTCAACAAACCTGTTCGGAATGTAAGTCATCCGCTTGGGGTGATGGAAGGCAATATGGTCATTCAATCCCTTCGTGGAAATTCTCGGTGACACTGGCCCTTTTGAAGATTTTCTAATAACCACAATTGCAACAACAGGTTACAACCCTTGAAATGATGGACCACTCTTTGACAGTGCTCTAGAGCCTTGTAGATGTCGTCTTTGATCATGGGGACTATTGTGTATGTCTACCCATTGATCCCTTCCATCAAAGTCTTGGCGACCATGGCCAACCTAGTGTGGATTCTTCCCTTTTCATTGGGAATACTATCAAGCCCAAGAAGCATACGATGAACACGAACACTCTACAGTGGATATGGCCCAAAGAAGTGAGAGAGAGCTCATCATGGTAGGTACGGTAGGACTTGCTATGGCCATACCTCTCATACAGATATTCGAAGGGTATGTAAGATTCCTTCAGGAATACTAGGTCAGCATTTTTCTTCAGCCCCATCATCTTTAAAAACACTTTACCAGTACGGTTCTCTGGCACAAATAACTAGGGGTTATCCCAAGTCAATCCCGCAAGCCCTCCAATCTCTTCTAGAAGTGGTGTCATTTCTATGTTGCCGAAACGGAACACAACCCTTTCACTATCCCAAAATAAAGTGGCAGCCTTAATCAACCTTTTGTTTGGCTCAATGTCTAGTAGAGAAGGCAAGTTACCCAGGTACTTTCTTACATGTTTCTTGTCACTTGAGGAAAGTTCCTCCCACCAATCTAGCAGCAATGGTTGAATAATGCTAACCATACTGAATCTGGGGACCTCATGCCTCATTTTCTACAAAACAAAAGGGTTAGGCTTCCCCCCCCCCCCACACACACTAGACTTGACTATTTATACATTCATAATTAGCATATTGGCATTTAGTTCTCCAAATTAATGCACAGAATGTGGTTGTGTCTGTTAGAATTATGGAAACACCGGTGGACTTTTGGATAAGGCTTGTATTAAAGGATTATTATGTGGACAACATATTAATCCGACTAGGTTTGACCATGATGCATGCATAATTGAAACTTGAGGGGGAAAGGTACAGAACCATCGAACGCACCACTGATCGACTAGTTTTACCGCAAATACACCTTTCAAACTTTAAAGGTTGATATTTAGGAAAAGTGCAAACACTCATCAAGCTTTGCTATATGATTTAATATGAACGAGTGGAATATGATGTGGAGCATGATTTATGCAATAATAAAAAGCATGTAGTCAAGTATTTGCACATAGGAAAATAATAAATGCATTATTTAAATAATTGAAAGACAGTTGCAGAAAGGAAACAAAGAGACAAGTCAGTTTCAGGAATAAAAGAATCATAAATGCTAAAAAAATACACAGTTAAATCCAAATAAGGGGAAAGTGTTCGGGATAAGTCATGCTTGGACTAATTTACAAAAGATAAGTTCGTTATGGTAAGAGCCTAAAGGTATTCCCCAGCAGAGTCGCCATGCTGTAGCGCCCCCTTTTTTCCTCCGCGGAGAGAAGTCCGGGTTCCGACGTTCATGGGGCGGGGGGGGGAGATAATAACTCATTTCCTTTTGGGATTTGGGTTTTTTTGAAGAGTCACCACCTAACGGATTGTGGTGCGTTAAGCCACCTAGAGAAATTCACTCTTACACTAGTTCACATTATCAGAGAATTAGGGTAAGGGCTCGAAATTACATTGAGGGGAAGGTGTTAGGCACCCCTTTCGATCCACAACAATGGGTCCCGGCAGAACTTATACTTACGAATTAGTCTTTTTAACAAATAAATAGTTTAAACACATACTTGCAAATAAAGGAGTGTTTTGGAAATTGTATGGCTCAAGTAATGAGACAAAAGGAAACGACTTGAACAAGTTGCATATATAGAGATAAGTAAAGTTTAAACATCAAAAATTGGAAAAGAGGGGTCCTAGGTTGGTTAGCCTACATGATCACCTCACACAATGCCCGGTATTCACTGCTCAATGAGGGGCTACACGTTACATTAGCGCGTAGTCATCATATCCTTACTACCCAATTCCCTCCCATTGGTCATAGCCTAAGCGTTCTAGCAACCTTGAAAATGTCCTATGTGTGCACTACCCGTCCATTCCTTGTGGCCCTGGAGATATATAAGACCTCTAATTTATGTAGTTCTAGAACTTCCTAAGGTTTTAAAGGGAAAAAGTCTAGGCGTCAATCAAAAAATTTGGACTGCATTTAAAGACAACAAATTTCAGGCTCACAGTTACCTCCACAAATATAATAATTAAGTGCACGTCTTCAAACAACAGTCAAGTATTTAAGAGAAAATCCTAGAACATGATATCTAGGTGAGCATGGATTATACAACATTAAGTGTTAAAGAGCTATTAACTTGCCTAGTGATTTTAGACCTGAGAATGTGAGCAATTTGAAATAACAAAGCGTAGTTTTATAATTGCAGAAATTTTAAATGCCCTAGAGGCTTTCCTAAATGTATAACAGTGACGTCCTAAAAGCATGATATCTATATTGATTAGGAATGCAATAAAACAGTAAAATAATTTTTAAACGACAACTTGAGATCATATAGGCATGCTTTCTAGCAGTATTAGTTTAAGGCAACATTTGAAAACTTATTAAAGAAACGGACAGATTAATTAAACAAATTCAAAATAAACAAACATGAATTAAACAGATTTATTTAACTAAACTGGTTTTAAGTTCTATAGGCATGATTTCTATTAGAGCTGATTTTAACCCTATTGCATGATCTCTATTATTAAAAGCTGGCTTCTGAACTTATAGGTATGATTTCTAAGGAGCCGAATGTGAGTACATGTTGCAACGAAAACTGAAATTCAATTGCTTTACACTATATAGGCATGATATCTAATTATAAAGCTGATTTTTACCCTATAGGCATGATCTCTATTAAAGCCATTTAGATCCTATAGGTATGGTCTCTAATATTGTAGAAGTAAAGCAAACATAGCAAATATATAAATACAACCCTATAAAATTAATCTATAGGGAGCCTACAGTAGGCCCAAATGATTTCCAAGCTTCCAATAGCCTTAGATGCCAAAGTTCCATAGCCAATATCATGTCTAGGTGTCAGAGTTCCCTAAAAATCTCAAGGATGCCGGGCAGTGCTCACACCTAGACCTTTTCTCAAACAATAACTAATTTAGGTGTCGTGTGAAGAGGCCAGATCTGACATACCAGAGTTCATAGAGATCTCAAGGATCTCAAGGCAGTACACATGTCAAAGGGGAGAACCTAGTATTCTAAGAGTAAAGTAAAAGTGCTTCACATAGTTTTGTTTTGAAAATAGTATAGAGATAACTTTAGAAATAGAAAAAGTTTTCCAGAAATAGGAAATAATTTGGTGGTAAAAGATAGTTTGAGAAGTGTACCAAAATAGCAGACAATCAAATAGTCATAAGAGACATCCAGATTTAGAAAAGAACACTTAACAAACAGATCTCACATGGGGATAAAGGGATTGGGGTACATAAGAGTCACATTGGGGTACATGGATAGGGTATAGAGTAAACATATAGTCAACAAACTGCATACAACACTTAGGATCTTAGGAACTTTAGCAGGCTAGTTATGGACATTAAATATTTAAGACATAGATCATAGTTGTAATACAGGAAGCCTGACACATCTTAAACAGGATTAAACATACAGTTTAGACATGCTAGGCAAAAAGTAAGCAGGAAAGAGTGAAAAATATAAAACATACATTGAACAGAACAAAGTTTAGACATGCTGAGCAAAGAAGTAAATAGGAATACAAGTTGAGTTTATAACAGGAATGACCTAGTGCAGTAATGAAACACATAGGGTCAGGATTTCAAAACATAACTAGAGATATACCAGTTGAAGAAAAGAGTGTTGAATATAATGCAGATGTAGTTCCAATTATCTAGCCTTGGTTTTCAGTCGGCTATATATCAGTGAGTATCACAAGTAGCAGAAGAGAAAAGAGAACTTTAGAGTGTAAAGAGTAGGGATTTTTTGAACTATGTCGTCGTTCTGAAGTTAAAATAAGAGGGGGTTTATATAGTAATCAAAAGCTTAACAAATAAGGTAAGAGATCAATTAAGTAGAAAATCAGGAAAGTTTGTGGAATCAGTCAGCAAGTCCTTCCTTTAATTAAAGGATAATCAAATAAACGGTAAAAACATGCTAGGTATTTAATGAAAAAAATCAAATAAGGTTTGGGTATAGAGTAGGTTATTAGGGGTAAATGAACTGAAATTTCAATTAAGGAAACAATCAGTAAGAATCAGCAAAAATACAAACAAGGCAAGGGAAAATTAATTAAGGCAGACAAATCAATCAAATCGAGTAGAGAGGTAAGAATCGAAAGTTTAAGCGGAAGTGTTCAAATGAAACCAGGAAATAAGGAATTCAGAATAATCAAGGGTTCAATCAAAGAGAAAGTTGTGAAAGAGTCAGCAAGTTTAGTATATAAAATAAGGCAAGACATGAATAGTCAGGATTCGACACATAACTTTAACAAAACAAATAGTTAAAACGACACTGATTCAAGGATAAAGATACAGGTCTTAACATGAATAGTCAGGATGAACACAAGCATATAGAATCAGTGAAAGGGTTGAACTATGAAATTCAATAGAAGCATATTAGGACAAGAAAATTACGAGAAATCACGATAACCCAAAGCAAGAACACAATCATATGTACCAGTACTCAGAAACAAAACAAAGAACCCCAAAAAAATTAGGGCTTTCAGTACAAGCGAGCTAAGGTTGTAGCAGACTTACAAAATCAGTCAAAACATATGAAAAGCAGAAGATCAAACACAAAAAATCATCAAATATTTTGTAAAAAGAAATTTCGGAAACCCTAGTTTAGGAAAAGATGAAAATCACTTGAAAATCACATGATTCTTGTTAAGAATTTCAAGGTTGTTGTAAAACTCATATGAAACAAGTCTAAATCCTCTCGGATCTGTACAGATCTAAAAGGTTCAGAAAATGAAATTAGGGTTTTAAAGATAATAACACAGAGGTGAAGAAACATGCTTAAAAAATCATAGATCGTAGTCAAAATAGGACGATCTTACTCGGAATCATACTGGAATGGCCTGAAATAGGCGAGAGAGGAACCACATATGCAAGCCAACTAGCCTTGGTCCCTTGAAAGCCCTGGAGATGGCAAGATTAGCGTGAGGGAGGCCATTGGAGGCTTGGGAGGTGGTGAGAGGTCATCGGAGATGGCTATAGGTGAGTGTCAACAAGGTTTGGTTGGGGTTAGGTTTTGAGAGCGTTTGAGAGCAGAGAGGGGTTTCCGGGGCAGCGGGTAGTGTAGAATGATAGGGTTTGGCGGGAGGGGGTCTATTGGTTTATTTTAGGAAGGGCCGTTTGTGGCCGTTGATCTTTATGATCAACGGCCGATATTAAAGGGTGTTGGGGCCGGATCGGGTCTTCAGGGTTTGGGATGGGTAATTTAATTGGGGATTGGGCTGGTAATTGGGTTAAATTGGGGCTGAAATTAAAAATAAAATAGGCTACATTTTAAATAGCCACTTTTTATTGGTTATATAATTTAAAAAAATAATAAATGATTTCCAAAAATATTTTTGTGTACTAAAATGATTTAAAATAATTGCTAATCATTTTAAAAATATAAAACATCATTTTATGCATTAATAATATAATTATGCATTAGTTGGGCTATTATTGCAACTATATGCAATTTATCCTAAAAATATAAATGCAATTATAATAATGCACTAAAAATATATATACAATATTTTGGCATAAATAAAGAATTTATATGACTAAATCACCACAAAAATAATTTGAAGGATAATTATTGAAAATTTTATAGAAAAAAGAAGAAGAAATAAATCAATTTGGAGCTTTTAAAAACTATAGATAAATTATAAAAATTCTTATGCATGCTTATAACTGCATATGTGCTGTTTTGAAAGTATATATATGTTGAAAACATATGAGAAACAATTGGGTATCAATAGTAACTAACATCCTTCAACCTTTCATACATCTGGTCGATGGGTTCAGCAATGTTAGTGTATTGTTTGGCTGGTTTTGCAGTCAAAATTACGTCGCAGTCTTGGGTAGTTTTGACGAGTTGGAGGTGATTAAAAATGAGATGGTTGGGAATTATAGGTGTGATAGGCAGTGGCTGGTTGGGAATATCTGGGAGATAAGGGTTGTAGGTGGAGGTGTTTGGTATGTGGGTGGTGTTTGGTATGTGAGTGAAGATGTTTGGTATGTGAGTGGAGATTTTGGGTCTTGAGCTACCATTACTGCCTGATTGTATGCTTTGTTCGTGGCCTGTAGTGCCTCAAAGTTTTTATCACACCGCTCTTGATGCCTTCTTCGATCCTTTCACCAAGTTTGATGATGTTAGAGAACTTATGGATTTCAATAACCATAAATCTTTTATAGTATTGTGGATCCTATGATCTAACGAAGAACTTGTTCATCTGTTCCTCGTCCAATGTTGGCCTGAACTTGGCTGCTTCCGACCTCCATCGAGTAGCATACTCGCGAAAAGTCTTGGTGGGCTTCTTCTTGAGGTTTTGACTGTAGAAGACATCTAGTGCATTTTCTGTGTTGAACTTGAATCGGTCCATGAAATCAGATGTCATACTCACACAGTTGAACCATTTCTTAGGATCCTGGCTGATGTACCAGGACAAGGCATCTCCTGTAAGACTCCTTATAAAAAGCTTCATCCGATCTTTTCATACTTTCCGTCCCCGACAAGTTTGTCGCAATAGGTCCTTAGATGAACCTCGGGATCACTTGTACCGTCAAACATATCGAACATGGGAGGTTTATAACCCTCCAGGAGTTCTACATCCGGCTGTATGCATAGGTCTTCCTAATTCAAACCTTCTATCCCTTTCCCTTCTTTGACACCATAAACTCGATTTGTCAATTTCATGAGCTCCTCAACCATATTCTTGATAAGCAGGTCCTTCTCAGCAGATTCTGGTGTATAGGAGATTAGTTGGGTAGAGTGAGGTACGATTTCCACATATATAGGGTGGTTTTGGTGAGTGCTGGGGACTTGAGTGTAGTGGCGGTCGTTGGTTGAGTTTTGAGGATCGGAAATAGGTTGTGGTGTGTTCTGAGGAGTATTATAGGTAATGGCTTGTGGGTACTGGATTGGTTGTTGATGGTATTGTGGTGGGGTTTGTATCGGTAAGGGATTGGGATTTTGAGGTAGGGTTGTATATTGATGCAGTGTAGGAGGGTTTTGTGGAAGATGGTTTGGTGTATTTTGGGGAGGTGTTGGGTTTTTGGTGTTTTGTTGGTTGATATCGAGGACATTTAGGGTGAAGGATAGGTTTGCTAAGTTGCGGACCTACTCAATTTCTCCCTGTAACTCTAATATCATTTGTTCTAACCGTAAAACCAAGTCATTTGGTGTTGGAGTACTCTGACCATCTGAAGTTTCCCCATTCTCTGCATTTTCCTTACTTGGAGGAGGAGGAATTGGAGGGCCTCTAGATCTAGTGTGATCTTTTAATGATGCCAGTATGTGCAAACCAACCTTAGGGATGAGAATAATAAAATATAAAGAAAGACAAAAGGTAAACAAGTCAGTAAAGGTTCTGAAGTGTTTGCAGTATTTAAACACATATTGCGAGAATATAAATTCATTTCCTATTTTGGGAGCCTCGTTGTGCCCGAGGTAGGCCTAACGACAAATAGATTTGGAGAAATTCAGTGCCAATAATTTCCTCATTTCATTAATGTTAAAAATAGACGACCCAAAACGACACTAAATAAGATAATGTTACTAATGACACTTGGCCTTATTACATTTAAAAGAAAAGCAGGTAAATGTAATCTACTTGGTCCTAGAATGACCCTCTCTAGACCGGATGCTATTGTCGATTAGTTCCCCCAATTCGTGCAGGTTCAGTAGTAGGAACGCCTTAGCCAGATGTCCTCCTTCGTTTCCCTCAGCATTCTGGAAATTGGTGACTCTCTTTTTTCTTTTTTCCTTTCAATTCCATCAGTCTGTACTCAAGATATTCCAACCTTTCACTGGATTCAATAGCACTCTCTTTCTATTCATTAATCATTTCCATATCGGCCTTATGATGCTCCATATGTTCAGCTTCAGACTCACAAACTCTTTTGCGCAGCTTGTTATACTTCACCTCTGCTTCGGCAAATTAGTCTATGACCCTATTTCCTGGACCAACCCTTGGCTCGAAGATTCCTGTTAGGTTATCAACCAACCATGAGGGGTAAAAATATGACTGACCCGCATGATATCGGTCTGGCTCAATGGTATTATTTTCCACAATAATCTTTAAAGTCCACATATGTTGTGATTCATTCTTATATGGGATGGCATCACCCTGAAAATCAGCTATGAAGTGACTCATTTTAGCGACTCGTGGTATGACCTGTCTCTTGCCTGCATGTATCAAAACCTTGAGGGGATCATAAGGGTATATGAAATTGTAACCCAATCAACACCAAGTGTGGAACATCCCTGGATCTGATGATGAACTCGTCGGTGGGGAACCACTCAAATATCAACTGAACCTGGTCTACAGTTAACTTGTTAAAACACTGCACCCATCCTACAACATCCTTAGGTTGGGCGAACATGTCCGGAATATAAGTCATTCTCTTAGGGTGGTGGAAAGCTATGTGATCATTCCACGGCTTTCGTGGAAACTATTGGCGATATTGTCCCCTTTGGAGATGCTCTAACAACCAAACCTGTAACAGCAAATTGCAACCCTCAAAGAATCTAAACCCCTTCTGACAGCGTTCCTAGGTCCGGTACATATCTATAGTGATCATAGGGACAATGGTATATGTTTTCCCCTCGATCCCATCCATCAAAGTTTTGGCTACCATGGCCAGCCAGGTATGGATTCTATCCCCTTGGATCGGAAATACCAGCATGCCCAAGAAACACACAATGAACACGAAGAGCCTACGATGAACCTAGCCCAAAGAGGTAATTGAGAACTCGTCATCAAAAATACGGTAAGAGCTACTGTGACCATATCTTTCATAGAGGAAATCGAAAGGTATGTAGGAGTTTTTCAGGCACTCCAAGTCATTATTTTTCTTTATTCCCATCATCTTAAGGAATCTTCTAGTGGTGCGATTTTCAAGGGCTAATAAACCAGGACTATCCCAATGAAACCTAGAAAATACCCCTATTTCTTCTAGAAGTGGAGTCATTTCTATGTCCCCAAAGCGAAACACAGCCCTTTCCTTGTCCCAAGACATGGTGGTAGCCTCGATCGACATTTTGTTTTGCTGAAGATCCAACAGAGAAGGCAAATTTCCTAAGACTCGTTTCATATGATTTTGGTCACTTGAGGGAAGGTCCATCTACCAATATAGTAAAAGTGAAGGTATGCTACCGACCATGCCGAATCTGGGGACTTCGTACCTTATTTTCTGCAAAACAAAAGGTTTTTAGGCCCTTTCCCCCTCCAGATTCATCTATTTACACATCAATGATTAGCATATTGGCATTTATTTCTACAAATTAATGCACAAAATCATGATCGTTACCGTTGGGATTATGGAAAACCCGATGGACCTTTAGGTGAGGCTTGTCTTAAAGGGTTATTATGTGGACAACATATTAACCCGGCTAGGTTTGACCATGATGCATATACAATTAATCAGAGTAAGGTTGCTATAGAGGTCTAGACAGGGACCCTCAAAAGGACAACTTGAGGGGAAAAGGTACAGAACTGTCGACTGCACCGCTGATCGACTAGTTTTATCGCAAATACACCTTTAAAACTTTAAAGGTTGATATATAGGAAAAGTGCAAACACTCATCAAGCGTTGCTATAGGATTGATTACACACGAGTGGAATATGATGTTGAGCATGATTTATGCAATTATAAATAGCATGTTGTCAAGTATTTGCACGTTTAAAAATGATAAATGCAATATTAAAATAATTGAAAGACAGTTACGAAAAAAGAAAACAAAGAGACAAGTTAGTTTCAGGAAATAACGGAAATCATAAATGCTTGAAAATAAGCTGTTAAATCCAAATAAGGGAGAGGATGCACGGGATAAAGCATGCTTAAGACTAATTCACAAAAAATAAGTTCGTTATGGTAAGAACCTAAAATATCCCCAACAGAGTCGCCATGCTGTCGTGCCCCTTTTTCCTCGCGGAGTCTGGGTTTTGAAATTCATTGGGAACAACTCATTTCCTTTTGGGAATTGCGTATTTGAATTTAAAGAGTCACCACTTAATGGATTGAGGTGCGTTAGGGCACCTAGAGCAATTAACTAATATAACTAGTTTGCATTGTCAGAGATTAGGGTAAGGGCTCAAAATAACCTTGAGGGGAAGGTTTTAGGCACACCTCGCAGTCCACAATGGTGGGTCCCAGCCAAACTCAATTAGGTGAATTAGTCATTTAACAAATAGATAGTCTAAGCACATATAAGATAGAGAAAATTTGATAGATAAACAACCTAAGCATATATGTACGATAAAGGAGTTTTAATAAATAAGCAGTCTAAGCACACGTATGTAAATAAGATGATGGAGGTCCTGTGTTTATCAGCCTATAGGATCACATCTGTACAATACACGGGAAGCCTTCCTTAACTAGAGGGGTTACACATGGCATTGGCGCACAGGTCATCATATCCTTTACTACCCAATTCCCTCCCATTGGCCATAATCTAAAGCATTCTAGCAACCTTAAGATATATCCTATACGTGCACTACTCGTCCCTTTACTTATATAATCTCGGAGGTATTTTAGGACTTCTAGTCAGGGGGGATCTAGACTTTCCTACAACAATTAAATGAGAAAACTCTAGGCGACAAACAAAACAATTGGGACTGTCAAGTAAACAACAATTAAGGGGCTCACATATTACCTCCACAAATAGAACAAAGAAATTCACGTCTCAGACATCAATGTTTTAGACATTTAAAAAGAATCCTAATGACAGGATATCTAGGTGAACACAAATCAGAACATATGAAAAGCTTTATTAAAGCGGAAACCAATACCTAATCAGTTTGCCTACTGATTTTAGAGGGGGTTGCTGAATCTGGATAGTTAATCAAAAGCACACTTTTACAGGATTTTTAATCACTCTACAGGCTTGTCTAGGCGTGTATCAATGATATCGTATGAGCATGATATCTAGTCGTCAATCAGAAGTGTAATAACCAGTAAAAGGCATTTTAAACAAACAATTTGGGTTCATTAGAACCTATGGGCATGCTGTCTAGATGTGAGGACTAATTTTAGACAATGCAGCAATTTTAAAACTTGATAGGCATGCGAGGATTGGTTTTAAACTCACAAACATACTGTCCAAAATGTAAGATTTCTTTTAGACCCTACAAGCATGGTTTCTAAGTGCTAAATACGCTGAGCCTATTTAGCATGAGTCATAAATGCAGAAATTAACTTTAAACTTATAGGCATGATATCTAATCGTGCAAGACCGATTTTAGCTTATAGGCATGATACCTAAAAGTGCAAGATTTGATTTTAACCTACACTAGAAGTGCAAGATTTGATTTTAACCTATAGGCATGGTATCTAGAATGCATGCAAATAGTCAAACAACAATATGATTTCTGATTGCAGAAGTAGATTTGAACCCTATAGTCATGATATCTAGAAATTCACACAAGTGATGAACATTGCAAGGTCCTATAGGCATGGCTTCTAGGATGTAAACACTTATTTTAAATCCTATAGGCATGATATCTACCCATTCCCAACAAAATATATATAATAATCGCTCCCAGTTTTACTAATTTCCCCAATATTTGTTTACAAAGTGTATAATAATACAAACCAAGTGTAAATAAATTACAGGAATGATAATAGTATACTATAGGGAGCCTGGATAGGCCCAAAGCAAAACCTGGGGAGCCAGGCCTTCAAACAGTCTCAATGCCATATCTCATGATTCCAAAGAGGGTATCTTGGTGTGTTAGAGTTACCAAGGGCCTCCAGGACCTAGGGCAGTGCTCACTGATCAGGTCCAACCCTACACCACTATAGAGTGGCAAGAGCGGTCGATGGACCTTTTACCCGAGATGGTCGGGATCGAATCCCTAGGGAGCTAGATTGTTTGGGATTTGGATTCCTATCTAAACTAGCAGTGCGTAGTGCTCTAAATTACACTTCCAATCATAATTTTTTCGTTTGTTACTTCTAATTTTATGCTAATAAGATGCTAAATTAAACTAAGTATGAATGCTTGCAAAGTTTTCTAAATGGATAGGGAGGCACTAGGGAAGTGACTTTCTCCTAGGTGAATACTTGACGGGATCTAAAGCCTAAGGCAAAGTTGTTGTGTTGGGGATTGAGATATAGCCAATGCACGGAACTACTCATTCTATACCTCTCAGTAGTTTGAGTGACTTTGCGCTAATTGACTTTCTCAAGACCAATTGGGTGTCAAAATTGTGCAAGAAATATAAGCTCAAGTAGGTTATTACTATATCTAGGTTTAACCCTTTAAATGGGGGTATCAGTCTCTTGAATACACCCCAATTTCTTGTTGGACT
Organism: Nicotiana tabacum; assembly: GCF_000715075.1. Classification (NCBI taxonomy): domain Eukaryota; kingdom Viridiplantae; phylum Streptophyta; class Magnoliopsida; order Solanales; family Solanaceae; genus Nicotiana; species Nicotiana tabacum. The sequence continues at coordinate 123,775,424 of NC_134089.1, read as the reverse complement.
GATTTTCCTAGACTCAAACTCTCTTTCTCAAGAAGAACCCAAGTCAAAAAGGCACAAATTAGTGTTGCAACCACTAATTCAACATGGAAAACACAAATCTGTCCAAATATCAACTACCCTAACATCTAATCCTTAAAACAAAAGACCCATCAAATACCCACACTAGGGTTGAATCACAACTCTAGATAAATGGGTCTAGCTACTCATAATAATGAAATAAATCAGAGAATTAGATGAAGAATGACCCATATAATGTGATTACAATCTAAGATATTGAAGATTCAGTGTTAAACTAGCAACAAATTACTCAAAATGGAACAAAAGTGCCATTCACGTGCTCTACTTAGATAAAGTTATCCTAAAAATCTGAAAAAGAACTATTTATACAAGGCTGAATTTTCTGGACAAAAAAAACCCCTGACGGGGGTACCGCGAACCGTGGAAAATGCACCGCGGCCGCGGTGAGGCTTTTTAGCTTCATTGATCAGTCTCTGAATCTAGGCACCACGGACCGCATAAAATGTACTGTGGCCGTGGTGGTTTCACTGCAGTCCGCACAAAATGGACCACGGACCACAATGGCTCCCATCTTAGAAATTCCTAACTCTATGATTATCCTCTTCGCGGATCACATAAAATGGATTGCGGCCGCGAAGAGTCTACTGCAGCCGCGATAAATCCTCCGGGGATGCTTGAAGCCCCAAAAATGCACCTCTCTGAACTTATCCACCATGGACCGCACTAAATGGTCTGCGGTTGTGGTGGGCCTATTGCGGCTGCAGTGAATTTTATGCTGCAGCAATGCCTTGACATGTCCTTGGTACTTGTGCAGGTTTCACTCCTTTTTGAGCTAGTTTTGACTGCTTGTCACTCTTTTGACCAAACCCTGCAAACAAGCACAACAGTTAAGCTTTCGGGATTACTTGTAAACATTTTTAGTCCAAAACTCAAGCAAAAAGGAGTATAAAATAGACTAGAATCCCTAGTTATTAACTCCCCCAAACTTAAGCTTTTACTTGTCCTCAAGCAAACAAAGTAATTCCCACCTCTTTAGGGATAAAACCAAGAAAATGCAGCTGACCTAAAGTGACCTCATCTAGCATCAATTGGGAATAATTGCCCTTAAATCACATGAATCATTAACAACATTCAACTTTTTAAGCATCATGGTTTTAGTGCGACATAAGAGCATTAAGAGTTGACTCAACTATCCATAAACAAACCTTACTTTTAGGTTGTAACACTCAGAACGAGGATTGTGGGAAACACACTCATCTCTCTCAAAGAAAGGTCACAAGTCCGGCTCTAAGTACCATAAGCATGCCCCTTATGTGAGTCACCACTAATGTAAGCTTCATTCAACTCAAGATCATATAGGGCTTTTGTAGAGATATAGTGAAGGCTTTTGGTTCAGGGTAGGAAATATTTGGTCTAAGTAGGTTCCATCTTCCCTTAAGCACTTCATTTGCTTTATTTTGGCACACATTCTCTTGACTTTAAGTCATTTACTTCTTTCTTAGGGGCTAGAGAGACACACTGTCATTCTTTCTTGTTCATTTCAAACCTTTTTCTCCTTTCTAAACTTTCCACACATTTCATCTCTTTACTTTTATTAAATCCCTTAGTTTCTTCTACATTGTTCATTCTTTTTGACTTTTTGATTTTCTTTCTTATTCTTTGTGCCTTTCCTTTTCTTTATTTTGCCCTTTTACCAAGTTGTTGCATTCCTCGTCTCTCCCCCCAAACATATGCTTTTGCCTTGTGCTAAGGAAATATCGGGTGCCAAGAGAGGATCTTTTTAGAACGGGTAAAGGTTTATATCACGGTCTTTGAAAGAAAAAGGGCTATGGCTCAAAAGGGTTGACTAGGGATATTATCATTGGTAGGCTATAGACGTTTTCAAGATATCATTCGGATCAAAGAGAGCCTATAATCACCCCTCAAGTCAAACTACACTTAGAATTTCGCCTAGACAAACACTTAGGGCAAGTTCGAGAGTAATGGCACGGGACTTGGACATGCAATTTAAATTCTCACCACACAAGCTATAGGATTGCTAAAGAGACAGAGTCAGGAGCCCACAACAACCTTAGCTAAGATTTGAGCAACATGAATGGTCCTAAAAAACCACTTGATGATTATCGGCCAACACAAGTGTCACGCCCCGAACCTGGGGAGGCGTGACTGGCACTCGGTGCCGCACTGGCCCGAGCGAACCACTCTGCAACTCCTTTTTCTTTCTTTGTAACTATCATGGGCCAATATGGCCATAACTCATAATGTTTAACTATAGGTGGGAAACACTGTATCACTGATAAATGTTTCTTAAAACATGAATACATATAGACCGTCAAGGCCTCTGACATGTTGTAAAAAAAGAACCTCTATCTACAAAGCCTATAAGATTATTTGACATCAAATGGGACAGGGTACCGACCTACCCATTAGTCTGTAACAAAATTCTAACACGATGACTCATAGACTCAGCTGCACTCCGAATGAGGTGGAGTCTTACCGATCCTTCGTTGAATGCTAATCTCGTCTACTATGAGGGATCGTCAAACTGATTATCTAAACCTGCAGGCATGAATGCAACATCCCCAATAAAAGGATGTCAGTACGAATAATGTACTGAGTATGTAAGGAAGAACTCAAACATAACCATAAGTCAATATTAATTAAATACATATAAGAATCAACCTAAATCTCTGAAGTGCCACAGTATATGCATACTTATTATACTTACATATATATACAATGATTCTCTTTAAGACTATTATCCATATCGTCTGATGCATACTGCCCAACTGATCAGTGGTAACTGCCCGACCGGCCGCTCGGTGGTAAATATGTAACTGCCCAACCGACCGTAGCTCGGTGGTAAATGCATGACTTCCCGACCGATCGTAGCCCGGTGGTAAATGAATATGCATGACTGCCCAACCGGTGGTAAATAATGATACATAACTGCCCAACCGGTGGTAACTGCCCGACCGGCCATAGCTCGGTGGTAAATGCATGAAAATGCATGTATCTTTGTATTATAAAGATTAATATCTCTATCATATACCTCAATAAGGAACTAGATACGTACTTATACATGCTTGAATATCACTTTATAGGAATGAATAACATAGACGTCCTTAACTGCTAAGAGTACAACCAGTTATGGAAAAACATTACGTTTACATTTCGTTACTTGGATCATGCCAAAAGATGGAAGGATTAGCTTTAACAAACCTGAACCGATTCTCTTGAGAAAGATTTCACTGTATTCTGATTAGCTATATTGGCCTTAATACACCTTCTTCTCTATCGACTTCCTGTACTCCTCGAGCTCCTTTATCCACAAATCTCTGAATTCACAATCTTTCCAAGCCTCAAACCAAGGTCCACCAAGTGTATAATTAATTGACTTAGGAAATGGTTAACTAATTAGCAGGGAGGATAATACTACCTGCGTAGTCACTAGTCATGCTCTACGGATAATTCAACTACATAAGTTGGCAAGTAATTGCATTGTGCAAAATAAACAAAGAGAATAATTTCAAAATCACGAACTAACGAAATCACACCTAACCAACCATTGCGCCCATTGAGAAATCAGATGAGAAAATAGCAGTGTCCAGTGCAGGCGTTCCTACCTTTTCCCTTCATCCAACACATCTTCAAGTGTACATACCTATAACACAAAGAATTCCCATTTTTTGTTGTTGTTTCTTTTGGTGCATAATCATGATGTACACATATTACAGCATATTTATCATCAACCATATACCAACAAAGCTACATATCCAACTCAACCTCTACTATCTTTATACCCCACTTAACTCTTCTTTTGGTCAAATTTATACTTCACATATTAAAGGCAAGAAAAGAAGTCAATACACTAAGAAAGAAAGAGTAAAGATAAAGGGTTTTTGAATATGTTAGGTTGGTGGCAACATAATGACTTAAAGAGTCATCTAATGTCAATTGCATGGCTGCCACATGGGGGTGAGGTAGAAAAAGTTTAATCTTTATCCAATTATTAGGTAATTAGGAAATGTCCTGTTATCCGGCAATTAACCAATTACACACGTAATTCAAAATTATCCCAACTTACTTAAAGTACTATTCACTTTTAATACACTTTATACACCTTACTATAATAAATATATTACTATCGTCGTCATGTGGTACCATATAAAATTAGTACATACATTATTATTTCATTAAAACATCCATGAAAAAAATGTACATATTTTCTCAATTTTTCATTTTACTAATCTCATATAAAGAGTACAAATTTTCGTATGCTTAATTCTTAAAGTGGTAAAGAGATAACCTTCTTTTCTTGTGAGAAAATAATTTTTATGTTTACAATAAATAAAATCTCATAAACTTTTTCATGTTATGAGTATAATTTAAAGCATATTTGGAATTAGTAATATTATTAACTATATAAAATTCATATTTTTCAAACTTATTTTTCAACAATAAATGTTCCACTAAAATTAAATACCATATCAAAATGTATCTAACGGTATCAATGTTGTAAAGTCACGAGATGTAACAACAAGAGTCTCAAGGTCACAACTTTCACCATCCTATACACAACAATTTATTTTTGACCATAAGATCAAAGGCAAATGTGTTAGGCCCAAGTGAAGCTTTGCTTGAGGCACTATTACTCATTAGCTACTATTTACACAAAAACAAAAAGAAAACAGACTCAAACCCTTAAGAAGGTTGTCATGCCATCCATCATCGGGAAGAGCCACCAGGTTCACACAAATTCCACCATTGAAAAAACCGTGGCATTAAAAAAATCAAATGCTTATTGCACGCAAAACTCAAAATAAGAAGCTACGAGAATGAAGTAAGAAGCTATGAAAAAAATGCGGAAAGAAAATGAATATGTACAATAGGGGATTTAAATAAATATAAATAAGAGGGGATGAATATATACATCATAAGGTAACTTTATATACAGACCAAAGTTGCAAAATACGAAAAGTGAAATAAACTGGTAAAATTATATACATACCAAAAGTAAAAGTGAAAAATAATAATAAATATGAAAATAGTATCATATTTACAACCCAATATCGTCAAAATAGGGCTACCCCCTCAAATGAAAGCTAGCATTGTCGTCAATGTTAACTAACCAAAAATAGATCAAGAAAAGATAGAGAGTAAAGAGAAACTCCCTATTGGCCCCCCGTTTATCATGAGCCTGAGTCCCTGGGTCCTGTGACTGCTCGGGAACCTGTGACTGGATCCCGGAATCTTGTGTCTGCACTGGGACCTGAGGCTACTCTGGGGCCTGCGGTTGGTTAGAGGAACCTCCCTGCGGGTCCTCCAACTCTATCACTGAATCACCAGCTCGGAGGATTACCCTCTTCCTCTTTGGTGGCCTCTCCATCTCCTGCTCCGGCTCAGGCTGGGCTGCTAGAATCGGATCATGCAATAGTATGTCCAAAGGCAAGTGATCAGTAGGCTTTATCTTCTCCACTTCTACCCTCAACTCCTTCACAGACTCCTTTGATGCTCGAGTCTTTCTCAGCTTCTTTGTTTTCTTTGTGAGTTCCTTAAATGCTTTCCCATGAGTACCTACAGCCTCCAATATCAGCTGCTGGTTCTCCAGGAGCTTTTTCTGGTTGTTCAGAAGCTCCTTGAAAGTCTCTTCCAATGAGGCTGGAACCTGTGGCTGTGGGTGTACGGACTGGGCTTCCACTGAGCTAGAAAGCACAGACAACTTAGCAGTAGTTTGACTCTGTTCCTATTAACTCTGAAGACCTCCCCATTTTTGTTTTTCAAGTCAAATGCACCAAACGGAGTCACAAGCACCACTTCAAAAGGTTCACTTTATTTTGACTTAAGCTTTCCTGAAAACAGACATAACTGAGAATTGAACAAGAGAACCAAATCACCCACTTTGAACTCCTTGCCACGAGCATATGTATCATGAAGGTACTTCATCTTGTCCTTATACAAGGATGAATTGGAGTAGGCATGGAATCGGAATTCATCAAGTTCATTAAGTTGCTCCACACGAAGATTTACTGCCACATCCCATTAAAGATTCAGCTTCATCAAAACCTACATGGCTTTGTGCTCTAACTCAACTGGTAGATGGCAAGCTTTCCCAAACACCAACCGGTGCGGAGACATACCAATCGAAGTCTTGTAAGCAATCCTATAAACCCATAGAGTATCATCCAATTTCTTTGACCAATCGATCCTATTTCTATTGACCGTCTTTGACAATATACTCTTGATTTCCCTGTTTGAGACTTAAATTGGCCATTCGCCTGATGGTGATAAGGAGTAAAAAACTTTGTGATTGATGCTATACTTTGCAAGCAAATTGTCAAAAGCTCGATTACAGAAATGAGACCCCAATCACTTATGATTGCTCGAGGAGTGCCAAACCTAGTAAAAATGCTCCTGTTGAGAAATACAACAACACTCCGGGCCTCTTTATTGGGTAAAGCCATGGCTTCAACCCATTTTGAAACATAGTCAATTGCCACTATAATGTATGTGTTCCCACACAAACTAACAAACGAGCCTATGAAATCAATGCCCCACACATCAAAAATATCAACTTCAAGAATGGTATTGAGAGGCATCTCATCTTTCTTTGAAATTTCACCCGCTCTTTGACATTTGTCGCATCTCTTCACAAGTTCACTTGCATCTTTGTACAAAGTTGGCCAGTAAAACCCATAACTATGAACCTTTCAAGTTGTCCTCGCCCCACCATGATGACCACCATAGGGAGAGGAATGACAAGCCTCCAAAATACTCAATTGCTCCTCCTCTGGGACACATCTTCGGATCACACCGTCAGTGCAAAATCTTGAACAAGTACGGCTCATTCCAATAGAAGTCCAAACTATCTCGTTTAATCTTCTTCCTTTGGTTAGAAGAGAGCTCACATGGGATTATACCAGTCACAAAGAAATTAGCAACGTCCGCAAACCATGGCATACCATTCACTGACACAGAAAGGAGTTGCTCATCAAAAAATGAACCATTGATCTTTAGGCCATCACGGGGCCTCCCTTTCTCCGCCAAGCAAGACAAGTGGTATGCCACTTGGTTTTCACAACCCTTCTGGTCAAACTCTTGAAGTAACAAGACCCATCGCATCAGCCTTGCTTTGGAATCCTTCTTCATCATCAAGTACCAGAGTGCGGCATGATCGGTATGAATTATGACCTTGGCGCCCATGAGATATGGCCAAAATTTCTCCATTGCGAACACAATAGCCAAAAGCTCTTTTTCAGTTACCGTGTAGTTCACTTCAACATCATTCATTATCTTGCTCGCATAGTACACCGGATGAAATATTTTGTTCACTCTTTGACCCAAGACGGCCCGACCGTAACATCACTCGCGTCACACATAAGCTCGAAAGGCAAGCTCCAATTGGGTGCGGTAATAATAGGAGTGGTGGTCAACTTGTTCTTGAGAAGTTCAAAGGCTTGCATACATCCCTCATTAAACACGAACTTGGCATCATTTTCTAATAACTTGCACATGGGATTCACAACCTTCGAAAAGTCCTTGATAAATCTCCGATAGAACTTCGCATGCCCAAGAAAACTTCTAACTCCCTTGACTGAAGTAGGGGGAGGGAGCCTTGAAATCACTTCAAGTTTTGCTTTGCCCACCTCTATACCATGCATTGAAATTTTATGGCCAAGGACTATGCCCTCCTCAACCATGAAGTGACATTTCTCCCAATTAAGCACAAGGTTGGTTTCTTCACAACAGGCCAACACTCTATTAAGATTTTTCAAACATTCATCAAACGAGTCACCCACACCACTGAAGTAGTCCATAAACAACTGCAAAATGTCCTCCACCATGTCGGTAACTATGGCCATCATACAACCCTTGAATGTAGTCGGTGCATTACACAACCCAAATAACATCCTAGAAAAGGCAAAGGTACTATACGGACAAGTAAAGGTGGTCTTCTCCTGATCTTCTAGAGCAATCAAAATTTTGTTGTACCCAGAATACCCATCCAAGAAACAATAGAAGGCACGCCCAGCAAGTTTGTCTAGCATCTGATCAAGAAAAGGCAATGGAAAGTGATCCTTGTGGGTCACTTTATTCAACTTGAGGTAATCCATACACACCCTCCACCCGGTGACAGTCCTGGTAGGAATCAACTCATTTGCGCATTGGTAACCACTGTCATACCACCCTTTTTCGGCACACATTGTGCCAGCGAAGTCTAAGAGCTATCAGAGATGGGGTATACAACCCGACATCCAACCACTTGATCACCTCCTTTTTCATAACTTCTTGCATTGACTCGTTCAACCTCCTTTGATGTTCCAAGGAGTGCTTTGCATCATCTTCAAGAATAATCTTGCGCGTACAATAGGTGGGGCTTATCCCCTGAATACCAGCTAAAGTCCATCCAATTGCATTCTTCCATTTTTAGAGCACCACCAATGTGGCATCTATCTGCATGTTAGTAAGACAAGAGGAAAGAATAACTAGCAAAGTTGAACTAGGGCCTAAGAATTCATACATGAGGTGTGGAGGCAACGACTTCCAACTCCAACACCGGAGGTTCCTCGATTGAGGGCTTTGTTGGTGGAGGCTTCCTATTTTCAAGATCCAAAGAGAGTTTTCTAGGCTCATAAGAGTAAGAGCCCATTCCATGTAAAGCATTGACACACTCCACTCGGCCTTCATCCTCATTTACATCAAGATTCAACAATACCGCCTCTAAAGGGTCCTCTACATTGATCATTGCACTAGTATTATCAACTATCACTACCGTGACAAGATTCACAAAAGAACACACTTCAGAACTGTTGGGCTGCTTCATTGACTTGCACACATAAAAGCCCACTTTCTCATCACCCACCTAGAAGGTGAGTTCCCCTACTTCCACATAAACTAAGGCCTTCCCAGTTGCAAGGAAAGGTTTTCCCAATATGATCAGAACCTCATAATCTACCTCACAATCCAAGATCACAAAATCAGTTTGCAAGATAAATTTGTCCACCTGGACAAGAACATCATCAATTATACCCAATAGTCTCTTCATTGTCCTATCCGCCATTTGCAATCTCACGGAAGCCAGCCTCGGTTGCCCAATACTCAAAGTCTTGAAGACGGAGTAAGAATCAAATTTATACTTGCCCCCACATGACATAGAGCTTTTGCAAAGTTTGCACTCCTAATGGTGCAAGGAATGGTGAAAGCACCGGGATTTTCTAGCTTCGTATCCATCGAGTGCACTATTGCACTAACTTGGTGGGTCATCTTGATAGTTTCATAATCCATGGTTCTTTTCTTTGTCACCAAGTCTTTCATGAATTTAGCATAACCCGACATTTTCTCCAGAGCCTCCACCAAAGGCACATTAATGGATAAGCTCTTCATCATGTCAATAAATTTCTTAAACTAATTCTAATTTTTCTACGTCTCGAGTCTTTGATGATAAGGTGGACGTGGCCCTGGCAAAGGAGCCTTGGCTTTAGGCACAACCGTTTCCGGCATGTCTATTACGTGTTCCCTAGACGGGTTCACGTCATTTTGAGTTTCCACCTCAGCATCTTGGATATCAATCCTCACTTCCTCATTCACATTTACATCAATCACATTTTCAACCACTAAAGGGATCTCATCCTCTTGCAACTCAACTTCATCACTCGAAATTTCTTTTTGTTTTGAGGCATTCACATCACCGCCTCGTGCACTTATTGTAGTTACTACCATTACATGCTCGGAATTGTTCCCACCCTTCGGGTTGACTACCGTATCACTAGGTAGAACCCTCTTAGGGTGAGTATTCAAGGATTGTGAGATTTGGCCTAATTGAACCTCCATGTTTCTGATTGAAGTATTGTGGGAAGCCAACTGGGCATTCGAGTCAACATTCTTTTTCAGCATTTGTTCAAACATCATTTCGATTCTCCCCATTTCATTGTTGGAAGAACTAGGACCTTGGGATGGTAATGGGGGTGGATTGTTCGGTTGTTGATACATTGGGGGCCTTTGAAAGCCTTGCCCCCAATTTCCTTGGTTTCCATTGTTCCAACCACCCAGATTGTTATTTCCACCGCAGTTGTTGTTGTTGCCACTCTAATTACCCTGATTATTCTGATTATTGTTTTGGTTGCCCCAATTTGAATTTTGGTTGTTGTTCCCCCAATTACTATTCCCTTGTTGTTGTTGATTTCCAAATTGCCTTGGGGTCTCCATTGTTGTTGGTTGGAAGAATTGCCCCTTAAGCCTTGGTAGTTGTTCACACATTGTACTTCTTCATTCTGCTCATCATAACCATCATCTTGGAACCTACCATTATCTTGGTCAAATTGATCTGACTCCCTTGGTTTTGTTGCCCTCTTTGTTTTCTTTTGTTCACTAACATGTTGACACCCTCTATAGCATTCACTTGTCGTGGAGTTTGAACCTGCTGTAATTGTGCCTTTGCTAGCTAGTTTATTCTGGTTGTCAGTTCTACTATTACCTGCCCATGATCATGAAGCTCTTTGTGCAAGTGAATGACCGTGGGGTCACCCTGCGGCACATTGGCTCTACTTTTCCAAGCGGAGGAAGTGTCAGCCATCTCATCCAATATTTCATTAGCCTCATCATACAATGTGTTCATAAAATTACCCCCGACGAGTTGGTTCACTATGCACTATTTTGTTGTGTTAATGCCCCGGTAGAATGTCTGTTGTATCATTGCCTTAGTCACATCATTGTTGGGACATTTCTTTACCATTGTCTGGTTTCTCCCCCATATCTCATGCAGTGGTTCGTTGGGCTCCTACTTGAAAGGTAAGATTTCATCCCTCAAGTTCGCCATGTGGCCCGGCGAGAAAAACTTTGCAATGAATTTATCTGCGAACTCATCCCAAGTAGTGATGGAATGGTTGGGAAGCCTTTCAATCCAATCCAATGCCTTCCCTCTAAGCGAAAAAGGGAATAATCTCAACCGAAGTGCATCCTCTAACACATTTGTTTGATTGCTCTCCCAACAAGTATCCACGAAACCATTAAGATGTTTGTAAGCATTCTGATGGTGAGCACCCATGAAATACCCTTGCTACTCCAACAAAGTCAACATCACATTTGTAATTTGGAAATTGCCCACCCGGATCCTGGGTGGGACAATTGCACTAGCATATCCTTGGTTGGGAAGCACCCGAGGAGCCACTCTTGGATGTGGCGGGGGAGGGTCTGGAACATTATCATTGGCCTGGCGGCCTCTCCTTTGTCCTTGAGGTACTATAGGAACCTCACCATCATTATTGTCATCTACCTCCTCCCCCGGCGGAAGATCTCCAACCGATGCGTTGTTTGCTGCCATTTTGTACCTAAGTTTGCGACACACAAAAATTAGTAACACGGAAGGAAAGAAAAACAATACACTAAACTATTTAGATAGATATCCAAAACCGTTAGCTCCCTGTCAACGGCGCCAAAAGTGATCGGGTCCAACCCTACACCACTAAGGAGTGGCAAGAGCAGTCAATGCAGCTTCTACTCGAGATGGTCGGGATCGAATCCACATGGAGCTAGATTGTTTGGGATTTGGATTCCTATCTGAACTAGCAGTTCATAGTGCTATTAATTATACTTCCAATCATAATTGTTCGTTTGTTACTTCTAACTTAATGCTAATTAGATGCTAAATTAAACTAAGTATGAATGCTTGCATGGTTTTCTAAATGGATAACGAGGCACTAGGGAAGTGACTTTCTCCTAGGTGAATACTTGACGGGATCTAAAGCCAAATGCAAAGTTGTTATGTTGGGGATTACGATATAGCCAATGCACGGAACTACTTACTCTATACCTCTCGGTAGCTTGAGTGACTTTCCCCTAATTGACTTTCTCAAGACCAATTGGGTGTCAAAATTGTGCAAGCAATATAGGCTCAAGTCGGGTATTACTATCTCTAGGTTTAACCCTTTAATTGGGGCTATCAATCTCTTGAGTACACCCCAATTTCTTGTTGGACTGATTTTCCTAGACTCAAGCTCTCTTTCTCAAGAAGAACACAAGTCAAAAAGGCACAAATTAGTGTTTGCAACCACTAAATCAACATGGAAAATACAAATCAGTCCAAATATCAACTATCTATAAACATCTAAGCCTTAAAACAAAATACCCATCAAATACCCATACTAGGGTTGAGCCACAATCTTAGCTAATAAACCATATAATGTGATTACAAACTAAGATATTGAAGATTCAATGTTAAACTAGCTACAAATTACTCAAAATAGAACAAAACTGTCGTTCACGTGCTTTACTCAAATAAAGCTACCCTAAAAATCTAGAAAAGAACTATTTATACAAGGCCAAATTTTCTGGACAAAAATACCCCTGACGGAGGTACCGCGGAAAATGCGTTGCGGATGTGGTGAGGCTTTTTATCTTCATTGCTCAGTCTCTGAATCTAGCCACCGCGGACTGCATAAAATGCACCACGGCCGTGGTGGCTTCACTGTGGTCCGCACAAAATGGAACGCGGACCGCAATGGCTCCCATGTTCAAAACTCCCAACTCTCAGAATCCCCTCTCCGCGGACCACATAAAATGGATTGTGGCCGCGAAGAGACTACTGCGGCAATGAGAAATCCTCCACAGACCGCACTACTTGAAGCCCAAAAGTGCACCTCTTTGAACTTATCCACCGCGGACCGCACTAAATGGTCTGCGGCCGCGGTGGGCCTGTTGCGGATGCGGTGGACTTTATGCTGCAGCAATGCCTTGACTTGTCATTAGTACTTGTGTAGGTTTCACTCCTTTTTGAGTTGGTTTTCACAACTTTCCACTCTTTTGACCAAACTCTGCAAACAAACACAACATGTAAGCTTTCGAGATTACTTGTATATATTTTTAGTCCAAAACTCAAGCAAAAAAGAGTATAAAATATACTAGAATCCGTAGTTATCACTCACACCAAGGACTCCTTTTAAGATCAACAACTTATGCAGTGTAGAATAGCCAGCCCCAGTGTGTCAAAGATCAGAGGTGTCTCATGGACTCCAAAACAATGCTCACACTGGAGGGGCAGGACCCTAGATGTTCTAAGAGTTAAAGTGATAGTGATTTTCAAGAGTAGTTTGAGAAAACAGTTTTAGACTTCCATAAAAATCAGAAGTAAACATAATCATTCAGTTTCTAGAACCTAGGCAAAGGTTCCAGCCAAAAAAACAGCATTCAAAAATAGGATTACTTAAGTTTATTAGTTGTTTCTAAGTGACCAAACACATAAGCAATGCATGCTGAAGATCAAACAACCACAAGTAGAGGGTAGTAGGGATTGGGGAGCAAGGTATTCAGATAGGAGATCATGCTAGTATGGAAGTAGATATAGATCTAATTTTAGACACAAGTAAACATGCAAACTTGTTGAAAAGAAAGAACACCTAGTTTTAATTAAAACAGAAGTCAACATGCTATTGTTGTAAACACATGTATTGGACAGGAGTAGACATAAACACATAGGTTCAGCATGATTGAAACACATAGTTAGACATGCTATTGACTACATGGTTTTGTGAAGAAGCAGCCACATAGATTGGACAGAAGTAGTCATGCTAACAAACACATGGATTGAACAGAAGTAAGTATGCTGGTAAACAAACAAATTTAAACATAGGTGACATGCTGATAAACACACAAATTTAAACAGAAATCGCATGGTAATAAACACACATTTTAATTGAATGACAGTGGTAGAGGCTTACCATTTAAAGAGGCAAAAACAGAAGGTAAAGTAGACAAGCTTCCACAGTCTAGCCTTGGCGTTCAGCCGGCTCGTCAAGCAGTGATCACAAGTAGCAGAGAGAGAGATGAGAGGAAAGTTTTTTGTGTGTGCAAATTATTGTCCGTGTCTTTAGAAGAATCAGAATGAGAGTATATATAACACCTAGTGAGGTAAAAAAATAAGGTAAAGAGTGAAGCACAACTCATAAAATAAGGGCAATCAATTAATTATAGAATCAAATCATGTGAGTGAGTCCGGAATAGACCCCATAATTAGGGGTAATCACTTAACATCAAGAAGAAAAGGTTAATTAGGGTAAGGAATCCAAGTTATACCAAATAGGGAATCAATAAGAATACTCAAAACCATGCAGACAACTTATTAAGGCAAGGCGGGTAAATATTGTAAATAAGGTAAAAGAAGTAATCAAATTATCAATCAAGCTTGATTGGGATAGGAAATTAGGGATTTATACCATAAATGACTCTTATTGAATTTCAAATAAGGCAAAAAGTAGGTTTAACAGTCAAGTAATCAGTTTCACAAATACGGCAACACGGGTAATCAAAGACCAACCAAAGGGTCAATCAACCCATAGATAGGCGAGAGCTATCAATTAAGAAACTCGGGATTAAGGAAAAAAATCAGAGATCAGTTAATTAATTTAGTAAACAAATGAAACCCTAGATAATTAGGTCAATCATTCAATTATTCAAACGATAATGGGCAAGAGGTTGAAATCAAACACTGAGTATTCAATCACTTGGACCAGAAAGATAACCATGCGAGAAACCTAAATCTTCAGAAAACCTTTTGCAAAAATGGAAGTGGAAACCCCAGATAATTAGAAAGATACTTAGGGTTGATTAGTAGCAGCAAGATTAGGGAATTTGAACAAATAGCCATGGAAACAGAAAGCAACTTAAACATGCAGAGATTCAGACAATAAAAAATAGAGAAATCAAAAACCTAAAGTATCATAGTTCTAAAAATCTGTTAATAGTAAAGGAATAAGAGAAACTTAAATAAAAATCACGGAAACTTGAAACATTTCAAGTATGCATAGATTCGAACAACAGATAACAAAGAACCCAAAATATAAAGTAATATAGTGCTAAAAATTGGTTAATCAGTAGGGAAATAGGAGAACATTAAAGAAAAATTGGTGACGAACTCGGAATCTCTCCAGATCTACAAAGATCTGGAAGGATCCGGGTTTAAAAATTAGGGCTTTGAAGAAAGAATGAAAGGGTAAAGGGAATCTAGTGTCAAACAAGAGATTTGGACCATAAAAGCATCGAGATAGCAACACTCACAACCATAGACAGGCTCTTCGAGAGTCTTGAACTAGATCTAATTAGATCTCTTTGAGATTTTTCCAGGAAACCATAAGAACGAGCAACCACAAGACATAGAAGATCCGTAGGAGCCTCAAACGGCCATGGAAATCCATGGATCGAATAGGAATCAAAGGGATTAGGGCCGGTTTTGGGTGGATGCGACTAGGGTTAGGATTAGGCTTTAGAGAGACGGGGAGCATTAGGAATTCTAGGGCGGCTGAGATGAGCAAATGAGCTAGGTTAGAGGGTCATTTGGAATTAAAAAGGAAAGTTTGATCGTGGACCGTTGATAGATCAACGGCCACGATTTAATGGGGTTATTGGATCGAGTATGTTTATTTGGGTTAGGGTCAGATAAAAATTGGTCCTGGGTAGATTTTGGGCTAATTTAGGATTGAAATTTCGCTGTCTAATTGGCTAGGTCGGAATAAAAAAGGGCTATTTATTAAATACACATTTAATCACTAAAATAATTTTTAAAAAATAGTTAATAAATTATAACAAATAATTTTCATTCCTAAAAATATTTTAAAATAATTACTTAATATTTGTAAAAATATAAAAGGCTATTTTCTGGTAAAATAATGTAATAATGCATGCATAGGCTATAACTGCAAAGTGATTGCAATTGTAACCTAAAAATACAAATGTGGCTATTTTTACAATAATTGAAACTTAGTACAAATGCAAATGATAAAATTAAACCATAAAATTATTATAAAACTATTTGTGATCCAATCAGTGATTGTTTTAAAAAAAAAGCATGGATAAATTAATTAAAATCTTTTAACAAATGCAAAAATTATATGAAAACTACTAATTGATGTCAATGCATGGATTTGAAAATATTATAGGAAAAAATTGGGTATCAACATCCACGCACCTGCAATCATTACACTTGCGGTCCCCAATCCGCAAGTGCGGAAACAACAGAAGCAGTAAAATTCTTCAACTCCAATTAAATTTTAAATCTTCCGCCAACCATCCAAATCCACCTCAAGGCCCTCGGAACCTCAACCAAATACGCCAAAGTCACATATCATCATTAAAACTTATACCAACCCTCGGAACACTCAAAAAAACATCGAAACACCAAATCACCCTCGGATTCAAGCCTAAGGATTTCCAAACGTCTGAATTCTGCAACCGATCAAAATACCTATCAAAACCTCATTCGAATAACCTGAAATTTTACAGACACGTCGCAAATGACACAATAGACCTACTCCAATTTCTGGAATTTCATTCTGACCCCGAGATCAAGATTTCCACAACCAACTGGAAAATGCAAAAATTCCAATTTCGCCAATTCAAGTATAAATATACCACAAACCTCCCAATTACATTCCAATCATGATCCTAAGTCCAAAATAACCTAACGAAGTAATCCAAACCATCAAAACTCAATTTCGAGAACATTTACCCAAAAGTCAACTTTCAGTTGACTTTACTAACTAAATCGCCAACTTAGGAGACGAAGTGTCTCATTTCACTCAAAAACTACCCCGAATACAACATAACCCACACGATATGATCAAATACAATTGAACAACACACAGGGAAGCATAAATGGGGAGAACCGAACTGAAACTCATGAAACGACCGGCGAGTCATTACATCCCCCCCCTCTTAAACAAACGTTCATCCTCGAACAAGTGAAGAAACATACCTGAAGCCTCAAATTGGTGTGGATATCGGCTCCCATATCCCGCTCGGTCTCCCAGGTAGCCTCATTCATGGGCCGACCTCTCCACTGCACTTTCACTGAAGCTATATCCTTTGATCGTAATTTTCGGACTTGCCTTTCCAAAATAGCCACTGGCTCCATATCATAAGTCAAATCACCATCTAACTGAATCGTGCTGAAATCCAAAACATGAGACAGATCACCAATATACTTCTGGAGCATATAAACATGAAATACCGGATGCACGCTCGACAAGATAGGTGGCAAAGCCAGCTCATAAGCCACCTCTCTAATCCTCCAAAGCACCTCAAAAGGCCCAATGAACCGAGGACTCAATTTACCCTTCTTCCCAAATCTCATAACACCCTTCATGGGTGATACCTTCAGTAGAACCTTCTCCCCAACCATGTAAGACACATCACGGACCTTCCTGTCAGCATAACTCTTTTGTCTCGATTGTGCTGTACGAAGCCGCTCCTAAATCACTTTCACCATGTCCAAAGCATCCTGCACCAAGTTTGTACCCAAAATTCAGGCCTCACCCAGCTCAAACCAACCAACTAGAGATCTACACTGTCTCCTATATAAAGCCTCATATTCAACTGATAACAGTTATTATATAAAAATTCCGTGAGTGGCAGAAACTGATCCAATGAACCCCCAAAGTAAATGACATAAACGCGCAGCATGTCCTCCAATATCTGAACAGTGCCTTCGGACTGCCCGTTTGTCTGAGGGTAAAAAGTTGTGCTCAACTCAACTTGAGTACCCAACTCCCGCTGCACGGCCCTCCAAAAATGTGATGTGAATTGAGTACCTCTATCTAAAATGATGAAAACCGGGACACCATGAAAGCGAACAATCTCTCGGATATAAATCACTACTAATCGCTCTGAAGAATAGGTAGTACACACAGGAATGAAGTGCGCGGACTTGGTCAGCCGATCCACAATCACCCAAATAGCATCGAACTTCTTCAAAGTCTGTGGGAGTCTAACTACAAAATCCATGGTGGTCTGCTCCCACTTCCACTCTGGAATATCTAACCGCTGAAGCAAGTCACTTAGTCTCTGATGCTCATATTTCACCTGCTGACAATTGAGACACCGAGCTATAAATCCCATAATATCCTTCTTCATCCTTCTCCATCAATAATGTTGTCTCAAATCCTGATACATCTTCACAGCACCCTGGTGAATCGAATACCGCGAGCTATGGGCCTCTTCTAGAATCAACTCCCAAAACCCATCTACATTGGGCACACAGATCCGGCCCTACATCCTCAATACTCCATCATCACCAATAGTAACATCTCTAGAATTGTCGTGCTGAATATGTCCTTAAGGACAAGAAAATGAGGATTATCATACTGGTTCTCCCTGATGCGATCAAACAAGGAAGATCGAGAAACCACATAGGCTAAGACCTGACTGGGCTCCGAAATATCCAACCTCACAAACCAATTGGTTAAGGCCTAAACATCAACTGCAAGAGGTCTCTCCCCAACAGGAATATATGCCAAACTGCCCATACTCACCAGCTTCCTACTCAACGCATCAGCCACTACATTGGCCTTCCCTGGATGGTACAAGATGGAGATATCATAGTCCTTTAGCATATCAAACCATCTCCGCTGTCTCAAATTGAGATACTTTTGCTTGAACAAGTCTGGAGGCTACGATGATCATTAAACACCTTACAAGACACACCATATAGATAATACCTCCAAATCTTCAACGCATGGACAATGGCGACCAACTTTAGATCATGAACCGGATAGTTCTGCTCATGGGGCTTCAACTAACGAGAATCATAAACAATCACTCTACCCTCCTACATAAACACACACCCAATACCAACTCTCGAAGCATCACAATACGTTGTATATGAACCTGAAGCTGATGGCAAAACTAACACTGGAGTTGTGGTCAAGGCAGTCTTGAGCTTCTAAAAGCTCCCCTCACACTTATCCAACCACATCAAAGGCACACCCTTTTGAGACAATTATGTCAAGGGTGATGCAATAGTTGAAGATCCCTAAACAAACCGACGGTAATAACATGCCAATCTAAGAGAACTGCGAATCTCTGTGGCTGAGGACGGTCTGGGCCAACTATGAACCGCCTCTATCTTCTTTGGATCAACCTGAATACCCTCACTGGACACCACGTGCCCTAAGAAAGACACTAAACTAAACCAAAACTCACACTTGGAGAACTTTGCATAAAGCTTCTCCTCTCGCAAATGCTGCAATACAACTCTCAAATGCTTTGCATGCTCCTCCCGACTACCAAATACACCAGAATATCATCAATGAATACAATAAAAAATGAGTCGAGATAAGGCCAAAACACACTATTTATCAAATGCATGAACACTGTCGGGGCATTGGTCAGCCCAAAAGACATCACAAGGAACTCATAATGACCATATCGGGTCTTGAAAGCTATTTTAAGAATATCTGAGTCCCTGATCTTCAACTGGTGATACCCTGAACGGATATTAATCTTGGAGAACACCCTCTCTCCCTGAAGCTGGTCAAATAAATCATCAATACAAGGCAAAAAATACTTGTTCTTGATTGTAACTTTGTTCAATTGCCTATAATCAATGCACATCCTCATTGTGCCATCCTTCTTCTTCACAAATACAACTGGTGCACCCCAAGGCAATGCACTAGGCCAAATAAAACCCTTATTAAGGAGTTCCTAAATCTACTCCTTCAACTCCAATGGTGCCATACGATACGGTGGAATAGAAATGGGCTGAGTGCCCGGCACCAAATCAATACCAAAGTCAATACCTGTCCGGTGGCATACCCGACAGATATACAGGAAATACATCTGGAAAATTCCTCACTATCAGGACTAAATCAATACTAGGAGTCTCTGCATTGGCATCCCTTATGAAGGCTAAGTAAGAAAGACAATCCTTCCCAACCATCCATTGGGCCTTCAAAAATTAAATCACCCTACTAGGAACAAAATCAGTCGAACCTCGCCACTAAATTTATGGCACATCCGACATAGCCAACGTCACTATCTTAGCATGACAGTCAAAAATAGCACGACATGGAGATAATCAGTCCATGCCTGATATCACATCAAAGTCCACCATACAAAGCAATAAAAGGTCCATCAGGTCTCCAAACCCCCAATAGTCACCACACACGACCGGTATACATGGTCTACAACAACAGTATCACCCGACGGAGTAGATACACGAACAGATGAAACAAGAGACTCACGGGGTGTATCCAAATAACGAGCAAAATATGATGATACATATGAAAAAGTGGAACCATGACCAAATAACACAGAGGCATATCTGTGGTAAACTAAGACAATAACTGTAATCATAGCATCTGAAGCAATAGTATCGGGTCTGGCTGGGAGTACATAGAATCGGTCCTGACCACCACCTGATCGACCTCCCATCTAGGGTGACCCCTAGCTGACTGTCCTCCACACCTAGCTGGCGAGGTAGGTGCTGAAGTAACTGGTGCTAAAGTAGATGGCTGACTCCTCTGCTTAGACGGACCCCCAAGACGACGATGACACTACCTCCATATATGCCCCAACTCCCCACACTCATAACAACCCTTGGTTCTGGAGACGGGGATTGAAGGGAACTCCTAGCACCGGGATGACTAATAGAAGAACCTGGCATGGAAGAGCCTTGAACTGATGGAGCATAGGATAAACTCTAGGTTGGAAGGACACTAAGTGAGGAATGGCCCTAATGAGAACTGTGAGAACCATGGCCCGATGATGCCCCATGATAAACTAAGCGAGCTGACTAAGCATGCCTAAATGGACGGCCTCTGCCGTGCTGAAACTGACCCGTATGAGGAGTACCACTGAATCCACCCTGACCACGAGGCCACTTAGCCTCCCGATCAACCCTCTCCTGACCAAGAACTATCTCAATCTACCGAGCTATGTCAACAACCTCATCAAAGGTAGCACCAGATACTCTTTCTAGTCATAAGCAACCGAAACTAAAAACCGAAGCCATTTATAAACCTCCTGATCCTCTCTCAGTGTCTGGGAACCAACCAAACCGCATGACGAGCCAATTTGGAAAACCACATCTCATACTGTGTGATAGATCTATCACCCTGATGAAGCTGCTTGAACTGCCTATGCAGCATCTCTTGGTGAGACTCAGGTACAAACTTCTCTAGGAAGAGAACGGAGAACTACTGCCAAAAAAGGGGCATTGCGCCAAATGGCCTAAACCTCTCGTAAGCCTCCCACCATCTAAGTGCAGCCCCGGAGAACTAGAAGGTAGGTAACGAGACCCCACTGGTCTCCAGAATACCTGCTGTCCGAAGCATCCTCTGACACTTGTCCAAGAAACCCTGTGCATCCTCACCCTCAGCACTACTAAATGACGGAGGCTGAAGTCTACCAAACCTTTCAAGCCTGTGCTGCTCGTCCCCTAGCATAACAGGAGCTACATAGTCCTGAACAACTACAACCGGCTGGGTTGGAGGTGCCCCTGGTGTCTAAAGTTCATGCACAACCTGCTCAGGTGTGCAAGCGGCGGTAGTTTAAGTGCCTCCCCCGCTCTGAGAAGTAGCTGCGATCATAGTAACTGAGACCGCCTGAGCCAGGCCAGTGCACACTAATAGAATCTGGGCTAGGGCCTCCTAAAGGCCTAGGATAACAATAGGCACAGCCGGTGCCTGAGCTAGTATTGTTGGAGTGTCCGCAACTAGGACATAATCCTGAACTGGGGCAGCTGGTACATTTGCAGATGCTGCCCTAGCTGTTGTGCGGGCTACACCCTTGCCCCTACCATGACCTCGACCGCGACCTCGGCCTCTAGTGGCCCCAACTGGTGGTACTGGTGGTCGTCCATCCTGACTGGTAGCACGTGTCCTCACCATCTGTGAGACAATGGAATAATAGGTGTTTAGTTACCAGAATCAATAGATTCGCACGGCAGGAATTCAAAAATATGAAGTTTTTCCTAAAGGTTCTACAACCTCCCGAGGATAAGTACAGACGTCTGTGTACCGATCCGCGAGACTCTACTAAACCCGCTCATGACTCATGAGACATATGTAACCTAGGCTCTGATACTAACTTGTCACGACCCTACAACTGACCTGGTCGTGATGGCGCCTATCGCAAAATTGGGCCAGCTGACACAAACCCAAGTGCAACCAGAGTTTCATAAAAGTCATTTTTAAGCCATTAATTAACAAAATCTCATAACATACATCTAAATAACCAGTGCGGAAATATAACACCACCCCGACATCGGGGTGTCACAAGTCACGAGCAACTACAAGCTCTGTCTAAGTACAACAAAGTCTATCAAAGTCTGGAAGACAATACTAATATAATCTAGGGAAGATATGAGGGAGAAGAACAGTGCTACGAATGCCATGCAGCAACCTTGTCAACTCCAAGACCTTCTGAATGAACGATAATGCTCGCTATCAAGACCCGCAACTCCAGGAACTACACACAAGGTGTATGGAGCAATGTAAGTACGCCAACTAAGTAAGTAATAAAAGTAAATGACAGTTGAGCAGTAAGAACACAGATAATTCCATGTCATGGCACCACAGCATATACAATACATTTCCCAAAATAGTACATAAATCAATTATCTCGTAAAAACAAACTCAATTTCAGTAAAAACCTTTCCTATTAAAAACATCCTTTAATAGTTCAAACGAGTGATGAACACAATGAGTAAAAATGATAGAAACATAAACAGCCCCTCGGGTAAGACATGTACCAGAAGTCGCCCCTCGAGAAAAATATCAACAGAACCAGCCCCTCGGGCTACCTTACAATCACTCATAATCAGCCCCTCGGGCAACATCATATCACTCACAATGGGTACCCACGTTCACTAGGGGTGTTAAGACTCCGTAGGGGCTCCTACAGCCCAAGCCCTATCAGAAGCCATCTCGTGGCATAATAAATCGGGCCATCGGCCTCTCATATATCACAAAAATAGTACAACATGCTATGGTGCATAGCCCGATCCCATGATATTCTCACAACACAGTCCCTCGGCCTCTCTCTGTCAGAAATCTCTCGAGCCACTCGGGCTATCCATAAAATAGGGTGCTCAGCCCAAAATATCATTTAAAGTATCAAAATAGAGTAAATGAGTCTGAGTTATGAAATCAGTAAAACACATAATGACTGAGTACGGTTATTAAATCAAAACAGTGAGGAATTTCAGTAAAGAAAGCCCCTAAGGGTCCAAATAGTTTGCATGAGGCCAAAATTTGGCATCCAGCCCAAAACATAGTAATACTTTCCAAAACACAATAGTATCAAATAGTTTTCAATTAAATACGCGACTTAATAGTCGTACGGAATGGACCAAGTCACAATTCCCAATAGTGCACGACCCCACGCTCGTCATCTAGTGTGTGCGCCACCTTAAAGTAGTGAAACGATGTGAAATCTAGGGTTTCGTATACTCATGACAACATTTACAATCATTAGTTACCTCAAACCGGTCCAAACTTTAAACCGCTATCCCTTTGCCTCTCGTCTCAGCCTCCTAATTCTCCAAGTCTAACCAAAACCAAATTCATGCCGTCAATATAAGCTAAAGGAACAAAGCCCACGCAAAAATAATCAAATTATATCAAAAATCCCGGAATTGGCCAAACCTGATCCCCTGGCCCATGTCTGGGAATTCGATAGAAGTCACATCACTAGAATCCTTATCCTCCCACGAGTCTATACATACCAAGAACATCAAAATCGGGCCTCAAATGGCCCCTCAAATCCCCAATTTAAACTCTCCAATTTCAAGCCCTAATTCCCCAAATTTTAACCCCTAAATCCTAGTAATTTCATGTCTAATCAGTTAGAAATCACCATAGAATCGAGTATTGAGTTCAAAAACCTTACCTCTAAGTGTTACCCTTCGAATTCCTCTAAAAAAGCTCCAAGTCTGAACACAAATGGTTAAATAAGGCTGGAAATTGCGAAGGGAAGCTTTTATAGTTTCTGCTCCAAGGACACCGCACCTGCGCTACCGCTTCTGCGGAAATTCTCCGCTTCTGCGGTTTTCACTTAAGGTAACCAACTTCAGCACTTGCGCCCCAGGCCTCGCACCTGCTGGCTCACAGGTGTGGTTAACCATCCGCTACTGCAACTAAGTCTACTCCTACGGTCATCTTCATGCACCTGCAATCATTGCACCTGCAGTCCCTAATCCTCAAGTGCGGAAACAACAGAAGTAGTAAAATTCTGCAACTCCAATTCAATTCTAAATCTTCTGCCAACCATCCAAATCCATACCAAGGCCCTCGGGACCTCAATCAAACACGCCAACAAGTCACATATCATCATTCAAACTCATTCCAACCCTCAAAACACTCAAAACAATGTCAAAACACCAAAATCACCCTCAGATTCAAGCCTAAGGATTTCCAAACTTCCAACTACAGCAACTGATCCAAAAATGTATCAAACCTCATTTGAATGACCTGGAATTTTGCACACACGTCACAAATGACACAACGGACCTACTCCAATTTTCAGAATTCCATTCCGACCCCGATATCAAGGTTTCCACTACCGACCAAAAAATGCCAAAATTCTAATTTCGCCAATTCAAGCCTAAATCTACCACGGACCTCCCAATTACATTCCGATCATGCTCATATGTCCTAAATCACCTAACAAAGCTATATGAATCATCCAAACTCAATTCTGAGATCATTTGCCTAAAAGTCAACTTCCGGTTGACTTGACCAACTAAATCACCAACTTAGGAGGCGAAGTGTCTCATTCCACTCTAAAACTACTCTGAACCTAACACAACCCACACTATATGGTCAAATACAACTGAACAACACATGGGGTAGCAGAAATGGGGAGAACAAGACTGAAACTCATGAAACGACCGGTCGGGTCGTTACAATCGTAAAGGTAGTGTGACCATATCTTTAATGGAAACACTACTTCCGCAAGCTCCAAGTCATGTGTGGGGTAGTTCTTCTCGTAATTCTTTAACTGCCTGGAAGCATAAGTAATAACTTTTCCATCTTGCATAAGAACATAACCAAGACAAGCTCTGGAGGCATCACAATACAGTGTGAACCCACCCAAACATGTAACAAGGTTAACACAGGTGCAGTGGTCAATCTCTTCTTTAACTCGTGAAAACTCTACTCACAAGTGTCTGACCACTAGAACTTAATTGCTTTTTGAGTCAACTTAGTTAATGGAGCTGCAAGTGAGGAAAATCTCTCTACAAACCTTCTATAGTAGGTCTTTCTCCAAGGCCTTGGCCAGTTCTTGAATGCTTCTATCTTCTGAGGGTCTACTTTTATGCATTCACTAGATACCAAGTGGCCTAATAATGCCACTAACTATAACCAGAACTCACATTTTGATAACTTGTCATAAAGCTCATTCTCCTTCAAGGTCTGCAAAGCTATCCTGAGGCTTTTGCATGCTCATACTTGCTCTTATAGTATACCAAAATATCGTCTATAAATATAATACCAAAGGTATCAAGGAATGGCTTGAAAACTTTGTTCATGAGGTCCATGAATGCAGCTAGAGCATTTGTTAACCCGAAGGAAATTACAAGAAATTCATAATGCCCCGTAGCGAGTTCTAAAGGCTATTTTAGATATATCTTCTTCTCTGATTCTTGTTATGATATTTTTCTTCTATCCTTTGTTTTCTGTTTTTTTCTAAGTGCTTGGCGAAAACCACAACAGACAACAGAGGAGAAAAATGTCATTCCTAGTGTTGCAACTGATGTTGTATCCTTAATGTGGTAAGCCAAACCACCAACAAACCTGCAGATCTTTGTTTTTTATGTCTTAACCATGTGAGGAGCATGCTTAGCCAAACTTATGAATTCCATGTAGTACTCTTACACACATTTATTCCCTTGCTTGAGCTACTCGATCTCCGTATACAGCCAGCTCCACAATTATTCCTTTTCCCACATCTCAAACCAAGCACCAGCCACATCACTAAGCTAGTAGGCAGTCAGCTCCACATCTTCATCATCAAATGCCTTCATCGCTTGGAGGGTTTTTATAACACCCTCCAACCATAACATTGGATCTTCAACAACTATAGTAACACGGAACAATGGAGGACTCAGCTTTAAAAATGCATTAATTCTTGAGGACTCAAAAAAATTCTATCTATTTAATTAAGGTGGAATCTCATCTCTTCTCTCGTTCTGGTTAGCCATGAAGGCTTTAAACGTCTCCATAGCACTATTGACAACATTAAACATCTGACCCACCTCTGGAGAAATGTTTGTCTGAGCCGGAACTGCTGTTGGGGGTGCACTGGACCCTGAGGTACTTGCTCATCATGCTCCACCCCTTATTCATGTTCATCCCGGAGTACTTGAACCCCCTCTGTGGATTTACCCTTCCTTTTCTGAGTCGAAGCCTTCTTAGTTCTACCTTGAGCCACAACAGTAGCAATAGTTTCTTGAGGAGTATCCCGAGTATCGGTACTAGATTTGCGAGTATGAGTCATTTCTGTGAGTTTTGGAGAAGTGATTATATTAGATAATTTCTTAGAGGTAGGCTCTACTGCACGATCTAAAGAATGAAAAAATGAGACTTTTCCTAAATGCTTGCGGCCTCCTATTTATTAGTATGGAGCACTGCATACCCATAAATAAGACTCTACTAACACAGCTTCATAGACCCCTAGGACTCCATACACATGATGCTCTGATACCAAGTTTATCACGACCCATTTTTTGAACAAGCCATGACCAGCACCTGATCGCTAAATTTAACCAAGTGAACCATCTGCGCTTATCAAAACTATTATAACTTCAAACTTTGTATGCAACAAGGAAATACTTTAATTAAATAGTTTTAATTAATATGAATATCTAATATAAACCAACTCCAAAATATTATTCGTAGTAACTATTGAAATACTACAAAATTATTATCAAAAACCCTTGAATCTTAACCCTCTGACTATGTCTGTGAAGCCTTTATTGATAAATTGATGCACTTCTAAAGGCATGAGATTTTCTGGCCAGTTCTCCAAGTAAACAAAGAAAAAGCTAAATAATTTCGACTCAAAGGAATACTCCACGAACAAAAGCGGAGTTCACCAATAGTACTGGAAGTGAGGGAAGTCCTAACATGTAGCCTGCTTGCTTGCAAAACCAGTTCCTACATTGTATTGCAGACCAACGCAGGCTCCCAAAAGAGAATGTCAGTACCATCCATTGTACTCAGTGAGTCTCAACGACAGGGGATGAAACTTTGATAAAATATGCATCACTAGCAAAGATTCTAAATTCATGGAAAACATAAATCTTTTAAGAACAATTCTAAAATAATTGCATAATGGCGGTTTATGTATATTCTAAAAGAAATTATTTTATATTTCTTTCTTATCAAAAAATACTTCACTTTATGCTTTGGGAGTTCTAACTATCCTTACTTATTTCTGTCATAGTCACTGTGTGATCGGCATGGGTTCGATCCCTACCTTATCGAATAGGCCAAATCCACGAGGTGTCACTCGCTTCATGGTTCTCAGCGCTCATGTATCATACCTTTGCCTAACTATATAAATTCTCTGCATGGAGACCCTCGGCTCGTGTTCTCCCTACTTTGGCATAAGTAGTTTCAAGAAGCCAACGCCTTAATCATGACCCTCTCAGAATAGAGGATACTCCCAAAGGTACTTTAATAATAAATTGTTCTGTGTGACCTCGCTACGATCTAAATCAACTTTCTTGACCATTCAAGTCTAAATCTTTTCTAGAACAACCTATACATACTCATACTGGTATCCTTAAATGTAAAGCATGGCAAAAGCGTGAAATAAACATTCAAAAGTAATTCTAAAGATTCTTCATGAATTTTCAACATGAAAATGACATATAAGAATAACACAAAAAAATCTAAAAATTTATGCACATATATCATAATAAATCATCTAAACTTTAGCTAGAAAAATTATATGTTAATAGCTACTCACTCGCTCAAATTAGGTACCTATAAACTCTTTTAAGCAATTCATCAAACACCTTGTATGTGTGCTTTTGTGAGTTAAACCACTTTAGTAAAGGGTTATATCAACTCACCTCAAAACTCCTCGAGCCAATATGTAGGCCCCAGTCCAATTTATACCCGCCAAAAAATCAATTCTATAACAACCAGTGCATTTTAATTAATTTCAAAGTTTCACACCTAAATATGGAATTTACTGTTGATACAGAGAAAGAAGAGAATTAACTATTCAATTCATACCTACTGCTACTGTAGGATAATTGACAATAGGGAATTTTATATACCTGAGTTCAAGAATTAGTTTTTTGTAGAGAAACCTAGAACTTCTCATTTCTTGCGTGAGTATTGAGCAGCAAGGCTGCCTTTGCTCTGTTTCGTAGCGTTTTATTTCTCTTTTTTCGTATAAGGCTTTTTAAGCCTTTTGCCTTTTAAAAGTAAATCACGTTTCTTGCTATTACGTCCTAGTCTTTGAGTCTTTTCTTACAACAGCCCACTTTGGGCTTTAGGTTAATCACATACTCTCTTTTTCATTTTCTTTCTTCTTCTTTTTTTGACTTAACTAGTATTTAATTATACTCACTCCTAAAAACTAATAATATTAACTTTATTAATATTTTCCCTATTTGTATATCCCATTTATTTATAAATAGATTAGCAACTCAAAAGTCAATCATAAGAATTTAAATCCGTAATAGAACTATACCTTTTATGAACTCAAGACAAGTTTAAAAAATATTAAATTCTATATTGAGCGTCTTGAAAGTTTTATAAATTTGAGGAATGTTATAGAGATATTGAAAAGACAGCCTTCAGATCACACAATGAGCAGTATGAATTTGTACTTATGCCGTTTGGTTTTACTAATGCCCCTATCACGACCCAAAATCTATTAAGGGTCGTGATGACGCCGGACACCACTGTCAGGCAAGCCAACACCATATTACTAGTAAATTCTCGTTTTAATATTTTTGAGTCATTTCTTCTAAACATTTAAACAATGGATAATAAACTTCACTGGATAAACAATGATGTCTTTAAAAAATGTATTTACTGAATATTCCCGAAATCATCGAAGAAATCGGTGTCACAGGTGCATGAGCAATCACTAGGAAATATCAAATAAAGTACGATAATTGTCCGGAATACAAATTTGGATAGAAAGTAAATACAATACTCTGAAAGAGACTATGTTGGCTGCAGGTCGCCTGGAGAGATGCAGCTAAACTAAGTCTCAGTATCATCCATGGTGCTACGCCCATTAGGCCACTAGAGGTACATGTGTTTGTGCAACAAAAATACACAGCAAGT
Organism: Nicotiana tabacum; assembly: GCF_000715075.1. Classification (NCBI taxonomy): domain Eukaryota; kingdom Viridiplantae; phylum Streptophyta; class Magnoliopsida; order Solanales; family Solanaceae; genus Nicotiana; species Nicotiana tabacum. The sequence goes on along the minus strand of NC_134089.1, from coordinate 123,746,325 downwards.
GTGTATATGGTAAAATCCGAGGGACCGATTTTATGATCATTTCGGGGCTCCAAAGATGCACCTCTTAAAGCCCAAGGAAGGGCTCAAAGTGCGATCTCGTGGAGTATTTAAAATGCTTGTCTTAGAGACTATACGGGTCGATGACGGTCATAGGAAAATGGGGAGTTCCTTAGGCACTTGATGGGAGTTGGAGTATCAATCTCATATCTTTGTAATAAATGCACCTGTACTATACTAGGATTCCCCTCATATATAAAGGGGATCCTTGTCATTTTGTAGACATCTGATACTCAATATTCCATACAAGAACATTTTCTCTGCTCTCTAACTTAACATATTTTCTTGCTCTCATTACTTGCATTTATTACTTATATTCATTGTGTTCCATTTATTGTTCTTCATTTATTGCTTATTATTAGCCATAAAGAGTCGTCATTGATTTTATTCTATCTGTTAGTCCCATCTCGATAGCTCCCAGTCGAGCATCAGACTCTACCCCGAGGCCCCGAATAAGCAAGCTCGAGGCCCCGATTATTAACCATTCTGTTTGATTATCACCTTGCTCTCAAGCTCTTATCTCGTTTCTATGTCTTTCACATAGCATTAATTGTCTAACAACTAGCATAAAAATAGATCACGTATTTTTAGAACCACAAATAAAATCTAATTGTAATTACCATTTTCAAGGTAAACAGTTTGGCGCCCACCGTGGAGCTAAAAATAATAGTGATTATTTTCTTTCTGGTTCACTCCGTAACACAAGTTATGTTTCACACTTTTTCTTGTCCAAGATCTTTGATTTCAGGTCAAAATGTCTAGCTCAGTAAATGGATGTGAAAAAAATGGTCTTGAGAACCACGTAGAGAATGGTGTAGCCGTTCCAGGTATTGGTGCACCACCACTAAACCATGAAGGCACACCAGAGCCGATCCCCGCGGATGCGGTCTCATTCAATGCCCAACACGTCAATATGAGCTCCCGCACTAACACGAGTGTACACACCAAAGAGACCAACAAGAGTCTCAGAAAACCCCGGCTAGGTAGCTACAAAGTCACCAGAAAACCCCCAGCATTGTAGCATCGGAAAGGGCTTCCTCAGCTAAGCAGATACCGGAAAGAGGATCGAGTCGGGCGAGAAAAATATAGAAGCCAACGATAAGAAAGTAGAGACCTACAATTCTAGGGTCAAACAAATTCCAGGCGCACCCCTGGTCCTGAAGGGTGTAGATTTAAAGAAGTTTGTGCAGAAGTCGTTCCCACAAGAAGTGGCCCCGAAACCCATTCCAAAGATGTTCAGAATGCCTGACCTTCCGAAGAATAACGGAACCTCGGACCCCAACGAGCACGTCACTGTTTACACTTCTGCGGTGAAGGACAATGACATGAGGGACGATGAGATCGAATCTGTCCTGCTGAAGAAGTTTGGGGAAACACTTTCGAAAGGGGCCATGATGTGGTATCACAACCTAGCTCCTAACTCCATAGATTCATTTGCCATGCTAGCAGATTCTTTCATAAATGCACATGCCAGTGCCATCAAGGTAGCCACAAGAAAATCCGACATATTCAAAATCAAGAAAAGGGAGAACGAGATGTTGCAAGAGTTCGTATCTCGCTTTCAAATGGAACGAATGGTACTACCACTGGTCTCCGACGACTGGGCGGTGCAGGCTTTCACTCAAGGTTTGAACAAGCGAAGCTCGGTAGCTTTGAAGTAGCTGAAGTAGAACTTAGTCGAATATCTCAGCTTGACTTGGTCAGACATCCACAACCAGTATTAGTCAAAGATCAGGGTCAAAGACGACCAATTAGGAGCCCCCTCGGGCTTGGTATATCCTAGCAGGCTCCCGGCGAAGGAGTCAAAGCCGAATAAAGAGAGATACCAACCATACACTAAAGATAGAAGAAACGCCCCGAGGTGCAACATACCCCGCAATGACCGAAGAATGGATCGAGGCCAGAACCCTCGGGGACTTGTCAGTAGAGCTATGTTTGATAGGCACACAGGGTCGACGGAGGCATCTCGCTTGTCAGAATACAACTTCAATGTCGATGTTTCACATATCGTATTCGCCATCAGTAAAATCAGAGACACCAGGTGGCCAAGGCCTGTACAGTCGGATCCTTCACAAAGGAACCATAACTTAGTGTGTGAATTCCACAACACACACGATAACAGGACCGAGGACTACCAGCAACTCCGGGAAGAAGTAGCCTGACTACTCAGCAAAGGTCACCTTCGAGAATTCCTCAGCGACCGAGCCAAAAATCAGTTCCGGGAGAGAGAGGCAACCAAGAAGAACGAAACAAACAAGACACAACATGTCATCCACATGATCTTAGGAGGCATCGATGCTCCACAAGAACACATGATCAGAAGAACAAAAATATCCATCACCAAAGAAAAGCGAACTCGAGGTTACATACCCGAGGATGCTCTTACATTCAGCGATGAGGACACCGAGACCTTGTATCAGCCACACAACGATGCACTGCTAATCTCTATCCTTGTAAATACATTTCAAATTAAATGTGTACTTGTGGATTTAGGTAGCTCGGCCAATTTTATGAGGTCGAGGGTGGGAGAGTAGCTTAGACTGCTTGACCCAATGGTGCCTACCTCTCAAGTCCTCAACGGATTCAACATGGTGAGGAAAATAATGAAAGGGAAATCACCATCCCAGTCAACGTGGCTGGCACAACCCAAAATGCCAAATTCTATGTCATCGAAGGAGACATGAGATATAAAGCCTTGTTCGGAGGTTGTGGATACACTGCATGAGAGCAGTACAATCCACCCTCCATCAAATGATGAAATTTCCGATGAAGGATGGGCTAAAAACCGTCTATGGGGAGCACTATGCAGCAAAAGAAATGTTTGCGGTACATGATGTGGCACCGACACCGATACCTCCACCACCGAAAGAGACAAAGGATAAGAAAACAATAAAATAGCAATAACAAGTTGCATTCTCGGCTCCGCCCGACTAAACAAAATGAAGGACCGTACCGAGTAATCAGAACAAGCGATTTAATTACATCGAGGCCCGAAACGCCGTCAGCACTAAGCTATGGTCATCTCCCTTTTTAAGTTACATTTTATACTAACCTAAACGCAGGTCTATGATCTAAACGGCCGAAGCGCTTTCCAACTCGAAGGCCTTAGGTCCCAAAAGCATACGTTGCACTCTTTTCCTTCGACCAAGTTTTTATCCCAAGAAGGGTTTTACCGTTAAGGTTTTTAACGAGGAAACATCTATATGCTACCTAAGGAAGACTCAACAAGTATTCAAGGCTTCTTTTGCAATCAACCTCAAATACCGGGGGGGCATCCCCCCGGAAAGTCACTTACTCAGAGAAACCAAGATGCGCTAAATAGGGTCTCGATAGGAAAATGATGTACCGGTCCAAACAGTCAAATGAACCGTGCTCGTATAGAATAACCGAGCCCCTGATAGCGAAAACATGTATACTTGTACCAAGTAATCGAAGAATACTTTCCATCAAAGCATTTCACGCTTCAAAAGAGTTCGGCATTTTTGCAAAAACCGCTCAAGAGCCAAAAAGGTCCCGAACACTCGGGGACTGGCGTCAACAACTTGAGTCGTATGACCCCCCGGGTAGGAGCTTCAAACTCGTAAGCCCTCAATGAGGCAATACCAAAATCACAAAACGGCTCCAGAGCCAAAAACGTCCCGATCATTTGGGACTGGCATCAAAAACTTGAAGTCGTATGACCCCCGGTTCGGAGCTTCAAACTCGTAAGCCCTCAATGAGGCAACATCAAGATCACAAAATGGCTCCAGAGCCAAAAATGTCCCGAACACTTGAGGACTGGCGTCAAAAACTTAAGGCCACATGACCTCTGGGCCAGAAACTTCAAAACCATAAGCCCTCAATGAGGAAATACCAAGTTTACAAGTAATGGCTATCGAGCCAAGAAACTTCCGATTACTCGGGGACTGCCGCCAACTGTTACCCCATCGACTTATCAAAATCCAAGGCCATAAGAGCACATGCGGCCAGCCTCGGTCTCGAAAGACCTTTACAAGGCAACAATGATGTCTGTAAGACCTCAAGCAAGGCATGAATTACACTTGTACCAAGTGACCAAAGCTGTTAGACCTCAAGCAAGGCATGAACCATACTTGTACCAAGTAACCAAAACATTAAGACCTCAAAGGTATGTAAAATTTGTAAGACCTTACTAAAGGCATAATCATGATCTTAAAGTTAATGTTATATATCGAACTTGTAAGACCCCAAAAAAGGCATACCTTCGATATTGACGTTGAAACTACTTCACTCAGGGACTGATAGGCTCCGACCAAACATAATGACAACGGTCACAAGGCTATACCAGCAAAACTAACACGACTCGGGGACGCCCAACTGTCATTATAAAATCACAGCCCTACAATTACTTCAAAAATACTTCAAAAAGAACCGGTTAAATAGGCTACCCTTGACATCAGGCAAAAGAGCTTCGACCATGTCAGCTCCAAACTATAGGCTTCGAGATACTCAGCCATCGAGCCAAACCTCCCGAGGTGCTCAATCATCGCCATATAACGACTCACAATTGAGGTTTTTATCAAACTGTCGAAAAGTCAGGAAAACACAACTTCAAAAGTCCTTAACGAGGGAAAATAAAGCCTACTAGAGGTCGTACCGACCCAATGTGTAAGAGCCACTGTCGCCAACCCATACTAGAGGTCGTACCGACCCAACGTGTAAGAGCCTAAGGGACAACCCTAAATTCAAAACTTGAGGGTCAAATGAGCTTGAGTCGAAACCCGACTCGGAGACTAAACCTGAAATGCCTAAAGGCAAAAGCATAAGAGCTCAAAATGCCGGTTTATACTAAAAGGTCATACCGATCAAACATGTAAGAGCCTACGGGCCAGCCTAACGAGCCCCAAGACCGTACTATAAACCAACGGGTTCTATCTGAAATCCATCTCACCTGGCTAATAATTGGAAAACATCGAAGAAAAGGGAAGTGTTTGAAAAATGAAACAGCAAGGCTTTCTTTTATTCATATATGCGAACAAATACAAGCTCCATTTACAATGTTCTTTGAAAATACTATACACAGAATCAGAAAGGGAAGGCCTAATTTACGTCCTTCTCGGGGACTATGGCTCGTCGGCCTCTTTCTCACTATCCTCGGCATCGGACAGAAGAGACCTAGCATCATTTACATCTGCCTTTGCCTGCTTTACCTCTATCGAGAGGTCAAAGCCCCTAGCATGGATGTCCTCGAGGGTCTCCCTTCGATATTTGTAACGAGCGTATTCCTCCGTCCTACTCTAACGGTCAAGAGCCCTTCTCAGCTCAGCTCGAGCATCGGAGGCATCCTTCAAATAGACCGCCACTTTCTTGTCAGCCTTAGTGCGGCTCATTATGGCTTCGGCCCGGGCATCCACAACTTCGGCCTTCATATTCATAAGCTCAGATTCGAGCCTTGTAATCATATTTGCTTGGATAGAACTGTTTGTACGTGCATTTCAGAATTGCACCTCGAGAGTAGAAGCCTTGGCCAAAGCATTCTCCTTGATCGCAACTTGGGAATCTGCCTGAAACTTTAGCTCAATACACTCGCGCTTAACCCAACCAACTTCACCCCAAAGTCGTTCCAGCTCCTCTGTTTTATTCTACAACTGGAATATCGGAATATTAATCTACGAAAGAAAAAGGAGGAGCATACACCAACACGAAATGAAGGTTACCTGTCTTTTGAGATGTCTTTCGTATTTCTGACTTCGATCCGCCTCACACTGTAGGTATACCAGCTCATCTTCCTCTTTCGTACAAAGAAGCCTGAGGAATTTCTACCCTTCCAAAGCTTTCCGCATCATGGCCTCATGGCGAAGCAGATCGGACTTAAGCTTGTCAAAGGCCTGCATAGCTCAATAAGAAAAGGAAGATGCGAAACTAAAAGAAGCCTACACCGGCTACCAAAGCTTACCATGAAGCTAAGCCGCTGAGACTCACCAAAGGTTGGGCATACTTCTGATGGCTTAGTTCCCCCAGAAGTGCCTTCGGTAGCAGAAGAGGGAGGCATCGGATGACCCTTGTCCCTCGAAGTACTTTCGATGGGAACATGAAATGTTTTTTCAAGAGAAGAGGCCTCCAAAGCCAAAAGCTCGGCTGACTCATCTCTTTTGAACCTCAGAGAAGGACTCTCCCCGCTGCGAACATCCTCATACCTCGAAGATTCTTTCCATTTATTATCGATCCTCGACCCCGAGGATGGAAATATCTCCTTTTCTCCCATGGACATGGCCTCTCTCGCAAAATTCTCCAACACATGCGTTGGCAGAGTCAGCATGCTATAAAGAAAGTACCTTTCTAAGAACACGAGCCACTAAGCACCTACCATGATGTTTTGCCTCCTATTTCCTCTTGGATAGATCTGGCCATTTGCACTTGTCATAAGTCGAGCAAGCAGCCAGCTTACGAGACCATTCTGCCAAATTAGGAACCTCGTTCGGCAGCTAGGGGACCGCTACATAAAGCAAAAAGAAGAACATCTTCAAGGAACTCGCCTCCAATATGCACAAAAACAGTAAAGCAAAAGTGTACCACTTACGTGTGAAATTCCATTTCTCAGGAAATGGCAGAAACTCTCTAGGGATAACATTGGTTGTCTGTGCTCTAACAAATTGACTCATCCACCCCTGGTCCTTATCCTCATCATCATTCACAGTAAGGGGCCGGGTGGATCGACCTTGCAGAGTAATCAGGCTTTGGTAGTGCAAAGGCCAATATAACCTGACTAGATGACTAAGGGTGAATTCGAGCTCGGCCTTGTTCACAGAATACCTTATCATCAACACTATCTTCTAAATGGACAGGTGAGCTTGCGCCAAGGTCACTTGATACCTTTTACAAAGTTCGAGCACGACCCTGTTGAGAGGGCCTAATGTGAAGAGGTACGTATACACACTCAAGAACCCCTCGACAAGAGCCATGATGCTCTTCTCTGGGGAAGGTACCTGCAATACAACCTCTCTCCCCCATCTGCAGTCTTTTCTGACTACCTCGAGATGCTCCTCATTATCAAGGAGATAAACCTCGATGCATGCTCCCGGTGTCCAGGACATTAGGAGGTTTTACTAATGAAAACTCCATCTTCAAGACAAAGCATCTCGATGCTATCTCACCAGATGCCGACGGTATACCACCGATCGAGCCCGAAAATAAGGAAGAATTGACAAGAGGATGCAGGCATAGCATCCATGGTTATGGTAAATCAAGGAAAGGGGATACAAGAAGACACAGGCGAAAGCTCTGAGTTGAAGGAAACTTGGAGCATAAAGGAAAAGCCCTATAGAAAAGATAGTGGTTTCAAAAGAAGAGAAGGAAAGTACATATATAGAGTAGGCGGCGACTGTTCGTCTGCCCCAAGGACCAATGAAATCTGACTATGTCAGTACCATTTTCTTGGGAAAGGCATTGGTAAGGCCACCTCGATCATCTCACGGCCATATCACTCAAGTGGTACTGTCGCATCAGCACCCGGGAATCTTTCAACCCTTGCAGGGCATCGACCCTGTAAAAATACTCGGCCCTATTGTGAGATAGTACCCGATCTCAAAGGCCTCAGCTACTCTGAGCATATGTTCCAAAGAACCAACAATCAAAATTTGAAGAAAATATCAATAAAGCATAGCATTCAAAAACTTAAAGCAGAAAGAAAAAACATTATATTTCCAAAAATGCATGTACAAACAGAGGAGCATTCACAAAATCTTTCCGTAAAAAAACCCCGGCACAAAAGGGGAAAAGGATGGCCTAAATTTACTCTTCACCCTCGGAGTTATCACCAGAGCCCTTGTCACGGCCATATCACTTAAGTGGTACTGTTGCATCAGCACCCGAGAATCTTTCAACCCTTGCAGGGCATCGACCCTGTAAAAATACTCGGCCCTATTGTGAGATAGTACCCGATCTCAAAGGCCTCAGCTACTCTGAGCATATGTTCCAAAGAACCAACAATCAAAATTTGAAGAAAATAGCAATAAAGCATAACATTCAAAAACTTAAAGCAGAAAGAAAAAACATTATATTTCCAAAAATGCATGTACAAATGGAGGAGCATTCACAAAATCTTTCCCTAAAAAACCCCGGCACAAAAGGGGAAAAGGATGGCCTAAATTTACTCTTCACCCTCGGAGTTATCACCGGAGCCCTTGTCCGAAGCATCCGAATAGGCAGTTTTTTCCTCCATGGTTCACGCCTCCTCGATCTCAACTAAAAATCAACGTCATTTCCACTCGCTTCCTCAAAGGCCTGCTTCCGCTCTTGCGCACGAGCACGAACAACAGCTTGAGTCAGCTTTTGCTCGACCCCCGCTAGTATGTCTTGAGCCTTTTCATTCACACTCGCAGCATCTTTCCTGTACGAGGCTGCCTTTTCCTCTACCACAGACCTGGTCGATGATAGCGCAACAATCTCCTCTTGAAGATGCCCCACGAGAGAGTTCTTTTGCTCAACCTACAAAAGGTAAAACAAGTCGATAAGTATGAAGTCAAAATAAAAGGTAGATTCATAAAATGTAGTACTACCTGTTCAATAAGGTTGTCTTTATCTCGGTTCATTTCCTCCAACCTTGTCCGGAGCATGCTCAGCTCCTCCCCTTTTCGGGCGGAAAGGGTCTCCGATTCTTTTAAGCTCGAGGCAAGACCCTCAACTTCCTTCTCACGACTCGTAAGCTCCTCTCGCAGCTTGGAGATGGCATAGTCGTACAACCTTTTATTCTACAACGAAACAAAGAAGTCAGAGAAACAAAGAAAAATACTTGAAAGCACCAAGTATTCTCGCTAACTACGTCGAGGAAGGTCCCGAGCTCACCTTCCCCCTTCTGAGAGCCTCCCGCTTTTGCGGTGTTCAGGTCTTGCGCATCCCTAAGTTCTTTAGCCTAGAATCGGCGACCCAAATTAAGGCCCCCAGAATATCAAAAAACCCGAAGAACAAGTCTTGTCCCCGAAAAGCTCCAAGCTCAGGCCCTTTAGAGCCTACAACAGCAAGTTCCCCGGCATGGACTGTGCCATGTCTGGTTGAGGACTTGGGGGCCATATTTGCGCCCTCCTCGAGGTCCTCTGAAGCATAAGCTCGAGCCGAATCAGCCATTTCTGATTCGGCGACCTTCAGCATACACACTTGAGGGCATCCGGGCCCGACCTCTTCCTTTGTACCAAAGGGATATCGTCGTCATCATCATCCTCATCCTCTCCATCGAAACTTGCTTCGGAAGCTGAAGATGAGACCTCGACCCCAGCTCGAAGCTTGCGAGACTTGGGCTTCTTTGATATAAGGGACTCAGCAACCATCCCACTTTTCCTCTTTTCTTCCCTTATCGGGCTTAGAGGACTCTCCCTCGACACCGGGAGGCGGTCTCATTTGCACTCTATCGCTAAGCCTGCGCAAACATAGTAATCAAAATTTATCAGCACGGGAAATATGGGGAAGAAATATGAAAACACGATAGAGGCGGCGAGAAGGGGATCACCATGTTTCTTGACCACCCACGGCGTTTAAGCCAACTCAGGACAAGAACGCTCGAGATATGGGAATGAGGCATTTAATCCCCTAATCCACCCCAAGAAATCCAAAACAGATTCGGGGTACCAAGGGGCGGCTGTGTGAACAAAGGGAAAGTTAATTTTTCGAGAAGAAAGTAAGAAGACAATAGTGCGTACACAAAGAAGAAACACTTACGCTTCATGTTGCTCCTCCTGGAACGACATCCATTTGGCAGGAATAATGTCCAAGGTCCTTACTTGGAAAGACCAGCTCATCCACCCCCGATCCTTGTGGTCGTCGATACTCGAGAAAAAGGGCTTCAAAGATCAAGGGTGAAGTTTGATCAAGCCTAAAAAATACGGGGGTTGTACAGCCTAATCAGATGATCAAGGGTAAAAGTCGTATCCTTGACTTTGCTGGAAAAGTAGGGAAGCATGTAAACTATCCTCCAGAAAGAGGGGAAAATTTGGTGAAGTGTCACCCAGCCAGAGAAGAAGGGTTCGAGGAGTCGACAGGGCCCAAGGTAAATGGGTATGTGTATATATAAAGAAAATCAGCCTCATGGTCCGTTATGCTCTTGTTAGGGCTCGAGATCTCAACTAGCTCTTTCTCCCCCCATTGGCAGTCCCCCCACACTTTTCCTATATCCTTCACAATGCTAATTAATTGGGATGCATGTTCGCACCGACCCAGCATAGATGTAGGCCTCTCGACATAAAAATCCTTCAAACTATCGAACTACGTGGCTATACATTGTTCGACGGTATGAGCCACGTTTGGCTTACCATTGGATTTACTCTTGGATGCTTGAGATGAAGAGGAAGCTTCATCTTTCCGAGGCACTACCTTGGAGGTCCTGGCCATGGCAACTAAATTTTTCTTTTTCTTTTGTGAGAAGGAAAGCAGGAAACCAAGAACAAAATAAAGAGGGGCGTAGAGGAAGATAGATTTGGCTCTTAAAGCTTGAAGGAATTGCTAAAGTGCGAGTCACTAAGCAATTGGGGAATTTATAGAAGCCGTATGGGCAGCGGGAAAGCTGAACCAGTAACGGTTCAATGGTTCTTCGATTGTCGTGCTAACAGCGACACTTGCATAGCCGTTGAATTACGACATTTAATGCCCTGACTGGCTGACGTCATGGCAAGTGCAAAAGCTCAAAACTATTTCCTATCATCTTATTCTAGTAAACGCTGGGACTATCTGGATACGGTAAAATCCGAGGAACCAATTTTAGGATCATTTCTGGCTCCAAAGACATGCCTCTTAAAGCCCAATGAAGGGCTCGAAGTGTGATCTCGTGAAGTCTCTAAAATGCTTGGCTTAGAGACAATACGGATCGACGGCAGTCATAGGAAAATGGGAAGTTCCCTAGGCACTTGATGGGAGTTGGCAGGTTGACATGCGCCCGTACCGAGGCACTAAATAGTGGCATCTATCTCATATCTTTGTAATAAATGGACTTGTACCATACTAGGATTCCCTCATATATAAAGGGGATCCTTGTCATTTTGTAGACATCCGATACTCAATATTCAATAACAGAACACTCTCTCTGCTCTCTAACTTAACATATTATCTTGCTCTCATTACTTGCATTTATTACTTATATTCATTGTGTTCCATTTATTGTTCTTCATTTATTGTTTATTATTGGCCATAAAGAGCTGTCTTTGATTTTATCATAACTGTTAATCTCATCTCGATAGCTCCCAGTCGAACATCAGACTCGACCCCAAGGCCCCGAATAAGCAAGCCCGAGGCCCTGATTATTAACCATTCGGTTTGATTATCACCTTGCTCTCAAGCTCTTATCTCGTTTCTAAATCTTTTACATAGCATCAATTTCCTAACAACTAGCATACAAATAGATCACGTTTTTTTAGAACCACAAATCAAATCTAATTATAATTACCATTTTCAAGGTAAACAAAGTGTAGCATGAGTACAAAAATAATGTTTACTCAGTAAGTATCCCGTCTAATCTCGAGGAAGTAGAGACGAGAGGTCTACTTCAACACTTACTAATGGTTCAATAATATAAAATACAGTGAAGGTGTGAATAAATATGAAATAGATCAGATATCTTTACAATTTTTATCAAACTCTTAGCTAGCAAGTTCCCTCCGTAACCGGAGCATATATATAATGATATAATGGATATCATCAAGAGGTTGTCATAGTTCAAATCAGGGATAAATCCTCATATATACTGGCTTATAGCCATATGTTACACACGAATTCCATAAGAATAATATATACATATATGTATATAGGCGATACTGAGGCGTATGGCCCGATCCAACATAAAAGTAAATTGTGCACTGCCGAGGGTCAAACGGCGTGAACCATAGATGCATCTATTCCCCCGCTTGCGAATCATACTTGCAACACGGTCCCTGCTCGCAAAATATATATGTGAAGCGTACAAATATAAATTTAACATTTAAATCATATATCTTTATTGCTTATTTCATATTGGAAATTCTACTTGAAACGTTTTTTAAGGAAATTACCCCACTCGCGAAACATACATGCGATGCGGTTGCTCATAGATTTCTTAAGTTACTAAAATATTTCTCAATTCCTTCGAAAAGATGAAGTTTAATGGGAACTCTTAAAATCTTAAATTTCTCAATTTAAATTCCTTTCAACACAATTATTACACAACCCTAATCTTATTTTTTCTCAAGGTGAACTATAACATCGAGCAACAACAATATCAATAAAGCATGATGAAACCTAGGACTACCCGGACATAGGCATAATAGTAGCTACGCACGGACTCTCGTCACCTCGTGTGTAGCCCCCACAAATAGAACCACATAACCTACTAATTCACCTATGGAGACAATTCCCTCTTACAAGGTTAGAAAGCAGACTCACCTCGCTCCGAAGTTCCATAACTGCCATTCCACGCCCTTGCCAAGACTCAAATCGATGCACAACACTCCAAAACTAGCCAATAATTATGTGAATCCATCAATGTATGCTCAATTACTCATAATAATCCAATTTATAATAATTTCTAACCCCGACCGAAAAGTTGACAAAATCGTCCTCGGGTCCACATGCCCGAATTCCGAAATTTTTCGAAGATAGAGTTTGCCTACAACGAACTCAAATATATAATTTACTCTCACTTTCATGTCCAAAATCGTGGTCAAAATCCAAGAATACCATTTTTTGTAGGTTTCCCTCAAACCCCAAGTTTCTACTAATTTGCATACTTAAATCCTTATCTAAGTCATGTATTTAACTTATATTGAGTGGGAACAACTTACCTTCTGATACTTGAAGAATATCTCCCCTTGAAGCTCTCCAAAATTTCCCATACCAAATGTAAAATTGGAGAAAATGGAAATTCCCGATTTTAAAAGAACACAGCCTCCGGCTTTTCCGCACATGTGGAAATGCATCGCAGGTGCGGTCCTCTTCTAGCTTTGAGAAATCCGCTTTTGCGGTCCCTCACACGCACCTGCGCCTTCGCACCTGCAGGTGCCCTTCCGCTCCTATGACCCATCTGTCCCTCACGCATTTCGCATATGCGGAGCTTACCATGCACCTGTAAGCTCGTAGCTGCGGAAATACCCTCGCATCTGCGGCCCCTCCCAGCTCTACCCAAATGCGCTTCTACGACCACAAAGCCCAACTTGCAGGCTGGCACCTGCCGCTCTCTTCTCGCAGGTGCGGTTACACCAGAAGCCCAGCTGCTTCAGTTCTTCCTCAACTTCTAATTTCCATCTGTTAAACACCCAAAATCCACCCGCGGCCCCCAGGACCCTGTCCAATCATACCAACCAGTCCCAAAACATAATGTGGACCCGCTCTAGACCTCAAATCACATTAAACAACGCCGAAATCACGAATCACACCCTAATTCGAGCTTTATGAACTTTACAACTTCAAACTTCTACATTCAATGCTGAAACCTATCAAATAATGTCTAATTGACCTCAAATTTTGCACACGGGTCATATTCCCACTTTATGGACCTACTCCAACTTCTGGAATTGGAATCCGACCCTGATATCAAAAAGTCCACTTCCGATCAAACTTTCTCAAAACCCTCCAAGTTTCTAAGTTTTGCCAAATGACTCCAAAATGACCTATGGACTTCTAAATGCTCTTCTGATTGCGCTCCTAATACCAGAATAACCATACGGAGCTATTCCCTGACTCAGAATCCCAAACAGACATCGATAACACTAAAATGCACTTCAACCTAAACTTATAAAATTCTTCCAAAATGCTAACTTCCATAATAGGCATTGAAACGCTCCCGGGTCATCCAAAACTCGATCCAGACATACGCCCAAGTCCAAAATCATCATAAGAACCTGCTGGAACCTTCAAATCTTGATTATGAGGTTGTTTACTCAAAAATTTAATCCTTGTCAATTTCTCCAACTTAAAGCTTCTGAAATGCGAATTCTCTTTCCAAATTAACTTCGAACTTTCTGGAATTCAATTCCGACCATGCGTACAGGTCATAATACCATATGTGAACCTGCTCATGGCCTCAAACTACCAAACGACGTGCTAGAGCTCAAAACGACTGGTCGGATCGTTACAGAACCCTCTACCTGTCAGAGTTTAACGAATACAGTTTTCCAGCCTTATTTGAGGAAATTTATCCTAGTATTCTTTGATCATATGTTAGTATGCAACCCCTTTTGGTCAGATCACCTAGTGCATTTGGAGCAGGCATTCAAACTCTTACAAGAAAATTGCTTATTTGTTAAATTAAGCAAGTGTCAGTTTGGTCAACCAGAGGTAGATTACCTAGGACATGTGATTACCTAAGAAGGGGTAACTATTGATTCTGGCAAAGTCAAGGTTATGTTAGACTGGACTACTCCTCAATAAGTGAAAGAGAAGATTCTAGGCTTAATAGGTTATTATAGGAGGTTTGTTAGGGGGTAAGATTATTAGCCAGACCAATAACTGAATTGCTCTAGAAAGATAAATTTCTATGGAATGAATCAACTACTACTGAATTTGAACAATTGAAGGAAGCAATGACTACCACCCATCTGTTGGCACTTCCTGATTTTGTTGCAGAGTTTGTCATTGAGAATGATGCTTATGGAGTGGGTATTGGAGAATTGCTTATGCAAAAGGGTCATCCCCTAGCCTACATGAGCTAGGCTTTGAGCAATAAACATCAATTGTTATCAGTATATGAGAGGAAGATGATGACTATAGTGGCAGCTATCCAAAAATGGGGACCTTACTTGATTGGAAAGCACTTTACTGTGAGAACTAATCATCAGAGTCTCAAATACCTCCTAGAGCAAAGAATTTCTACACCTAGTTAGCAGATGTGGTTAGCCAAATTAATGGGGTACGACTACACTATTGTGTACAAAAAGGGACAAGAAAATCTTGAGGCAAATGCTCTATCTAGACTGCCTAAAAGCCAACCACAACTGCAAACATTGTCATATGTCTGCTCTGACTTTGTAGATAAGATCAAGGAGTCTTATGTCAATGATCCTCATTTGAAAAAGCTAATTGATAAGTTGGTAAAATACCAACTTATCTTGTCTTTAAACCTATATTTTTGCTATGTTTGAGTGATAAAATTGTGTGTTTTATGAGATTTACTTCTATTTTACAGGTTGTATGTGATTTAGATGTAAAGGTGAAGAAACCAAGTAAAAACAAGTCAAAAAGGAGTTAAAATGGAAAAATGCAACCTGCCAGTGATTTACGCTTTGCGAACGCGAGGGTCCAACGTGAACGTGAAGAAGCAGGAAGCTAGACCTTCATGAACGCGAAGTACCCATCGTGAATGCGAATGATCAAATGCGAACGCGAAACCTAAGGAAAACAAACCTTCGCGAATGAGAAGGTATAGTCGCGAAAGTAAAGAAGAAACTGGGCGAGAAAACTGGGCAGTTCTGGAAATTCACAACTTTGACCCAAACCATTTAATACGCAAACCAACTCATTTGTAGAGATCTTTTGGCTTATTTTCAGTATTAGAACTAGAGAGAACAAGGTTGGATGCTAGGGTTTATGCACTTACACTTGGGTTTTGAAGATTTGAAGATTGTGGTTAAGAATTTCTTACTCCTTTGTACTCATTTCTTCTTTTCCTTGCTTTGAATTGAATATCTAAGTGTGTAGTATTGTATTCAACACTTGAATCTTGTTTGTGGAAATAATCATATTTATAGTGTGGATTAAATACCTTGTTTTGCTTATGTATTGAATGATTTTTATCCTTTTATGAAGTGAGGTATTGCTACTTTAATCATTCTTGTTCTTTAATGTTTCCAAAGGGATTAGCTAACACTAGGACTCGCCCATGAACTCCGAATTATTTTTGGGAAAGATTATTTGGGGTTGGGAAAGATTAATTAACAAGAACTTGAGGCTTTAACCCTCATTTTATAGATTCTACCTAGGGATATGATTAAACTACTTTTAGCCATATCCGGGTGCGCTTAATCTCCTAATTGTTTTAGGGATAATTCAATTTGGAAGTCTTATTAGTCTTTGGAAGAAGCTAATATAGAATTATTACCCGTCGCTAATTAATATAAACTCGCTCATATTTGTAAAATCATGAAATACATTGGATCGTTACTTGGGTGTAATTTCCGATGTATCCATACTTGTAGCCATTGATAATTTTACTTGCTTTCTAGGTTAGTTTATATTTCCGCATTTAGGTATAAATATTTTATAAAAACAATTCTAAGTGTTTGGCATTGCATAACAAGTCATAATTCTCTTATATTCTTAATCGCCTACATATTGTTCTCTGTGGGATTCGACCCCGACTCATAGTTGGGTAAATTATATTGCATGCGACCATATCCATTTACTTTTTAGTAGTGGATTTGGACGTTATCAAAATTGGCATCATTTCCTGGGAATAATTTGGCGTAATTTAGGTTTTTTGAGAAATAAGCGTAAGTGCTTTGGTCTAAACTTGTGAATGTTTGTGTAATTTATTTTTCTTACCTTGGTCCATTTTTCTTGTTTGTTTCTTGCTTATTTTGGTAGTTTTGAAAAATGACATCATATAATGAAAATTGGTCGGATGATAGTTTTTCATACTTTGATAACCTTGTCCTTATTGTGGAGGGCCATACTCGTGGCAAAATTGTTTAAATTCTCCCGGGGGTGGATTGTGCGCATAATCTCAAACCATGAGTGGAGTATTTGTGATAAGTGTGGTCATCAAAATGGTCATTGCGATGATTGTGATTATTTGTCCTTCCCTTACCAAAGCCTCCGCTATGATGATTCTACTTTTATTGATGAAACTGATAGGGCTATGTAAATGGAAGAAGTTGAGCATGGTCAAAATGGAGAGATCAAGCTCAAGTTAGAATGCCTAATTGAACGAGAAAACAAAGAACAAAGTGCCTTGGAGGAGCTTTTGAAAAATAGTCTCCAAAATAACTTGGAACTTGAAAGGTTGCACTCACAAATGGAAGAAATTCTTGAAGCTTTAGAGGTCCAAAAAGCCTCGGATGTTAATGATAGCCAAGCATTTTTCTTAGATGTGGAAGCCGAAAATCCTTCCTTGGTGCTTGATCAAAATCAAGAAGAACTTTTTAATGCTCAAAATGAGAAGATGATGCTCATGTTGGAGACCATTCTTGCAAATGAGGAGAAGCACAACTTTGCATTCAAGGACTTTAAAAAAAGCTTGATTCACAATGATGAACATATTCGCACGTTGGAAGATCAAATAAAAATATTGGTTGAGGCTTACTATGCCCACCAACTTGCGAGTGTGGAAGGAAGTCAAGAAGAGTCCGATTTCGAGGAAGAAAGTGAGCTCTAATTTTGAGGAATCAAGAATTGAACATCCAAAACCGACTCCATGAGTGTTAGTGATGCCAAGAAGAATATGGAACATAAATGAAAATATGGTTGAAATTGATTCTAATCCGGGGGAAAAAGAGGATGTCAAAATCCAGGAAGAATTGCAATTTGGAGGGTTAATGTCACATTCCAAACATTTTTCAACATTGAAATTGTGTGGTGATATGGGAATTGAACTACACGAGTCAATGCGGGATTGCGAGGAGGAAAGACAAAGGTCATACATTTTACAATTTGAGGAACAAGAAGGCAAAATGACATTCCTCACATGAAAGCCAAGAAGTGCAAAATGAAGAAATTAAGTCTTGGCTTGATCACCTACTTACCACCCCCACCGCTCATGGTTACAAGCTTGATGCAAAGTTTGGTGCCCAATTCATATCGTCCAAATAGTGAGAAAAGTGGTAAAGTTGTTTTGCGTCATGCAACGACGTTAAATACGACACTTGGTGGGAAGCAACCCATCGTTTTCAAAAGTTTTAGTCATTTTTGAAATTTGCTTTTCTAGAATAGATTAGAATATTATTTGTAACTAATCTGCCAAGTTTTAGATTTTTTGGAGTAGATTTGAGCAGGTCGGAGTGGTCCAGAGAGCCAAAACCTGTAGCTGCCAGAACTGTAGAACTGTAAAAGACTACTCTTCGCGTTCGCATGGACCTTTTGCGTTCATGTAGGTTTATCAAATTTTAAACCTTCACATTTGTGATGTCTCACTCGTATTCACGACCTATTAGAAGATAACATGCTTCGCGTAGGCAACCCATCCCTCGTGGACGCGTATGGTCGTGTAATTTAAAATCCAAAAGACTACTGGAAACGAGAAATTCATCCATCTTTGCTCACACAACAGTTCCCTCTACTCCTTAAGCCCCCAAAAATCAAATCATCAATAATCTTCAAGACTTTTGTAATTTTTCATCTCCATTCATGTATGTGATTTCCTCTCTTCCCTCTTGAATCATTCTTCTCTTTCTTGGTGTGAAACAATAAAATAACAACCATGGTTGATTGGTTCTTAGGGTTCAAAAATTTGTAATCTTAAATGTCAAATTCTTGTGTGAAATTTGTTGTGCTTGCTGGATGAGGTTGGTTGAATGTGAGTGTTTATTGTTGTAGAAAAATTTGGGCAAGATCTGTACTTAAATAGTCTAACAAATGAACAAAGAATATAGGGCACCCCAACTATTTGAAGAAAAGCCTGAAAGATAACAAGGTCTGGGCGAGGAAAATGACATTCGCGAACGCGAGGGTCTTCTCGCGAACGCGAAGGCAAAACACTGGGGCAGAAACTTTTTGACCTTTGCGAATGTGAAGGTCTAATTGTGGGCAAAAATTTTGCTCTTCGCGAACGCGATGATCTGCTTGCGAACGCGAAGAGCAACCACTGGCAGTCCCAAAATTGGCCAAAAATAATAGCTTCACACAGCTTTGCTCAGGACCTTTTTCGCCCATTTCTTTGGCCTAAATACTTCCCAATATATTGTTTTAAGTGTCTATATGAGCTTTTAACATTGTTGGTCTATTTTGTAGGTATTTTGGGCATAATATGGATTTGGAACACAATAAAATTGAGCAAGAATATGTCTTTTGAGATGAACAAGAGGAACCCTTTGATCATGACGGGTTTCTATCTGCAGCATGTGAGCAAAAATATGATGAACTCTTGTCAAAGACCATCGTCCGGGAAAGAGGCATAAACTTGGAAAAGGTCAAAGCTAAAATGCCAGGCTTCTACACTAGGTTGATAGAAAGCAGGTGAATTTGTTTTGCCTAGCAACCAAATAATGCCAACCACACAATAGTTTTGGAATTCTATGCAAACGCCTTGAGAACCAACTTTCAAGGTGCCTTTGTTACTACTGTGCGGGGCGTGCAACTCCCTTTCAATCCTGAGATAATCAATGGTATTTTTGGCCTTCCCAATACTGATAATGAGGTCCGTAGAGACAGAGCTAAAGCAGTAGGAAACCAGTGGCTAGTGGATAAGTTACATGATGGGGTTACCCCGAAGTGGATGATAGTGCACAAGGGAGATGATTCTCTTGATTTCACGGCTGAGGCAAAGACATGGCTCTCTATTATCTGTGTAAGAGTGTCGCCCTCTACAAATGATATTGATGTTACACTAGAGAGGGCACTAATTATTGCTGCTATTTTGGATGGACTGCCTGTGAACATGGGAGAGCACATTGTTTGGGAAATTGAGGAAGCCACTCATGGGAGGTCCAAGAGCCTATTCTCCCCATCTTTGATCATTCGACTATGCTATGATGCTGGGGTGCCTAAATGCCCAAATGATGTTGAGAAAGGTCCTGGAAAACAATGATCCATACTTTGCTGAAAAGGGGACCCAGTGACAAGCAGAAAAAGAGGAGAATTGATGTTACTTCCTCTTCATTTGGGCAGTTCTCTAAGGCCACCCTTAATCCCGTCGGATCCTTTACACATGCATTAAGGTCCTTTGACCCCATGGGACCACTCCAATCCGGCCCTCACACTATGTGCCACTTATCCAGTCAGATACATGGAGTAGATGTGCCTATTAGGAAGCTTATAGCTGGCCTTCCTACTGACCCAGCTGGGGCTAGCACATATACTAGAGTTGATGCCCCACCATCCATGGAGGATGTGGTCAAAGAGCAAAAAGCAATCACGGGCAAGGTGGAGGCCATTAACACTAGGTTGGAGAATATGAGTCGCCGGCAAGGAAAGATTGAGAAGAGGCAGAGAAAGTTCATGGAGCATGAGAAGAAGAAAAGCAAACTTCTATCCAAGATGATGCAAAAGCTTAGTACATTTTGTGGTTCACATGAATCGGAGGTTGATGATTATGCGGATTTGAAGCTCAAATTTCCCACCACCTCTAGCTCCGAGTGATGCGGTTTCAGGGAGCACCTCCTTCTTTTTATCTTGTATTGATTAGTTGCATTGAGGACAGTGCAACACTTTAGATTAGGGGTGACTCATTTAGATATGATAGTTGTATGCAGAGCATGAACAATTTTTTTTCCTTTTTTTTTATGTGATAACTTGCGAGATTGGTCGATGTTTTAGTTTATTAATTGTTATTGTATATTCATGTGATGTGTTATATTAGTATGTTTACTAGCTTCTTGAGTTTTAGTTTTATATATAGTATGTTTCAGTGACTTGAGGTTTACTAGCTTCTTAATTTTTTGTTTACATACTATGCTTTATTTTGGTGGCTATATCCTTGGTTTTATTTGTACCACGGTTCTTTTTCTTAAGAAGCAAAAATTTTTTTGAACCAGGTAATTGTTAGTAAATTTTTATCAACTTTTCCCGATGATTGATAGATAGACGACTTTCTTAAGGGAATTAGTCTTGTAGTTTAGATATAGCCTATGTTAATTTAGGAAGAATAAAGGGTTTGAGTTGGGGTTTGTGCCCATTGGCCAAGTTGTGGCTTGCTTGGTACCAACATGTTTTAAACATCGGCATATGAATTTTTGGTCATTGAAAAAGAAAAATAATTGAAGTAAAGATCATTGTCATGACTTTTAGACTCAAATTTTGGCTCTTTGATTCACTAAATAGCTTCCTATACTATATGTAACCTTTTTGAGTCATTGGTTTCAATTGGATTTTGGATTTGTATTCTACTAGAGTGTTCATGTGCCATGTGTGGTGAGATTTATTGTGAGTTCTTTTGCATTATTTGTAGTCTAGAATTTGCCCAGAATGTGCTTCAAGGAGAAATCATAGACTAACTTGGTTTGAAAAATGATATTAGGCCTTCCTTGGACCGCTATTGTGCCTTAAATTTCTTACCCTTGAATATTTTCCCTAATCAACCCATTTTGAGCCTTAAACCTTATTCTTTGGCAACCATGTTACAAGCTTTAATCATTTGTTCTTT